>NW_027411644.1:115819151-116464433 GCF_047663935.1 Musca autumnalis
AAAAAAAAATAAAAACGATTCCAGATTAAGGACTCATCTGGGATCGTTTTTAAATTTCTGGCATAATGTTTTGTATGCGGATGCACTCTGCACTCTTTCTAAACTTTGTGTGGGAGTTACCCAAAAGAGCGGTCCGATGTAGTCGATATTCGGACATATGTAATTCAACGCTGTAAGAAAAAATACGACGTAAAACGTTTGGACCAAATCGGTTTCTGCCTTCGTTGTACCGGCATACTTTTTGGAGATTTTGGACCATCATCTAAGGAGGTATGGAATTGATCCCGAAAAAAAGAAGAATTTTCTTGGTGCTTTCAGGAAGTATGGATTTGCCTCCGAAAAAATTGTACCGTCGTAAGGGGGTCACGAAATTGTATGGGTGTACCGTGGGAGCCGAGCTGAAGGCTGCCGGACGGATCACATGTTGCGGATAGTGAAAAGCCCTCAGATATGAAGGTTAGCTGCGAATAAGTGAATCACAAATAAGCTGACCCGGGCAATCAGCGGATGGTAACATTGACAAAACGAGTAGATACCGTATTCAACCTAGCATATCCAATAACACATGTAGTGTCTGTGTTCCATCTTAGGAGCGGTTACGAGCGAACGTCGGTCTTGTATTAAGTTATCCGCTATATACATGTGATTGGAAAGGTGAGACTGCATGCCTGAAATCACCAGTATGTATCCCACTGACGCTAACGGAGTTGCTCTGGGTTGGTAGCGAAGGTCCTGAGGGTTGTCCAAAAACGGCCGTTGTTCTAACACAAAGCCGATAATGCAAGATCCTCGGGTATTTCTTCCACCATCTAGCATATGATATTGCATGAATACCTGGCCGCAAAAATGGGAATTCTCGTTAGATCCAGGACAATTTGAAAATTGCTCAAAAGGCTCTTGCGATTGGTGCAAATCAAATTTTGAGAATAAATAAGATCGCGGTGCTTCAAACGACTTTTATAAGATCGTCACAGACGAATCTTGGATATGTATGTATATGCGTATGGGCTCGAAACAAAACAACAACCTACCGTGTGGGTCTTCGAAGAAAAGCTAAATACGAAAGTTGTTCATGGATATAGCACTTCGAAGCAAATGATCGCCTGTTTCTTCGGAAAAACTGGCCATGTGTGTTAATGCTGAGTGGTAAACTACAATTTGTTTGTCTGAAGTCTCCGGAGAAATTCGAAAAACGAACATGAGAAGACGAATCGTTGTGCAAAATGACAATGCGAGCTCTCAAACATCGATTCAAAGCAGCGCATTTTTGACCGGACAAAACATGGAATTGATGGGTCATCCGCCGAACAGACCTGCCTTGGCACCCAATGACTTCATTTCATTCCCGAACATCAAGAAAAAAGGCGTGGTCAACGATGTTTTGGAGGTATCTAAATCAAGTCGCTGTAAACAACACAACACATGATCGTATGTCAAACTGTCCTGAGTATGTTTAGGCTAAAAACTGTCAAACTTTCCAAAAATGTCAAACGGCGTCTGGCAACAGTACGTGCTGACTAGGCCGCAAACTTTTCTAGTTCTCCTCGTACGTCCTTGACGACAAACAAAAATAAGGCTTGCGTTGATTTTATGGAATCCTACAGGTGATCTTTGATACGGTTGAGGATAATTTTGGCAATTATTTTCGCTATTGTCGGTAGCACACAAATATCACGCTAATTTCCACATTCCTTCAAGTCTCACTTTTAGCAATTTTTACCATTTTGTCATATTTTCATTCAGATATTAAAGGGAGGAAGATTTAAGCACTAAGATTTATATCGGCTTTGTGTAATTCGGCGGGTATACCATCAATACCGGCAGCTTTTCCATTAGGTAGTTGCACATTACATTAATTACAGTCGCGCGTCCTTAAACCTAAGCCTACAACGAGCTGTTGAAATTCTGCATCTTCGTGTCAGTTCAACTTTACATAAATATGTTGCAACAAACATTCCCGAAGGAACAAGAGAGACTTCTCTAATATCAATGTGCAATCAAATTCATATTAGCTTAATAATATAAGGTCAACTTTTTTGTCGCTGTGTCCAAACCAGGGTTTCGGAGTCGGAGTCTGGAGTCGGAGTCTAGCAAATTTTGCTGGAGTCGGAGTCGTGAAAAAAAAACTCGACTCCGACTCCGAAAGCATTTCCTATTTTTGAGATAATTAAATTAAATTTCTTTAATACAATCGCGATGATATATGTTGAGACAGAAGAACATGTTGGGCAAAATTGATCTTTTTATACCCTCAGCCTTTAGGCTAAAGAGGGTATATCACAAATGTTGTCAAATATTTCATATTCCATTTCAAAAAAAATGTTTTTTTTTTCGCGCTACATCAAAGATTTTTGGTACATAGGTTAAGAAACAAATTCCCAGCACGAATCCGCTCGCGAGCCAGTTTTTTGTTGATGCGGACAAAAGTTATGGCGGTTTTATTTTCGTTTTAAAGAAAAAATTATTATAAAAACGCTAATTATTTTACCGCGAGCAATTGCTACTAAAAAGTTATCTGGAAGTGGCTTGGGTTAGTAGATTGCAAAATATTTGTTAAATGTTACTCAGTACTCGCGAAATGTATAATAAATTGATAAATTATTGAATGTAAGGCAACTTTTTTCAAAATAAAGTTCCATTTACCCGCTGTAAAATTACGAAAAAATTCGTATGGAAGCAAAACTTCACGGCGAATTAAATGAGACTAAAATCATACAGATTGGTATTATAGTTTCGACGTCACAGCCAAATTAAAAACACATATTTTGGTTAAAATTTTTTTTTTTGTTTGAAGCAATATTTTTTCACATTCATTATGTAGTATAAAATTTTGGAAAAATCTATAGGAATACTTCCTTCATTTTGCTTAAATCTCCCACTAAAATATACGGATTTTGCTTTATAGACATTCATATAAAAGCTTTCCTATTGAGGAAGATAATTGGGTTGCTGAGAATATATCTCAAGGCTTCTGAAATGGAAATAGGGTCACATAACCCATTTTAATTTATATACACTTTAAAATACGTGTAAATCGCGCAATTTTCAAAATCATTTTGTCCTCATGTGATTTTCATGTACAGCAAGACCATATCTTTTAATTTGTATATATTTTTGAAATTTAATTTGGAGGCTAAGACCTAGCATCGGCTGCATCTTAGCACTAAAAAACCTATAAAATATCGCTAACTTGCGCAAATTGAATACAATTTTTGTCCGCATCCGATTTCAATATCCACCATGAAAATCTACATCGATATATATCTATTTCATGGCGTTCAATCAAGAACCGTGGATGTAGCATCCCACACTATTTTTGGGATAAAATGAAGGTAGCTCCTTTATCATTAAAGTTTTCAAATGCTGTACTAGTTGTTTCATTGCAGTGGAAACGAACCGCAGAAAACGCGATAAAATACGCGGTATTTTCAAAAACATTTTTAGGTGATTTTTCTACTTTGGAATTTCTCGTAACTCGCGTTTTAGTATATGGATTTTCACGGGGAATGATTTATTGGATCCGGAATGTAAAAAAAACTAAAATGTGCACTTGATTGCACATTTTAGTTTTTTTACATTCCGAGGAATTCGAATGACAATTGTAAAAATTAGGCCCGAAAAATATGATTTTTAGAATAATGTTCGCACAAAATTTCCGTATTTGGATGCAGATTTCTATGAAGCTGTGTAGACTACATTCACGACACATATATCAAATAACTCAGAATCGCGAGTTCTACAACCCTATATACGATTTTTTGAAAAACCTGTTTGTGGAATGAAATTAGAATAAAATGTCAAAAAACACTGTAAATCTGGCTTCAAAATGTCAGCATCATTTAATGGAAGAAGCAGATCAAATTTTGAAAAGTAATACATTAGTGAGATGATCCTTATTTAGTTTGCTTCTACTATTACTTTGACATGAAAATCGGGAAAAGTTTGGTTTATTCACAAATCAAGAGAAAACAAAAAAAGACACGTTGGCTTCAACCCATTTTTGTCTATTTTTTAACATAAATATAGCCACAGCTTCCACGCAAATTAACTTTTGATGCCAATATTATGCCACGTCCAAAACATCTCAATTTAGCCTAAAACATTTAAAACATTTAATTTGTATAATATACAATCACAAGTCGCGTGTTCTAAAAGGGTAAACCTTGGCTTCAACTATGTTAAATTTTCAAAAATATTGGTGATATACACTTTGATAAGTAAAGTAAAAAAAAAATCGATTTCAATGAAGTAAAGTCATTACATACTAATAACTAAAAGTATTAATAATATATAAAATTAAAATAAAATAATAGATCTGTTCCTTTACGTGCAAGAATCTTCAAGTTTTACCACTTTTTACTCGAAAAGGGTTCCTTTACTTCAGACACCATACAATTCATATGGATACAGTTTACAACTTCTACTACTTTTGCCGGTTTTACCATTTTCAAAAGTAAAGGAACAGACCAAATATTTTTGTTATGTATTCTTAGCTGGTATTATTATATAAAATTAATTTCTGTATGTTTATTTTCCTAACCATGTTCCTTAATATAAAAACGTACATAGAATAAAATTTTTAACAATAAATACATCAACAATAAAAAAGCTAACTTCGTTTCTGTTTCCAATCCATTTAAAGGTTTAAGGCAGGGATGTAGTCAGAAATACATCTCGGAACCAAAATGGGGGTTAAAACTTGATGTTTTGTAAGTAAAATATACAAAAAATTTCAGAGAAATTACCATAGTAAAAACATTTACATATAAATAGTCTTTAACAGATCGATAGGGATCCCATATTCAGCAATCCTTTTACTGCAATTTTTGTCATTCTCGGAGTCGACTCCGGAGTCGGAGTCGGAGTCGTGAAAAAAAGTGGCCTGGAGTCGGAGTCGGCCAATTTTTATCTCGACTCCGAAGCCCTGGTCCAAACGGCGTGTCTCAAGACACCACTTGTAATTTTGCCACCGATATTATCTGGCCAGAGAATCGAAACCGGGCCTTGCACCACGGTGGCACGTAATAAGCGATTACCATGTCTAAAATCATGAATAGGGGAATAAGGTTTAGGGAACTTTCAAACCGTAGCATAATATGGGAAATAATACAAACATTGTTTTTTTAGAAAATCATTGATGAGCAATGCACGGATAATTTCCATTCACATAAAAAATTAGGAAATACTAACATCCCTCATTGAAAAAGAAAATCCAAGGCAAAGGTGTGTTAGCACAGCTACATAAATCCCAGTTATGTCCTGTGCGAAAATCCTATTAAGTTCTAAATGAACACAACCCAAAATATTTTCATTTCTTAATTGCTTTCCTTTTCTTGCCGGTAATGATCTACGTTCCTGTGCCGTCACATACATGCACACCGACCGACCTAACTTGCATGTCTAACAACTTCTACTGAAGTCCTTTTAAGGTTTCCTCAAAAGGACATCTGTTGATTTGTTATTGTTTTCATTTCAACGAAGCTACGGGGGTTAGACTGACTGTTAACTACTAAGCAAAATGAACGTAGGGTAGGCATACGAGTACAGACATGCTGCGGCTGCTTGTCAGGGGTACGATGCGGCAGCAACACACAAGACAAGAAAAGTGTACGAACAGCAACACCTGCCTATCTAGGGTATCTTCCTTTTTCTGCGCTGACTCCCTGGGTTTTTGGTTCTATGTAAATCTATGATTTAACAGCACACGGCCACAACCACAACCTCTCTCTTTGCCAACAGTTAAAATAACAAGAACAGCAGCAACTGCTGCAGTAATTGATGTTATTGTTTCGTCATACTTTCAACCCTGTTGCATATTTCAAGGATAAGAGTTCTTAGGGATTGTAGAGCTATTCTTCTTCATAGCATTTTGTAATTTTACAACATCTGCTGCTGTTTGAAAAATAAGAAAAAAAAAACATGAACTACAACTAACCAAGTAGCTTCGCCGTTCATTGATCCTTGTTAATGATTGATCCTTTATGAATGTTTTATTTGTGCCTCTATTGAGAAAACCATGGCCATTGACCACAGCTATAGAGCACTTCAATGTATTTTAATTAATTAGGTTTTGACAGATCATGTTGTGAAAAAGGTTGAGAATGAAAAGAAACAAAATCAAAATAATTGTTTTGGTTCCGCAGGTGGTTTGAAGACAATAGCTAGATAGACTGTGTCTATTGGTTATCAGCAAATCTCAAAGTGAAGAATACGAATAAATCAAAGATGCATACAGAAATAAACGTTTAAGTCTTAAAAGTCCACGGTTATTGCTGCGACAGTAAACAATTTAATTACAAAATATTAAAACTTTAAATTACAACCCTTACCTCGCATTGCGTCGTTGATACGTTCCAAAAAACACGACTCAAAGTGAACAAGTAAAAAAGAGTCAGTCGGCTTTGCCGACAGATATATACCCTCAGCCAATGTGAAGTGAAACTTTCACCTACGGACAGATCGAATGTATTTAAGGTCTCTTCAGAATTTTGTGGCCCTTTTGCGACATTTGAACTTGCCGACAAAAATGTGGATTAGTAGTTAACTGCACTAAGACACAAATGTTGAACCTTTGTGGGGGAGGTACCTTTAGGGAGGACCGATATGGGCCATTTTAGAAGTAAAATTAAATTTTGACAAAATATTAGGAGATCCAAATTGTAGACCAAATTGGTTGCCCCATTCAAGTGATATCGTCCTAGAAGTTGTGGACCGGTATTGCCCCATGAAACTAAGTTTGGATATAATATGACGAAGACCAAATGTTGGACCAAATCGGTTGAACAGTTCGAGAGTTATAGGGATTTTTGTAACCTTTCGGGCTGTTTTCCTAAGAAATATGGACATGCTCCTGAAAAAACTTTTACCGTCGTAATGGAGGAAGCGAATGCAAATCGCTTCAACAAAAATGAAAGTGAACTTATCCGAAATTGTGTGTGAGAGGTACCAGAAGGAGTAGACAAATATAGTCCATATTCGAACCTGATCTATATCTGGTAGATATATTAGGATGTGCAAAGTATAGATTACATCGGTCACTCCCCTTAAGAGTTATCGTGCGCACAATTTTTCCGAATATTTTTGAACTTTTGCGGGGGAGGTACCTGAAGGAGTGGACCGATATGGCTTATCTTCGAACTTAAACTATGTATGGACACATTATTACGGAGGCCAAAATTTGGACCGAATCGGCACATCCGTTCGAGAGTTATCTTGCGCTCCATCCACTACATACGGTGTTATAGGGGCTTTTTGCATCTTTCAGGCTATTTTCTCAAGAAGAATGGACTTGCCCCTGATGAAACTTGTACCGCCGTATGGTTGGCAACGAATACAAGTTGTTGCAACAAAAATCAAAGCGATTCGAGAGCAGGTCCTAATCTGAACTTATCTGAAATTTTGTGTGGGAGGTACCCGAAGGAGTGGACCGATTGAGTCCATTTTGGAACTTCATCTAAATTTAGTAGACATTTCACGATGTGCAAAGTATGGATCAAATCGGTTACTTCCTTCAAGAGTTATCGTACGCACAAATTTTCCGAACATTTTTGAACTTTTGTGGGGGAGGTACCGGAAGGAGTGGATCGATATAGCCCATCTTCGAACTTAAACTATGTATGGACACAATATTACGGAGGCCAAAATTTGGACCGAATCGGCAGATCCGTTCGAGAGTTATTTTGCGCTCCAACCACTAACACGGTGTCATAGGGTTTTTTGTAACTTTCAGGCCCATTTTCTCAGGAAGTATGGACTTGCCTCTAATGAAACTTACAGCGTCGTATAGAGGACAGCGTATACAACTTGCGTAAACAAAAATCAAAGCGATTCGAGACCAGGTCCTAAACTGAACTCTTCCGAAATTTTGTGTGGGAGGTACCCGAAGGAGTGGACCGATTGAGTCCATATTGGAACCTCATCTTAGTTTGGTAGAAATTACACGATGTGCAAAGTATGGACCAAATCGGTTATTCCCTACAAGAGTTATCGTGCGCACAAGTTTTGCGACAATTTTTGAACATATGTGGGGGAGGTACCTGAAGGAGTGGACCTATATGGCCCATCTTCGAACTTAAATCGAATCTGGACAAAATATTTCGATACCCAAAATTTGAACCGAATCGATTGATCCGTTCGAGAGTTATCGTGCGCATCAGCCAGCCAGACAGACAGACAAACGGACAGACAGACAGACGGACGGACATTGCTAGATCTACTCAAAATTGTCTGAAACGGATATCGTACAAACATACTTGGGGTCTAAAACCATTATTTCGATGAGGCACATTTTTGGTCGTATCAAAGTGTAAATACCCTCTTTAGCCTAAAGGCTGAGGGTATAAACAACTCAAAGCTTATTAAGATCTTCTATGGAAACCGATGAAAAGTTGGGAGATCGGTTTCAGAAAACGCAACTTCGAAAAAAGCAAAGTAAAACGACGCAAAGCGAGGTCTGGGTGTGGAGAAACCACGAATTTCTGTACTCAGGACAACTGCCCTATGTAGTTTTCAAATATCCCAAATGAAATCTAATCGTAGTTTATCCCTGAAAAGTAAGGAATAAACAACCTGACCAAAGAATATTCCATTAGAAATAACAACAAAAAGAGATAAATTTACAAAATAACGCAAAATATTTAGTTATTTATCATTGACACTTTTATGAACCATTGTATTTTTCGACTTTGGTTTTTTGCCTGCCTGGTTTCCTTCCTTCTCTCTGCCTCTCTTTGTAAAGGAAGTCATAAATCAGAATAACTTGACATGCGTCATTTCTTTTGACTTCAATTTAATTAATATTTGTAGTTGAACTCACAATAATGCCGACGACGACACATATCACATAGAATTAACAGAAAAAACAATAACAACAACCAAAACATTTTCGCTTTATGGTGTTGATGATGATCAACAACAACATCATCATCAGCAGTAGCAACAGAAACAACAACATCTACCAGACATTGTGTTGATTATGGTTAAATTTGCATGTCATTTCTAGTCCGAATAAATAGGTTTCCATATCTCTCACATTTTTGCTATTCGTGGCAATAATAACAGAAAAAACAACAACTCCCAGTCTGTGGTATTTTATGCAACACATGTTGAAAATCGATGTTCAACGAAGTTACAACTTCTGCTGCCGACGCCACAACTAAGGATGGAAGAAGACTCAATTCAAATGTATTTAAAGTTGGGAAACTCTATTAAAAGTTGAATGATTATGGGATGGCCGACCGAACTCCATCATTATCGAGATGATGAATCGTTGAACTCATCATATTGACAAATATCAAAAAGTGTTCAAACTTTAGCTAAATCTTTTGGAGTAGAAGGCTTCACTAAATGATAACACTTACATAGTTGGCTCTCTACAGAATATTTCACTGTGGTCCCAACCTGCGACAAAAATCGAAAAATTGATATCGACAATTCAGAAAACTGTCTCTAAACATATCATATTTTAATATTCCAACAATGTTTTTATGGCTTCTTATAAGGCAAATAACTAAAAATTTAAAAGATGCAATTATTTTAATTACTTCTAAATAAAAATTTGTACAAATTATTCGCATAAAATGTGCTGGAAAATACATTTATTTTAAATACTTTTTTGGTGGATTTTTTCCAAGTCCTCAAAATTGAATTTGAGTTTTACTCAGTATGCCACTCTCAATATTTTTTGGAAAATATTCGAAATAGTGTCAAGTTTACAAAAAAAAAGTGGTTCCAGCTGCATATATTTGCATTTCCGTGTGTTGTAGTGACTGCTGCAGTAGGTTTCGGAAGCAAAATCGTTCAGATTTCGTTCCTTCTTCGGAGAGAATATCGGAAATAAATTTCCCTTCGAATATACCAGTGTTTTTCTTCCGATTCCGGTACGAATTCGGATCGATATGTCGGAAACAAATTTCCCTTCGCACAACAAGCACCTTTTGTATATATCTAACTACTTGCTGTTAAATACATACACATGTTTGGTTATAAAATTCGCATATGCAATTTTTAAATATATATTCAAATATAATAATTCAAGCTAGTGCTGATAGACTCAACATATTCGTACACAACGTTTACATTGTTCTACTATAACTACATGATAACAACAGTGAAAATCATTAAAGAAACGTTTGAAATTGCAATCTTCCAATAAAAACATAACAAAGAAAAATTAATAAAACAAGTGAAAAAGTATCAGTCGGCTTTGATATGCCCTCAGCCTCTGAGAATTAAAACTTTCATCTATTGACAATATCGAATCTAATACCGGCTACGCTTGTGGCCTTTTTTGGAAGTATGAACTTGTCGACAAAAAAATATATTTGGTTTGAATCTCAAAAGTGTTGCGGAGGATGTAGGAGGAAGCGGATCTTATTTTGGGACTCATTACTTTCTATAGATATTGTGCCCACCAGTCATTTCAGTTGGTCACCGTATACCTTAAAGGTTTTGGACCACTATGTCAGGAAGCATGGCCTTGCCCACGAAGAACGTAATATCGCTTAGACAGGACTACAAGGAGTATCATCGGTATAATTTTCCAAAGGATCTTCGAACAGATCCTAAACTTCACTTAAATAAAAATGTGATCTTTTTTGGAGAAGAACTGTGATCTTTTTTGTGGAAGGTTTTGAATTTTTTGGGGGAGGTACCTAAAGGTATGGATCGACATACTCCAATATGAAAGTTGATCTTATTTTAGAAGACATAACTTAGAGGTTTTCGAGCAGAATGTCTGGAAGCATATACTTGCCCACGAAGAACATAATATCGCTGTAAACATTACTACAAGGAGTAGCATCGGTATAATTTTCCAAAGGATCTTCGAACAGATCCTGAACTGCACTTAAATTAAAATGTTGCAATTTTGTGGGGGAGGTACCCTAGGTAGTAGACCTATATTTACAATTTTCGAAGTTAAACTACAAATCTTTTAAAGGTCAAATTTTGGACCGAATCGGCTGATCCGTTCGAGAGTTATCGTGTGTTGCAGCCACTACATATGTTGTCATAGGGGTTGTTTACTCCTTTCGGACCATTTTCTCAGGAAGTATGGACCCCTGAAAAAACTAATACCGCCGTGATGGCGGCAGCGAATTCAATTTGCTACAATAAAGATCAAACCGATTTGTGAGCAAGCAGCCCTTAAACTGCACTTTCCCAAATTTTGTGGAAGTAGTGGACCAATATAGTCCACATTTGAATCTAATCTATGTTTCACAGAAATAATACGATGTGTAAAGCATGGACCAAATCGGTCACTGCCTTCAAGAGTTAATGTGCACACCATTTTAGCAAAATGATTTGAACTTTTGTGGGGGAGAGGTACCCGAAGGAGTGGGCCGATATGACCCATCTTCTAACGAAGGCCAAATGTTAGACCTAATCGGTTAATCCGTTCGAGAGTTATCGTGCGCTCCAACCACTACACATGGTACCACAGGGAATTTTTACCTTTCTCAGGAAGTATGGACTTGCCCCTGATAAAATTTGTACCGTCGTATAGAGGGCAGTGAATACAAGTTGTAACAAAAAAAATCAAAGCGATTCGAGAGCAGGTCCTAAACTGAACATTTCCGAAATTTTGTGTCGGAGGTACCCGAAGTAGTGGACCGATTGAGTCCATATTGGAACCTCATCTAAGTCTGGTAGAAATTTCACGATGTGCAAAGTATGGACCAAATTGGTTACTCCATCCAAGAGTTATCGTGCGCACAATTTCTCCGAACATTTTCGAACTTTTGTGGGGGAGGTACCCAAAGGAGTGGACCGATATGGCCCATCTTCGAAATTAAACTAAGTTTGGACAAAATATTACTATGCACGAAATTTGGTTCTAATAAGTTGATCCGTTCGAGGTTCTAATAAGTTGATCCGTTCGCACCAGCCAGACAGACAAACGGACGGACATTGCTGAATCGACTCCAAATTGTCTGAAACGGATTTCGTCCAAACATACTTGGGGTCTAAAACCATTATTTCGATGAGGCACATTTTGCCTCGTTAGCATAAATGCTGAGGGAATAAAGAGGCTTCAGAGAAAAATTTTTTTCGTCGATATTCATACTATATTATTAAAAAATCGTTCAGAAATCTTTACGAAGATTCGGAAGCTACCTCCGATTTGCATACGACATTATTTTGAAATAGTTCAGAAATCTTTACGAAAATTCGGAACAAAAAATTCGCCTTCCGAATTTCCCAAGGATTTTCTTCAGATTTCGTTCCGAATACCGACCGAAATCCATCTGATTTCACTCCGACATTTCGTTCCGAGTTTATGTCAACCACTTCATACAACTTTCGTTAAGATATCGTTACGATTTCGGATCCGACATCAAACGTCGCGTCCGAATTTTTTTTTTCGTTTTCGTTACGATGTCGGTACGATTGGTTTGATGGGTTGTTTGTTTTGGGTTTTTCGTTCAACATTTAGATATTTTTTGTTTAGGTAACTACTTATGAGTGAATTTTTCACACTTTCAGATACATAATTCTCTATACAAAATGAAAAACAAGTAAAAATGTCAATTTCGGATGGACCGAACTGTTTTATACCCCCCACCATGAAATATTCCTTCTTTAAATAAAATAGTTTCCTTTTCTATCGACAATGTCAGGCGATGTCGTTTTCTGACCAAATTTCAGCCAATTTAGCCCGAAAATGTAAATAACTTCAAGGAATCTGAAATCTGACCGTTATATGGGGGCTATACCGTTATATGGGGGCTATACCAAAACCTGGACCTATTTCAACAATTTTTGGTCGGAAAGTTTCCTGATCAATGAAAATTCCAAATACCAAATTGCAGCCAATTCGGGGCGAAAATGTAAATAAAAACTTCAAAATACCTGAAATCAGGAGGTACATTTATATGGGGGCTATACCAAAACCTGGACCTATGCCCACAATTTTTTGTGCATAATGTTTCTGACTACTGGAACTCCAAATACCAATTTACAGCCAATTCGAACCGAAAATGTAGATAGAAGCTCCAAAACACCTGAAATCGGGTGGTACCGCTATAAGAAAAACTAGACCCATATTGATGATTTTTTGTCTAAATTATTATATACTTATCTTAAGCATTTACTGAAAAAATCAGATCGATCCTACGATTAGAAATATTTTTGTCGCACCTTCCCATACATGTGGGACCACTGTGCATTTGTCCTATAAGCCGAACTAAGAAAAGATTTCCATTCCTCTCTATTTGTTACTTACTTTATCCAATTTGACATGGCCTAGACGACGCAATCGTTGTATCTCGATACGTATAACTATAGTGATGTTGTCGTTGTTGTTTTAGTATGGGTTTTATTTTTATTTTTGTAAGTTCATTTTCTACTTAATCTGGCTCTGGGTCTATCTAATGATTTAGAAATGTCGCTGCTCCGATGGTAGAAACCCCAGATCTACTGGAGATAGTTGAGTAGATTTGGCAAGGCACGTAAAAAGGTGCAGTGTATCGTGCGGGCATGTGCGACATGCTAGGCAGATGTTTTGGACGGTGTCATCGACCCTTGCCCTTTAGGAATTCAGACGACTGCACCATCACGAGCGTAGTTGAGCAACATTACTCTGTTTGCCGTGGCAGCTGACACCTCTGAGCTGCGATAGATGGGGGGATGTTCTCCGAGGACCGCATTCACACGATAGTTGTTTATGGGATCTGCGACTGCATCCGTGTGAAAGCTATTTAAACCAGCTTGACCGGTTGTGTCCTATCCACCATGTGTTGATTAGGATGGCTCTCAGTGTAACACCCGGACAATAACTGCAATGAAAGCCTGTCGATGGTCCACTGAAGACATGAGGAGGCACCCTGTTGCAGCTCTCAGGGCGTTATTCTAACAGGTTAAAATATTTTTCCCTCGCGTTGCACTTACATTCGCGGATCAAACTGGCGCGCATAGCTTACCACAGACCGGCCTATCGCAGTATATGTATTCAACAAGGTTTCTTTATCTACACCCCAAGTGCTGCCGGACTTGAGGACCTTGTTCTACATATCTGCTTGTCGCAGATAGCTGCGGCATGCGCGGACGGCATGAACATGCTGTCGAATGTAACGCCTAGAATTTTGGGGTAGTTTGTGGTCGGAATTCTGCTGCCATCAACCATGACATTCAACGCTGTTCCCACCTCTGACATCCGTGTAGTGAACAGAGTGGTCGTAGATTTATTGGCGAATATTTGTATATTCCTGCATTGAAATGACATCAGGGAAGGTACCTGACGCCAAGATCGTACACTCGTCCGCATATGTTACGATAGAGGGCGGAATACAGGAGAGGTAGATGTTAAACAATTCCGGAGATGTGACCCCACCTTGTATTATAATAGGTATAAAACATGCCTTGCAAAAAATAAGACAATAAGGTTACCACCATATTTAAACTTTTTTGAAGATTTTAGCCACATTTTTTACCGATTTGGTTGTTAAATGGAATTGTATGTTCTCAGAAGATAGAAAAGTTACTCGCAAATAAAAAAATAATTAAAAAATAAGTGGTCGTTTAAACGCCAAAACAAAACGCAAAAATTGGCGTAAAACTATAGTTTTTCTTCGAATATTTTTGTGTTTTTGTTTTTGTCTTATCTGTCATTTCACGCTTCATTTGACCTATGCATTTCCACGCTATTCAAATTTTCGACTTTTGATGAAAAATTTAAATATGCGATAAAACATTTAATCATAAATGTTAGAATCATATAAAGTCAGGGATTTGTTAGGAATATAGTAAGAGTATTTTCTCAATCAAAAACCAAGGGATTGACATATAAGGATACACCTATATTACCCTCCAAAGTTTTTGGCACTTTTAAAAGAAGGCCCGATTGCAGGAAAACTATACGTTTTAGAGGAAAAATGTATTTTTTAAAAAATGCTTAATTTTCATAAACAATTTTAAGTTTTATCGAAAACATTCTCGGCGCTAAGTGGGTTAAATACCAGAATATACTTATTGAGGCTAAGCGAAAAATTATTTAGTGCATTTATAAGTAAAACACTGTAACTTAATTTTTTAGTAAATAAATTGTTTGACCATTGAGAACCCCACAACCAAATTACAACCAATTTAGGCCGAAAATATAGATAAAAAATTTAAAATGCCTGAAATCGGGTAGTACCGTTATATACCAAAACCATGACCTACAGTGGCTTCTTAGTATTTTAGATCATTTAATTTTTTAACAATGTAATCGGGTTGGCTATTTTCTTATTTCGGAGCCTCCTAAATGAATTTGTATCACTTAAGCTGAATGGGTCCGATAGGACACTAAAAAAATATATACGTTTAGTGGCGGAATTATGCCAAAAACGCCCTCTTATACGACATCTGTGGTGTGTACCTGGTGAGATTTCGACATATTATATTACCGGTTAGTTTTTAATTCCAATAAATATCTCGATCTCATGCCTCCAGTACCATCTCTGCCCATAACAAACAATATTTCCAGGTGAATATAAAAAACTTTCTTCGTTTTGGGTCAAGTTTTTTGTAAAAGGGGACAAGTTCGATTATCATTCGACAAGGTGATCAAGTACATTTTTTCAAGTCATATAACTCAAATATTGATTTAAGTCGACGAAAAGAACTCGATTTTACAAAAACTCGATTTTACAAAAACCAAAAACAATTCCAAACATTTTTTGCAAAATTTATATGAAATTTACCTATATTGGCACACCGGTATCCGTGGTATATATCGGAGAGTTTTGTTTAGATTTATTAGTGTTAAGCCTTTATTTAACATCTGTTCATGGCCTCTGAAAGATCTGATTAATAATTCGCATCATTATTTGATTATCCCCTGCAGTAGAATTAGTTGTACATTCACCTCCTTCCCATCTTATGGAGATTTTCGTACTTTTCACGCGGTATCCAGCTCAATTTTAAATATTGTACTGTTTTTATTTTTGACTGCGTTGGATCCAGAATTTTCAGGAATATTTTGGATACAAATTTTGGACTTTTGTTTTTCTTAAAAAGTTGTTGTTTTCGGCATTGTTGTCTATCAAAATTAAAAATAGGCGGGATAAAATGTATTCCTCGTGAAAGCTTTTTGCCCCCTACTTCTGATTAAAAAACATCTTTTGCCAATCAATGCAAAAAACTCATTAAGAATTAGGTAACAGATATTCGAACCACGGAGTTGCAAATGTTTTGACCAGGCTAAAACACGTGATGCTCCGATTTCACACACTTCTGTAACATAAGTGTTAAAACTGAATAATCATTTTTAACTCTTAAAAGTAGGGACAATAAAGAATCAAATTGCAAAAATAAATATATTTCAAAACGTGATTTCTTAAGTCTAAAAATAGTTTAAACGTGATGTAGGCATCTGAGTTGCAAATGTTTTGAGCAGCACTGTATGTAACGGGTGATCCAAGAAGAGGCAATTTTTTCAAAAGTTTTTTTTTTACAGATCGCGCCTGAGTCGTGAGTCGTGTCACATGTTCATATTATTTTTGTTTAGTACTGTTTGACATTTTATCATGGAAAAGCCTACGCCTCTACATCGTTTACAAATCGTTCAACTTTATTACGAAAATTCGCGTTATGTGAGGAGTCTGTTTCGAGCCTAATTTTGTTCAATGATGAGTCACTTTTCTGGATTTATAGGTATGTAAAGAAGCAAAATTACCACATTTGGGAAGAAGAGCAACTTAAAGAGATTCAAGAGCTGCCACTTCATCCAGCAAAAATAACGGTTTGTGGGTCGGTGGCCATATTTCTTCAACATGATGCCAGTTAGGGCCTCATCGTCAATGGCGACCATTATTGCGCCGTGATAACCGACTATTTGATATATGAAATTGAAGCTCGTAATCTCGGCGACATTTGGCTTCAACAAAATGGCGCCACTTCCCACATATCGCATCAATCAAAGGTTTTATTGAAAGAGCACTTTGGTGAGCACTTTTAACCAGTCGATTGGCCACCAAGATCGTGTCATATCACTCCGTTAGAATTTTTCCTGTAAGAATATGTAAAGTCAACATTGTATGCTGATAAATCCGCTTCGATTCCGATCTTGGGAGAAAACATCAGACGTGTCATTCGCGAGTTACCAGTCGAAAAGCTTGAACAAGCCATTGAAAATTGGACTCAACGGATGGACAGTCAGTCTGAGACGTAGCCTCGGCCAATATTTGTTAGACATAATCTGCAAAAAAATTAATGTCATCGAATGATAATAAACACTCCCCATTCAATTTGATTTTTCTGTGTGTTTTTTTTTTTTTTTTTTAAAGAAAGTAGGAATCTCTAAATGGGACACCCTTTATATCCAGATTTTAGTCCAGCCTCCATGAACCGGTATTGCCAAATTTTTTGTATTTCATTCCCCAATATAAGTACTCACTGATATAAGAATTCCCTAAATAAAAGCATATAAACTTGGCCAATCCTAATTTATTTGCTTCAAATGTATTGATATAATTCATATAAATAAGCAGCACGCTTATAAACGTTCCCGGTTTATAACACATCCAATTGTTTTCATGCTTTTAATTTACTCTAAATTCTGAAGTCATTATCACTCCAGCGCAGTACTTTACTCCCATGTTCCCCCTGTTGTCCGTGGTTTTTCGGGTAATTTGAGTTTTACAAATACAACAATTGGTGGGGGAACATTAACCAAAAAAATACATTTTTACATAGTTGCTAACTAAAACATTCCGCTGCTACCCCCAAAACAAAAACTAATGACAAAAAAACTCAAATGAATGAATATTCAAAATTGTGTCTGCCCGTAAAAACTGTCATATCTCACAGTTCATTGCCATTGAATGAATAACAAAACAAAATGCTGACCAATAAAAAATTAAATATGAAATGACAAAAAAATTATAAAATAGGGGGAAAGCAACGAAATACGGAAGCCAATTTTGGGTGACTAAAATAAAAATAAAAACATATTGAAACGTTTCTGAAAAATAAACAATATTAAGTCGTGGCCAGAATGTATCATACATTAGTTTGTAACATTTTACAAAATGTATTTCCTTGATTATTTTATTTCAATTACGAATTTTTAATTAAGATTTTTAAGCTGAAAAGGAATATAATTCCACATGTACTCCATTTGCACTCCAAAAGCTGTAGTCTGAGATAAATAGGTTAGTAGACGCTAATGAAATTCCATTGTGAGCAATGCAATCACACTCTGAGGAATTTTTTCTTATAATTCCAATCCTCTTCTTTTCTTTCTAAGTTATTGATCATTTAATAAACTGTTCTTGTTGCAGCTCCGACTTCTTTTTTACGATACGATGTCATTAAATTTCATGTCGACACTTTAATAAAATTTAAGGCATATTAATGTCATAATCATTTGTTACATAATTCTGTCGTTTTCAGATCCGGTTATGCGAATGATGTTTTTTGTTTTTAGTTTAAAGGAAGTTTTAAGTTTTATGAGTACTAATTTCAAATAACTTAATAAAAAATTTTTATAGAAAAATAACCATTACAGATAAGGAGATAGACATCTTTATATCTGATGGACACACATTTTTGTCACATTTGTAATACCAAAAAATTACATACATACCAGTACATACATATGTGTTCGCAAACATCCAGAAGAAACAACGAAGACTCCTTTCATCAATGGGTGCACCCTACACTGAAAGAAAAATGTTTCATTGATTTTGAACCAACGTAGAGTTTCATTCAATAAATGAAAAAGTTTCATTAAATAACAATAATGATTTTCTTCATTATTCCAATAAAACTTCCTCATTAATGCAATAATAATTCTTTATTAATTCAATATAGTAGTTAGAAGATAAAATTCTATTATTCATGTCAAACTGTCACATTAATACTATAAAACAGGGTCATTACAATAATGAATGTTATTTTATGAAACTCAATGAAACTTCTTCATTAATACAATAAAGTCTTACGTTGGTTCGATATCAATGACAAATTTCATTGATAGAACGTATTTTTCTTTCAATGTAATTCACATTAGCTCAATTGATATGGTACCTACTTTTTATCGCCGAGTTCAGAATCGTTTATTCCTGTTCAAAATTATGTAACTATTGAACAAATAGACATATGCAAAAATTTTGTGAATTTTGCATAAAATCAGAAGCCAAAAATTTATGCATTTTAAATATTTTCTTATGCAACAAATATTTCAATAATAGGTAAAAAAAATTCTGTGTCTACAATTTTTCTGTTTAAAATTCTCTTCAGACAAGTCAATAAAATAGAGAAATGTATAACCACAGCCACAACCTTCAAAATACCGAAAATCGGGAGGTATCGTTCTATGGGGGCTATATGAAGGCCTGAACCTAAACCCACAAATTTTAGGTGGAAAGTTTTTTACCCCCAAGGAAGACCTAATACCAAATTTCAGCCATTTCGGAGGGATATTGAGGGCACAACCGTCAAAATACCAGAAATCCGGAGGTACCGTTCTATGGGGACTATATGAAGACGTGGACCTATACCAACAAATTTCAGGTAAAAAGTTTTATACCCACAACGAAGACAAAATGCGAAATTTCAGTCATTTCGGTGGGATATTGAGGCCACAGACTTCAAAATACCGAAATTCGGGCGGTGCCATTCTATGGGGGCTATATGAAGACGTGGACCTATACCGATAAATTTCAGATGGAAAGTTTTATACCCCCAACGAAGACTTAATAACGAATTTCAGCCATTTCGGAGGGATATTGTGGGCACAACCTTCAAAATACCAAAAATCCGGAGGTTCCGTTCTATGGGGGCTATATGAAGACGTGGACCTATACCGATAAATTTCAGATGGAAAGTTTTATACCCCCAACGAAGACTTAATAACGAATTGCAGCCATTTCGGAGGGATATTGTGGGCACAACCTTCAAAATACCAAAAATCCGGAGGTACCGTTCTATGGGGGCTATATGAAGACGTGGACCTATGCCGACACATTTCAGGTGGAATGTTTTATACCCCCAACGAAGACTAAATACCAATTTTCAGTCATTTCGGTGGGATATTGAGGCTACAATTTTCAAAATACCGAATATCGGTAGGTACCGTTCTATGGGGGCTATATGAAGACGTGGACCTATGCGATTTCAGTTGTAAAGTTGCATACCCATAACGAAGACACTTAATCCCAAATTTCATTTAGACCACAAATCCTTGAATATATTTTTGCATATGGTTTTGCATATGCTCATTTTATGCAGATATGTAAAAATATGTCAAAATATGCAAAATATGAAAAAATTTCTGGTCCTAATTCGTTTTATTTTGTAATAAAACGAGTTTCTGTCTAATCAGATTTTCTCTACGACCATCCTAACCATATATGCATTTGCATAGGATTCCGCAGTCTATTCATATGGAAAGAATATAGAAAAACGCAAATTTTTACCCATGTAATTTCAAAAAATTTAAAAAAGTGTTAAGTATATATGGGCTGAAAGAGGCATCTTTCTGTGAAAACGGAACCTTGTTCCATGTTGTTCCACAAATGTTCTAGTCCACTAAATTTGGAATTTCACTAAAATTTAGTACCTGAGGAAAAATAAAATAGCTCATATTGTGTAAACGCTACAGAAATTTACTAAAACGATTTTTTAAGAACACAATCCTTCCTACCTTACAAAAAAACGATGAACACAATATCTGTTATAGTTTCCGAGAAATAGCTACGTATTTCTCGAGAAATTTGCAAAACTTACGTATTTCCCAAAATTGGGGAAAATGTTCGTCTTTTGGGGCACACCCACGCCAACACCTTACAATATTTTGACCTAATTTTTTGGTTTCCTTAGTTTTAATATGTCTACTATCGAATCCCATATAGAAATTAAATATCTTTGACAAAACAAAATTTTGATGTTTGGCCAGGAAAATCGATTCCTGAACCATTGTGCGGCGTGTCTTAAGACTCAGGCAATATTTGCCTACATTACAGGACCACAATTATTCGATGGTGTTGTTCAATATAGGGTGGTTTTAACTACAACTTTCGACCACTTTAGTTGGTCGCCGCAAAATGGTTCAGAAACCTTAACCAAAAATCATGAAAATTAAAAATGTTGTGCAGCGTTACGTAAAATTATTTTAAACCCTTTAAATTTGATTTGATTTTGATTTTATATGCAATATTGGCACAAAGTATATAAATTCAATAGAGGGAGTTCACTATATTTTAGATACAAGTTTGAAATTTTGAGTATAATATATAAGTTCATTAATGTTTAGAATTGAAAATGAACCACATCAGACCACGTTCCGTATAGTCCCCATACAAAAGTTCCGCCTGGTATTTTGAAGTTTTAACCAAATAATTGACGTAATAACTTCTTCTTCAAAGTACATATCCAGATATCACACACTAACGTGCCATTAAAGCAGTTTTGTATTAGTTTGCCTTATTAAGTTTTCAATCTATCTCAAAAATGTTTTAATGTTATTCGTATACCATTATTTAATTATGTAATTGAAATTAATAACTCCAACAAGTAAAAAAGTATCAGTCGGCTTTGCCGACAGAGATATACCCTCAGCCTGTGTATATTGAAACAATTTTTTTCCCAAAAAACGCATGTATTTAGGGAGTTTTAAAAATTTTGGGCGTTTGAACTGACAAAAATGTTGATTAGGATTAGAGATCAAAAGTTTTGCGGAGGAGATACTAAAAAGAATGGATCTCCAGCCACTACATATGGTACCATAGGGGTTTTTTACAACTTCCGGGATGTTTGATCAAGAAGTATGGACTTGCCCCTGAAACAACTTTTACCATCGCAATTGAGGCAGCGAATGCAAGTTGCTTCAACAAAAATCAAAGCGATTCGAGAGCAGGTCTTAAAGTGAACATGTATCCGAAATTTTGTGTGGGAGGTACCGGATGGAGTGGACAAATATAGTCCATATTTGAACCTGATCTATATCTGGTAGATATATTAGGATGTGTAAAGTATGGTCCAATTCGGCCACTCTCTTCAAGAGTTATCGTACGCACAATTTTTCCGAACATTTTTGAACTTTTGTGGGGGAGGTACCTGAAGGAGTGGACCGATATGGCTTATCTTCGAACTCAAACTATGTTTGGACAAAATATTACTAAGGCCAAACTTTGGACCGAATCGGCAGACCTGTTCGAGAGTTATTTTGCCCTCCAACCTTCTCACACGGTATCATAGGGGTTTTTTGCAACTTTCAGGCTATTTTCTCAGGAAGTATGGACTTGCCCCTGATGAAACTTATACCGGCGTATGGAGGGCAGTGAATACAAGTTGCTAAAGCAAAAATCAAAGCGATTCGAGAGATGGTCCTAAACTGAACTTTTCCAAATTTTTGTGTGGGAGGTACCCGACGGAGGGGGCCGATTGAGTCCATATTAAAACCTGATCTAAGTCTGGTACACGCTCCACGATGGGCAAAGTATGGACCAAATCGGTTACTCCCTTCAAGAGTTATCGTGCGCACAATTTTTCCGAACATTTTCGAACTTTTGTGGGGGAGGTACCGGAAGGAGTGGACCGCTATAGCTTATCTTCGAACTTAAACTAAGTTTGGGCAAAATATTACGAAAGCCAAAATTTGAACCGAATCGGTTCATCCGTTCGAGAGTTATCGTGCGCTCCAGCCAGCCAGACAGACCGACAGACAGACAGACGGACGGACATTGCTCAATCGACTCCAAATTATCTGAAACACATTTCGTCCAAACATACTTGGGGTCTAAAACCATTATTTCGATGAGGCACATTTTGCCCGTATGAAAGTGTATATACCCTCTTTAGCATAAATGCTGAGGGTATAAAAAGAAGAGTAACTCGAATCCGCGAGTGCACATTAGACTTGTATCAAATATTTCCAATCAAAAATTATCTACGGCTTTTTTGTTCTGAAATGATTGTATAACCAGCTATTGTAAGAAAATAATATGCTTTTACGTCAGAAAAACACCAAATCGTTGTTATTTTACCAGAAGTGATAGAGACGATGCAGTGCAACTAAAAAATTCAGAAAATTACATTAAGAAAAAAAGAAAACATTTTTATCAGGAGTCGAACGATACAAACTACGACTCATAGACTACGAATCCTACTACTTTTTGAGAATACGAACCCCCCAAAAAACTAAATCTGATATTGCAATGGTTGTTGTTCCGGCTTATATCTATCTTTTAATTGTACGTGTAGAAGTTTGTGAACTCGATGACATTAAAAACTTTCCAAGAACTATGTCCAAAGATTATTCACTTCTGTCGATACTGGGGAGGCGAACATATGAAAATTCATAACTTTTGTTTTCTGGAGAACAAGTAAAAATGTATCTGTCGGGTTTGCCGACAAAGATATGCACTAGGGTGGTTTTAAAAATGCAATGTCAGATTTTTTATGCGGCACCTACCTAAAACGTTAAGTTTTGTTAAATGTTAAGATTGCCAATGTTTGAGTTACATCGGAATATGTTAAAACGTGCTACTGGGCAGCCCCGCATAAAAAATCCGACATCGATTTTTCCCTTTGAGTTAAAACCAGTCTAATATACACATAAACAAATTTTTTTTCTTAAAAATTGTGTAGTCAGGGAGTTTCAGAATTTGTTGGCCTTTTTTGGGCGTAAAACCTTTCCGACAAAAATATCGAAACCTTTGAGGTATATAACTTCACGATTATGGGCGTTGCGAATAAATGATTATGGTGTGCTAATAAGTTTGACTTCGATAAAAGTGCAAAGTTGTGTACTTTTGTGGAGAAGAAACCTGAAAGAATAGACCGATATACGATATAGTCCACCTAATTTTGGAAGGCATTCCTTTTGATAGTTATCGTGTCAATCCGTCTTTTTAGTTGGTCACCGCAAGATTTAGAGCTTTTGAATCAGGAAAAATAGATCGTTGTAAACAAGACCGAAAGGAGTACAATTTGTAAAAATATCCAATAGATACTCTAACAGTCCTTAAACTGCACTTATGTTAAACTTTTGGGAGGAAAGTAACCGAAGATGTCCCATATAGACCCTCTTGGTACTTATTATATGTACGTCTGGAAATATATTATATTATAGCAGATATTTGCACTTTATGACGCACAACAATAAATTTTTCTCAATTATTTTATGCTACAATTTAGAAAAAAAATATCTAAAATAATAGTATAATATTTTGATTAAGGCGGTAAAACAATTTTCTAATTGGTTTTCGAGATATACTCCACGGAAAACCATTGATATTTGGTAATTTTTTAATACAGAATGAGTTTAAAACCTCATTATAGAATTCAGCGACCCATTATTATTTGATAATGAAATAACATGGAAAGCAATTCAGATTTTACTGGAAGTTTCTCTCAAAACAAGTAAAAAAGTATCAGTCGGCTTTGCCGACAGAGATATACCCTCAGCCTGTGTACATTGAACAAATTTTTCCCAAAATACGTATGTATTTAGGGGGTTTTAAAAATTTTGGGCGTTTGAACAGACAACATATGGTGCCACAGGGGGTTTTTTACACTCTTCGGGCTGTTTGCTCAAGAAGTTTGGACTTACCCCTAAAAAAACTTTTACCATCGTAAATGAGGCAGCGAATGAAAGTTGCTTCAACAAAAATCAAAGTGATCCGATATCAGAACAAAGTGAACTTATCCGAAATTTTGTGTGGGAGGTACCGGATAGAGTGGACAAATATAGTCCATATTTGAACCTGATATATATCTGGTAGATATATTAGGATGTGTAAAGTATAGAGCAATTCGGCCACTCCCTTCAAGAGTTACCGTACGAACAATTTTTCCGAACATTTTTGAACTTTTGTGGGGGAGGTACCTGAAGGAGTGGACCGATATGGCTTATCTTCAAACTTAAACTATGATTGGACAAAATATTACTAAGGCCAAACTTTGGACCGAATAGGCAGACCTGTTCGAGAGTTATTTTGCCCTCCAACCTCCTCACACGGTGTCATAGGGGTTTTTTCAACTTTCAGGCTATTTTCTCAGGAAGTATGGACTTGCCCCTGATGAAACTTATACCGTCGTATGGAGGGCAGTGAATACAAGTTGCTAAAGCAAAAATCAAAGCGATTCGAGAGATGTTCCTAAACTGAACTTTTCCAAAATTTTGTGTGGGAGGTACCCGACGGAGTGGACCGATTGAGTCCATATTAAAACCTGATCTAAGTCTGGTACACGCTCCACGATGGGCAAAGTATGGACCAAATTGGTTACACCCTTCAAGAGTTATCGTGCGTACAAATTTTCCGAACATTTTCGAACTTTTGTGGGGGAGGTACCGGAAGGAGTGGACCGATATAGCTCATCTTCGAACTTAAACTAAGTTTGGACAAAATATTACGAAAGCCAAAATTTGAACCGAATCGGTTCATCCCTTCGAGAGTTATCGTGCGCTCCAGCCAGCCAGACAGACAGACAGACGGACGGACATTGCTCAATCGACTCCAAATTGTCTGAAACACATTTCGTCCAAACATACTTGGGGTCTAAAACCATTATTTCGATGAGGCACATTTTGCCCGTATGAAAGTGTATATACCCTTCATAGCCTAAAGGCTGAGGGTATAAAAATTGTAATATTTTTTAGACAACTTGTTAATAAAGTACATTTTCAGTACAGAGCCTTCAGAACAATATAAGTTTTCATTTGATATTTCCAAAACTAAGGACGATGAATGGTCCTTCAAATCACACAGGCTGGGGGTATGTATATCTCTGTCGACAAGGCCGACTGATACTTTTTTACTAGTTTCATTTTAAAGTGAATAAAAAGTGTTCCTATTCGTATGGGAAAATTTAAAATTTTTAAATAGTCTAGCTTATTCCAATTGTTGTTGTTTTGTTTTTAGTGGAGAAAATTGTACGCCAAGGGATATTTTAATAATCAATTATAATTTTTATTTATATCATTTTTATTTAATATATTTTTATTTAATATACGTCTAAACAACTATTATTTATTAGCGGGGAAGGCAGCGAAGGCTATATACAGTTTCGAAGGTTATATTGCGAAGGGAAATACAGTCAACCAAAAAAGTCTACATACACCCTATAAATCTCATGTTTTAAGGGTAAGGAAGCATTTTTATGAAAATCCAAGTACATAGTACTATCTCATATCCTTAATAAACAGTATTACATACAACAGAAATATATTCCATAATACGAATAACGGTAAATTCTATAAAAATTAAAAACATAATAGGGAAAAAGTGTACATACACCCAATGAAATATTAAGATTATCTTAAAATTTATGGAGAAAGCAATACAAATTTTACATTTCATTGCTTTATCGAATGTCTCTGGTTGTCTATGATATATTTTAGACAAAATAGGAACGTATTTGTGGATTAATTGCCGTTATTTAATGTCAGACTTCGCGTATGGCTCGTTAAGGCGGACCCTTGCAGATTTCTTTGAGTTTTTCAGTCTGGTAGATTATGAAACCCTAGAAAATACAGTGGGACTAACAATTTTGGGATCCAAGAGCGCTATGAAGTTTTTCTTGTGGATAATATATGCTCCTGAGCTTCGCTAAATATACGAATTCCTGAGGTTTCTCATAAATTTTATAGTTTTCACAACATTCCAAGGGGCAAATTACATGCAGAAGCCTTCGAATTACCTTGTAATAAGGTCTGGTACAATCCTCGAGCATCCATTGAATAAGCAATGTAAAAGTATCCGACATTTATAGCGCTTCACGTGACCCTAACGATCATAATACGAGAGCATACTAGTTAACAGTGTAAATTTCATACAAATAGCATGCATTCTATGGTGTTGCTTTTATTTTGATACTTTGGAAACTTTAGGAGCGGGTTTGTATAATAATGTTGTACATTTCTGATTGAGTTAAGGTCCAATAATGTATTATAAGGTAATTCCAAGGTTCTTGCTTGTAATTTGACCCTTGGAATGCTGTGAAAACTATAAAATTTATAAAAAAAAACTCAGGAATTCGCATATTTAGCGAAGCTCAGGAGCATATATTATCCATAAGAACAACTTCAAAGCGCTCTAGGATCTCAAAATAGTTAGTCCCACTGTATTTCCTGGGTTTCATAAACTACCAGACTGAAAAACTCAAAGATATCTGCAAGGGTCCGCCTTAACGAGCCATACGCGAAGTCTGACATTAAATAACGGCAATTAATCCACAAATACGTTCCTATTTTGTCTAAAATATATCATAGACAACCAGAGACATTCGATAAAGCAATGAAATGTAAAATTTGTATTGCTTTCTCCATAAATTTTAAGATAATCTTAATATTTCATTGGGTGTATGTACACTTTTTCCCTATTAATTTTTTAATGTTTATAGAATTTACCGTTATTCGTATTATGGAATATATTTTTGTTGTGTGTAATATTGTTTATTAGGGATATGAAATAGACCTATGTACCTGGATTTTCATAAAAATGCTTCTTACCGTTAAAACTCGAGATTTATAGGGTGTATGTAGACTTTTTTGGTTGAGTGTATAAGGAGGACCGGGACAAATGGTAGGAGGATTTTTCGAAAATTCGTTTCTCTCAAACACTTGGAGTACGCTGACTTCTTTCTGCCTTTCCAAAAAAAACTAATAGTTTAGTGTCATGCGTAAAAAACAAGTGAATGCTCTAAAAACATGATTAACTCATGAAAAATTAATCCGATTACCTACGTTGAAATGTAGAAGCATAATACATATGGTAAATTTCAAATTTCCTTTACAATTCCATCGAAAAAAAATTACAAAATTTTTTTACAAGCACATTCACGATTTTTGGTACATGGGTTAAGATTTCAAATCTGTTCGCGTTCACAAAATTGGATGCTGCGCCCAAAAGTTATGGGGGGTTTTATTCCCTTATAAATAAAACATATTTAAAAATTCCCTTTGTGTTGTAATACCAAAATGTATATATAAATCGGTAACAACATTTAATATCTATACATAGACGCCTAAATATTTGCTAAATTTATTTTCATTTTCGCGGAAAATCAAAAAATAATGAAGGAATCTTGGAGTAAATTTTATTTATTCTAACTCAGACTCCATAAAAATTTTTAAAAAAAATAAATTAAAAATACGTACAGAATCTAGACAACGTCCAGAAAAATGTGAGACCAAAATTTTATAGATTAGGATTTTAAATTGCATATTGCAGCTACAACAAAAGACAAAAGTTTATTGTTGGAACATTATTTCAAGAACATATTTTTTGGTTTAATACGAAAAATTTGAGAACATTTTTTGGGAGTTATTCTACTATTTCGCTAAATTTCCAAACAAAACCTGAATTATTTTGCTAAAACCTCTTCAAGGAAAATAGTTTATCATCGTGAAAGTATATTTGCTTAGTGTGATAAGCAATAGAATTAGGAAATAAAGAGTGATATTGATATTACAATAAGAGAAAAAACATAAAAGTTAAAAACCGTATAACGCGCGAAATAGTTAAAATCAGTTGAGGCGCATGTGCTTTTCGCATAGAGCGAGTGCATCTCTGTCAATATGTTTGCATTTTTCCATGTTTCATTCAGCGACCAAAGTGTGCCATCAGTTGCATCTTACTACACCAAAATGCTTCATGTGGGTAAAAATAACGCGATGTTCATATGATTATAAGGCGCATCCGATTTCAGTGACCCCCTGTTAAAAATACGTCAATAAGACAAATTTTATACAGATTCGTCAAGAACCGCGGATGTGCTACCTGATTCTATTTTTGGTTAAATACGAATACTACTCCCGAATCTCTGTAATTTATGACACACCTTTTCGACAAATATTATAATCGCGTATAAAGGATTCCATTTATGTAAAAAATTTTAAGGGAAATCGCGGTGTAGTATGCCGATTAGTCAAAATAAAATTTTGCTTATTTTCCTATTTTCAGGGTATCTATATCAGCGGTTTTAGTGGGTGGATTCGATCGCGGTAGGGCTCATTAAATCCGGCGCGGAAAAAAACTAAAATCACGCGGGGTTCAAGGTTACCTGAGTCACAGTTGTAAATTTTGAAGCCAAAAAATAGGTTTTTAAAGAAAATTTACGCACCAAAAATTCGACTTTGGACTCCTATTACTAGGGAGCTGTACGGAGCACACTCATGAGATATACATCAAACGACGTGGAATCACGAGTTCTACAATCCAATAAATAGTTTAGGTCATTATCTGGTTGCGCCCTTTAATTATAAGAAAAATTCAAAAAACCCCGATTTCAAAACTTCAAAATGTCAGCATCGATTTAAGGGGGATGCACTGTATATATCGAGAAGTCATACATTAGAACCATGTTGCCCAAGGGGTATTCTTCTATTCTTTCTTTGAGCTCAGGTTTGACTTTTCCCTGGTTTGACCAGAAATCAAGAAAAAACACAAAAAAACTTGCTACCTTCAACACATTTTTACCCATTTTTTTATATTACCACCAACACAGCTTCCACGTAATTTATTTATTATGGTCTATATTATGAGACCCCGGCTAAAACACTTCAATTAATATAAATATATTCATATTGAATAAAATATATTGACAGTTCGCGACTTATTAAATGGTGAACCTCAACTTCAACGATTGTAAAACATTTTTGAATATTACCATATGTTCAATGTCATTACAACGTAAACACCATTACTAATTAAAACTATCAATCAATTTGTTTTTGAATAATTAATTAGTATATTTTGTAACGTAAATGTAGTTAAGTAGCTGATTAATTAAGTTTCTGTGGCCGGTTTTTCAATGCTATCAAAAGTTCTGATTCTACCAAAATTCGCTCGTGGTTTGCATATACAGTGCTGCTCAAAACATTACTATTACTCACAGCTTAATCTTGTTATATATAGTAGATAGCGAATGCTGTAGTTTATGATAATAGATACCAAATTAATGTGGCCTTTGGCAAAAATTTAAAATTATACATTTGCAACTCAGATGCCTATATCACCTTTAAACTATTTTAGGGACATTTTGTTTTTTGAAATATATTTATTTTTGTAAATTGATACTTTATTGGCCTAATTTTAATGATTTAAAAATGATTATTCAGTTATGAATTATTGTGTTACAAAAACTTGTGAAATATCGGAAGAACACATGCTTTAGCCTGCTCAAAACATTTGCAACTCCGTGGTTCGAATATTTATTACTTTATGTTTGATGAGTTTTTTTTTTTTGTACTGATTGGCATAAGATTGTTTTTAATCAAAAGAAGGGGGCAAAAAGCTTTCATGAGGAATACATTTTATCCCTCCTATGTTTAATATTGACAGACAAGTATGCTGAAAACAAAATACAAAAACACCTGTCTAATTTTTTAAAAGTTATGGCCCGAAATTCGTATCGAAGATTTTCAAAAATGTTTATTTCTGAAAATTGTGGATCCAACGCAGTCCAAAAATAAACATAAAAACAGTACAAACCATGGACAACAGGGGGACATGTGTGTGTGAAATATCGGAGGATCACGTGTTTTTGAATATCTATTACCTAATTTTTTATGATTTTTTTTTTTGCGTTTTTTATTGTTGGACTGCAGAATTTTACATCTTTGTGTTTATTTCAGCTTGAGCCCATATTTTGTTGTAATTCAATTGTTTGAATAACAACAAAATATTTTAAAGTGGATATGAAATTGATTAGTTGCGGGCGTATTAGTATTCCCTACCCTTCGCCCGCAACTAATCAATTTCATATACACTTTAAAATATTTTGTTGTTATTCAAACAATTGAATTACAACAAAATATGGACTCAAGCTGAAATAAACACAAAGATGTAAAATTCTGCAGTCCAACAATAAAAAACGCCAACAACAATAATAGGCATCAGCACGGCCTTGTTGACCAATGCGTAATGCAAAAACAACTTTCTTGTTGTTTTTACCCCCGCTTATTGAAGCAACATTATTATGTTCGTATTCTTTGCGAAGCAAAGACGACATAACAACAGTGGTGGATATGAAATTCTTTAGTTCGACTCAAATTGTAGGGTAAACAGCTTTAGGGCCATACAGCAAATTTCTCATTTTATTTAATTTGCTAGATGGCTTTATTGACCTGTTTATCGATACAGAGTAGGCGAAAAAAGGGAACTGATGAAGTTGTTTGGTGACAACTGAAACTATAGTATTCCCTACGCTTCGCCCGCAACTAATCAATTTCATATACACTTTAAAATATTTTGTTGTTATTCAAACAATTGAATTACAACAAAATATGGTCTCAAGCTGAAATAACCACAAAGTTTTTTTTTTGTTTTTTTTTCACGAGGAATACATTATATCACGCCAATGTTTAAGTTTGACAGCCAAGTATGCTGAAAACAAGACCTGTCTAATTTTTTAAATAAAACAAAAGTTATAGTCCAAAATTTGTATCAAAAATACTCAAAAATGTTTATTTCTGAAAATTGTGGATCCAACGCAATCAGAAATAAAAACAGTACTATATTTAAAATTGAGCTGGATACCGCGTAAAAGTACTAAAATCGCCATAAGATGGGAAGAAGCTGACTGGACAACTATATCTACTGCAGGGGATAATCAAACGAGTAAAAAAGTATCAGTCGGCTTCGCCGACAGAGATATACCCTCAGCCAATGTAAATACGGACAGATCGAATGTATTTAGAGTCTTTTCTGAATTTTGTGGCACTTTTTGAACATTTGAACTTGCCGACAAAAATGTGGATTAGGATTAAAGTTAAAAAGTTTTGCGGAGGAGGGAATGGACCGACATAGTGCATTACGGAAGTGGATCTTATTTTGAGTCATATCTTTTCGATAGGTATCGCTCCCACTAGTCATTTCAGTGGGTTATCGTACACCTGTTGGACCAGTATGCCAGGAAACATGGACATGTCCACGAAAATATAATTTGGCTGTAAACAGGACCACAAAGAACATCATCGGTATAAATTTCCAAAGGATCTCCGAACAGACCCTAAACTGCACTTGGACACAAATGTTGAACTGTTGGGGGAGGTATCTTAAGAAGAGGACCGATATGGACCATTTTTGAAGTTAAATTAAATTTGCGCAAAATATGACGAAGGCCAAATTTTGGACCAAATCGGTTTATCAGTTCGAGAGTTATTGTGTTCTACAGCTACTACATATGGTGCCATAGGCGGTTTTTACAACTTTCTGGCTGTTTTCCCAAGAAGTATGGACTTGCCCCTAATCGTACCATCGTAAATGAGGCAGCGAATGCAAGTTGCTTCAACAAAAATCAAAGTGATTCGATATCAGGTCTTAAAGTGAACTTATCCGAAATTTTGTGTGGGAGGTACCGGATGGAGTCGACAAGTATAGTCCATATTTGAACCTGATCTATATCTGGTAGATATATTAGGATGTATAAAGCATAGACCAATTCGGCCACTCCCTTCAAGAGTTACCGTACGAACAATTTTTCCGAACATTTTTGAACTTTTGTGGGGGAGGTACCTGAAGGAGTGGACCGATATGGCTTATCTTCAAACTTAAACTATCTTGGGACAAAATATAACTAAGGCCATATTGTGGACCGAATCGGAAGATCAGTTCGAGAGTTATTTTGCGCTCCAACCACCTCACACGGTGCCATAGGGGTTTTTTTGCAACTTTCATGCTATTTTCTCAGGAAGTATGGACTTGCCCCTGATGAAACTTGTACCGTCGTATGGAGGGCAGTGAATACAAGTTGCTAAAACAAAAATCAAAGCGATTCGAGAGGCCCTAAACTGAACTTTTTCGAAATTTTGTGTGGGAGGTAACCGGACGAGTAGGCCTATTGAGACCATATTGGATCCTCATATTCCTCTGGTAGAAAGTTTTCGCTATACAAAGTATGGACCAAATCGGTCACTACCTTCAAGAGTTATCGTGCGCACAAACTTTCCGAACATTTTCGAACTTTTGTGGGGGAGGTACCGGAAGGAGTGGACAGATGTAGCTCATCTTCGAACTTAAACTAAGTTTGGGCAAAATATAACGAAAGCCAAAATTTGAACCGAGTCGGTTCATCCGTTCGAGAGTTATCGTGCGCTCCAGCCAGCAGGACAGACAGACGGACGGACATTGCTAGATCGACTCCAAATTGTCTGAAACGCATTTCGTCCAAACATACTTGGGGTCTAAAACCATTATTTCGGTGAGGCACATTTTCATCGTATGAAAGTGTATATACCCTCCTTAGCCTAAAGGCTGAGGGTATAATAATGATGCGATGTTATATACCACGATATATACCACGGATACCGGTGTACCATACACAGTGGTGGGAGGCACTTACATGGCAAAAATACTTCTGGATAATACCAAAAATATTGCAGTTCAAGTTTTCGAGCGGTTCCATGTAACGAAGCATGATGAATTGAAGTATTCTACTGTTACCAGACATTGTTCAGCCGAGTTTGCTGTAACCCGGTACCAGTAGTTCTTATTGCATAATAAACCTCCACATTGTCAGTATTGGTCTATGATTTGGCACGGTGCTCTTGAAACAATTTTAAATGGAAGGTGCTTACACCTCGAAAGTTTTTGAGGATTCTGAAACTACAATGTTAGTAGATGAGAAAAATCAAAAAACAAAAAAAATCGCCGGAGCGCTTTTTAAATAAATCGCGATTTAAGTTGACATTTTTAGGGGTTGTTCAGGTTTTCACGATTTTGCGTAGAAACCGCAAGTCCTATCAAAATGGGACTAAAGAAAATGTTGTAGCTATAAAAATTCTCTACAAGATCGACCTTTATGGTATTTTCGTAGTTTTTACCATTTTTGAGATATAGAAGTTCAAATTGGGACAATGTACTGACTGTATCGCCCCCTTATAAAACAATGTCATGTAGGGTGCGCCATAACTAACTTTTGATGAAAACCGCTTACGCAGGGAAAGTTTTTGTGAATTCTGAAACAGCAGTGTTCATAGATGAGAAAAATCTAAAAACAAGGAAAAATCGCTGTAGGGATTTTTAAATAAATCGCGGTCAAAATTCACATTTTTAGGTGTTTTTTAGGTTTTCACGATTTTGCTTGGAAACCGCAAGTCCAATCGAAATGGAGCTAAAGAAAATGTTGTAGCTGTGAAAATTCTCTAGAGGATTGACGTTTATCATTTGTTCCCAGCATGTACCATTTTTGAGATAAAGAAGCTCAGTTTACATTTTTAGGTTTTTTTGTTAGGGTTTCGCGATTTCGCTTGAATACGGTAAGTCTTATCGACATGGGACCTGAGAAAATCTTAAAGCCGTGAAAATTCTCTACAAGACTGGCTTAAGTAACTTATCCTAAGTTGTCACATTTTTTTAGATATATAAGTTTAAGTTGGGAATTTGCAGTCATGACATTGTTTTATAAGGGGCGATACAGAATTTAATTGATTTTGAATTGTCCCAATTTGAACTTTTATATCTCAAAAACGGTAAAACCGATGATAATATTATAAAAGTCAATCTTGTAGAGAATTTTCATAGCTACAACATTTGTTTTAGCCCCATTTTGATAGGAATTGCGGTCTCTAAGCAAAATCGCGAAAACCTAAACAACCCCTAAAAATGTTAACTTAAATCGCGATTTTTTTAAAAAGCGCTCCGGCGATTTTTTTGTTTTTTGATTGTTCTCATGTATAAACATTGTAGTTTCAGAATCCGCCAAAACTTCCGAGGTGTAAGCACCTTCCATTTAAAATTGTTTCAAGAGCACCGTGTTGGTATACTATCTATATAATTTATATTTCGATTTTTTGCGGCAGATTTTAACCAAATATTTAAACCGAATATGTTTTAATAATGAACTCAAGTTCACACCATCTTATAAAGAAATGTAACGTCGGTCCACTTTTGACCGCAGCCTCCATAAAGGTTTTTCTGTACTTTTTAAAATTTTATCACCTTTTCTACAGAATTACCCTAATAGTTTATTTTTGGTTATCAGTGCGGGAAAATCTCAAAGTTTTGGCGTGGGCCAACATTAGGGTGTCCCAAAAAAGAAAAATTATTTATTAAAGTGATTACCACCAAAACTCGTTCTTTTTCTTTCGCGTATTTTCAGTGCGACTCCAAGTTACCATAAAAATAGAAATCGCTAATAGCACAAAAAACATATTGAAAACATTATATTGAAAGGATAAAAAAATTACTTTAAAATATTCCAAAAAATATAAATTCAGCACCTAAAAACTGTGTTAAACTCATAACTGCCAAAACCGCAAATGTCCGCAAAAAGTCTAAGCAGCTTTAAAATCTACAGACCCTAGGCTTCAATTTGTACTTGCATGTGCTTGGAAAGTAACTAAAACTTTAAGGAAATCCTTATATCTATTTTAAATATTCTCATTTTGACCAACATTATAACCATAATATTTGGCAACCCTTAAAATTTAGAGGAATTCTGATAAATAGAAAAACGCAGCTTGGGAAATTTACTAAATCTTTTAAATTAAATTAAGTTGTGAATAATAGTCCTTTGTTTAAGAAAATAGCTCATAACTAGAAAGCGGAATTTTATGCAACCCCTATTTTTCGTCCGATTCATGTCAAATTTTGGGACTGGGCATATTTTTGGCTTCTGATTAAACTGCAATTGATACATATGACATATGCAAAATGCATACATTTTTGTATATGCAAAATTTACCGAAATTGCTGAAATTTGGAATTTAGTCTTCTTCATAAACGAAGGGAAATTATTCCATTTTACTTCAATACAATTCGTGGTGAAGGGTATAACAAGTTCGGCCCGGCCGAACTTTAAGCAGTGCTTACTTGTTTTTATATACATTTTTTCTTTAAAATGTGTCATGTCTGTATGGCTTTTTCTCCTTAAAAATCGCGAAAAATTGGAAAAAAAAGTTGAGTTTCGAAAAAATTGGAATATTCTGACGTGATTTGCATCTTTAAATTCATAAAATGATGACATCAATTTTTTGATTTTGTCGTGTCCACTGTGCAATATAGGCAAATTTTAGGAAAATAGTAATTTCCAGGAAAAATCAAAATTTTCATATAAATTTTGCAAAAAATGTTCGGAATTGTTTTTGGAGCTGTGAAATTGAGTTCTTTTCGTCGACTTAAGTCAATATTTGAGTTATATGCCATGAAAAAATGTAGTTCACCACCAGGTCGAATGATAATCGAATTTGTCCCCTTATACAAAAAAAGTTGACCCAAAACGTAAAAGGTGTTTTATATTGCCCTGGAGGTATGGACAGAAATGGAACTAGATGCATGAGGCCGAGATATTTATCAGATCCAAGAACGAACAGTACACACCAGAAGTGTCGTATAACAGGGTGCTTTGGCATAATATCGCCTCTAAACGCATATATAACCAGGTAAAACTGGTAATTTTTTGCAAATATTTTTTGTGTCCTTGTCGGACCCGATCAGCTTAACTGATCTAAATTCCTATAGGACTATTAAATATCGACTAAAACATTGGTTATTAACAGTTATCCTTAGAGCCAGGATTCCAAAGGATATATTAATTTATTTAGATAACTGGATACCTGTGGGCGCCACCGTGGTGCAATGGCATGCACGCCCGCCTTGCACGCAGAATGTCGGTGGTTCGATTTCCCGGCCAGGCAACATCAAACATTTTTCAACGGTGGCAAAATACCCCTCAGTAATGTTGGCGACATTTCCTGAGTATTTCAGCCTTGAAAAACTTCTCCACAAGTGGTGTCTTAAGACACGCCGTTCGCACTCGGCGATAAACAGTAGGTCCCATATCATTGAGCTAAATATGAATCGGGGTGCACTCATTGATATGAGAGAAGTCTCCCTTGTCCCGTATGGGATGTTGTGGAACAATGTTTTTTTTTTTTGTTGGATACCTTTATGATGTGTCCAGATAATAAATAAAAGGTTTAACTTATAATATATTATCAAAACAAAAATAATTTCCTCAGATTTTGAATCAAATTTTCTCAGTTGCAAATGTTTTGAGCAGGACCAAAAGTGAGTTCGAGCTTTGTTTTGTACATTTTTGTAATATAATTGAAATTATTGCAAATTATTTTTTAAATCTTGAAAAAGGGGGTCAATAAACAATCAATCTGCAAAAATATCTGCATTTCAAATCCATAAATTACCTCAGAACTAAATAAAAAATGAAGTAGTCATGCGAGCTGCAAATGTTTTGGGCAGCACTGTAAATTTTTAAATATTTTACCATGTTTTCGATATTCCTATTCATTGATAACATTTGAACAATGTAATCTATATAAATAAAAATCAAATGTCGTTCGTTGGTAATGTCATCAGTTGGACCAATTTGGATAATTTTTTTTTTTAATGTTCGCCAAGTTTTTATGCAGAGAAAATTTGACCACGCCCACTTTTTTCAATTTTCAATTTTAATCTTTTCTACAAATCCTACTAAACTTTTTTCCTGAAATTGTCATTGAATGTACAGGGATGGTCACCAGTGAAAATAGGCTACAAATTTAGTTTCGGAGGGGCATTTTATATATATATATATATATATATATATATATATATATATATATATATATATATATATATATTTATATATATAAATGCTATATTTAAAATAATTACGAATGTGTCGGCTTGGAAATTAATTTGAGAAACAATTGGGGTTGTGTCTCCGACCTTACCTAACAATCTTTGCCGTTGTTATGAATATTTTATGAATTTCTGAGGAGGTGGGGTACCTTCCCCATGCCTTTCTTTTAAACACTATGTGTATAAGCCCAACTTATGATTATATCGGTTTCAACAAAAATTTTGATAGGCAATGGCGTTGTGTGTACCCTAAGTACATATTTGGAGCCAAAATACCGGACCACGCCCATTTTTTTAAATCTGTTATATCTTGAAAACTGATGACAACGTCCACTTTTTTCAATACATTATTTTTCCAAAACTACTGAACCTAATTTTCAATTTTTAGAAAATGTTCAGGAATATCCCGTGATCCAAAATGCTATATATTTGTAGACGAATTTCGGGAGCCTATTGTTTTATAATCGCTTATTTGCTAAACTTATGAGTGCATCGGCTTACAAATATAAGTCTCAATAAGCGGGGGTATTCGACTTAACCAGTTTTTAACTTTTATAATTAGATCGTTTTAGGATAAAGACAATGTTCCAATTCCCGAAGAGGCGGATGAACTAGCACGGGGTGGCTCTCAGTCGACTGACTTACCAGTTGAGTCATCCATCAGACCACCAAAGTGCTACTACATCCGGAAACTTCGCGGTTACTTACTTGAGAAGGCGTGGCAAAGATGGCAAATGGAAACTGGCTGTAAGGTATCCAAGGCTATCTGGCCCAGCTATTTTCAACATAGAACCAACTCTCTTTTCTCACTAAATAAGTTAGGGATAAAGACCACTGTAGGTCTCATTACCGGTCACAACATGGTCAGGTCCCTAACTTCTAGATGGGACAACAGTAGTGTAGACTACTGTAGACTATGTCAGGATCCAGAAGAAACAGAGACGGTCAAACATCTACTATGTAAGTGCCCCTCGTTAATCACGAGGAGACATCGAGTCTTCGGTAGATACGAGATAAATACTCTGACTTTCTTCTCCGACATAGACCCCATCTACTTGTATCAATTTGCCAAAAATCTCACATGGCTGGCAAACAAAACTAATTAATCACTGTTTTTCTTTCTCCTTCACATAGGGGGATAGAAATCGGCTCAACTCTGAATAACACCCTTAGCGGCAACACACCCACATCACATCCACTACATCAGCATCTTTGCCACAATCACAGCAACCGCGCATCCATATCCATTACTCATCACATCCAACCCACCAAAACCACTCTACATCAACAAATCTGATGCTTACCAATCACCGTTTCATCTTTACTATAAACCGTCACCTGGCGTCTATCATCATCACAACCTTAACAACAATACATGAATATCTCTACAATATACCAAGCAGCATAAACCAGTCACCACACACAACAACTTGATTATAAACTTACATTCACCATCACAACCTCAGCAACAACCTATTATCTCACATCCCTCATCACAGCATCACCTACACACTCAACTACCCAACAAACCCGCAATAGTCCACCATCTATCATCATCACATATAGCCCAACCACAACACACAGTTTCTCTAAGGATGATCACAATGGACCTCAAGGTCTCCGAGTGAAGTAGCTGCCAACAACGGTAGCTGCGCGTCCTAAAACCAAACCAAACCAATGTTCCCTGACATGGGCGAAAAAGTCCGACAGTCCGTAAAAGAAAAGAAAGGTTACAGACAAAATCTGTTGGTAAATTTAAAATCCCCTCGGTTTGACAATTACCGAAGAAGTGAGCTAGAAAATACCTATTTTAAATCTTATTACCACGGGTCAGCAGAGCGAACCAGGGTCTGCTAGTATTAAATACATAACAAAGTGGAGCTAATGGCCTGGGGTGAAAGATATTAAGAAACCCTAAGGAGATATTTGCCGTGAGTGAAACTTTAGAGTTAAGGCGTATTAAATTTTATGTTGGATACCCTATAAAGCATCAGGAATAAGCGTTATATCTTTGCCCCCTGTTGTTTTTGCTTATTTTTCAGATGACATGTCTTCAGTCAAACAAACGAGGCTGTTTGACGTGGAGTATTTCGACTCTCTTACTCGCTTCCTTTAACATCCCTTTGTAAGGCCCACAATAAAAGTACTGAAAGATGGCATTTTTCAGCTTCGAAACGTTCTAAAAAAATATCGCACAGAAAGTTTCAAGAAGATTTAAAAAAACGTAGAATGGTTTATCTTCTTAAAAGAAATTACACTATAGCAACAATATCGCCGTAACGATCTATAATAATTATTCGTACGTATACTAAAAACACAAAGCTAAACACACAATTGCAATATATATGTACATACATATGTATATAAGAGTAACAACAATAGAACCAATAACAAGGGCAAAATATATTTTGTTAAACGTTGCAAATTGTTAATGAATGACCGACTGTATTCAAAAAATAACTGCAAAAAACAACACAATTTTGTGCGAATTATGAAAGCGAATATTCTACACTAAAATAGAAATTTAGAATATTCAGAGCTCCATAAACCTATTTTTTCGAAATAAGGAAAATGTGGGTTAAATTTAAAATAATTTGTTAAATATAATTCTGCACCACTTTTGCTATAATTATTTTAATCTTCTACTTCCATTTCCATTCTAAAATTATCACATTTGTTACACTTCATAAGCAGCGAAATTTTATTCTTTGAAACCGTTTTTAAAAATGAGAAAACTTTTTCATATTCCAGTCAAAATATACATTAAAATAACAAAAATTCCCACAAAACTGAATTTTGGTGAAGAGCTAGAGGGTTTGCAATGTCCTAAAAGTCCCCATCAATCCCATATTCGGGGTCAAAGGTCAAAATTTGGGGTTTTTTTAGGTTTTCTGATTTTTTCTTGAAAACTGCAGGTCTAATCAAAAAGTGACTAGAGGAAATATTGTAGACAGACATACAAAATCTCTACAAGTTTGGGCTTTATAACTTTTTTTTCCTACAAGAAACCATTCTTGAGATATATGCTTAGAGCACGGCTAAAATAACCGGAGTAACCGGGTCTGTGCCAAAAATATATATGTTTCCTTGAAGAGCGAAATTATACCTATCCTTTAAAAAATATCCCAACAAAATTGAAGCTTGTTTTGTAGAGTTATTTTATTCCATGTTAGAGTCATTTTATACAAAAATAGCCCATTTAACCTGCATGTGTAATCGAAAGCCCATAGGGAACGACCCCAAAGAAATTTCTTTTTTTTATTTTTGTCAAAAGGTAGGGTTTTTTACTCTGATTACGGAAATGTATCATTTTCATGGGCGCCGGATCCGGTTCGCCGGTTATTTGACAGATTTAAAATCGATTCTACTGAACCGATTACTGCCGAGTGGGTATCGTTTGAAAGCTTATTTTAACAGGTCCGCCTCATGATGTTCTTACGCAGGTTACTTCTTCACTTCTTCGTAAAGATCAATCTTGTAGACATTTTTTTTAATCTTACAACATTTACTTTATTCGATTTCTGATAGGTCTTACAGTTTTTGAGAAAAATCAAAAACAAACTGAATAAGGTCACCAAAAAATTACCCCTACTCTTCTCAACTGATGCAATTACCAACGAACGACATTTGATTTTTTTGTGATGGTCGGTCCACGTTTTGATATAGCCCCCATACAACCGTACCTCCAGATTTTCGGTATTTTGAAAGTTTTAGATACAATGACCAAACGAAAGTATTCAAATTTAGTGGTTAGTCTTCGGAAGAAGTATCAAACATTCCAACAGAGAATTGTGGGTGTAGGTCCACGTTTTGATATAGCCCCCACACAACGGTACCTCCCGATTATCGGTATTTTGAAGATTTTAGCCTCATTATTGCACCGAAATTGCTGAAATTTGGTATTTAGTCGTCGTTGGGGGCATAATATTTTCGCCTTGAAATTTGTCTGCATAGGTCCACGCCTTCATATAGCCCCCATAGGTCGGTACCTCACGATTTTCGGTATTTTGGAGGTTTTAGCCTGATTATCACACCGAATGGCTGACATTTGGTATTAAGTCTTCGTTAGGGGGCTCATAACGTTCTACCAGAAATCTGTCGGTATAGGTCCTCGTCTTCCTATAGCCCCCATAGAACCGTGCCTCCTCATTTTCGGTATTTTGAGTGTTGTGGCCTTAATATCCACCCGAAATGACTGAAATTTGGTGTTTAGCCTTCATATTGTTTGTGAGCATATTGAATCTATCAAACTCTTGTCTTTATATATGAGAAATTTCCTTTAAAAACATTTTTTGACCGATTAGTGGTCAAAAACGGTAAATTTTTTGTAAAAAATCGAATTTTGACTTTCGCTGTTCACAATTTTTTTTTTTTTAATTTATATTTTTAAAATTCTCTCGTTTTAAAGCAAGATAATTAGGTACTTAATAAGCCCACAAAAATAGACGATGATCGGTTCATTCGTTTTCGCGCTATAGCCAACACCGCATAACGCTTTGTTAAAGAGGGGGTATCATCTGATTGAGATGGTCGCTGAAAAAGAGAAATGACATGTTCGTCTGCAAACCTCTGCAGCTGGAACCTTTATACGTTTGAAGTACTCACTTTTCACAACTCAAACAGCTAATAATAGCGATATACACTTTTATACAATTTTTTTTCCTACTCCATTAATTTTAAAATTTGGTTAACAAAATCGATTTACTAAGTACCACAGACTTGGGTAGCTTTAAACACCATATGATCACTATTTACTCCCAAACAAAATTAAATCTGTGTTTACTACATCCAAAGCAATCTTAAAAATTTATTTTAGAACGATAAATTAATTTAAATTCTAAAATGTTGGAGCATAATACCATTTATTAATTTAAGTAAAATAATGACAAAAAAATACCCATTTCCAACAATTATCGGATTTGAACCTTCACATGGACAAAACTACTTGACAAATTAATACAATAATTCAAATTCCTTCAAATTGAAATGTTTACTTTATATTCTCATCAATAAATTTGTATTCCGAAGTACTTGACTTTGACAATTTTTGGTCACGGTCGTGACACTGTGCGTCGTAATGAGTTTTATTGACAACTTTTTATGAACTTTATGCTTGACAAATCAAAAATAGGTATTTTCTACCTCAGTAACCTTTGTTTTCTCTTACGAACTTGGTCGGATTCATTCGCCCATTGATGCTGTTTAAGATTTACGATCGTCCATGTCCCCTGTCATTATCCTAAAGCGATCTAATTATAAAAGTTAAAAAATGGTTAAGTCGAATTCTCCAGCTTATTGAGACTTACATATATGTTTTAGTGTTTCAAGGCTAATGGGCCGTTGACCATTTAAGGACATTTGTAAATATATCGTTTTTCTTGATCGGGGGCCAACCACCGTTGTCTCGAAAATTAATTTGCAAGTCGATGCACTCATAAGTTTTGCAAATGTACCGATTATAAAACAATAGGTTCCCGAAATTCATCAACAATCCTGAACATTTTCTGAAAATTGCATGAAATTAGGTTCAGTAGTTTTGGAAAAATAATGTATAGAAAGGAGTGGGCGTGGTCATCAGTTTTCAAGATATAATATATTTAAAAAAGTGGGCGTGGTCCGGTATTTTGGCTCCAAATATGTACCTATACAAATATAGCGTTTTAAACAATATCGCATAGGGGAGGTGCTCGTCTTCTCTGGAATTCAATAAAATATGTTCGAGGGCCATCCATATACATTCCCTGACAATTTCAGGAAAATCGGTTCAGTAGTTTTTGCAGAAAAAATTTAAATTGAAAATTGAAAAAAGTGGCCGTGATAAAATTTTCTTTCTTTAAAAAACTAAGTTGGGTTATAACGGCATTTGATTTTTATTCATACAGATATGCGTTTTTTTTTAAATATGGCAAAGGGAAGTACCCAAGAAAATATGCATCCTATTTCCACCATTTCTGTACATTCCCTGAAAATTTCAGAAAAATCGGTTCAGTAGTTTTGTAGATGTAATTTATTTTAAAAAGGCTTGACCACGCCAGCCTTTCGTTCCAATAAAAGTAGGTAAGGTCGGAGACACAACCACAATTGTCTCGCAAATTAATTTTTAAACCTATACATTCGTAATTATTGTAAAAATTGCATTTTTATAGAAAATTCAACAAAATATTGAGCCTATTATCACCGAAGGCCATCCCTGTACATTCCCTGAAAATTTCAGAAAAAAACAGTTCAGTAATTTTTGTAGAAAAGATTAAGATTTAAATTGAAAAAAGTGGGCGTAAAGGTTGCATAAAAACTTAAGTTGGGTTATGGCGAACATTTCAAAAAAAGAATTAACCAAATCGGTCCAGCCGTTCTCAACTGAAGCCATAACCAACGAACGACATTTGATTTTTTTATTTATAAAGATTACAAAAAATACACATTGTTGCCTTGTTTTTTGTTTTCTCTTCGATACTTTGTTGCTAACCCGCCACCACAAACGTCATATAAAATTAAAAAAGACGCCTGAAATTGTAAAATAAATTATTGTGTCCACATTTTGCAGACGATTGCAGCTACGCAATAAAAATTAAATCCGATGACGGAATATTATTTTTAGCACATTGTTATTTACATTCGTAGAGTATTTTTTTTGGCATTTATCATTTAATTTATTTTATGTTATCACAACAATAAACTATGTATATACATGTGTATATAAACGAGACGTAATTATGTCGCATTTACATCGACCTACTTTAACGATGCGATTTTATGCTTGTGGAAATAAAATCGATTTTTTTATTTAGGAAAGGCAAAGACCGTATCACATCAAAAAAATTTTCTGAAAATGTTAGTCATCATTTCAGAAACGTTCCAATCGAATTGAATTTTACAGCATGTCGATTTCTAATGAAGTTTGACGTTTCTACTAATTCAAACGACGTAAGAATGCGTTGAGTGACCTAGATTCACGTGCTGAGATTCGTCTTGATCTATGCTTGGCTTAACCAAATGCAACTGCCGAGGCAATTGGCATTCGATGGATGCCGAGTAGTACGGCTTTTTATGTATGTCAACAGCTTGGTACATACACCTTGGGATAATTATCCAAAACATTTTTCCATAACATAGTTGAACGAATTTGTCGCTCTATGGATCATGAAATAACATAAACGACGAAGCATCCGTTAACTAATTGTTCCCAATTAATCCTGAATCATTTTCCAAGTTGTTAGAAAAAATTCCATAAATTTGCCCATTTGTTACTTAGTTCGATGATAGCACAATATTGACCCATTACAATGGATCTCCATTTTCCTGACCATCTTCCATATAACATCTGTGTCAAACATGAATACACCAAGTCACCCTCTAAATAAATGCCCACTCGGAATAAAGATTAGCTGCATATTAAATATGTAAATATTTGTTAGTTGCTTTGAAATTTTAATTTAAGCTCGACAACGACCCTTAAGTGAAACTTAATGTGAAGAAAGTAATTAACTTAGCGCAAAGCGCATAATAGTGCGATATATAAAAAGAATTAAAATACGGATACGACGACGACGAAGACAATGACAAAGACAAAAAAGGCCCACACACTACAAAGAATACAAAAAGAACTAAAAAAACTATTAAAAATTAAAGAAATGATGACGTAGCAGCAGCATAGCACAAAAACTAAATCCCGAAGAGTCTAAGACTCAAATTTGGTTTGGTTCGGAATTTCTGTTTTCGGTTCGGTTTCGGTTTTAGTAGTTCTTTGTTGCTTTTTGTTTTACTATTTTTTCGCTAGAAAAAGCATTAAACTGTTGGTGTGAGGAGCACTTAACAGTTGAATGGTTCAATGAATGTTGAGAATGATGGTGTAGATTTAGAGAAGAAGAAGAATGGGGGTTCAGTTCAGTTGATTGTAGGTTTGTTTGACTAGGTTTTAAATGGTAAATATTTTATGGTTGGTAACGTCTTACGATGTGGGGTCATCACACTGTAATAACTGACAACGTCATTGCTTTTGAAAAAAGCAAAGAAAAACAACAAAAACATCTACAATATATGAACAAACAGCCACTACTGACACATCTTTATTCTTTTACGAGGTGCGATTGTCAAGGTTGAGAGGAAATGAGTTAACTGCACTTGTGATTTAATGTTTACAAAGAAACGAAATTTAATGAAACACTAATACCAAGGAGTTCTTTAACGGTCAAAAATTACAACATATGACTAAATAAGCAACGGTTTTTAAATATTTTTTGTTGTAATTGTAATGAAAGGTATATGAAACGAATTTAAAATGTTCAGTGTCGCCAATGAAGTGCGCGTTTTTTAATAACCCTAATTTTTAATTTTGCATATTTCTGGAGTTTAGGTAAGATATAGAGTTTTAGTGTATTCTAGGACCTTTCGTAAAATTTGATGGAGAACAAATTTGTTGAATATTTTTTTAAGCTGTTAAACTGCAATTTTTCCAAAATTTTCCGATTTAGTCATATTCAAAACTGATGTATGCCTGGAAGTAATATTCAAAGAGGGTATAGCCTAAAGACTAAAGAAGTAGAGTGGTGGGGAGTGCTAATCAAATTAGGAAGGATATGCTTCCAAATCCCTCCGAAGCAGCAAATGCTTGTGCAGACAAATGTGTATTCTTGCAAAACAGCCGCTTCTGAACTCTTGCAAGCCACACTCCCCGCCTCAGACGTAAACCTTATTTATTTAAAAATAAGGTAAGCGAGCTAAGCGGCGCCTGAAATGAGGATAAGGTGAGAACGTGCATAATTGCTAAAAGGGACCTAAATTTAATCCTTTTGTATAATTTTAGTAGAAATGGTATCACCACAGTATGGATGGATGGAAAACGCAACAGACTTTTAATAATGTTCTCGATTTCAAGCCGTATGAAGAGCATAGGTCTAGTTATCCTGGGATATGTGGCGAATGCTCACCACTTCCAGTTGGGAAGCATTGACAACAATGCCAGATGTCAATCCATATTCATCTTCATTCTAAAGTATAATTTAAAATCATGCAATAGGGATAACTCGGTAACTTTTCAAAATCGGATAAGGGAATAGTAATTGATATAAGCCTCACTAATATTTACGACTCTGATATTAAGATATGGACATATTAAGAATTGGAGGATATCTGAAAATGTCTCTTTCTTGGATCATAGAATGATACTTTTCCAAATCTCTATACTTGGAGTCGATTTCGAATAGAAATCCCAGAAGAACGGTTTGGGCCAAATTCATAGTTCTGGCGGCTTCTAAACTCTACGAAAACAATGGTCTACACTCAGTGGAAGAAGTCGAGTGAGCTGTGGATGTTCTTACCAAAACTATATTGATTTGCAATCGGTTTGGCGCACCAAACAGTTAACTACTTTACACAAAGCAAATAGTAGATTATATAACAAAGCCGGTAAGACGAAACAAAGTACTGATTGGGATGTCTATAAGGTTAATTTTAATAATTACATGAGTGAAATTAAGAAAGCTAAGCGAATGTCTTGGTTCAGTAAGGTTGTGGATTCTTATAAGGCAAATAACTAAAAATTTAAGAGATACAATTACTTTTTCGAGATGGAAGTTTTAGCTAAATGTATTTTAATTACTTCAAAATAAAAATTTGTACAAATTATTAGCATAAAATGTGCTGGAAAATACGTTTATTTTAAATACTTTTTTGTGGATTTGTTCCAAGTCCTCAAAATTGAAGTTGAGTTTTACTAACTATGCCATCCTAGGCCACTCTCAATATTTTTGGAAAATGTATCAAGTTTGCAAAAAATATGGTTCCAGCTGCATATACATATTTGCATTCCCGTGTGTGACATCAATAATACTGACGATGCCTCTGGACGTTGTAATGATTGCTGCAGTATGTTGTGTTTTGTTTTGTGTTCTAACTAGTTTGTGTTGTTTGTTTTGGGTTTTTTTGTTCAAGCCAATTCGGGCCAAAAATGTAGATTAAAACTTAAAATACCTGAAATCGGGAGCTACGTTATATGGGGGCTATACCAAAACCTTTACCTATGTCCACAATTTTTCGTGCAGAATGTTTCTGGCTACTGGGACCCACAAATACCAAATTGCAGCCAATTGCAGATTTTTTGGCTAAAGTATTTTTTTTACTTATTTTAAGTATTTACTGAAAAAATCAGATCGATCCGACGATTAGAAATATTTTTGTTGCGCCTTCCCTCACAAGTGGGACCACTGTGCGACAGTACTTGGACTAACTCTGGACTATAACTATTGGGTCTTCCGGATTCGTACGATGCTCATCACGCTCATTTGATAGTCCCGTGGCCTTTGCTTGTATGCAGCTACCGGCTGCAACTAGGACGAATGTCAAAGCTTATGACTCTGTTAAGCTTACTCTGTTAAACAACAACATGGAGTAGAAGATGCTGCGTTTATGTCTCGTATTCCTACAAGGAAGATGAATCCGACGCCGAAGTTGGAGACACGCTGGGAGATGATCTAGCGCAGCAAGCAGGGTTTCGGAGTCGAAGTCTACCAGTCGGAGTCGAGCAATTTTGCTGGAATCGGAGTCGACACCGACTCCAGGATTTTGTTTTTCAAAATTATAGAAATATAACATTAAATTCGAAACACCAATTTTTTTCAAACACCATTATTTGTTTTAATTTATTATACTAAGTTAGTGGACGATTCAAAGGATATTTACTATCCTTTGAAGTCTAGTCTTTAAGGTCTGAGGGTGGAAAATTCCCTATGGGAATGAAAGCCCCTATTGTGGATATTAAGAAAACCGAAGGATCCAATAACTGAAGTTTCTGAGATATGACGTCATGATTTTTTGATTGATAAAATAGCTTTGTCTTTTGTTTGGCGATATTGTTTCAATTATGCTTGATAAAATAGCTCTATATCTTTGTTTGGCGATATTGTTTCATCATTTTGAGATTACATGTTTTCAATTAAATAGAATGAAGAATCTTTTTGCATAATATTTTGTCCTTCTAGCTCAGTTTCTTCCATGACTTTTCTGTTCTAGAACTGAAAAAGTAACACAAGATCAGATTTTCTACTTAAAAAAATTCTACAAAAATGAAAGAAATCGATATTGAAATTCGGAGTTATGACTTGTATCATATTTTGATGAGCTTTGCATAAGATTAGATAATATATTAATTATTAGGTGATTCGATAAAAAATCTAGTAAGTACATACATAAAAATCTAGTAATTCATCGATGGATTTAATTTTCAAATTTTGTTTGTCAATTTTTTTCTGTCCACCATTTCTGTAAAATCAAATATTTTTTTAACAAAATCGATCGATGAAGTACTGGATTTTGATGTCCTTGATAAGCCCACAAAAGTATATGAAAAAAAGTTTATAAGTTTTCGAGCTAAAGCAACGCTTTAATAAAAACAGGGTTTCGTAGGATGCCATTTGCCACAAAACTACGTAATATTTTCATCAACAAATTCAGAAAGCAGGTTAAGATATGTTCTTTCATAGAAAAAATCGACCAAAAAAAGTTTCGTAGTTTTCTTGGAAAAAATCATGAAAAATGGCTTTTATTGGATTTTCAACTGTGTTTCACCCCTTAAGGCTATTGAAGGCACTCTAAAATATTGTCTTACGTCCGTTTTAAAACCCGGGCATGAATTGCTTATAATTTTTACCGCATGTAGTCCTTATGATTTGTATTGCCCATTCATTTTCACACATTTTGAAAGCTTAAGCTTATCACGGGGAAGAGTTCCTTCCAGAATATACACGTGCAAAAAAAACCGACAAAAACTTTCAATGTCACGGCAGAAACAATATAGATATGAATTTTACTTCATATTAATGTTCTGTAGTTGAGTATTATATTCGAACGAATGCCCTTTCTAAAGAATATGTTAGGAAAACCCAACAGATTAGCCTATATTGGCCAAAATATAGGAAAAAGTAAAAAATTTGTGCACATTTAATTAATTTTTGGTGGTGGAGTCGAGAAAAAACTGGTCTGGAGTCGGAGTCGGCAGAGCAGCCTCGGAAGTGTACTCATTCCTTGCATCCATTAGATCTCACCGATCTTGACATATGGTGGATTTGGATCAGACAAACGGAAAGGTCCATGTCCCGGGGTTCTTATCTTGGCGCGGACCAACAGCGCTCGGAGCACGCATTCCGGCATATATGTATATCCGTTCCAATTGTGAAAAAATACACGAACAAGAATACAAACACATAATTGTTGAGGTGATGGCCATTGGTTTAAGATTCCTCCAAGTCAATCCGGTGCATAGAAGTGGCCGCCGTGCTATTGTTCGTCTGTCTGTCTGGTAGAGTTTTTTGCATAAGTGCAGTTTAAGAACAAGACTTGGATAGTTTTGATTTTTTTCTTTGCAGAAGTAGAGATAATGGCCCAAAAGCTCGTAAAACTCCTGCCGGCACCAACTAAAATGACTGATGACTACAATAACCTACGAATTAAATGTCCGATTGGGTCGAAACTTGGCATAGTTTCAAGAAGTTCTATATAGGACTATGCCTTCGGATACCTTCCTCAAAAAATTGAAAATTTTCGCTTATTATGTTCGAGGATTGCTATGCCTTCTGATATAATGGTCCAAAAACTCTGAAAATCCTGTGACCAACTAAATGGATAGCGGGCACGATAACTAACGCAAGAAGTGAGTGACATTGGACCAACCTTTGCATATCCTAATATTTATCTCAAACTTTAATCAAATTCTATGACTATATCGGATAAGCCTTTTCAGTATCTCCCACCGAGGTCTGTTGTGCTTTGAAATTTTCATCGAACGTAGTATTTGATAACGATAATTTTTTTTTCTTAGGGAAAGCCAATACTTTCAAAGATATGTCCCCGAAATATTCCAAAAGTTGGGGTCATTGCACAGAGCGAAAAAAGTCGATTCAAAATCAACACCGTATGGTGTCAACATGAGCACAGGCGAGTTCAATTTTTTTTTTTTGACCGCTGATATTGCCATTTTTTAATCTGACCACTAATGGGGTCAATATGAGCACGTGCATGCTAAATTTGTAATATTTCGACCACAGACGTGCTTGCTTTGACCACTGTACTTTGTCAATTCTCGAAACCGTTGACACCATCTCGTTGTCAAATTGACAACGGCGTGTTCATTTCGACCACAAACTGTGTTGATACACTATCGACCACGGATGTGGTCACTTTGACCACATATGGTGTCAGTTTTTCTCTGGGTGTATTTCATACACCTCTCACATTAAAGTTTATAGTGGTCTTTGTTGCTAAGCTTTAATTTTATCCTCCATACTTCTCTCTATAATGATCCGAATGTTCCAAAAATCCCGCTGAAGTGATATTTTTACAAAAAAAAAAATTAAAAAGTATCAGTCGGCTTTGCCGACAGAGATATACATTCAGCCTGTGTGAATTAAATCGTTCATCTATGGGCAATATCGAATTGAATACCGACTATGCAACCGAAATCCTTTCCCCCAATAATTATGTATTAGGGGGTTCCAGATTTTGTGGCCCTTTTTGGACGTATGAACTTGCCGATAAAAAATTTTTCGGGTTAAATCTCTAAACGGTTGAGGAGGGGGTACCTGAAGAAAGGCATCAGCACAGTCCATTATGGAAATGGATCTTATTTTGGAAGTCATTTAATTTGGTCACCGTATAACTTTTGGACCACTATGTTAAGAAGCATGGACTTGCCCACAAAAAAACATAACATCGCTGCAAACAGGATCACAAGGAATACATTTACAATAGATCTGCGAACAGACCCTAAACTGCACTTAAACTAAAATGTTGAACTTTTGTGGGGGAGTTACCCTAAGGAGTGGAGCGATATAGGTCATATTCGAACTTTATCTAAGATTAGTATAAATATTACGATGTGCAAAATAGGGACCAATTTGGTTACTGCCTTCGAAAGTAATCGTGCGCTTCATTTTAGCGAAGAGTTTTGAACTTTTGTGGGTGAGGAACCAGAAGGAATGGAGTAGACGATATGGTTCATCTTCAAACTAAGTTTGGACAAAATATTACAGAGACCAAATTTACAACCAAATCGGTACATCCGTCATCGTGCGCTCCAGCCACTACACATGGTGCCAGAAGGGTTTTTTTTATACCTTTCGGGCCATTTTCTCAGAAAGTATGGACTTGCCCCTGAAAAAAATTTGAACTGTAGTAATGTCGCAGTGACTAAAATCAAAACGATTGGAAAAAAGCAGCTTTTGAACTGCACTTTTCCGAAATTTTGTGTGGTGGTACCCGTAAGAGTTGACCGCACAAATATTACGATGTGCAAAGTATGGACCAAATCGGTTACTGCCTCCGAAAGTTATCGTGCAAACCTTTTTAGTGAAAAGTTTTGAACATTCGTGGGGTGGTGGGGAGAAAGGAGTGGACCGATATGACCCATCTTCGAACTTAAACTACGTTTGGACAAAATATTACAAAGGTACAATTTTGGACCTAATCGGCTGATCTGTTCGACGGGCGGACATTGCTAAATCGATTCCAAATTTTCGGAACGGATTTCTGCCAAGCATATTTGGGATTTTTATGGCCATTATTTTGATGAGGCACATTTTGCCCGTACGAAAGTGTTTGTACCCTCGTTAGTCTAAAGACTGGAGGGTATAAAAAGGAACGACTACAGGTGTAATTGAACTCTATTCATGTAATAACTTGATTGGAAATAGAATTAGAATGCAATACTGAACTTCGGAATATTAAATGTCAGCCCGAGCGTAGTACTCTAATTCTGAAGGAATGGAAATTTCACAGCACCTGTGGGCATGTGGATGTTTCGTAATTACGTAATTCCGAGTAGAGGTAACTGGAACCGAAGTAACCCTCCTCAGGGCGGGTAACCCTCCTTTGGACAAAATGTGTTTCAGACAATTTGGAGTCGATTTAGCAATGTCCGTCCGTCTGTCTTTCTGGCTGGCTGGTGCACACGATAACTCTCGAACGGATGAACCGATTTGGTCCAAAAATTGGGCTTTCGCAATATTTTGTCCAAACTTAGTTAAAGTTCAAAGATGGGTTATATCGGCCCACTCCTTCCGGTACCTTCTCCACAAAAGTTCGTAAATGTTCGGAAAATCTGTGCGCACGATAACTCTTGAAGGGAGTAACCGATTTGGTCCAAAGTTTGCACATCGTGAAATTTCTACCAAACTTAGATGAGGTTCCAATATGGATTCAATCGGTCCACGCCTTCTGGTACCTCCCACACAAAATTTCGGAAAAGTTCAGTTTAGGACCTGCTCTCGAATCGTTTTGAGTTTTGTTGTAGCATCTTGTATTCATGGCCCATAATACGACGGTACAAGTTTAATCAGGGGCAAAATCCTACTTCCTGAGAAAATAGCCTGATACGTTCAAAAAACCCCTATGGCACCGTGTATAGTGGTTGGAGCGCAAGATAACTCTCGAACGGATCTGCCGATTCGATCCAAAATTTGGCCTTCATAATATTTTGTCCAAACTTAGTTTAAATTCGAAGATAAGCCATATCGGTTCACTCCTTCAGGGAACTCCTCCACAAAAGTTCAAAAATGTTCGGAAAAATTGTTCGCACGATAACATTTGAAGGGACGGACCGATTCGGTCCATACTTTGCGCATGCTAATATATCTACCAGATATAGATCAGGTTTGAATATGGACTATATTTGCCCATTCCTTTGGGTACCTCCCACACAAAATTTCGGATAAGTTCAATTTAAGACCTGCTCTTGTCTAACTTTGATTTCTGTTGAAGCAACTTGCAATCGCTGCCTCAATTACAACGGTAAAAGTTTTTTCAGTGGCAAGTCCATACTTCAGCCCGAAAGTTGTAAAAAATCTCGAACTGATAGACCGATTTGGTCAAAAATTTAGCCTTCGTCATATTTTTTCCAACCTTAGTTTAACTTCTAAAATGGCCCATATCGGTCCTCCCCTTAGGATACCCCCCCCCCCCCCCCCCACAAAAGTTCAACATTTGTGTCCAAGTGCAGTTTAGGGTCTGTTCGGAGATCCTTTGGAAATTTATACCGATGATGTACAGCCATATTATGTTTTTCGTGGACAAGTCCATGCTTCCTGCCATACTGGTCCAACAGGTGTACGATAACCCACTGAAATGACTAGTGGGCGCGATATCTATCGAAAAGATATGACTCTCAAAATAAGATCCACTTCCGTAATGCACTATGTCGGTCAATTCACTCCTCCGCAAAACTCTTGAACTTTAATCTTAATCCACAGTTTTGTTGGCAAGTTCAAATGTCCAAAAAGTGCCACAAAATTCTGAAAAGACCATAAATACATTCGATCTGTCCGTAGATGAAAGTTCCAATTCACATAGGCTGAGGGTATATCTCTGTCGGCAAAGCTGACTGATACTTTTTTACTTCTTTTATACATACGTTTCCAAGGTGAAACAAGGTCCCGGCGCTGGATCTGCTGTGAAAAGCCGGGCCTTAAACTTTCAAAGAAGTTTGGAAACGACTGTGTGAATTCCACTCTGTAATATTAGCGATCAGGAAAGCAAAAGATATGATAAAAAAATCTGGATGCAGAGATCTTTGAATCAATGACTGTATGATTGGATAGCCATTGAATCCTGTAGCATCAAATCTGAAGGCGTCCGTGAGTACAGAACAACCTTACAAAACCTTTGAATGCCTTTCCGACTTGTTGGCTACAAGGTAGCTGTGGACCATAGGCAACAAGTCTAGCAAAGAGCCAGAGAACAAACAGAAAAAAATCACTTATTAAATTTGAGAAAACCAGCATTATGTCGCTGCCTTTAGGGGTTTACTTTCCTCGCATTTTTTACACAAACACATGGCTGGGTCGCACACTGGTCGAAACCACTGCTCTAGCGGTGCGAAAGTAAAAAAACTCAAACTATAAAATTACGAAATGTTTTCGATTGCATCGATAACAGACACTCTTCTGCTGACTAAAATGTTTTTACTTTTTTGTTTTGGTAAATATTCACTCAGATATTCACTATCAAACGCAAGAAATTTGATAGAAAAAAATATAGCTTAAATCCTCAAAAAACCCAAAATCGAGCGTTTCTTTTCGGGTTTTCTGTGTTCTTATTCCCCTACTATGTTCATAATCAATGATCACAAGGGACCCAAAGGTCTTCGACTGGGGTAGTGACATATGTGGCTACACACCAAACCTAACCTTGTGAATTCGATTCTTCCCCCATTATCATTCCACACTCGTACATTTTATTATCCAAATGATAATGTTTTCTAATAAAAACTACAAATATTATGTTTTAATTTAGAACAAAGAACAAAAATAGCTGCTAAACTTCTCAATTATCCACCAACTATGAAATGAGATGAGCATTATGATAAATGACAAATAGGCCAAGTCTAACTGTGCCATCGCTCCATTCATGCGAAAACAACAAGAACTGAGAATGCGGATGAACATTTAGATAAAGAGTAAAGAAAAAGAAAAAACTCTTGCGAAAAGTATTTCTAATTAACACAAAAAAAGAAGTAAAAAATTGAAAGAACATTAAAATATGTCGAGAAGAATTTAAATAAAAAAAAATACTTTTTGTACAAGCATGGAAAGGTATGCCTGTCATCTTTGGCCAATAAATAAGTTCAACGAAGTGATCATTTAATAATTTTATATTACTTTCATAATTTTTGATGTTACAAAACAAAACTGCTATTCACTCGAAAAAAGGCACATAGAAGGAGAGAGAACCCGCTTAACAACATACCAGCGAATTGTTTTAACTCCCCAACACCAATGATGGCCATGGCAATGACCGTGGCAGTAGCAATAACAGTAACTATGGGCAATTTTATATTAGTTTTTAAAAGGGGCCAACATCAACTAACCAACCGAACGACCAACCGACCGACCGGGCAGAACTTTGTTGTTCTTTTTTTATTAAAAACGATTTGAAGTGGGGTTGTTGGTTGTCTTTAGTTATGCCTACCTTGCGGTTGAATTGAAATCGAAACTTGCTTGACATGATTGTCGGCCCAACAACACCATAACTATCCACTCAGTCATCCACCAAGTAACACCACATTCCATCAAACACTAATTCTTCTTCTACTTCTTCGTGAATGAATTGTATCTGCAAAGGGAGTCTTTAAAAGGTTAATGACCTTTGTTGCTGCTTGGTTCAGGGTAATTTCGAGTGCATTTTGCAAATCATATGAGAAGTGAAATTGCCAATACCGGTAAAATGTGTGAATTTTTAATGTGTGAACATAGATATAATCCACATAGAAAGAACCATTATAAAAGAAATGCCGCTGGAACCGATTAATGACATGGCTACTGGAATGGAGATGAGTTACGCGTGCCTATTTTTTCCGTACAAGTCATTAACAAAAAAATACTCAACATCATATATTAGCTGTATAAACTGTGATCTGCCCCCTTTTACGCCTATACGAGGGCTGCAAGTTAACTATCTGGCCTAACAATGAAAACGCGAATATTTATCATTAAAAATAGTTTTATTGCTTTCTTAAGTAGTCTCCAGCTGGAATCAATTGAAGTCATTGGATCTTCATTCAGGGCTGTACGGCGGATGACCCATCAATTCCATGTTTGGTCCGCTCAAACAAGCGCTGGTTATACCCTCAGCATTTATGCTAACGAGGGTATTGGATCCCCATTCAGGGCTGTACGGCGGATGACCCATCAATTCCATGTTTGGTCCGCTCAAACAAGCGCTGGTTATACCCTCAGCATTTCACTTTCATACGGGCAAATATGCCTCATCGAAATAATGGTTTCAGAGCCCAAGAATGTTTGGACGAAATCCGTTTCAGACAATTTGGAGTTGATTTAGCCATGTCCGTCCATCTGTCTGTCTGTCTGGCTGGAGCGCACGATAACTCTCGCTTTTGTAATATTTGTGCAAACTTAGTTTAAGTTCGAAGATGGGTTATATCGGTCCACTCCTTCCGGTACCTCCCCCACAAAAGTTCGATAATGTTCGAAAAATTAACTCTTGAAGGGAGTGACCGATTTAGTCCATACTTTACACATCCTAATATATTCAGGGGCAAGTCCATACAGCCCGAAAGGTGTAAAAACCCCTATGGCACCATATGTAGTGACTGGAAGGCACGATAACTCTCGCACTGATCAACCGATTTGGTCCAAAATTTGGTCTTCGTCATATTTTGTCCAAACTTAGTTTCAGTTCAAAGATGGGCAATACCGGCCCACAACTTCCGGTACTTCCCCCCAATATTTAAAAAATGTCACCAAAAATGGTATGAACGATATCTGTTGAACGGGGGCAACCAATTTGGTCTAAACTTTGGATCACCTAATATTTTGTCCAAATTTAGTTTAACTTCCTCTCCTTAGAGTACCTCCCCCACAAAAGTTCAACTTTTGTGTCTAAGTGCAGTTAAGGGTCTGTGCGAAGATCCTTTGGAAATGTATATCGATGCTGTTCGTAATGGTCCTGTTTACAGCGATCTTATGTTTTCCGTGGGCAAGTCCATTCCTCCTGGCATACTGGTCCAAAAGTTATACGATCACCCACTGAAATGACTAGTGGACCTTAATCCTAATCCACATTTTTGTCGGCAAGTTGAAATGCCCATAAAATTCACAAAATTCTGAACATACCCTAAATACATACGATCTATCCGTAGATGAAAGTTTCAATTCACGTAAGCTGAGGTTATATCTTGTTTTTTTCCACGTTTTGTCCGGCCGAAAAGGCGCTGGTTTGAATCGATGTGTGAAAGCTCGAATTGTCATGATGGAGAATAATTCGTCATCCCTTGTTCGTTTTTCAAATTTCTCAGGAGACTTCAGGCAAACAAGTTGTAGTGTACCATTCAGAATTAAGTCTATATTGTTGCCACACGGTCAGTTTTCAAGAAGAAGCATAGATCCAAGATTCGTCGTCCGTGACGATCTTGTAAATTTATATTTTATATTGTATTTTATATTTTGTAGGATATTTGGCCAACAAATTCATTCTGTAGTATTATGTTTGGCATTTCCTAATACATTTCCTGAATAAAATAAACCCTTGTAAAACCGATGTAAATACCAGAGTATTTACCGAAAAATTTCATATAAACTACAGTATAGCAAAGACGTATAGCAATAAAGACCCGAACAAATGCATTTTCCAAAAACATATGCTAATAGTTCCACATTTTGGTTACAGATGGCTACACAACTCACTGGAATTGATAACAGCAATGCCAATCGTTTTTGATTCCCATTTCTCGCGGCAGAAAACATAAACGTCGTGTTTTGTGGCTGATATTTATTTCTTCACTATTTCTTATTTTTTATTTAATAAAAAAACAAAAGTCAACGCCGTAAAATTTGAGTTTTAATGTTTTTCTTGTCAATATTCCAATGAGTAACAGTTTTCGTTTAACAGAATGTTGCTATGATGTCGTAGCAACAGAGGTTAACTCCCTCTACAGTTAATTTTTAACAATTGACTTTTCCTATCTTATATTATTGACATCTTTGAGTATAGTCCCGGTAATCCGGACACCACATGTTTCAGCGATGCAAGGATTATCGAATTGTCCGGATTACCGAGTAGTTACAAAAATATATAATTTTGTAAGTTAAAATCATTAATAACGGACGTTTACTAGATAATAAGCTGACATTTAAGGTAAATGAATTTATATTAAGCAAATATCACGGGTTATAAAAATTTTAAGACTGGGAGCAGCTTTCCTGGCTTCCACATTTACTTCTTAATTTTACTCCTCCGGCGTAATTTAGGTGACATTTCCTGTGTTTTTTTATACCTTGCACCATAGGATGGGGGTTAGGCCGGGGCGATTTGTATGGAAGGAAAAAAGTGTTATCGGGCGCCTGGAGTTGCTGGTTCTTGGGATTGTACTGAGCAAAAAAGTCAACTAGACCATATGTCTACGGTGAAAATCGAGCCCCCGGATTTTGACTTGAAGTTTTTTTTCAAGGATTTTCGGATATTTTGGCATATAACAACCAAACCACTGATATTTTCGATCCAACACAAAGACAACAATTGTAGCCAAGACAATAATAAAGAACTCTCTAGTACATCGCAAAAGCATTGGAACGCTCCTTCAGGCAGTTATGGCCTCAAAAAAGTGCACATTTTTCGGAAAATATCGATAAATGACACTGTGCTACAAAATCGGACTCAAATTCAGTGGGTGGAAAATCCCTTTTGAAGATGAAAGCCCTTGGTGAGTGTACTAAGAACCCAAAAGGAAATTTTCACCATAGGTCAAGTTTCCGAGATATCGCGTGATTAATGCTTTAATTTTCGTCCCTTAATTTGCGAGAAAACAGCTTTATATCTCTGTTAAGCGTTATTGTAGCTTCATTTTGAGATTACATGTCTTCAGTCAAATCGAATGGTGAATCTTTTTGTAGAATATTTCATCCCTCTAACTCAATTCTTTCCATGTCCTTTTCGTCCTTTATTTTTTGAACCGTAGTAAAAGTACCACAAGATGAGATTTTACAGCATCCAAATATTCTACAAAAATGTTGTTCAGAAGATTTTAGGTACGGTTCTCATTGATGACCAATCGATATTTCCCCGTTTCCATAGTCCTTTTTGACATTTACCCGTATTTTGTTGAGAAAACTATGTTTTGTTTTTATGTATATTCGTTATTGGTCTGTGGTGCATCTGAAATACTTACCATAAATAGCTCTTGTAATGACGAACACGTTAATAACAAATTTTATTGAAGGATAAGATCCGGCTATCTAAATTTTTGAACCGGATATTCTGATATCAAAACCGATTTTGGAACCGGTTTTAAGTAACCGATTAATCGTATATGTATATCATTGGAAAGCTAATAAAATGGTCAATCAAATGACAGCAAGTAGCTGATTACAACTTTCTTGGTTCCGATGCTAGAACAAAAAAAACACTTTCTTAAACCGATTTTGATGTAAAATATCACTGGGTTGACGTGGTTCAAACTTCTGAGTTATGGCGAAATTAATTCATTCTTAATGAACTTTAAGTGCATGATAACAAAACAACATAACACAAATTCATCTCACAATAAAATCTGTTTAAGAAAGCGTTTTTTTTTTGTTCTAGCTTCGGAACCAACAAAGTTGTAATCATGTAATCAGCTACTTGCTGTCATTTGATTGACCATTTTATTAGCTTTCCAATGATATACATATACGATTAATCGGTTACTTAAAACCGGTTCCAAAATCGGTTTTGATATCAGAATATCCGGTTGAAAAATTTAGATACCCGGATCTTATCCTTCAATAAAATTTGTTATTAACGTGTTCGTCATTACAAGAGCTATTTATGGTAAGTATTTCAGACCAATAACGAATATACATAAAAACAAAACATAGTTTTCTCAACAAAATACGGGTAAATGTCAAAAAGGACTATGGAAACGGGGAAATATCGATTGGTCATCAATGAGAACCGTACCTAAAATCTTCTGAACAACATTTTTGTACCATTCGATTTGACTGAAGACATGTAATCTCAAAATGAAGCTACAATAACGATTAACAGAGATATAAAGCTGTTTTCTCGCAAATTAAGGGACGAAAATTAAACCATTAATCACGCGATATCTCGGAAACTTGACCTATGGTGAAAATTTCCTTTTGGGTTCTTAGTACACTCACCAAGGGCTTTCATCTTCAAAAGGGATTTTCCACCCACTGAATTTGAGTCCGATTTTGTAGCACAGTGTCATTTATCGATATTTTCCGAAAAATGTGCACCTTCTCGAGGCCATAACTGCCTGAAGGAGCGTTCCAATGCTTTTGCGATGTACTAGAGAGTTCTTTATTATTGTCTTGGCTACAATTGTTGTCTTTGTGTTGGATCGAAAATATCAGTGGTTTGGTTGTTATATGCCAAAATATCCAAAAATCCTTGAAAAAAAAAACTTCAAGTCAAAATCCGGGGGCTCGATTTTCACCGTAGACATATGGTCTAGTTGACTTTTTTGCTCAGTACAATCCCAAGAATCAGAAACTCCAGGCGCCCGTGATGGTGTTCAAATCGCCCCACTCTAATGGGGGTATATTAACCCAGATATGCCCATTGCTTGATCGTGATCATTTTAAAATGTTGAATGTATTATTTTAGAAGCAAATGTGAAATAATAAAAGTATGTTTATATGTTTTTTAAAAAATTTTTGAAAAAAGTGGTTTTTGAGGCCACTTTTGAACACAGGGTTTTATCATATAACTGGGAGTTATTGGACACAAAACATTTGACATATAGTCCAAACACACCTTTTCGGCATCTAGTTAACGTTTTTCCGTAGTAGGCTCCACATCGTGTATGTTTTCGTTATAAAACTACCCAATAATTAATCGGTCATAACGCTAATCATTGTAAAAACTAAGCGATAGGTGGCAACTTCTATGAACTAGACCTCAAAACTCAAAAATAGTAGTTCAAAATAATGGAATCACATAATATCCCAAGAGCTACAGATGTGTACTGAGTATATCACCAAAATAAACGGTACTTTGATAAACATAACATATCAAATTAGCAAGAATTTTGTGTGTCCTATATATAGGACGTTGGGCATATCTGGGTTAAGTTTGTCACTACGTTTGTAACTACTCGAAATAATCATTGTAGACCCGACAAAGTATATATATTTTAATAAGCGTGCAATTCTACATCGATATGGCCATGTCCGTCCGTCTGTCCGTCTGTGGAAATCACTCTAGCGTCCGAACGGATTGACGTAGGTTGATGAAATTTTGGGAAAACATGTTATATTTACGTAGGACTTTTGGTATTGAAAGTGGGCTATGTAGGTTCACGCTTTCGTATAGCCCCCATACAAAATGACGCGTGACGCGTCGTCGTTTTAAGGAATTTTTAAGATATTTGGCCCATTTTACCACCGAATTGGTTGTAATTTGGTACTTTGTGTCTCCAGAGGCCAAAAAATATTCCTACCAAAGTTGGGTTATATAGGTCCACGTTTTGGTATAGCCCCCACATAAGGCCCCTTATAAAGTACGCGTCATTTTAATATATTTTGAATGTATTAGACCCACTTAACCAAAGAATCGGTTGTAACTTTGTATTTTGTGTTTCTAGAGGCTAAGAAACATTTCTACCATAAAATGTTTATATAGGTCCACGTGTTGATATAGCCCCCATAATACAATATCTCCCGATTTTCGATATTTTGAACGTTTTAGCCTCATTATCACACCGAGATGGCTGAAATTTGGTATTTAGTCTTCTTTAGGCGTATAAAACTTTCCCCCAGAAATTTGTAGGTATAGGTCCACGCCATCATATAGCCCCCATAGAACGGTACCTTCCGAATTTCGGTATTTTGAAGGTTGTGGCCACATTAATCCACCGAAATGGCTGAAATCTGTGGTGGAGGGTATATAAAAAGTTCGGCCCGACCGAACTTAACGCTTTTCTTACTTGTTGTAGTCTAAAACTTCTCTTACGACTTGAGATGTAACTTCAGAATTCAAATGCATTCTTCTCATTATGGTGAATATAAGTATTATAGCCATTTCTATGAACATCAGCAACTGAATTTATCTCGTTGTTTTATATAAATATAATAAATATAGAATTTAAATCTATTGGTTGCATAATTACGAGAATACAATACAATAATCCGTAGTTCCTGGTGATTTTGTATATAAAAGAATGAAAATAAAACAAGTAAAAAAGTACCAGTCGGCTCAGCCTATGTGAATTGAAATATTAATCTACGGACAGATCGAATATATATCGAGTCTTTTCAGAATTTTGTGGCCATTTTGTACCTTTCAACTTGCCGAGGATAATGTGGATTAGGATTAAAGTTTTGCGGATGGGCTACTTATCTTTTTGATATACAGTGGCGGCCAGGTTATTAGGGACAATAAATTCAGTTTAATAAATTACTCGATTACATTTAAAAATGTGAAGATTTTGATGAAATAAGTTTAGCATATAAGGTATTGGTATAAATTTAATTAAATTACTTATTCACCAATTTGGTTAAGTCATTAAGGTGAAAATCCTATTTGTAGGCTTAGTTATGAGGCATTTTTAAGTCAACAAAATGTGGTAATCTGGTCATTAATATGCCGACATAATGTAAAAAAATATATTTTGCCGCTACCTATAAAATTGAGCAAAATTTAGATGAGGGATTATTTACATACACAATTTTTAAAAAGGCTGAAAAACAGCCTTAGGGATCCTTGAGTTAGCTTTTGTATGGAACAAAGTACATTTTCACATCGAAATCAATCGATACTACTAACTTTTGGGGGAAAATAAGTTTAAATTGCTGCAAAAATTATCCGATGCATATAAATAAACAGTTGGTGTTATTTGAATAGTTTTAAAATGGTACACACAAATTTTATTCCATGCTGAAAAGCTAAAGTTGTTGAAATAAATGCAAAATGATTTTAACACATTATGTCAGCATGCTGATGACCAGATTACCATGTTTTGTTGACTTAAAAATGTCTCATAACCAGGGTTTCGGAGTCGGAGTCTACGAGTCGGAGTCGAGCAATTTTGCTGGAGTCGGAGTCTGAGTCGAAAAAAATAACTCGACTCCGACTCCGGGCAAAATTTTTTCACGTTATAGAATAACTTTAAATTTGGAACAATAACTTTTTTTTAAATCATTATTTATTTTAAAGAAATCTATAAGAAACTATATATATGAAAATTATATTATACTAAGTTAAAGGACAATTCACAGGATATTTGAAGTGTAGTCTATTCATCCCTATTTTGTTGATCCGATTGATTCGTTACATTTTTGCAAATATGAGAAGTCATCCTTATCTTCTATTAAAGACATTGTGGTCTCTATGGGAAACCTTACTGAGTACCCTGTTACACAAAATGGAAGTTCAGATCTGGGGGAGGAAAATTCCTTTTAGGAATGAAAGACCCAATTGAGAACCCCAAAGGATCCCATAGCTGAAATTTCTGAGATATGACATAATGAATTTTTTGATTGACCCCCATCAATCATTGAGAAGATAGTTTTATATCTCTGTTTGGAGATATTGTTTCATCATTTTTAGATGACATGTTTTCAGTTAAATGGAATGAGGAACCTTTCTGTCAAATATGCTGTCCTTCTATCTCAGTTCTTTCATGTCCTTTTTGTTCTTGTACTCAAAAATTAAAACAAAATTAAATTTTCTACAAAAATGTTCCACCGAAAATAATATGTAGGTTTCCCATATCCAAGAAATCGACATTGTGACGTTTTCATTGTCCTTTATCAGTTTACCCGTTACTTTCTCAAAAAAAAAAAACGTATATTTATGTATTTCGGGAAATTCGGAAAAACAGTATTGATATGTTCGAATGTATTCCAACGAATGCCCTTTCTAAGGAATATGTAAGGAAAAACTAACACATTATAGTACGTTTATATATAATCGGATTTAACAAACCCACTGGGTTTCAATTGCAAATTCCATTGCTTATATTTTAAATAAATCATCATAAAAACGGTTAACCCTGCAAAAGGCTATAATATAAATAGGAAAAGTTAAAATAATAGGAAAAAGTTAAAAATTTGTGCACATCTTATAAATTTTTAGTAGTATAGGAATTCACTCTCGGAGTCAACCCGGATTCGGAGTCGGAGCCGGAGCCGGAGTCGTGAAAAAAACTCGCCTGGAGTCGGAGTCGGAGTCGAGCCAAAAATACCTCGACTCCGAAACCCTGCTCATAACACATCCTTCAAATAGGATTTTCACTCTAATAACTCATCCAAACTGGTTAATAAATAATTCAAGGATAATTGTACACCCAGTATGGCGGTAATTGTAGTGTATGGTTCGGAATGATGTCTGGGGTTACTAAAACTATAGTTTTTGTTATAAAATTCCAAAAAATATGCATATTTTTGGGGCATTAACGGAAAATAAGGCCTAAAGCACATTATTAGGGATTATAGTAATACTTCGGGTACCCTTAAGGACTTTCGGCGGGGGTAAAGCATGAAATCAGTGGAATACACTATAAACTAACCAATACGAGCTATTCTTGTATAAAAATGTACATCAATTAACCTTAAAGTGAATTTTACTACTAATGTCCCTAATTAGTTGGCCAGTCTAATATGGACCATTTTTAGAAAAGTGGGTTGTACTTCCCCCACATCTGGTTAATCTCAGTACGTTTTGACATCACTCAATAGTGCTTCTAGCAATACCTTATATGCAAAATTTATTTCATCAAAATCTACACATTCTTAAATGTAATCGAGTAATCTATTAAACTGAATTTATTGTCCCTAATTAGCTGGCCGCCACTGTATATTGGGCACTCTAGTCTTTTGAGTGGGCCATCTTATAACTTTTGGACCAGTATGCCAGGAAGCATGGACTTGTCCACGGAAAACATATATGACTGTAATCAGCAAGACCACAATGAACAGCATCGGCATTCATTTCCAAAGCATCTTCGAAGAGACCCTAAACTGCATATCGACACGAATGTTGAACTTTTGTGGGGGAGGTACCCTAAGGGGAAGAAGAAGTTCTCGTGCTCTCCAGCGACTACATATAGGGGTTTTTACACCTTTCGGGCTGTTTCCTCAAGAACTACGGACTTGCCCTGAAAAAAACATTTATCGTCGTAATTGAGGTAGCGAATGCAAGTTGTTTCAACAGAAATCAAAGTATCTCGAGAGCAGGTCTTAAAGTGAACCTATCCGAAATTTGGTGGACAAATATAGTCCATATTTAAACCTGATCTATATCTGGTAGATGAAATAAGATGTGTAAAGTATGGACCAAATCGTTCACTCCCTTCAAAAGTTATCGTGCGTACAATTTTTCCGAATATTTTTGAACTTTTGTGGGGGAGGTACCGGAAGGAGTGGACCTATTTGGATTATTTTCGAACGTAAACTATGTTTGGACAAAATATTACGAAAGCCAAACTTTGGACTGAATCGGCAGATCCGTTCGAGAGTTATTTTGGAACCTCATATTACTCTGGTAGAAAGTTTACGCTATACAAAGTATGGACCAAATCGGTCACTCCCTTCAAGAGTTATCGTGCACACAAACTTTCCGAACATTTTCGAACTTTTGTGGGGGAGGTACCGGAAGGAGTGGACCGATGTAGCTCATCTTCGAAATTAAACTAAGTTTGGGCAAAATATTACGAAAGCCAAAATTTGAACCGGTTCATCCGTTCGAGAGTTATCGTGCGCTCCAGCCAGCAGGACAGACAGACAGACGGACGTACTGGCTAGATCGACTCCAAATTGTCTGAAACACATTTCGTCCAAACATACTTGGGGTCTAAAACCATTGTTTCGATGATGCACATTTTCATCGTATAAAAGTGTATATACCAATGAACGGAAACAAACAAAACGATTCCCGTACCAATCACACAAAGCCACAAACTATTCAGCTTCTCTGAATCGTTTCATTCTCACAACCAAAACAAAAACACAAACTTTTCAATGTAAAAAGATGGAAACCGTACGATTGCGGAAATGTAACTTCGGTTATGCTTTGCCGAGTTGTTTCATTCACCACCGAAACAAGAAGTATTTTTGGGAAACGTTTGTCGTGCGTATTGTCAATGACACACTCAGACACACACACATGTGATTGCTTAACAACCCTATAAGATAGCATTAGCATACCACAGTGAATTTTATCAACCACCAATCAGCATACCACAGTGAATTTTATCAACCACCAAACGTTTTTGATTTATTCACATGTGTTTAGTACTATTCCGTTTTCTATCTGCTCTTTTGGAGTTGAGTACTTTTCGCTTTTCGTTTTGTTCGCACTCACGAATATAAACAAAACAAAACTAAACAGCGAGCTCGGCCAACGAGGGTTATGTTTCGTTTTGTATTGTTCCTATGGAAAATACGAAACGAAACGATTGGAAATGTTATTTAAAGTATTTTTACGTACTCTGGTATATACCCTTTTTAGCCTAAAGGGTATAATGAGTCATACAATTTTTTTAACAATTTTTTGAAATTTCTATGCAAGAAGATCAATTCTCTATCTCATCATTTGGGCCACTGACAAAAATGGTTATAATTTCGGTAATTAACGATATTTTTCAGTAAGTTAGCGACCAACAAATAGTTTAAGTTTTGCTTATAACAAGAGTGGTGTCAACTTTTATTTAAACTTTTCATTCATAATATTGCGTTTTAATTTTACCGATTTTTGTCGGTAACTCAAAATATGAGATTGAGAATCTACAAAATCTAAATCTAAAAACTAAATTATTAATCCCAACGATTTAAATGTTCTAAACATTTCTAGTCAAAATATCGCTGTAATACATTAATGCTTCCAAGGGACTTTCTTTCTTTCCGTCTGCACGATTAAAAGGCTGGAATATGAGCTCTTTTCTGATCATAAATGCCTCCTTTGTCGGGAGGAAAACGTAACCTCAGGCGACTCTTCTAAACAAATCAAAAATAAGTCTTCCTCTGCATTAGTTTCGAGTCATTTTTCCTCATTTTTTGATGGTATAGAAAGTCTTTTTCGAGTCGTATTTCAATCATTTATGGCTGGTTTATTGATTAATTTGGGACTCTTCTTCGAATCATTTATGAGTCCTTTTATTAGACGAAATAAATTAAAAGAATTTTCTTTTTATTCTTTTTTGTGTCTTTCTTTTGTTTTATTTCTTTTCTGCTTTGTTATGTCTTTTAATTATACTTTATCTTGCGCGGTGGTTAGTATATTGCTTCTTCATTTCACTTGGCAAAACCTGAACATGCGTTGTGTTTGTCTATACACTTAATATTATACGTTACATTTATATCAAAGTTTTATAGAAAGTGTATATGAGAATTATTTTCAACCAAACAAAAATAAAACAAAAAAATCAGTTTTTAATCACCTATCTGTTCAAGATATGATCAGAAGATACATAATTATAATCACTTTTCAAACACCTGCATGACCCTTTTTTGATTAAGCATTTTTCAATCTTCATGAAGATCAAAATGTGACAATAAATAACAAAAAAAATAGTCTAAAATGTGACTATTTTTTTTTTTGTTATTTATTGTCGATGATTCATTTGTGATTGCTACACATTTGTTGTTGTATTTTAAATTGAACTCTTTGTAATCATTACAGGGAGTCACTTTTGAGTCCCTTTCTGATCATGCAAGTGACTTAATCAATTTTTGATCACCAAATGGACTCTAAAAAGACTCCGCAATGTGATTTTTGAAAAAACAATCTTGCAAATGCTATCTGGGTAGAGTCATTCTTCAATACACACATATATACAATAGAAGGTGTTTTTTTCTTCATGAATTTTAATGCCTACCAGTTCAGTTTGATACATTGGCAGTTGGCTTAGAACGCTAAAACGTCGGCAACATTCTCTAATTAGTGGTGTACGCCATATATCAATACGCGGGGCCCTTAATAGGCCCATACTCATATATGAAGTCATTTCATCATCGGTCGTTTTTTTTTTAATTTCTACAACGAATCCTTTGGGCCTCAGCATTTTCTGATTGCCGACACATTGGCCTAATTAGTGGTGCACGCCATATATCCCTAAGTGGAATAAATCCATCATAGAGGGGCCCTCAATAGGCCCATACTCATATATGACGGTATTTCATCATCGGTCGATTTTTTAAATTTCTACAATGAATCCCTTGGGTCTCAGCATTTTCTGATTGCCGACACATTGGATTAATTAGTGATGCACTCCATATATCCCTACGCTGAATAAAATCCGCCTAAATGGCCACTTAATAGGCCCATACTCATATATAAAGGCATTTCATCATCAGTCGATTTTTTTTTTAATTTCTACAATGAATCCTTTGGGTCTCAGCATTTTCTGATAGCCGACACATTGGCCTAATTAGTGGTGCACGTCATATATTCCTACGCGGGATAAATTCCGCCTAGAGGAGCCCTAAATAGTTCCACACACATATATAAAGGTTTTCCATAAAAAAACCAAGAACTTTTTATAGTGTTTTTTTTTTTTTAATTTCCGTTTTTACAGTGTTTTATTTAATTTGTCCATATTTATATTAGGCAATTTTCCTTGCGGCAATTGTCAGTTTGATGGAGAGAGAGGTGAGGTATATGGTAACCCTTTGCCTCTCAACACACTCTCTCGCCGACAAACTGACAATTGCCGCAAGGAAAATTTCCGAATGTAAATATGGACTTTGCTTTGGTTCCTGTCTGTTTAATTCAAATCTAGTAACTCATTTTTAGCACAGTTGCAGTTGACCAATCGAACTGAAACTTTGCACACTTTTCAGATTTGGATGACAATACATGAATATGAAACCAAAACCAATATGGTCCATTTTTTCCTATAGCCCCCATAAGCGGTACCACCTGATTTCAGGTATTTTGAGGATTTTGTCCTCATTTTTAGTCCAAATTGGCTGTAAATTGGCATTTGGAGCTCCCAACTGTACGGAAACTTCCCCGCCAAAAATTGTGGACATGGACCCAGGTTTTGGTATAGCCCCCATATAACGGTACAACCCGATTTAAGGTATTTTAAAGTTTTTATCTACATTTTCGGCCAACATTAGCTGTAATTTGGTTTTGGCTGTAATTTTGAGAACAAACAAATTGTATTTACTAAAAAGTTAAAAATAGAAAATAATTAAAAAAGCAACTGTGTTTTATTTATAAATGCACTTAAAGCTATATTTTTTTACCTCTATTAGATCTTGCGAACTTTAGACGTTCAAAGAGATATTTAGGATTTCCGTTATATATAACTTTCTGCAGGAATATTAGGGCTTTCATACGGAGAAGAGAGTTTAAACTGATGCCATACAGGGATTTACTACATATATTGCGAAATGTGCTCAGCTCTACGCAAGCCATAAACATAGCGATTGATACTGTTAAAATCTACATTCAATTTGCGTATACTCAGAGAGTCGCAGTTCGCGAAGAGCTCGCAGCCGTAAATTTATCCTGGAACTAAGTACGTTTTGGCCAGTAGACATATAATATTAATTGGGGTAAATGACTGAGTAATCCATAGAGCTCGTAATTTAGCATAGGTATTGCCCACTGCTTATTTAATACGGTTTGTCCAGCCTAAAAAGAATTGAAGATTACACCGAGATTTTTTGCGATATGAATGAACAATTGCTATATTTTCACGATTTAGTGAAATTTCAATGTTTTCTATGGTGAAAATTTTCCTTTTGTTGAGGTCTTCGTTTAGATTATCAATGACTGACTGATATCGTCGACAGAACTGCTCAGCTATGTATATAGGCACATCATCAGCGTAGATGTGTATTCGACTGTGCACTAGTTGTAGGGGTAGGTTATTGGCATATAGAGAGAATAAGAGTGGACCAATAACACTGTGATACAAAAGTGGACAAAATTTTTTTGCAGGGGTTCTGATGCATAAATTCGGTATTGTCGGAGTCCATGGAAGACGAAAATACCTTTGGTTTCTTTGGGTCACTTCGTTCTTTGATTTTGTAACGGAAAATGTAGTGAAAAACGGGGTTTCTTGGATTTTCAACTTAAAACGGACATAACTTATTTTTTCCACAACGGACATTTACATCTTATTTTTTATATGAAAGGTGAGAATCATGTCTTTCGAACAAGCCATAAGTTTGTAAAGCTAACTAAATTTCCTTCTTGATAAAAGTAAATAATTACCCGTTTGGTGTCTTCTACGCAGCCTAGAGCACCAGGAAAAGCATTTTCCTGTTTTTTAATGCGTTTTTGTCACACTTGAATCACTATAACTCAACCATTTGTTACCCGATTTCTGAAAATTATGGCTTTTTCGAAAGCCATGATTTTCACCTTCTAAAAAAAATAAGCTGTAAATTTCCATTGTGGAAAAAAGAAGTTATGTCCGTTTAAATTCCAAAAAAAATCCAAGAAACCCCGTTTTTCACTACATTTACCGTTATAAAATCAAACAACGAAGTGGCCCAAAGAAACCAAAGGTATTTTCGTCTTCCATGAACTCCCACAATACCGAATTTATGCATCAGAACCCCTGCATATTTTCACTGTAACACAGTGTAATAGACTCTTGAGGGACTCCTTTCTTAACTGTCAGAGGCATCGATTTTGTGTTGCCATAGTACACAGACTGTGAACGATCGGATAAAAAGCTCTCAATAAGATGTATGGAGGACTGAGAAAAGTTTAAAAATGTACGCAGTTTAAGAGGCAGAGGTTGCAATGGTCGGCTGTGTCGAATGCTTTAGTTATCATCGATATCGCACCTTATTGATTCTAAAACATCTATTAGTGCTGTTACGCAACTATGACCGGAGCGAAATCCTGATTGCATTTTGTCAGTAAAGATTCACGTTCAAGGAATTCCGAAATCTGTATATGAATTTTTTCAAAGACTTTGGAGAGATAAGGAAAAATTGCACTATGTTTTGGTACTTTGCATGTTTCCAAATGGTGACACTGGTGATTTTGGGGGTCGAAATTCAGAGCTTTCAACTGGTCCTAATTGCTTTAACAAAAATGGTCAAATACTGGAGATATAGAACAAGACGGTCAGCTGTCCGTCTGTCCATGTACGAGGGCTACTAGAAAAGTTTCTGGCATAGGCAAAACTACGTGTTGCCAGGCGCCATTTAACGTTTCATATAGAAAGTTTGATAGTTTTAACCTAAACGTACTCAGTACGGTTTGACGTACGACCATATGTTGGGTTGTTTACATATTTTGCCTAGGAGGGCCCTCAATAGGTCCATCCCATGTACGAAGGCATTTCATCATCGGTCGATTTTGTTTAACTTTCTACAATGAATCCATTGGGTATCAACATATTCTGATAGCCAAGGCAAAGATCTAGTCACCTGCATACGCCATATATTCCCCCCCCCCCCCCCCCCCACAGATTTCGCCTAGGGGGCCATGAATAGGTCTACCCACATATGCCGAGTCTTTTCGTAAAGGGCCAATATTTCAAAATTTCTACAATCATCATGTACCAAAATTATTATTTTCTTATAGTGGCCCCAATACCCTATTTAGATGTGCCAGTCATATATCCGCACGACGCTTAATTTTCTTCCTAGGGGGCCCTCAATTGGTCCACCAACATATATAGAGTATTTTCATAAACAGTCGATATTTTAAAATTTCGACAATGGACCTATAAGAATCTGTTTTCATTTGTGTAAAGTGGACACATTCAGCTGTTCAACGCTACTTTCTGTGTGCGCATATCTTTTCTATATCCTGAGCAATAGTCTAAAACATATATTCTTGAAAGTCGTTTTTCAAAATCGTTTTTTCCTTCGCACGAATCTGTTATACAACTTTTATACTGTTATACCACCAGCAATATTGTTTTTGTCTCCGCTAGTTAAAACCGATTTTGTCTTCACGTACATGAAAGAGGTTTATTTTCGTTGGATTCAGGTTCAAGTTGTCAATCGCTCAAAAAAGGCTGTTGTCGATTGGCGCAAAGAAATTTTGAAAAAATGATTATCACAGGTGACGAATTATGAATCTATGCGTATGAGCCCGAAACAAAACAGCAATCAAAGGTATGTATTCTTCCAAGAGGAGCCAAATCCAAAGAAAATTGTTCCTTGAAATTGAAATAAATAATAATAAATATATTGATTTCGATAGTGCTGTAACTATTTTGGTTCAGTAAGCCCTAGTCGTCTGGTAAAAAATCAGGGTTGCTAAAAACGTTAGTATCTCCCTAAAATAAATGTTTATCCGTGAAAAGCTTATGCACAGGGGTAGTGGTGTAGGGTATCTCATAGCCGGAGCCGTCTCGCCTATAGCAGGCATGACCAAAAAGAGAACGGAGAAAATGTGAATGTATTCAAAATATTGGCAACTTATAACAGTGTATATATAGTCTTTTGATCACTCTTTTTATATTATTTGGAATATAAAAAATTGTATTGTTGAATTATTTTTTTTTTATTAATTTTTATCATCTGTATGTGCATAATCTGCATTTTATGATTAAATAAAAAATATGTAAATAATTTAATAATAAAAATATTTAAAATGCCAAAAATTTGCGGGAAGTGACTAAAGTTGTGAACGAAATATATATATGATTTATTTTATACATAAAATATATTTAATCCTACGATTATTTCGTAATCTATGTACCAAATAGTGTGACTGTAGCATCAAGTTTGATTATAAATTTGTCGATAAATTTCGATATGTGACACTTACCAAATATAAATAGTTTTCGGATTCGATTCTGAAAATTATCTGCAAAATAATAGAAAAAAAATGCATTAATTTGGTAATAATATGTATTTTTTTTAAATAATAATATAAAATATATAATAATATAAAACTTTGCAATATCATCAACAACTTTTAAGAAAAAACTCATTACTTATTTCTCCCAGGATTTACTTTAACTCATCTTATTTTGGTTTCACTGGCAGTATCTAACAACTTATAGGCAGTCTTTTCCCTACATATACTTTTTAAAAAATGTACATTAGTAAAGTTTTAAATTCTAAATTTAGTCAACGATTTTATAAATTTTTGAATTACAATAATTTCGAATATTAAGTTAGAAAATTGCTATATTTTTTGCTCATATATTATAATTTCTTTCATGTTATATAGCCCGTGTGAGTGCTTTTTTGATTAAAAGAATAAATAATGTCATTGGTTTCGTCTTTATATAACTGCCTAAATCGCAACTCCATCTAAATACATACTCGTACATATGTAATCATATTTATTTTGTGAAATCAGCACCTACAGGTATGCCTATACAAAATCTTACTTCTTTGATGTCAATCTATATGTAAAAGAATTATTTGCATTTTTATTTCTCAAAAGTTTGTTCTCTCAAGCATTTGTCATAAAGCTATCTGCATTACCCCATTATTTTCTACATGTCCTCCTTTATAATATTTATCGTGCAATCATAAGGGCTCTGAAAACTAATGTCACTCTATAAAAAAACTTTCGCTTATGATATTTTCATATTATACCAAAGAAGAAAAAAAAACACATCTGGAGGTGATATAATAACTTGCCTTTCTCTTTCTATATAACCCCGCCGACCGACAATAATGAAAGTTAAAATTCTACACTAACAATAATTGAAGGCAGACTACTGGAACATTTCGGGCATCACTTTCACCTGGCTGGCTTAGACATCAACAAAAACAAAGAAAGTACATCATGGCAAAATACATCATCCCATCTGTCAATCATAACAATTAGCGTTAAATGAACTTATTGTGACGATAATTTCAAAATTGTTTTTCTTTTTATTCGGGACATCACCAAAAAAATTTTGCTAGCAAAACAAAAACAACGAATTAACCAGGCCGTTACACAAAACAAGCAGAAAATGGTATAACTACCACCACAACCACCTCAAGAAAGATGGAAGGTAAAATAATAAAAAAACACAATCAAAAATTCAAAAAAGAATGAATCAACAACGAATGCTAGAAGAAGAGTCTAATAAAATGATTTAAAGAAAGCAAAGCCCAAAAGAAACTAACTTCGTAATATTTCCTCCATAATAAGCGCCATCTACAAACGTTTCAAGTAATATTTATTTTTAGAAATATTTATTAATTAGCAATAAAAACAAGTAAAAAGGTATCAGTCGGCTTTGCCGACAGAGATATGCCCTCAGCCTGTGTATATTGAAACAACGTTTTCCCAAAAAACGTATGTATTTAGGGGGGTTTAAAAAGGTTGGGCGTTTGAACCGACAAAAATGTTGATTAGGATTAAATATCAAAAGTTTTGCGGAGGAGATACTAAAAGGAATGGATCGACATTGACCGTTATGGAAGTGGATCTCCAGCCACAACATATGGTGCCATAGGGGGTTTTTACACTCTTCGGGCTGTTTGCTCAAGAAGTATGGACTTGCCCCTAAAAATACTTTTACCATCGTAATTGAGGCAGCGAATACAAATTGCTTCAACAAAAATCAAAGTGATTCGATATCAGATCTTAAAGTGAACTTATCCGAAATTTTGTGTGGGAGGTACCGGATGGAGTCGACAAATATAGTCCATATTTGAACCTGATCTGTATCTGATATATTAGGATGTGTGAAGTATAGACCAATTCGGCCACTCCCTTCAAGAGTTACCGTACGAACAATTTTTCCGAACATTTTTGAACTTTTTTGGGGGAGGTACCTGAAGGAGTGGACCGATATGGCTTATTTTTAAACTTAAACTATGTGTGGACAAAATATTATTAAGGCCAAATTTTGGACCGAATCGGCAGATCCGTTCGTGAGTTATCTTGCGCTCCAACCACCTCACACGGTGTCATAGGGGTTTTTTGCAACTTTCTGGCTATTTTCTCAGGAAGTATGGACTTGCCCCTGATAAAACTTGTATCGTCGTATGATGGGCAGTGAATACAAGTTGCTAAAACAAAAATCAAAGCGATTCGAGAGATGGATCTAAACTGAACTTTTCCGAAATTTTGTGTGGGAGGTACCCGAAGGAGTGGACCGATTGAGTCCATATTGAAACCTTATCTAAGCCTGGTACACATTTCACGATGGGCAAAGTATGGACTAGTTCGGTTACTCCCTTCAAGAGTTATCGTGCGCACAAATTTTCAGAATATTTTCGAACTTTTGTGGGGGAGGTACCGGAAGGAGTGGACCGATATAGCCCATCTTCGAACTTAAACTAAGTTTGGGTAAAATATTACGAAAGCCAAAATTGGAACCGATTCGGTTTATCCATTCGAGAGTTATCGTGCGATCCAGCCAGCCAGACAGACAGACGGACGGACATTGCTCAATCGACTCCAAATTGTCTGAAACACATTTCGTCCAAACATACTTGGGTTCTAAAACCATTATTTCGATGAGGCACATTTTGGCCGTATGAAAGTGTATATACCCTCGTTAGCATAAATGCTGAGGGTATAATTATTAAGAGATGTTTCTACAAGGAATCAACATAGACCTGTATGTAAAAGAAGGGCTCTGCATGATATACCCAATATCGGTAAACTTTGCTGGTTTCGATGACATAGTAACATAATGGGAAACAAATTAGGAGATCGATATATCTGTTGGCCCAACCGATGTGATACTGTATCGACAAACTTTGTAAGATCTACCTTGAAAACGCGCACAATAGGTGGCTTATGGAACCTGGATGCAGAATATCCAAGGCAAAATGTCCTCTCACTCCACAAGTTAGGGGTGAAAATAACTTTCATTAAGGATACACCTTTAATGTCAAAATGGAATGACAGTGGCAATGAAATGACTGTTGCAGATTATGTATAGATGTAGATAGATAGATATGATCGATCATATACATAGCAGGCGTTCCTTGCTGTACACAGGAATACATCGACTTACATACATACATACACGCACGCCGATTCATAATGGCTCAATGATATGGGACCTACTTTTTATCGCCGAGTCCGAACGGCGTGTCTTACGACACCACTTGTAGAAGAAGTTTTTCAAGGCTGAAATACTCAGGAAGTGTCGCCAGCATTACTGAGGGGGAATTTTGCCACCGTTGTAAATTTGATGTTGCTTGGCCTGGGATTCGAACCGCAGACCTTCTGAGTGCAAGGCGGACGTGCTAACCATTGCACCACGGTGGCCCCCCAACAGACAGAACTTAAACTACATCGACTTATGGGAAGATAAATACCCCCTTCTTAACAAACATAAATACCATTACCCTGTTTTAAATACCTAACACTATTTTTGACTTCGAACAAGAACTAGAAATCATTTTCATGGTGGCGGGTTCTTCGATACCGGATTGACCCAGAACCACACAATACACACGTTCGTGCCAGTGAGGTAGCAGCCTCAGTGTACACATGCTTGTATTTGTATCGTTTTTCTGTATTGGGAGCAGCATATCCCGGAATGCCTGCTCGCCCAGGACCAATATGAATGTAATCGATTTGTCACATCCGTATCAACCACACTCAAACATCGATGAGATGCAATAGACACATGGAGTGGATGCATCTCAAGGTTGCTTTGGAGTCAAGGACTATGTTGCTGCATCCTGCGTGAAGATAGCCCCGACTGAGTCGTCGTCAACAGAATACGAGACTCCCCCGCTGTCCCATCAATCGCACACGCAGCACTTAACACCAGCCGTTTCTGTTCTAATCCCTGAAAATGCTTACTTGTTGCAATTTAATTACAGTGAGTGGGAAGAATATCATGGTCGAGGTGGTGCAGAAAACCTCAACAACAACTGCAGCTTGCGGGGTAGTGATGGATACACGGTACTGAGGAGGGATCGCACCAAAAGTGGAGGTGGATCATAAGCTTTCCTATTGCACCCGTCTGTTCAATACCGAAATATACCCGTACTAATAACCCGTACATGGAATATATACCGGTGCCGAGGTAGAGTTACTTAACGGATATATTCCGCCGATTAATAGCTTGGGTCATAGACCCAATATTAGCTAGGGATTCGGTCCTTGCAAACGACCAGAGGGGTATAGTGCTGCCTGAGCAGATTGCTAGCTCTAAAATTAGCGGAGCTCTACCAGAACAATGGTGTCAGCTGGTCTGACAAATGATGTAACCTGGCAGCCCGTCGTTTCTCTTGGATAAAACCATCCTCCCATGTCTCAATTAGCAGACCGCCTGATTACATCACCTCTGTACCCCGCACTTTAATCATGGGAAAGCTAATAAGCCTAGTTTCAGAGAGTTCACTAATCACCGCTTGAGATCTTCTCAACTCTTCTGATGTTCGGGCAGCAAAGAGGACGTTCCGAGACATCATCATTGTTGCAGCCGCTCGCCATATACCGTCTACTCGAAATCATCGTGATGAGGTTCGTCGAGCCAACCCCAGTCACCCTTGAGTCAGGGAGCTGAGACTGGAAGTTAACAGGTTGGTTGGTGAGCATAAGCAGAACAAGGGGCTAAGTCATCTAAAGAGTTGCAACAATGGTGAAGTGAATTGTGGGCAACGTTTAAGTAACTCTCCAAACCTGGTAAGAAGGAAGACCGGACCTCAGCCATGTTTGGCGGCGTTACGCTGACCGATTCCAGGGGCTACATTAGATATGTTTACGACGTCCGGGCATGCCACAGCTATCTGCGACAAGCTGAAATGTATAAAAAAGGTCCTCCACGTTACAAACAGAGAACCTCTATATCCTCAAGTTCTTGGGATAATAATAATTGATAGGAACAACACAGGAAGGTTCTACAAGACCTACAGAGAGAGAGGTTCAACGGTGGATCAACTATCACCACAGTAAAAATGTATCAGTCGGCTCTACCAACAGAGATATACCCTCAGCCTGTGTAAATTGAGATTTTCACCTTTGGACAGTATTCGCTATCACAACCAAAATCAATTACCCCAAAAATTTTAGTTGGTCACCGTAGGATATTTAAGAGCTTTGATTGGCGAAATACACTGCAATTGAGACGTTTATTTCATTGCGCAGAGAGAGGTTTTTGGAACATATTGAACCAGAACTTTCTGTGGGTAGCCTCCGAAAAACCTGATCGAACTTTTCTCTTCAACGTTGGAGTCCTCAAACAGAACTTAAACTGTACTTAAGCAAAAATTTAGAACTTTGTGAGGGGAGTACCCAAAGGTGTTGTCTATTATACACCTTCTTGGAACTTGATGTAATTTTCGAAGAAATTTTACGATGTATAAAGTTTCAGCCAAAATAATTCTTGTTGACGCCGGCAGGGTTTTTATAGACGTTTTGGGCCCCCGAAAAAATGTGTACCCCTGTAACAGTGACCACGGGGAATATTTCAAAACAATCCGGGAGCCGGTCTTAACCTGTACATACTTTTATAAAATTTTCAAATTATATTCGAGCCCGTTCTATGTCTGGATGGAATATTACCAGAAAAAAATTAGAACAATTTTGTTGGTTTAGCGAAAAATTTTGAACTTCGATCTATGTTTGGACATAGTATGACAATGAACAAAGAATGGCCCTAATCGGTTGATTCGTTTGAGAGTTATCGTACGCTCCATCCAAACAAAGAGACAGGCATGCGGACAGACGGACATGGCTAAATGAATTTCAAATTGTCTGAAACGGATTTCGACCAAACATACTTAGAGTCTAATACCATTATATGACACATACCATTGAGACACATTTTCATCGTATCTAAGTATATATGTATATCCTCGTTAGCCTAAAGTCTGATGGTATAAAAAGGAATGAGAGCACTTCTAGGTTAAGACCCCCTCACCGATATTGGTTAAACAGTTCCAACCAGAAACATAATTAGCCCCTTCCGAAATACCAAGTTACTGTCACAACGATAGACAAATCCTTTAGAAGAATTCACATCGTGCGGTATCATTATACCCTTCCATACCAAATTGCTGTAATTTGGGGTTGTGTATGGGGATTATACCAAAATGTAGACTTATGTCTACAATTTTTGTGGATAAGTTTTTAACCACTAGCCGCCCTAAACAGCAAATTAGGGGCATTTTGATCGGAAAATATAGCTAAAGCTGGTTAGATAATGTGGCTAAAACCATCAAAATACCGAGGGGAGGTATGTTTTATGGGGGCTATGTCAAAACGTGGATCTGCATAACTATTCTCAGAGAGAATGTTTGTACCTACAACGAAGACTAAGTACCAAATGTTAGCAATTTCCGTTAGGTAATGTGGCTAAAAGCTTAAAACCCGAAAATCGGAATGTACAGAAAATCAATAAACCAAAAATACGGATGTTCCTTCTATGGGGCTATATCAAAACGTGGAGCTATGCCGACAAGTGTCTGCAGAAATGTTGTATATCCCCAACGCAGACTATATACCGAATTTTACCCAGTTCTGTAGGTTAATGGGACTTAAACCATGAAAATACCAGAAATCGGGCGGAGCCGTTCTATGGGGACTATATCAAAACGTAGACCTATGCCGACAATTCCCTGCAAGAGTGTTTCATATCACCAACGAATACGAATACTACATTTTAGACATTTCGGTTAGATATTGTGGCTAAAACCTTGAAAATACCGACCTAGGGATGTGTCATTCTCTGCGGACTATATCAAATCGTGGATACATATTGGCAAATTTTTTGGGAAATTTTGTTGCCACAAATGTCCGCCATTGTAGTAGATAAATATATTATTTATTTATTTATTTATCTATTTATTTATTAAACCATGGTTAACTGAATCATTATTGAAATCGTGCAACATAAGAGACAGGCTATATAAAAAATATTTCCAAAACAAAAATAACAAAACAAACGAATTTATATATAAAAACTTTAATAATAAACTAAATAAAGAAATTTTCAATGCTAAAAATAACCACCTACACAATCAGTTCGTCAAGAATAAGAATAATCCCCGTGAAACGTGGAAAATAATAAACGAAGTTATCGGAAAAAGGTCAAATAATATTGATGATCATATTAAACTCAACTTCGCGGGTGAAAGCTTAAAGGAAATAGCCGACAATTTCGCTACAAAATTCAACCAAAATGTCTTAAAAATAGTTCATTCCTGCAATATCGTTACGTTGAGGTCCAGAGTTGACAGAAGCTTGTCAAACTCAATGTTTATGGAATATGCAACTGAATCTGAAATATATACGATACTAAGTACGTTAAACACGAGTAAAAGCGCAGGGATGGACAATATAAGAGCTATTGATCTCAAAAATAACGCTACTGCGCTTACACCAATAATCACAACTCTTATAAATGGTAGTATACGAGAACCGGTGATATCACACATATTAAAAGAATCTATAATCAGACCCATATATAAAGGAGGTAATAAATCAAGCTATGATAACTATAGACCTATATCTATACTACCAATACTGGAAAAGGTTTTAGAAGAGATAATTGTACGAAGACTAAACGGCTTTCTAACAAAATATAAAATAATAAACAAAAATCAATATGGTTTCCAGAAGGGTAAAAATATTAACCAACTTCTTGGGCACTTCAGCAATCATATCAATAAAAAACTCAGCCAACAAAACAATTGCATTGTGCTCTTTATTGATTTCAGCAAAGCCTTTGATACACTCTCGCACGAAAAATAATGTATGTATTAGAGAACATCGGAATAAGAGGTCATTGCTTAAGATGGTTCCAAGAGTATCTCTCATCGAGAACATTTAACGTCAAAATTGGAAATACTAACAGCATCAAATTAGCTACATCTTACGGAGTCCCACAAGGATCAAAACTAGGTCCAATTTTGTACTTAATATACACCAATGAAATGACGCAACACCTACAACAAAGCACGTCCTTTACATACGCCGATGATACGGCCATAATAGTTTCACACAAAGAAATCGACGAAGCAACACACATAATGCAAAATGAATTCAATATCATCACGAAATGGTGTCACGACAATGGTCTTGTAATCAATCCAAATAAAACGAAAGTAATGCACATCCGGCCTAGAAGTGTACCAAAAACCAACATTCACATTGTTTTCCATAATAATGACTGCCTACACGCACAAATCCGAGAAACTGAAGATGAACGAGAGGAAAAGTGCACTACCCAATTAGAACTGGTCGAAAATTACAAATATTTAGGAGTTCATCTCGATCAAAACTTCAAGTGGAAAACACACATTCAAAATATACAGAAAAAATTAAGAAAAACATCTTTTGCCCTCTACCATCTTAGTAACTGTGCTCCATACTACGTCCTAAAACAGGTTTACTATTCACTAGTGGAATCGCAGTTAAGACACGGCATTTCAGCGTGGGGAAACGCACGATGCTGTAGATATCTACAGGACACGCAAGACCGTATTGTGAAGTCATTGTTCACAAAATATAATCATGCATCCAACAACTTATCTCACGAACGAGGGACACAAGATAGTAAAAAAGCGATGTACAAAAACCAAAATCTACTAAAAATAAAGGAACTACAGTTTGACAAGTAATTGTTTTCAAACTGAGAAAACGAACACTTTTCATGCATTAATTACTAAAAAATGACAAATAGTTGTGACAAAAATGTCGGGTTTTCTGCAAAAATTACTTGATCGACTTGTTTAAGACCAAAATGAATGGATAAATAAAAAATTAACCCGCTTAGTTCAACAATAATAACCAAAAGAATAATTAATATGTGCCAAGAAAATGTTTTCAAAATGTAATTGAGGTTCCAAAATACCCCATGTTTTTGGTAAATACTTAAAAATAATGACATTTTATGAATTTTATTCTTAACAAGGATTAGTTGCTAACAAGTATTAACAATATTAGGCATGGAATATCCCCACTAAGAGGCTTACCATATGGACCAAGGGGGTACCAGATCGTATTACACGTAAACGATGTCCAATAGGTCTCAAACCGGGAATATCTGAAAACTAAGACATTTTATGAGTATTTTTAGTTCACCAGGATGGACTTCCATCAATTACAATAAATATTGCCTACAGAATAGCTCGATCAGGAGGGTTGCCAGATCGACTAAAAAAGTACCAGGTCTTATTAACAGTAAAAGGGACCAACTAGGCCCACAACCACAGCCTACAAGTGGTTCATTCAACTCAAAATTTATTAAGAGATAAGAATATTTCATGAAATAGTCGAAAATAGCACATTTGGAGACTAATATTCCATAGAAATTTGTGGGGTACAGATTTCTACAATTTTCGCAAATGCTTACTATGACCTACTGGAGACATTTCGTGTACTGTGAAGTAATACTGTGACAAAAATTTCTATGTGACGGGGAAATAATGCTGCAGTGTTACCATGGTATACGATCAAAGCCAAAAAACTTACGGAATTCCTCAATCTGGCTGTTAATAGATAAAATTGGATGTCTATAGCAAGCTCATTATAATTTAGCAATATCTTCCATATGCATTCCTAACCGATTTGTGTACTTCTTGGTTATATTTTGGTTTGTTTTAGTGAATATCCTTATCCCTAAATTAAATTTCAGTTAAATAAACCACTTTTAAGATCTAATTGTGGGCCTAGGAGGTCCAGTTTACTGTTTTTAAGACCTGGTACATTTTTAGTCAATATGGCAACCCTCCTGATCGAGTTCTGCTGTAGGTAATATTCATTTTAATTGATGTCATACCATCTTGGTAAACCAAAATACTCATAAAATGTCTTAGTTTTCAGATATTCCCGGTCTGAGACCTATAGGACATCGTTTACATGTAATACGATCTGGTACCCCCTTGGTCCATATGGTAAGCCTCTTAGTGGGGATATTCCATGCCTAATATTGTTAATACTTGTTAGCAACTAATCCTTGTTAAGAATAAAATTCATAAAATGTCATTATTTTTAAGTATTTACCAAAAACATGGGGTATTTTGGAACCTCAATTACATTTTGAAAACATTTTCTTGGCACCTTGCATTACATGTTAATTATTCTTTTGGTTATTATTGTTGAACTAAGCGGGTTAATTTTTTATTTATCCATTCAATTTGGTCTTAAATAAGTCAACCAACTAATTTTTGCAAAAAACCCGACATTTTTATCACAACTATTTGTAATTTTTTAGCAATTAATGCATGAAAAGTGTTCGTTTTCTCAGATTGAAAACTATTACTTGTCAAACTGTATATGCCATAACAATAGCATGTGAATTCTCAGGAGATCCAAATCTTGCCAAAAAAATAAATCACCAACAAAACACTAGAAGAAGAACAGAAGGTCGTTACAACATACCAAGCTTTAAGAATGAATATGGAAAGTTTTCTCTAGATGTCGCCCTGCCAACTATTCTCAACGAATTTCCAAAAGAGATCTTAGATATAAGAAACAAACTCACTAAAATTAAACATATGAAAAATTATTTTTTAAATATGTAAGTGAATATAAAATGTAAAAAATTTAACAAAGAGGCTATATCTGAAGTCTGCAGCCTAGTTTTTGTAATATAATAATTGTTGAATATTTAAACTTTATATCCTACAGACAAGCCAATTTGGCTTCGTAGGACAATATAATGTCAAATATTTTTATCAATGAAGAAGTCCCACGGGACAGAGAAAAATTAAAAAAAAAAATTTATTTATTTATTTATTTATTTATTTATTTATTTATTTACTTATTTACTTATTTACTTATTTATTTATTTATTTATTTATTTATTTATTTATTTATTTATTTATTTATTTATTTATTTATTTATTTATTTATTTATTTATTTATTTATTTATTTATTTATTTATTTATTTATTTATTTATTTATTTATTTATTTATTTATTTATTTATTTATTTATTTACATATTTATTTATTTATTTATTTATTTATTTATTTATTTATTTATTTATTTATTTATTTATTTATTTATTTATTTATCTATTTATTTATTTATTTATTTATTTATTTTTTATTTATCTATTTATTATATTTATTTGCTTATTTATTTATTTATTTATTTATTTATTTATTTATTTATTTATTTATTTATTTATTTATTTATTTATTTATTTATTTATTTATTTATTTATTTATTTATTTATTTATTTATTTATTTATTTATTTATTTATTTATTTACTTTTTTATTTATCTATTTATTTATTTATTTATTTATTTGCTTATTTATTTATTTTTTTATTTATCTATTTATTTATTTGCTTATTTATTTATTTATTTTGGCCCCTAATGTCAGTTCTGTTTTGACATTTGAGTAGTAAACACATGCGAAATACACGTTAACAAACAATGTTACGCTACACTGCTCCAGAACGCGGAATATTGGTGACTACTTATTTGACCAATAATCGGTCGGTGACTTTGACACAACTTTCCATCTTAGCGGGTACGTAAAATCCGCGTGTTATCCATGAAGAGCTCAAAGTCACAGTATGGTGTGCTGTTTTCGCTGGAGGAGTCATCCTACCTTTTTCTTCAAAGACGTCGCGGGCCAAACGGTTACTGTGAATGGTGAGCGCTGCAGAACAATGATCAACGAGTTCTTTTTGCCGCAACTTGATGAATTGGGATTGGAAAACATGTGGTTCTAACAGCACGGTGCAACGGCACACACTGCACGTGCCACAACCCGGGCGCCTAATCTCCCGTTTTGGCGATTTGTACAAGATCGCTTGATTTGACCGCTCCAGACTTCTTTTTGTGGGGCTTTTTGAAGTCGCCGGTTTATGTCAACAAGCCTCAGGCTCTATCAGCTCTCAAAGACAATATGCGTCAAGAATGTGAGGACCTATCGCCGGAAGTTTTGGCCAAAGTGATGGAAAATTACATAAAAAGGGCTCAAATGACAATAAACAGTGGCGGGGGCCATTTATCTGACATCATATTCTCGACTTGATGTAAAAAAATTAAAAGACCAAATAAAAATAATCCACAAGAAGAATCAAAGTTTTTCTTTTTTTTTTAAATTACAGCAAAAAAACATCCGAAGTTTACTTTTGCGCCACATTGTATCTTCAAAACTCCTTAAGGGTTATGGCCAAAAAAAATAAAAAATCCATTTTTTTCATGAAAGATAGCACCATGAGCTACTTTCGGATATTTTTGTTGGCTGACAAATGCCCACTTACGAAACACAGTTTGCGGTGCCCACAGTAGCTCGAAAATGAATAAACCGATGATCACATGTTTTTGTGGGATCATTAAGAACATAATAATACTGTCCTTAAGCGAAACGAAATTAAAAAAATATCTATTTAAAAAAAATTAACTGTCAAATTCAAAATTTCGTTTTTAACGAAAAAATGCACAGTTTTTTCGCCATACGTGTATATTAATCCCACAAAAACATATGATCCGATCATCCGTTTTCGAGCTACAGTGGGTACCGCCTTTAAAAATGTCATTTCGAGAAGACCGCGTTTAAAACTTCGACGTTACATACAAACGCTCATATCTCAGATAATTTTTGTCGATCAATAAAAAACTATTCAATTTTGTAAAATTTGCAACTGACCATAACCCCTTAAAACGTCGACGCGTCATTTTGTATGGGGGCTATATAAAAACGTCTACCTATATAGATTTTACCAACATGTTATCAACCTACTTCAACTCGTTCGGACGCTAGAGTGATTTCCACAAACGGACGGACGAACATGGCTATATCGATGTGTCGATGCGATATAGTTTGTAGGGTCTAAAATGAATATTTCGAGATGTTACAAACGGAATGGCAAACTAAATATACCCCCCATAGTATGGTGGAGGGTATACAAATCTACAAATCTATAGGAGTAATAGTAATGTACCCCTACAATGTCAACTCTGAAAAAACTCCATGATTTATGAAAAACAATGAGGGGTGGGAAACCTTAACATAACCTAGTCCCCACTATAGGCAATTGTGGTGAAGTAGATTAACTGGAACCCAAACATGTCTTCTTTTAGAATTATTGCAATTTTTCAGATCTAAAATAGACAAAATTGTTATGTACCATACCAGTTACTATATAAACATATACATGTATTACATATGTACATTAGGGTTAGTCAATTTTTCATTTTTTTTCGAATATCAAAAATCTGTGGAAATGGCATGTAGGGCAGGCAAAAATAATAAGAATTGCGTTTTTACTTTTTCGAAATTGTAAAAAAACCTTCCGCACAAAATGCAATTACTTTAGCTAAAAACAAACTTTTTTAGTTTACTTTTTTTTTTAAATTTTTAAATTTGAGAAATTTTTTTCTGCAATAGTTGTTCTTGGAAATAATTTTTTTTAGTTGGTTTTAGTGCATCGATTTCAAATATGCAATTTGATCAAAAATCTGTCATTTAGTTTTTAAGCTACATCGATTTTAAAATTTGCAACTCGGTTTCATTTCCCAGTTTTAAAAATTTTAAACGAGTTGCTCTAATAAAAGTTTGACAATACAGAAGTAATGTCATAATACATAATTTATATCGTTTTGAGTTTTAAATTATTTTTTAATAGTTTGTGTTCACATCGCCATGTCTCCATTTTTAAAAAAAAATATTATCAAATTTTAAAAATCACAAAAAAATTCAAATAAAAAAGTTGGTTTTGAGCTAAAGTAATTGCATTTTGTGCGGAACGTTTTTTCACAATTTCGAAGAAGTAAAAACGCAATTCTGCTTGTTTTTGCCTGCCCTATATGCTATTTCCACAGATTTTGAATCTAAAAAAAATGACTAACCCTAATGTACATACATATATACTTGTGTATAATTTCCGGTAGGGGTAGTTAGGTGACCATAAACTGCAACTTATCTAAAGTTAATGTACACAAAGCAATGAAGAAACAAAAACAGCAAAATCCAGTTATGATGATAACGGCCAATGTTCCAGTGTTCGGAATTATTTCGTAAGAATGCATTTCAACATTGGCAATGCGACAATCGGAGAACTGAACTAAGTATACAGCTTTGGCAACAACATCGCGGTATGCGAACGCAATACATATACTCTCGCAGACCCTCCTCATTCCCGACTGGGCCGGTGGTGGTGATAAAATGCTCTTTTGTTGGTGTTGTTCCTTTTTGTTTTTGTCAGCTAATTCTGTGCGCTGCTCATGTTGTTTTTGTTGATGTCGCAGGTTTTTGTCAATCGGCTACTTTTTCCGATTTCACATAGCATGATGGTCGGAATGGTAATGAAGGATGGAAGCTGAATAGTGCCGACAAACAAACTGAACAAAACTCACATGAGAAATTAAAAGAAGAAACTGAATGGCATAGACTTTTTGCAATTCCAGGCCCGAGGGTTAGACATAGAATACGACAAATGAGACAAACAAATGAGGGGGTTGTGATAAAAAATATAATAAATGAAAACGTCAATATGAAATTAAAGGAGGGGTGGTGGTGTTGGAGGTGACATACTTACTTTTTTCGCTTTAACGTCTTATATCCTTTTGCGGGTTTTTACAATTTCTTAAGGGGTTTTTCAGTTCTGATATTAAACCTGATTTTTCCTTTTGCATATGCCGATTTTTTACTTCATAATGCACTCCACCAAGTCGACACGACCGACCCTCAACAGTTCATCTGTGTCTGTCCACGATGTGAACAATTCTTTTTGTTTTCTAGACTTTTTTAATAAGCATAAGCAACTAAATAATGTACAAAATAAAAACGATATGATGAGGAGAATCGTGTATTTGTGGTTGACTGACTGGTTGTTTGCCTCTTTCCTCAGCAGGTTACGAAAAAAATTCTTCAATTTCTGTAAAGCGCACTTTAATTTTGTCACTTTTGCTTGGCTTAATTTTTAGACAATTTTCCATAATTTTCATTTAACATTTCTTTAGAATTGCAACATTCGATTACGGTATTGACTTGCGAACCTTGTGAAATAATTTCATCTATGGATTTTTAAGAAAATTTTTCTTTACTTCACACTCTCGGTTTGTTCTTTCTTCGGACATGTGTTGGCGTTTTTCAACAAAATACTAATTCTGTGACAGCAAAAAATACCCTACACATGGGTCGGTTGGTCTTTCTTCGTTATTCACTCGTTTTCAGTTCGTTGTTGTCGTGTAGTAAAATCCGCGGTATCGATATTGGTTGGCTCGTGCAGGCGGTATAGGATTGAGTGCAAGTAGACTAATATTTCGCACAGTGTTTTCTTTCTAATTGGATTCAATCAGCACACAAATCTTTTACAAAATTCCTTCCGTGTATTTTTATACACTCAAACACCTTAGATTTGTTCCTTTACGTGCAAGAATCTTCAAGTTTTACAACTTTTTACTCGAAAAGCGTTCCTTTACTTCAGACACTATACAATTATATGGAAGTAGATTACAACTTTTGCTACTTTTGCCAGTTTTACCATTTTCAAAAGTAAAGGAACAGACCACTTATAAACTCAAAAATCTTCTCTAGTTAAGAACTGAATTTTCTCTTAAATTGAAATTTTTTTTTAATTTCATTTCAGAACATCACCACAAATAACTTTTAATTTAATTTCAAATATCAAAATATTTTTTGTTTACATTTGTATCACAGCTGATGTGACATCTATCAACTTTACACACCAACACACCCCACGCACGTTGGGCTGGTAGAATTTGACAATTATTTTTTGTAACAAACCCAAATACAACAATAAAAACAACAGTTGACTTCGAAAAATGAGATGCATAACATACCAAAATACCAGACCATCTGTTATGGCCATATGTTGAAGTGAGACAAAACATTACCGGCTTTTGAGAAAGAGCGAACAGAGAGAAGACGAAAACACATGTTTGAGTGTCCAATCAGGTGGTTAGCTTGTTTCCATGTCATATGTTTTTTCAGTTAGCAGCCGTTAAGGATTGTAATAGAATAAAAGTAATCGTTACATTTTGAAAATAAATGTAACGGCATAAAAATAAAAAAACAAGGCAGAAAATTATTATTTTTTTTGATAATTAATTGTAAAGGCCTGCGTACATAAGCTGCCTTGCCTGCTTACCTTGCTTGCTACTGATAAAATAATAAAAAAGAAAAGGGGAACCCAGAGGATTTCTGGCTGGCTGAAGTCATCGGCTGGCATATTTGGTAAATGAACAAAAGGAAAATGGTAACATATGGTAACTATATTATCATTATCTTTTTGTTCATTTACGAAATATGTCAGCCGATGAAGCTGACTTAACAACCCATGCCGCTTTCGTGACGAGGCCTTAAAGGGCAGAGTACATAAGCTGCCTTGCCTGCTTACCTTGCTTACTTCTGATAAAAGAATAAAAAAGAAAAGGGCAACCCAGTTCGAAATTTCCTCCTTTTGACATAATAAAAATAAAAGAATAAAGAAGGCCGAGCAAATTTCGGACTGGATTGCCCTTTTCTTTTTTATTCTTTTATTAAAAGCAAGCAAGGTAAGCAGGCGAGGCAGCTTATGTACCCAGGCCTGCTTCATTTCTGACATAACAAAAATACAAGAATATAGAAGGCCGAACAAATTTCAAACTAGGTTACCCTTTTCTTCTTTATTCTTTTACCAGAAACACACAAGGCAAGCAGACGAGGCAACTTATGTACCCAGGCTTTAACAACTTGTATTCGCTGCCTCCATTACGACAGTACACGTTTTTCCATACTTCCTGAGAAAATATTCTGAAAGGCTTCAGTGCACGATAACTCTCAAACAGATCAGCTGAATCGGTCCGAAATTTGGACTTCGAATCCCTTAAGGTGAGAACACAATGAAGGCCTGCGTACATAAGCTGCCTTGCCTGATTGCCTTGCTTTCCTGCTCCATTTCTGACATAATAAAAATAAAAGAATAAAGAAGGCCGAGCAAATTTCGAACTGGCTTAGCCCTTTTCTTTTTTATTCTTTTATCAGAAGCAAGCAAGGTAAGCAGGCAAGGCAGCTTTTGTACTCACCCCTTGAGAAATTCGTGCTTGCCGAAGCCTAAATTTTTGTAAAACAATAAAGTAATCCAGAATCTCATTTGTATTGGGTAGTACCTGGCCTTTATTCATTTACATGAAATTGAGCGTGAAGCAAGCACCAAAAGTCATTGTGTTTCTACCATTACGATGGTACAGTCTTTATCACGGGCTAGTCCATACTTCCTGAGAGAATAGTCCGAAAGGTTTAAAAAACCCCTATGGCACCATGTGTAGTGGTTGGAGCGCACAATAACTCCCGAACGGATCATCCGATTCTGTCTAAAATTTGGCGTTCATAATATTTTGTCCAAACTTAGTTTAAGTTTGAAGATAGACCATTTTGGTCCACTCTCTCCCCCACAAAAGTTTGAAAATGTTCGGAAAAATTTTGCGCACGATAATTCTTGAAGGGAGTAACCGATTGGGTCTATACTTTTCGTATCGTATTATCTTTACGGGACTTAAGGCCTGCGTATATAAGCTACTCTGCCTGGTTGCCTTGCTTTCCTGCTTTATTTTTGACATAATAAAAATAAAAGAATAAAGAAGGCCGAGGAAATTTCGAACTGGGTTGCTCTTTTCGTTTTTATTCTTTTATCAGAAGTAAGCAAGGTAAGCAGGCCTTTAGAGCAGGTTCGAATATGGACTATATACATAGGTCCACCGCTTCGAGTACAAAATTTGTGAAGAGTGCAGTCTAAAGGCCTCGACACATAAGAAGCATGGCATTCTTGCTTAAGTCATATCTGATAAAAGACTAAAGGGCTACGTACATAAGCTGCTTCGCCTGGTTGCCTTGCTTGCTTCTGATAAAAGAATAAAAAAGAAAAGGGCAACCCAGTTCGAAATTTGCTCGGCCTCCTTTATTCTTTTATTGTTATTATCATGGTATAAGTAAAGAGGTAGATTTAAATGGAAAAAATCTATAGAACCCTTGTTTTTCCTGAATTCCTAAAACATCAAAATTAGTAAACACAAAAGCAACAAGTGGGTTTGTTTACAATACCAATGTTGAGCATTTTATAAAAAACACGAAAAATGAATGAAGGGCCAAGGTTTCTCCACATAATCGAGTTGTGGATAAGATAAAATGTTTGTTTCAATGAAAAATTGACAAATTTCTTCCATACAAATCTTCTAAAAACTATTTTAAAAACCATTGAATTCGATTGCTTTTAAAATTGTTTGGCATAGTATTCAAACAGCACACACACACACACACATACAAAGATTGTGTATATTGTTTTGACGTTTTAGGAACAGTCGAAAGAAAAAATTTAAATTGTCAGGAAGCTTTAGCTAACCTTTCTTATTAAACCATGGTTATTATGTCAAAAATGGAGCAGGAAAGCAAGGCAACCAGGCAAAGCAGCTTATGTACGCAGACCTTAAAGGCCTGAGTACATAAGCTGCTTCGCCTGGTTGCCTTGCTTTCCTGCTTCATTTCGGACATAATAAAAATAAAAGAATAAAGAAGGCCGACTAAATTTCGAAATTGGTTGACGATTTTTAGGTTATGGCCGAATCATGGGCGCTATGAACTTTATATTGAAAATAACTCGCCGATTTCAGTTAGAAACAAAAAATTTCGGTTGAAACATTAAACTTTCTCAATTTTGTTGACCCGTGTTTCTCCACGTCCTTGAACAGCTTGGCATGGCATGCGACTGTCGGTCGCACGGCTGCTCTGGTTCAGTCATCAATCGATATGTGTGAATATAGATTGTAATACCGAAAACACATCCAACGTTTCCGTAAAGTTGGGCTTAATTTCTAATAAAAGAATACAATACCAAGAGCAACATGAATCGAATTTTTATTTATTCTCTTATTAGAAGTGACGCCCAACTTTACTGAAACGTTGGATGTGTTTTCGGCTTTATACTGTTGTTGTGCTGTGCATTCCATGCTGATGTTAGGAAACTGCATCTCATCAAGGGGTGAAGTAGTGCCTCTAGAATTTTTGTGGCGAGAGTGAGATCGCCTCTGGTAGCATCTTTGCCGGGCTTCAGTAGGTTGCCGAACTAGGTTGCCATATTCCTTTTAGCCTTCTACCAAAAGCAACGCAAGTAGAAAGCCAGTCGCCTTATTACCTAGGCATTAAAGCAGAAAACACATCCAACGTTTGAGTAAAGTTTTGTGTCATTTCTGGTAGATGAATAAAGACAAAGTGTGCCAAGTTTCAATATTTTCTTTATTCTTCTACCAGAAATGACACAAAACTTTACTCAAACGTTGGATGTGGTTAGGGACTCTACGCTACTTCTTCTAAAAGGTAATAAATGGAGTGCATTTTTCACGACTCCGCAGAACTGCTTCAAAAAAACTATGCAATAACTATTTCACATAGAACTACTTCAAATAAATTTTGCTGGGAATATATGTATCTCGGAATTCTTTTTTCGAGCTCTTTTAATGCGTGCCGGAATAGAGAAGAACCCCGGGCCATATGTTGAGGTAATGTTCCATGGTCAAAGATTCCTCCGAGTCAATCTGATGCATAGAACCGGCAGCCGTGCACGCAGAGCAATATTTTTCTCTTTTGCTGGAGCCACAATTTATATATGTATATTTTTACATACATGTACATATTTTTGCTACAACTTTTATTTGTCTTTTCACAAACATTATTTAAAAATTTTACAAAAAGTATTGTCAACACAAAATATCTATTACTGAAATGTTTGATTTGGTTGTATATAATTCTCATATACCTTGGTTTTCTGCGCCACCGCAAGCAATGAATTGCAGGAAATATGAATGGATTGGAACGGCAACGTGTGGTATTATGTGCTGGGTATTTTGTTTTAGTATGGGGACTGTCTGAGACCAATAATCTGACGACGATGACTCACTAGGAACTATAATCCCTTTAACACATAAACACCCTACATCTATTGCCTAGAAGCCGCCGGGATTGTTGTAGTAGTTGGGTGTCAATTTTGGTTTAACGTATTATAGTACGTTTATATATAACCGGATTTAACAATTCCACTGGGTTTCAAATGTCAATTCCTTTGCGTATACGTCAAATAAAACCTCATTGAGAAGGTTAACACTGCAAAAGCCTATAATATAAACATGGCCTTATATTGGGATACAATTCCCTAAAATACCTTCGAATACTTCTATTACAATTCAATTTTATTTTTCAAACTATGTAACTTGAGATTTTCTCTTCATTTTGCACACATTCTGTCTAAACCTATCAAAAACCAACACCTTTTCGTTGGCTATTGAGGAGGATGCCCGCACATGCAATCATATATTTTTTTCATAACAGGAATGCAAACGATACCTTTCATTATGTGAAATCTTATCTTGGCATTTATCAGCAAAACAAAATCCTTGGAAGAAAAATGCTAAAATCTTCAAATAAATATAATTCTAGTAGTGTTTGATATTTTGTCAGACGTTTTTGGTTCCTTTAATTATTTTTTGGATTCATGTTTTTGTGGGAAATGTACAGGATGTGAGATCTCAAACTGATTTCAGAACATTCCTGCATTCACATAATGCGTGAGTTTGTGTATCTGTGTGAGTGAGAGAGATTATGATTTTAGATGATTGTATTAAAAAGGACGCAAAACAAAAATATCCTTATTTGTGCAGTTCGTTCACTTCGTTTTTGCACTGCCAATGTTTGTATTTGCAACAAATATTAGTGGCAAATGCAGTTGTGAAATAAAGAAAACAACAAAAACAAACTATACCTTCAAGATTGAGTAGCAAGAAATCCCACCCTTTTTACCACCTTTCCTTTTCGCTGACACAGGACTTCGTACATTGCTGAATTTGTTGTTTGAATGCAAATTTTTGTGGTTTCTTTTCTTGAAATTTTTGGCAATTTGACATAAATGATGTTAGCTTTCAATGGATCCGTTTCATGGGAATTTTCGTAGCCAATTGTTTGAGCTACAAAGGATTCGTTGACAGATTTGACGGCTGAAACATGCACCCTATATTAGTGTGCAATAACTTGTCTGTTTGGTTGTTTGTGGTTCCAAATTAATACAATTATGCACATAAAGAACATGTACAGTGGGATAACAAAAATTTAATATTTCATAAAAACTGGGAGCAAGGAGGATGGATTCCAGCCCTGCAATTTTTTTTTTTAAATTTCAATCGCCTAACGATAATGTGGGATTCGCGGGGAAGATCAATTCAATCGCGGAAGAGCGCACCTAAAGATCTTCTGCGAATCCCCAACATAAAGTAACTGTGTCTAGGAAGCGAATCCCGAGGAAGAATCGCAGATTTATCATCTGGAAGATCTTTAGAAGATTAAAATATAAAGTAAAAAAGGATAGAATTATTCTTTGGGTTTTTTTGTCTTTGAGTTTTATTTACCCCCTTTTGTTTTCTTTTCTGCCTTGTTATGATTTTTAATTATTCTTTATGTTGTTGGTGGTTAGTCATACTGCTTCCTCATTCACTTTGTTCTCTTTCTAGTTAAACTCGCAAAACCTGGACATGAGTTGTGTTTGTCAATTCTCATAATATTATGCGTGACATTTATATCAAAGTTCTGTCGAAAGTGTATATGAGAATTATATACAACCAAATCTAAAATGCCAGTGCAATCATCTGTTGCTCTTCCAGAAGAGTATTCTGTTATTCTCTAGGGCGATCATTTGAAAAATCTAAGAAAAAAATGTAAACAATCCATACATTTACTGCCAAAATACTGCTGCCGATTAACCCATTGTGTACGTGTGAGATTGAGTAGTGTGAGGCATTCGGCTGTAATAAATTGTGGACAACGGTTAAGGCGCTATCGAACCCTGGTAGGAGAGACGATCGGACATCTGTCACGTTTAACGGCGTGGCTGTGACAGATCCGAAGAGGTGCGCTGGCTATTTCTGCCGACAATTTATCGAGCGCCCCGATAGCGACCGGGCGAAGAGAAGTGTTTTGCGTCGTTTGCGATCTCTTCCAGCCGAGGAAGAACCGCCACAATTTACGATGGCTGATGTTGCAGATGTTATCCGAGGCGCAAAGACCCAGGAGTCGAGTATTTAAGTAAGGTCCTCAACTTATCGCTAGCCACCCTAATTGTTCCCGATGCCTGGAAGATGGGCAGGGTGGTCCCGCTGCGGAAACCTGGCAAAGATGCCAGTAAAGGTGAGTCGTACAGGCCGATTTCGCTTCTATCACCAGTAGCCAAGGTACTCGAGGCATTACTCCTCCCCAGCATCAGAACGTGTTATCCAGTTGCAGATCATCAACACCGGTTTTGGAAGCAGCACAGTACCACAACAGCACTGCACGCCATTTCCACATATATAGGACGGGGACTCAACCAGGACAAACCATGTCACAGAACAGTTATGGTAGCATTGGATCTGACCAAAGCATTTGATACGGTCAGCCATGCCAGGCTGTTCGAGGATATCGAGAATACTACCCTCCGGCCTTGTCTGAAACGCTGGGTCATCAACTATTTGTATGGTCGCCAGTCATACGTGGAATTCAGAGACAGGAAATCCAAACCCCGTAGAGTGAAGCAGGGAGTTCCGCAAGGAGGGGTGATATCTCCGGAACTGTTTAACCTCTACCTCTCTGCAATTCCACGCCCTCCCGACGGCATTGAGTTAATTACGTACGCGGATGATTGTACACTCATGGCGTCAGGTCCCAATATCGGTAACGTTTGTGACAGGCTAAATGCCTATCTCATTGATCTTGTAGAGTTTTTCACGCGAGGAATATGAAATGAAGCTCCCACTGAATGTGCAGATCGACGGTGCAATTTTTCCGACCACAAATTACCGCAAGGTCCCAGGGGTCACATTCGATAGCATGTATAAGTCGTCCCAGCATACTGCAGTTATCTGCGATAAGCTGAGAAACAGGAACAAGGTCCTCAAGTCCCTAGCCGGCAGCACTTGGGGTGCAGATAAAGAAACCTTGTTAACCACATACAACGCGGTAGGTCGGTCTGTGGTAAGCTATGCGGCGCCAGCGTGGTTTGCTAACGTAAGTGATACGCAATGGGATAAACTACAAATCTGTCAGAATGCTGCCCTGAGAACAGCTACAGGGTGTCACCTCATGTCTGCAGTGGACCATTTACATGAGGAGACTAAGATCCTTTCTGTGCGTCGTCACAACAGGATGCTGACGATGCAGTACCTGCTTGGATGCTGTAGGCAAGACCACCCGAATCACCATCTGGTGGATATGCATGAACCCCCCAGGCGAGTTAGGGAGGATCATAGAAATCTAGAGAGAGAGGTCCAAAGATATAAAAGAGAACTTCTTGATCAACGTGCATACCAGGCAGATTTAACAGACATTCATACTCATGCGGTTGCAGAGGCTCTGGCAGCCTACAGTGTGAATATCGTCCTCGAAGATCATCCACCACCCGTGGCAGCGGAAGAACAACAGCTGCCAAGACAAACGAGAGTCGTGTTGGCACAACTTAGATCTGGTTGGTGCAGCAGAATTTTTCCTGTGAGAATATGTAAAGTCAAAATTGTGTGCGGATAAAGCCGCTTCGATTCCGATCTTGGGGGAAACATCAGATGTGCCATTCGCCAGTTACCAGTCGAAAAAGCTTGAACGAGTAATTGAAAATTGGACTCAACGGATGGATCGTTTGAGACGTAGCCTTGGCCAATATTTGTTAGACATAATCTGCAAAAAATAAATGCCATCGAATGTTCTTTCAAATGATAATAATCATTCCCCATTCAATTTAATTTTTCTATGTTTTTTTTTTTAAGAAAGTAGGATCCTCTAAATGGATCACCCTTTATTTTCTTCTTAAGATCTTCCATATGATTCGTCAGCGAATCTTGGGCGCCCTCGCCTGCGAATAATTGATCTTCCAGGAGAATCGCGAATTATTCTTACGCGATAGAAAATGTTTGCAGGGTGTATGTGGAATTTTGATTTTGGAAATTAACCCCTTTAGGCGCATACCTAAATACGTCCGTATACCCAAAACGTGTGTGGTGAAAAAAGTAGAACGCATATATTCTTGAGTGGGATACACACGATCATTTTTGACTGTCAGTTTTGCTCAAATAATCGGTTGCTTGCCAGTGTGGCCGCTAATTTTTGTCAGTCATCAGGCAACCACAAAATATTTTGTGGTTGCTGGACAGTTTGACATTTATCGATATTTCCGAAAAATCGACAGTCAAAACTGATAGTGTGTAGCCCGCTTTAAGCTGTAAACACATCCAACGTTTCAGTAAAGTTTTGTGTCATTTTAAACAATTGAATAAAGGCCAGGTGCTACCTAATTCAAATGCGATTTTGGATTTCTTTATCCCATTACACAAATTCAGGCTTGGACATGGCACAATTAACCAGGTAGTGGCATCGTAAAATTTCGAATATGTTATGTCAAAACTTTCTTTATGTTGTTGGGGAAATTACAACAAAAATAATTTTTTTATAAAGGGGTTTGACTTTTCATATTCGATCAGCTGGTGTGATACCACTACCTGGTAGTTCTGCCATGGGCTTGGATAAGCATGAATTTCTCATTGATGCGTGTAACTTTTTGGCCTGTTTCTTTACTTTTGGAAATGGTAAAACCGGCAAAAGTAGTAAAAGATGTAAACTGCTCCCATATGAATCGTATGGTGTCTGAAGTAAAGGAACGCTTTACGAGTAAAAAGTGGTAAAACTTGAAGATTCTTGCACGTAAAGGAACAGAGCTTTTATGATTGTGCCATGTAAAAGATTAAAAAAGGGCAACCTAGTTCGAAATTGACTTGGCCCTCTTTAAGCGCTCGACACATACGATGCGTTGAGCGTAGCGGTACAACAACCACATGAAAAAATTGTAAGTGATGCCAAGTTTTTTGAAAAACAACAATGTGGCTGACGCATTAAAGTTAAACATAATTTAACTTTTTTGGGACAACGGGTGTCCCAACGTGTCACTAAACGGACCGTATGTGCCGAGGGCTTTATTCTTTTTTTGTTATGTCAGAAATGAAGCAGGAAAGCACGGCAGCCACAGCTTATGTACCCAGGCCTTTAAGAGAAAAATCATGGTGGAATAAGAAGGTGTTACATCAAATCATACCAAACGTCAAATTTGGTCACAATAATATATTATTGTGAATTACTTGTTTACATTTTGTATGTGTTTTTTGGTCTGTTCCTTTACTTTAAAAAATGGTAACAGTAGCAAAAAATTGTAAAAGTGGTGAAATATTCTCATATGTATAAACTGTATGCTTTTAAAAGTAAGGGAACACTTTGCTGGTAAAAAGTGGTAAAAACTTGTAACCTCAGGCATGTAAAGGAACACGACTTTTATTCACAATAATGAATTTTGACAACTAGTGTGATAACCAGCTGTTTTTGCCGATGTACCTGTCTTAAGCTGAAAACACATCCAACGTTTGAGTAAAGATTTGTGTCATTTCTGGTAGATGAATAAAAGACAGAGTGCTGCCAAGTTTCTATTTATCTTTATTCTTGTACCAGAAATGACACAAAACTTTACTCAAACGTTGGATGTGTTTTCAGATTTATTGTGCCATAAGAAAAATAAAAGCATTTGCATTAAGTTTTCCAACAGGGTTGCCACCATTCATTTATTTTACCATAGTTCGGGGAAAAATGGAGTTCCGGAGTGCTTTGATGACTCCTAAGGTTTCCACCAAAAAGGAAACTTTTTAGCTGAAAACACATCCAACGTTTGAGTAAAGTTTTGTGTCATTTCCGGTAGAAAAATAAAAGGCAAAGCTGCCAAGTTTCAATTTTTCGTTATTCTTTTACCACAAATGACACAAAACTTTACTCAAACATTGGATGTGTTTTCAACTTTTATGTCATTAGAGATGTTCAGAGTTTTTTATTATTGCGCAAAATGCTCAATAACTAATATTTAACTATTTTTTAAACAAGTATTTGATAACTTCCATTTTTATACTTAGAAAAGGTTGCAATTTGAAGACATCGCTCGAGTTTTCCCCGAACCGAGGTAAAATTTATAAATAATGGCAACCCCGTTGGAAAAATTAATGCAAATTTCGAACTGGGTTGCTCTTTTCGTTTTTATTCTTTTATCAGAAGCAAGCAAGGTAAGCAGGCGGGGCAGCTTATGTACTCAGGGCTTAAGTGATACCAAGTGTGTTCTTGAAGCTTTTATGTGGTTGTTGTAATGCGACGCTCAACGCGCCGTATGTGCACAGGCCTTTAAGCCCTAAACACATCCCTTTGAAAACCACAAATTTTCCAAAAGTACTAATAATTTTTTATAAATATAAAAATTGAAGTTATCAAGTGCACATGAGAGATGCCTGTGGCTTTTGTTTTGTGCACCCCACTTCCAAGGATCAATTAGTATTGTTGTACTGTTAACAGCTTCAAGAAATTACTTTATGGTGCTGGATTTGTTGCTTTTGTATTATGCAACACTACACCTTTTTCAGATGTAATTCGAAACATTTTAGTTGTAATTCGTAACATTTCATTTGTAATTCGAGAATTATATTTGTAATTCGTAACATTTCATTTGTAATTCGAAATATTCAGTTTGTAATTCGAATTATTCCATTTGTAATTCGAATTATTCTATTTGTAATTCGAATTATTCCATTTGTAATTCGAATTATTCCATTTGAAATTCAAATTATTCCATTTGTAATTCGAATTATTCCATTTGAAATTCGAATTATTCCATTTGTAATTCGAATTATTTCATTTGTAATTCGAATTATTTTATTTGAAATTACACATGAAATCATTCGAATTACAAATGGAATAATTCGAATTTCAAATGGAATAATTCGAATTACAAATGGAATAATACGAATAACAAATGGAATAATTCGAATTACAAATGGATTACTTATTCTGCGATGCAAGTAATACAAGAGCCAGAAAAGAATAATTGTAATTCGAATTATTCCATTTGTAATTCGAATTATTCCATTTGAAATTTTAAATAGAATAATTCGAATTACAAATAAAATAATTCGAATTACAAATGGAATAATTCGAATTACAAATAAAATAATTCGAATTACACATAAAATAATACGAATTACAAATAGAATAATTCGAATTACAAATAGAATAATTCGAATTTCAAATGGAAAAATTCGAATTACAAATGGAATAATTCGAATTTCAAATGGAATAATTCGAATTACAAATGAAATAATTCGAATTACAAATAAAATAATTCAAATTACAAATGGAATAATTCGAATTACAATTGAAATGTTTCGAATTACAACTGGAATTCTCGAATTACAAATAAAATGTTACGAATTACAAATGGAATTCTCGAATTACAACTAAAATGATTCGAATTACATCTGAAAAAGGTGTAGTAATTTTTTATAGACGAAACACATATATACGTAATTGTTGAGTTGGCGGACTCTGTGAGATTGAATAATTTTTTATGATAAATTTAATTTTTTCAGTTCGTCTTCGGACGGCTCAGAGAAAAGAAGCATAGACGAAAATTAGATTCTACGACCACGGACTTTAAAATAATAGCCTAAAAAAAAACTTTAGTAACTTTAAAATAAATTAGAAACAACAAGGTGTAAATACCTTTTAACAAATTGTTGTGGAAATACCGCCGCGACCAAGAAGACGAAAGAAAGAAGGCCACTTTAATCACAAAAAAAAAAATACAAAAATAATTTTTTATATTTACCACAGATATGCCTCATTGTCCTGAATACAACAATATAGGTATATTTAAATCCCCGTAAACACTAGTTTCTTTTGCATTAAATGATACATTTTAATGTGTTTTACATTATTTCAAATTCGAACGTTAACGGTTTGCACTAAAATGTATGTTTTAAGAAGATTTCTAATTTCTGAAGTGTTTTTTAATCCTGAAGATGAATACACTCATTGAAATGAATATTTCAATAATTTATTAAAAAATAAGTCAAGCAATTACAAAGTAAACAATTTGTAAAAATAAAGATAGTACAAAATACAGACATGTACAGCTATATTGCTTAATGTTATTCTATATAATCAAAGTGAAATCATACAAATTTCGCTATAATATTGCAATGAAAAGCATAACCATCTTAAATATCTATAATTACAAATACTTCGTAATTATTCTTTTCTGGCTCTTGTATTACTTGCATCGCAGAATAAGTAATCGCTTTAACTTCTGTTCCTTGTGGATGTTTATCCAAATCAAAAGGTTCTCCATAACATTTACATTCAATTTCGAAATTTTCTAAATCAAATTTTGTTATTTCTAAGCGCCGACAAATGAGGAAAGGTTCAGCTGAAAACAAGAACAGCAATTCATCCAGAAAATGGAATAACAATCCTTCGACATCTTCTCCTTTGGCTTCAATTTGATAGCAGGTCTCCACCGAAACATAATCTAATTCGGTCATATAACCAAACATAGCCATACCACATTGCTCAAACGCTTCTTGCAGAGTTTCACCCCAAGCATGAAGCCTAAAATAAAAATGGAAAATTATTATTATATTATTTATGTTTCCATTGATGGGAAGTTGCATTTATTTGTAAATAACGATTAAAGAGCATCTCTCCTTGGCCCGAAGTTCCCTTTGTTTACTTACTGTACATCAGCTGTATGATCCAAATCTGCTGAAAATGAATGAAATGTGGTATAGAAATAAAGCTCAAATATTTCACTCCAAAGCTACTTACATTCATATTTCACATCGGATAGGCGAAAATCTTCTTTACTAAATTCAACTTCCATTTTTGTTACTTCTTACAAACGAAACAAATAAAATTACTTTTAAAGCACCACTTTCTGTCAGCAACAATTGGAGAAATGTGTCATCCGCTGAATGTTTGTTTTGATTTTGTAAGGCATGCTTCCATACGTCATTTCTTATTTTGTTTTCTTGATGATTTTAAGGTCACATTTTCCAGTGAATGTCAATCGATGAATAATTATCGATAACAGATGAAACTTTTATCCCATTCCTCCCCTTCCTCATTCTAAACAAAAGAAAAAGAATAACAACAATAATAATAACAGTGAACATACTAAGAAGGTCCGCGCTATCAAACCACCATATAGGTAATATAGTAAGAAGGTCCGCGCTATGTAACCAATCTTTTTAATTAGCAGCCGTTAAGGATTGTAATAGAATAAAAGTAATCGTTACACTTTGAAAATAAATGTAGAACAAGAAAATGTAGCAGCAATACCCAGCTGCATGGTAGAACAAGAAAAGGTAGCAGCAATACCCAGCTGACTGAACTGGGTTGTAGTGTTAGTGTCAAATTCCATTCGACATTTTATGTATTTATTTCTATGTTCGATGTATATTAGGGATATATATTTTTGAAGAACAAATTTATTCGTCAGAAAAAAAACTATTTCCCATAAAGACGAATTCATATCATTGACATGTAACCTCCTACAGGTCCGAACGACATGCCGCACACTAAAACACCGCTTATAGAGGCGGTACAATATTTGTTAATATGTGTGGTGTTTTGTTAAACTTGAAAATAATAAAACCCTAATAAACATGTGCTTTTTTGTTTTCAAAAGCAAATGATTGAAACATCGTCTCTTTTTTCAATGAATTACCAGCGACCCGAAACATTTTTGCAAGTATTCTACTTTCTGCGAGAAATTATGCATTTAGTGGAATGATATGGAAACATTCAAATTGAAAATCTAACGAGTTTTCATTCATGTTTTCCAAAATATTCAATCAAATGTGAAAAATTATTAGTTTTTTAAATTCCAATAATTTATAGACATTTCCTTGTTTTGTTTACATTTACGTTGACACTAAGGTTTACAAACAAAAACAAATTCCTTTGTGGTTGTTGTTCGAGTTGTATTTGTTGTAGTATTAACTTTACCTTGTATTTGTTCTACCATGACCCAGCTGACTGAATTGGGCTGTAATGTTAGTGTCAAATATTTTTATACCCTACACCACTATGTGGTAAGGGGTATTATGTGTTAGTGCATTTGTATGTAACATACAAAAGGAAGCGAGATAGACCCATAGTTCCTTCTAGGGATATACATAGAATCACTTTCTGAGTCGATTTATGCATGTCCGTCCGTCCGTCCGTCCGTTCGCAACATACAGGTCGCATTTGTTGACCGATTTCGCTGAAAATTGGGGAATACCATTTTTTTAGCCGTCGGAAGATCAAGTTCGAAGATGGGCTATATCGGTCCAAGTTTTGGTATAGCCCCCATATATATTTTCGGCCGATTTCACGTATTTTCTGTAACACACACGCTATATATGTCCGATTTCGATGAAATTTGGAATGTGTGACTGAATTTGGTCTAAAAATAAATGTGCCAAATTATATCGAAATCGGTTCAGATTTGGATTTAGCTCCCATATATATGTTCGCCCGATTTCACGTATGCGATGTACCAATCACGCTATATACGTCCGATTTTAATGAAATTTGGAATGTTTGACTGAATTTGGTATAGAAATAAGTGTGCCAAATTATATAGAAATCGGTTCAGATTTGGATATAGCTCCCATATATATTTTCGGCCGATTTCACGTATTTTCTGTACCAAACACGCTATATATTTCCGATTTCGATGAAATTTGGAATGTGTGACTGAATTCAGTCTAGAAATAAATGTGCCAAATTATATCGAAATCGGTTCAGATTTGGATATAGCACCCATATATATTTTCGGCCGATTTCGCGTATTTGCTGCTCCAAACACGCTATATAAGTCGGATTTCAATGATATTTGGAATGTGTGACTGAATTCGGTCTGGAAATAAATGTGCCAAATTATATCAAAATCGGTTTAGATCTGGATATAGCTCCGATTTATATTTTACATATTCACAGTGGTGTAGGGTATCATATAGTCGGCCCCGCCCGACTTTGATCCTTTCCTTACTGGTTTATATTTATTTCTATGTTCGATGTATATTAGGGATATATATTTTTTGAAGAACAAGTTTATTCATCAGAAAAAAAAATTTCCCTTCAAGACTCCTTCATATCATTGACATGTAACCTCCTCCAGGTCCGAACGACATGCCGCACACTAAAACACCGCTTATTAGAGACGGTACTATATTTGTTAATAGATGTGGTATTTTGTTAAACTTGAAAAGAATAAAGCCCTAATAAACATGTGCTTTTTTGTCGAAAGCAAACGATTGAAACAGCTTCTCTTTTTTCAATGAACTACCAGCGATCCCAAACATTTTTGCAAAGATTCCACTTTCTTCGAGAAATCATGCATTTAGTGGAATGATATGGAAACATTCAAATTGAAAATCTAACGAGTTTTCATTCATGTTTTTCAAAATATTCAATCAAATGTGAAAAATAATAAGTTTTTTAAATTCCAATAATTTATAGACATTTCCTTATTTTGTTTACATGTAAGTTGACACTAACGTTTACAAACAACAAATTTCTATGTGGTTGTCAAGAGGAACAGTCCTCCCCTTTGTGCCTCTAATATCTAAACAAATCTATTTGAATCACTATAAGCTTGAAATGCTTTAAACTCATAAGAAGTTATGGCCAAACCAATCTAATGTGTCACGAGCAAAAATCATTTTAGGAATTGGCGGGGGAAGTAGCCCCATAGGACCAACCAACAAAAATTGATATTTCTGCCTTATTATTGAGAATTGTCAAATGTTATAGTTTACAATGTCTCTAATGATAAGGTAAGAGAGTAGTGACATGTGGAAGGTACCCCATAATGCATTAAAATAATAGATTTAATATATCAGAATCACTTTATGCGAGCACATCTATGATTTTTGGTATAGATGTTAAGGAAACAAATGTTTGTTTCAAATATGTTAGCGTTCACAAAATTGGCCGATGCGCACAAAATTTATAGCGGTTTTTATTCTCATATAAAGAAAAAAATTTAAAAATGCCTTATAGCATTCCATATCTATTCGTAAATGTTTAAATATTTACAAAATTTATTTTTATTTTCGCGGAAAATCGACAAATGAAAAAAATATTGAAGTAAATCCAAATTATCCTGCTCCAGAGTCCGTACAAAATACGTCAATATACACCTATTTCAAATAGATTCTTCAAGAACCGCGGATTGTTGCGTGTCCGGATTATTTGAAAAAAATTCAAAAAAACCCGAAATTGCGGCTTCAATATGTCAGCATCAATTTTAGGTGGATGCAGCGGGTATTTCGGAAAATCCTACACTAGTATAATGTTGCTCATGGAGCATTCTTTGACTCTTTCTTTGGGCATATATCTATAAAATGTAAGGTTAAGCCAGAAATCGGAAGGGAGCATAAAAAACTTGTTGCCTTCAACACATTTTTATCAATGGTGAACATAGGTCAACATAGGTCCATGTCTCGGTATAGCCCACATATAATGGTACCTCCTTATTATAGACATTTTGACGATTTAAGCTACATATTTCAGAACTAATTTGCCGTTTGAGGTTCCCAGAGTTCACAAAACATTTCCACCAAAAATTGTCAACATAGTCCATATTTTGGTATAGCCCTCATATAACAGTACTTCCCGAATTTCGGCATTTTGAGGATTTTATCTACCTTTTTTGACAGAAGTACATGATCCAAATAGAAGGTCATCCAATAAGACAAGCTGATACCTCCATTCCTGTCAAAATACATTGTCTTAGTTTGAAATTGAACAAAAAAAAATAGTTACCCATAGCAAAATTATCCAAACAAATTTTGGCTATTTTAACCAAATGCTTAAATTCTTTTGAAATATCGCGAATAAAAAATTTGTCTGCAATTATCTTTGTGTTTTGTGGTGTTTATTGTTGTGTGATATAAAATAAACCAAAAATAAAAAATTAATTTTTAAAAATAACAAAGTCAAAACGAAATAATTTTTATTCGCAGCAACAACAACTTTTGACAGCAAATGAAGATGCAGAGTTGTATTTTTGGTGAATTTGCCGATTGGATAACCTGGGGGAGTTTGCCATTCTCCTACTAGGCGCGTCTTCCCGGGTGGCGGATGGGAGTCGGAGCCGTCCTTGGGCAACCAAAGCCGGACCCGACCCCGCACATCGTGGAGACCCTGGGGGTCTTCGGACCCCTCGTGGACCAAAAATTGGATCGGGGTAGTTCCCTTAAATAAATTAACTAAAATGGGTAGAAAGAACAGGAGAAATAAAGTTACGGTGCAGGGAGTTAATAACCCAGTACCGGAGGCAAGCGTTGGTGTGACCACAAGCCATGTGTCGTCGAAATCAAGTGATTGTGATCCGGCTGTGTTAGGTGTGGATGCCTTGGCACCTACAGCTGTACCTGTTACAAGTGCATCAATTCCAACCCCCAGAATAGATGACGACCCGGCAATTCAAGCGGAACATGATTTAGCCAAGGCTGGTGAAACCCAGTCTACGGCAGACAGGACCGCAGTTGTGGGCGTGGACGAACTTCACGGGACCCTCAGAACTATACATGACAGTTTAGAGAGGCAAAGTAGGGAACTCCTCGACCAGCTGGATAGGCTTATACCGGATGAGCATTGTGAGGACACACTCCCGGAGGAATTGTTACACAATCTGACCCTGACTGACGATGAGCTGGACACCACGGTGATCCCGGCAAAGTTTACACAGAAAGTTTGCTGTGACTCTAACAAAGGGAGTGCGAACCCTGATACCCAACCGGATGCAAGTCTGATTCCGACTGGTCCTGTGTCGGCACTTGCCGACAATAGGCTTCAAAGGCAGACTGCATCGGATACAAAGCACTACAAACGTGCTGTATCCTATCTCCGCAAGTTCGTAGGGAGAGATGCGAACTTGCATTCGGCGAGGGAGGTCCACCTCATCAGGGGTAAGCTGAATTTCATAAGGAAGTTCGAAAGAACTTACCCGCGTGAATTTCATCGCGAGCTCCAGGTGGAAAGGATCTTCCTTCCGGATAAAGTAGTGGAGCCGGCTAAGCCTACTGCCTCTGGCAAATGTGCTGCGCCGAAACCTATTCAGAAGCTTAACCCGAACCCACAGCTAAGGAAACATCGTCTTCTGGAGAAACGAACAATGCCCCGCAGAATAAATCTGTGAAGCGCGTTCGTTCCTCCGAGGGTCCACAGCCCTCACCAAAGAAGACGATGACTTCTCAGCTGGTTGAACCATCAACCTCATATGCGGCGGCTGTTGAGCGTACTACCAAGGGGAAGCAACAGAGTACAGAGAAGGCATCCACCTCCTCTGGAAAAGTTAACCCCAAGGCGCACGGTCAAGGACGCAAGAAGCCATACAGCAGACCGGTTGCAGTGGCAGATGATAAAGACCTTCATTTGGCAATCATCGACAGAGCTGACCCAAATGGTAGAATCAGCGACAGTCACTGGTTGCTTTTTGCGACAGTCACTTGGTTGCTTGTCTGCCATAGTTTCTGGACCGGAAGATCAGGAAGACCGACAATTTGGCAGCGCCTTCTTGCGAAAGGGTGTCAAAGTTATTAACTGTCTGAACAAGAAGTCACGAGATTTTCTTGTTCGGACAGTTGAGGGCTTTGGCGCTCTGTGGGAAGGAGCTGATCTTGCGGCGGTCTCCCTATCCGATATTCCGTCCAGGAAGATTCTTTCAGCATGGATTCCCCCTCCTACTGTGGATAAGGAGCTCCTGCTGAAAATGCTGAGATTGCAAAACCCCAACCTCACTACATCGAGCTGGACTGTAATAAGTCTAGCACCTTGTAACGAGGATGGTGGTTTGGTTGCAAGAGTGGCGGTTGACCCCCCTGGGGAGTTATATCTTAGAGAACGTGAGGGAAAACTGAATTTCGGTTCAGGATGGGTTCGGTTTTGACTGAGTCCACCCACGAAACTCAGTAAGGGTAGGAAAGCGGCAAAGGCTGCGCATCTTGCAGATTAATCTGCATCATTGCAAAGCCGCCGCCGCTGAACTACTCTTGTCACTCACGACCTCTGAAGTGAACATTGTCTTAGTCCAGAAGCCTTATATCTATAAGAATAAGGTTTCTGGACTAAGCAATGCCAATTTCGACATCTTCGCCGCGTCCGAGGGGGACAAGGTGAGGACTTGTATAGTAGGTAAAAAGAGCTTAAATCTAATCTTTCTATCTAATTACAGCAACGGTGACATGTGACGGTTAGGCTGGAGCTGGTACGGGGATGGCCACGATGGTGTCATCAGTATACATGCCTTTTGAGGCCCCAGACCCACCAAACCTGGATGTCCGACGGTTGCTCGGTGATATGATGGGTACCTGCAACGTGATCCTGGGATGCGATGCAAACGCTCACCATTTCCAATGGGGCAGCAAGGACACCAACAAAAGGGTGAGTCTATATTCGATTTCATTTTATCATATAATTTTCGAATATGTAACAGGGGTAATGATCCAACCTCTCTAATCTAGATGACTCCGTCCTAAGGAATTGGAGGGTATCTAAAGAATGTTCCTTCTCGGCTACCGAGACTCTTAACCTCTTGGCAGAGACCCACTTTCCAAGCTGTAAGGATGCGGACACTGTCAATAATGACTGTGACGACCTCCAAATTCAAGAGCCTATGGATTCGGATCTCATTGATAAGGTGGTTAACAGAAATAAGATTAAATGGGCTGTCAACACTTTCAAGCCATATAAGTCACCTGGACTGGATGGTATAACGCCGGCGATGCTTCAATTTGCACCGCCACGTTTATATCAAATCCTGGAGGAGATCTATAGGGCGTGTTTGACTCTCTCATATGTACCGGGTCTGTGGAGAGAGGTAAAGGTTACTTACATTCCCAAAGCGGGAAAAACTAGTCACTCTGCACCAAAGGACTACAGACCCATCAGTTTATCATCCTTTCTGCTTAAGACTCTCGAAAGACTTATCGATCTGGAGGTAAGGAGCCATGTAGACACCGCCTCTATAAGCAACTCACAACACGCATATATTAAAGGCAAATCTGTGGAGTCTGCCTTGCATGAGGTGGTTGGCTTCATTGAGAGGAATATGGAAAACTCAAACTTTACCTTGGCTGCGTTTCTGGACATAGAAGGAGCTTTTAACAACGTCCAAATTGAGTCCATAAGACTCTCACTTAAAAAAGTTAACACACCTGAACCTCTAACTTGCTGGATAAATAATATGCTAGAAAGCAGAATTATAAACTCCAGCATTGGGGAGACAAAAATTAGGAAAACAGTAACTAGAGGCACCCCCCAAGGAGGGGTGCTCTCACCGTTACTGTGGCTACTTGTTATAAACAATATTTTGACTGATCTGGACAAACAAGGTATAAAAGTTGTTGCCTATGCGGACGACGTTGTGCTACTGATTTCCGGCAAGTTTCCGTCAACCATTTCGGAGCTTATGCAAGGATGATTATCGACGCTGTAGCGCTGGGCTAAGGCAAATGGCCTTGGAGTAAACCCAACCAAGACAGAACTGGTAATGTTCACGAGAAAGCGTAAACTCGGCGTATTTGTACCACCAACACTGGATGGAGTGCAGCTTCAGCTCTCGCCCGAGGCAAAGTACCTTGGTACAATCCTGGACTGTCAATTGCGATGGAACAGGAATGCTGAGGAAAGGGCGAAGAGAGGGTTGATTGCACTTTATTCATGTAAGAATTCTATTGGGAAAAGTTGGGGTCTAAACCCATCGATTATACACTGGTTGTATAACACCGTGGTTAGACCCATCTTATCCTATGGTTCTCTTGTTTGGTGGCACTCATTGCGCCAAAAATCGACATCCGGTAGGCTTGACAAAGGTACAAAGAGCTGCTCCTGGAGCCACCAGGAGCACACCACAGGCTGCTCTGAACGCAATGCTGAACTTAAAACCACTGAATCTCAGCATTAAGCGTCAGGCAGCTCGCAGTGTCCTACGGCTGCATGAACAGGATCTCTGGCGCGGTTGTACCTATGGGCATGGACGTATCCTGAACGAATCAGGCATGTGAACAAACGCGGAAAACTGAGCGACTATATATCACCAGTCCTGAGATTTTATGATATAGACGTCGTTATACCTAGTAGAGACGACTGGAACCGCAGTAACCCCCCTCTGGACGGTCTGGCTTTTTATACAGATGGTTCCAAGATGGAGGAAGGTACCGGGGCTGGCGTCTACTGTGAAAGGCTATCTCTTGAGTACACCTACAGGCTAGACAGCAACTGTAGTGTCTTCCAGGCTGAAATCTTCGCGATTTGGAAGTCAGCGGAATTGATAAAAAGTTTGGATGCAGAAATCTTTGAACCGTTGACTATCTTTGTGGATAGTCAAGCGGCTCTTAAGCCATCAAATCCTGCAACATCAAATCCGATGCCGTCCTTAAGTGTAGATCAGCCTAACGGCTTCCGGCTATGTGTAGATCAGCGTAACGGCTTCCGGCTATGATGGGTACGAGGACACCGCGACTATATGGGTAATGAAAGATCAGACGAATTAGCTAGACGAGGATCGCAGTCTACAGATCTATCTATCGCTGACTCTATCAAACCACCCATTTGTCATTTCTTTCAAAAAATTGAATTGTGGCATAATGAACCTAGGTGCATTGTGGCAAGATCCATATGGCCGTCTCTGTCAGTTAAAAGAACGAACTCTCTGTTGAACCTGAGTAAAGCTGAAGTTAGAGTAACGACGGGAGTCATTACTGGACACTGCTATTCAGGGCACATACCATCAAATTCGATGAGGATGTTACTGACTACTGCAGACTCTGTGAGGACGAGGAGAAGTTAGAGACGATCGAGCACATCCTGTGTCGTTGTCCAGCCTTGGCTCGTAGACGGCATAGGTTAGTAGGTAGTAGTAGTGAACACTTTCCACCGTGTCTAACTTTCTACTCAACTGTGGAACCTGCTGTGATCTACAACATCATCAAAAATCTGAAGTGGCTGGGACAGCGCAACCTGAACGCGTAAATTATTTCAACTATTCTGCCTACCATTAAAAATAAATCTTTTTTCCTCCTCTAAAACTATTCCTCCCCTCTTACACTTTCTTGTAATTTATTCGTTCTTTACTTTTCTAACAACTTCCTCTTTTTATTTCTTCCCCCTATCCTCTCTTTTCCATCTTCTCTTTTCTTGCAGCTTTTTTCCTACTGGATGATCACAATGGACCGGAAGGTCTCCGAGTGACGCAGTCACAAGTTAGTGGCTGCACATCCCCTAACCTAACCTAGTACCGCTACTAAAACCAGACAAGAACGACAGCAAATCAAAACATCCGATTTCGCTTTTCGTCGGTGTCATACAGGTGGTTCTTACGGTTTTCCGGCATGCTCTTTCAGAATTTTTGTTCGGCTTTCTCCTATCTGCTCTAGTTTCCGAGATATCCACGCCTCGACGCAAAAGCATACATTTTTACTGTTGTGAAATTAATATTTTAAAAAATTACAAGTTTAAAAACACAATCCAAAAATTAGAAATTTAATTTTTGATTTAAAAGCTTCTAATTTATTGAGGCAAAGATGGAATTTTTTCAATTTGTTCCATATGGGGGTGCCAAAAACTTTGCGGATATGGAATAAATCGTCACAAATTATATTTTTAAAAAATTCTGTATAACTTTTATATTCCAATATATATACATATATACATATATATTCTTCTATATTTTTGCAGATATATTCTATATATTATTATTAATAATTCAAGTCAAAAATATAAATATTTTCTTAAAATGCGATTATCTCAAAACGGGAAAATGGCGTATGGAACACTTAAGCATGACACCTACGTTTTGTTGTCTATAGTTTCATTTAAAATAAGAAGAGAGTGTGAATAGTCATATGCTCAAAGGCTTCTCTCTCCTTCCGCCATAAAATTGATCTTGAACACAGTTGTAGTTTATTTTATTCCCTCGTATAAGTAAAATATTAAAATAAAATAAAAAAGTTGTATACATTTGTAGGACTTTTCAATACAAATCGCCATCTCATATCAACAATAAAAACCAAACATAAATTATGCTAATAAAAAAAAAAACAAAACTAAAAATAACAGTCGTTTCTTTTGAAATAGGCAACAATAGTGACTTGAGCAAGAAGATCATTGTCATCTCGAAAAAATATAAATAACAACAACCATCAATTGGTTAACTAATATACTGATGTAAAGGAAAATATCTAAATGATTCGTTGAAAATATCTGTAAATGCGGTGCTGACCAATTCATTGATCATTGGTTTTATGAACGGCAAACCCAAAGGCCAAGCGCTGTTTAAAACATTGTCAACAAGGCGTGCACGGCCTGGAGCCAAAACATCTCCAACATGCATTCTCATTCCACCGATGCGATCCACTTCCACGTGGATTTTTAAAAGGGAACCGGAACCGCCTAAACGTCTTACGCTGGTTGTTTGACTATAGAGGAGAAAGAAAATCGAATTTGTATTGAAATGAGTTATTAGTGAAAAAAAGAAATCTACTCACCTGTAATCATATAATGTCATATTCCAAAATCCACTTCTCTTAATGGGGGTGCCAAAAACTTTGCCCGAAAATTCATACCAACCATTTAGGCTTTTCTCGGGGAAATATTGTGAATAAATGATGCGATTTTGTTCAAAGTCCGAATGGAATTTCGTAACTTCCGATTGGGTCCAACCATATTCTGAAACATTGCGTAAAATCAATTTAAACCCCAAACCATTTTGGTCTCCCCTTCGTAATTCAACAAACGAGGCATGATGTGGATCGAAGGGTTTGATATTGTAATGGGGAACACCTAATTAAAAAGAGAACAAATATTAATAAAAAAGAACAATAATCTTGTGAGAACTTCTACTTACCTGTTGGAAAGTAAGCTCTGAAATCATTGAAAACATCTTTCATACAAAAATCAAAATCTTCACTCTGTAAATGGCATTTGCCCAAAAGTCTTCTCATCTCTTCATGTATTGAGGGTTGTTCAATGGCATTTGTGCTGGTAATGCCAAAAATTACGATTATCGCTGTAACGTAGGCCAGGGCCATTGTCGCTTTGTTACTTTGTTTAATTTTGGAGATTGTCATTGTTTTTAATGACTTTTCGTCGTATTGTCGTTTGCTGTCTTACTGCCTGCCCTTTAGTTTTCCAGAAGCTATAAACTCAATTCTAAATAGATAGACAAGATTGGTGTAAGTACTTTATTTTAATGGATGTTTAACAAGTAGATAACAATTATATAAGTTATATTGTGGCATAGCTTCCTGTTTGAAGACCAATGTTTGAAAAATAAGATGGTGAAGATAATTTTGTTCCTAAAACGGAAATATTTCCGGATTGTAAAAAACTAGACAATTATATTGTGATTTTTGGTTCACCATAAGCTGTAGTGGAATTCTGTAACTCATTTTTTGAGTTACCGACAAAAATCGGTAAAACTAAAACGCAAAATTATGAATCAAAATTATCAATAAAAGTTGACAACAGTGTTGCTATCGGTAGGACTTAGCGACAACTTTCTTTTGGTTCTTAACTTAACGAAAAATGTCGTTAATTCTCGAAATTATAAGCATTTCAATTTTACAGACATTTGTCGGTAACTCAAAGATTGTGCTAGAGAATCGCACTACTGAGCTATTGGATTCAAAGAATCTCGTTCGTTCGTCTTTTGCCAGAAACGACATAAGCAAGAAATCCATGCTGCTTATGTTCTGCGTGTGGAAACTGTTCTGTTTATCCGCATGTCCGTTTGGTGCCTTGGGGGTTTAATTGTAATGCAATTCTTGATGCAGGTAAAGTTCGAAGGTGGGCTCGATTTTCTCACGTTTTGGTATAGCCCCCATATAAATATTTTCGGTATTTTTAGGGGATTCCCTTTATTCATAGGCCCAAATTGGCCTGTAATTTAACATTTGAGGTTCCAAGTTGTCCATGTCTCGATATAGCCCCCATATAATGGTACCTCCGGATTATCGGTATTTTGACGATTTTAGCTATATTTTGGACCGAACTAATTTGACGTTTGAGGTTCCCAGAGGCCATAAGACAATACTTACTTACTTAGCTGACCCATTACACCGTGCACCGCCATGTGGGATGTATTCATACGCTTCTTTAGCGGGTTCATCATCGCTCATTCTTATGATATGACCTAGCCAACGCAATCGTTGCATTTCGATAACGTTTAACTATATTCATGTCTTTGTATACCTGATATAGCTCGTGGTTCATTCGACGCCGAAGAAGAATTTTCCTCTCAAACACACCAAGCACTGCCTTATCTGCTTGCGCAAGTACCCATGCCATACATTAGTAGCCATACGTTAGTAGTATCAGCGTTTTGTATAGTGTTATTTTTGTTTGACGAGATGTGGCTTTGTTTTTAAATTGCTTACTTAAACCATAGTAGCATCTGTTGGCCAATACAATTCTTCTTCTTATTTCACAACTGATGTTGTTTGTTGTGTTTATGGCAGTGCCGAGGTAGACGAAGTCTTTAACTACCTCAAAATTATAGGTACCAACTTCCACAGTTGGTCCGAGCTCTATGGACGCTTTGCGCGTCGACACCATCAATTTGGTCTTTTCGCCGTTTACCGCCAGACCCACTTTCGCAGATTCTGCTTCGACCTTCCTAAAGGTATCAGTTACTTCCTTTACTGATCGTCCCATGATGTCTATGTCATCAGCATAAGCAAGTAACATGTGGCTATTGGTGTAAATTGTGCCATTTCTTTTGACATTTGCATTTCCAGCAAAATGTTGAATAGGTCACACGAAAGGCGGTCTCCTTGTCTGAAACCTCTTTTGGTACTGAATTGTTCGGAGAGGTTCTTTCCAATTTTAACTGAGGACCTAGTATCAGTTAGAGTCATCTTACAAAGCCGGATGAGCTTTGGGGGGATACCAAATTCAGACATTGCATGGAATACCTTTGATCGGAGGGGACTGTCGAATTCTTCTTTAGAATCGACAAAAAGGTGATATGTGTCGATCTGCATCTCTTGAGTCTTCTCCAGGATTTGCCGCAGGGTAAATATCTGGTCAATGGTGGACTTGCCAGGTCTAAAGCCACATTGGTATGGTCCAATTATTTCGTTGACCTTTGGCTTTAGTCGTTCGCACAATATCCCTGACACTATCTTATAGGCAATAGGGAGAAGACTTATGCCCCTATAGTTGGAGCATACAGTCTTATCTCCTTTCTTGTGGACGGGACACAGGATGCTCAGGTTCCAATCGTCGGGTACGCGTTCTTCTTGCCAGATGGTGCTAACTAGCTGATGCATACACCTTATCAGCGCGTCGCCTCCGGTTTTAAACAGCTCGGCTGGTAAGCCATCGGCACCTGCTGCTTTATTATTCTTCAGCCGGTTGATTGCTGTTTTTACCTCATCTTGGCCGGGCGGTATACATTCTATACCATCTTCTGGGATTGGATCTGCAGTATCATCGTCTTCGAGAAATGTTCCTTCCATATCCTGAGCACGCTATCTGTATCTGTTACCAGATTACCTTGCTGCTCTACAGAAGGATATGCCTGTACCAAAGCCATCTGTTTGATGTTTCACTCTTTGGTAGAATTTTCGGACTTCATTATGGCTCCTGTACATCTCGATTGTTTCACACTCCCGCTTTTCCATTTCTCTCTTTTTCTTACGGAAAAGATGTTTCTCTTCTCTCCTTTTCTCCCGATATCTCTCTCGTGCGCTACGCGTTGCTACTGATTGTAAAGTAGCTCTATATGCCGCATTTTTCTCTTCGGTAGCAGCACGACACTCCTGGTCATACCATGAATTCCTTTGTGGAGTCTCTGGTATCCAAGTATGGATTTTGCGGCTGTTTGCATGGAGTGGGCAATATTTTGCCATTGTGTTGTTATGTTATCGGGACAAGGAGTGCTCTCATTAAGCAATTGGGCTAGTTGAGTGGAATATGCTGTGGCTATCTGTTGTATTTGCAGCCTATCGATCCAACTTCCGCGTTGTGTCTGTTCGTGCTTTATTTGCAACGTTTAGATGGGAACGTACCTTTGCTGCAACAAGATAGTGGTCCGAACCAATGTTTGCGCCTTGGAACGATCGTACATCCACCACGCTCGATGAATGTCTTCCATCTATTACAACATGATCAATTTGATTACTTGTTCTTTGATCTGGAGACAGCCTGGTGCCTTTATGAATGTCGAGATGATTAAATCTGGTACTGCTAACTACCATGTTTTTACAGCTGCATAGTCTCAGCCATATACCATTGTCAGATGTTTCACTGTGGAGACTGAAATTCCCGGCTGTTGGGCCAAAGATATTCTCCTTTCCAATTTTGTCATTAAAATCGCCTAGAATGATTTTAATGTCATGGGCAGGGCAACGGTCAAATGTTTCTTCTAAGCGCTCGTAAAATATATCATTGGTCTGTTCGTCCTTTTCTTCAGTGGGAGCATGAGCGCAAATAAAGCTGATGTTGAAGAATTTTGCTTTTATTCGAATTGCAGCAAGCCTTTTATTCACTGGGGTGAAGCTGGATACCAGATGTTTTAGTTTCCGACTAACAACAAATCCGCAACCAAACTCATGCTTTACGTCATGGCAGCTGTAATACAGTATGGTAGAGATTCGCAGATCATGGTCCTTAAAACGTTTGTGGGGTTCGTCAACTTTAGAGGGGTTTGTTTTTCTTTTCTTTCGTTTTTTCATAGTAGGCTGATTTTTCTAGGGGAGGGTTACTAACCCGACACCCAAACCCAAGTTTTTAACGTTCTTATGGGTGAACGCGCGGCACATGTTAGCTCACTACCTTTAACGGGTGTTAAAGGCAGTTTCCCAGGTGACACCACGGGGAGGTCAGTGACCACCTGAGATGAAAAAGGGGCCAAGATAAATCCTGGGCTTTGCCATGTTAAAACCGGTCAGGGCCGTTCCTTGGTATCTTCCATCCCCTACGTCACCCAGTCATAAAACATTGCCACCAAAAATTGTCAACATAGGTTCATGGTTTTGGTATAGCCTCCATGTAACGGTACCTCCCAATTATGGTTTTTTATCAATAGTAACTACTGTTTGGCCGAACACCTGTTATTTGACATTTGAGGTTCCCAGAACTCAATCACAAAACACAAAACTTATCCACCAATAATTGTCAACATAAGTCCATGTTTTGGTATAACGGTCAACAAAGTCCATGTTTTGGTATAGCCCCCATATAACGTTACATCCCGATTTTCAGTATTTTGAGGATTTTAGCTACAATTTTTAATCGAACTAGCTGTTATTTGAATTTAGGGTTCTTAGGGGCCACAACACTTGTTCACCAAAAATTGTCAACATAGGCCCATGTCAAGGTATGGCCCTCATATAACAGTACATCTCGATTTTCGGTATTTTGAGGATTTTAGATAATTTGACACTTGAGGTTCCTAGGGGACACAAAACTTCTTCACCAAAAAGTATCAACATAGGCTCATGTACATGCAATTTGACGTTTGAGAATTTTAACTACTTTTTTACTAATTCCCGATTTTCGTTATTTTTAGGAATTTAGCTTCTAAATTTAACCAAACTTGTCGTAATTTGAGGTTTCTAGCGGTCACAACACCTCTCCACTGAAATTTGCCAATATAAGTCCATGTTTTGGTGTATATAACGGCACCTCCCGATTTTATGTTTTTTTAGAATTTTAACTATTTGTTAACAGAAAAACTTCTCCACCAAAAACTGTCAATTGTCAGGAGTTTAGCTACATGTGTTGACTGAACTACCTGTAACTTAACGTTTGAAATTCCCAGTGGTCACAAAATTTCTCCACCAAAATTTGTCAACATAGGTCCACACTTTGATATAGACCCCATATAAAGATGGCTCCAGATTAAAGACATTTTTTTGATGCATTTTCTGACATTTTGGTTTCCGTGGTCACGAAATATCTCCATTTAAAATTGGACAGGAAGGAAAATTAACTAATATGTATTTCATCGTGTAGGTTATAAAAAGTTCGACCCGGCCGAACTTAACGGTTTTTTACTTCTTTTTTCTTTTCCTTTAACTTCTGAAAGTTAAGTATGGAATAACAATTCGATATTTATCAAATACTATAATAAATATGTAAACAAATAAAACCAACAAAGTTATTCTTAATGAAATTGCATTTAGGACTTTTCGAATTGGTTCATATGTTGATGAAAAGATCCAATGTTTGACGGATTACACTTAACCATTCATGGAATTGATTTTAATGCTAAAGAAAGGATCGGATTTTTCACGAACTCTTTTTATCTCAATGGCGAAGAAAAGATCGTATCGTTCATCACTTGATTGGAATCAAGGCAAACGATACACTGAAATCATGGCATCACGTGGAACCACTTCCATAAAATTTCGCTGGGTATTTGATATTGGCAGCTCAAGGGTATAATTTTTACTCCTGATTCCACTACGTTTATTTTGTTAGATGTGACATATACTTTCTTTCAGTTTGCAATTCGGGTACATGGTACTCGAAATTGGAATGACTGAAAGACTATTATCGTCGAGTTTGGAAATCCATAATATAATCCAGCTTATAAGACAAATGTTCAGATAGCAGACACATACGAACAACATATGCACGGCTAATTTCAGCTTTATTTCATACAAAAATTCAAATTTAAGCATAATACCTAAAATAGAAGTGTTTTTCTATTGACGAATTTACTGTCATATAATGTTGACTGAGGGATTTCCAACAAAAAGAAAAATAAATAAAATTATTATTTGTAGGATTGACTGACCATTGTCAGCTTCAATACTTATTGATTTCAATATTTAAATTTTGTTAAGCGCCATTCAATTCAAGGTCATACATGGTTCAATTGTATTTAATACAATATAATTGTGTTTATTTTGATTCTGCAGTTTGCCTTTTTTACAACAGAAACAAAAGACTTAAGACACAAGCACTTGTGAGTTCACCAAATACAAAAAAAAAGCATATTGTAGCAATACAAGGCTGCAAACATGACATACAACTACATGAAATTACGATAAGTTTGTTTGGTTTTGAAGTTTACTCCCCAAAATTTATTTATTTTTGTAATTTTTGGTGAATATTTTTCATTATGTTCAAACTTGTTTTCTTTTTTTGACTGAAATAAAGTTCACCAACAAAGTTTTAAAAATTTTCGTGCAATATGGGCAAGAGCAGCAGTTATGGTCACTTTTTTGGTTGCATCACTGATATTGAAATTATTCCAGTTCTTTTAGACTCGTAGTCTCTCAAATTCCAATAACATATTCAAACATCTTTTGAGGTATTTTTGGTTGATTTTATGAAAATTTTGTATATTTATTGATGTGCACTATATTCCACTATACATACATACTTATGTATATATGTATGCCATACACCTGTAGATTGTTCAAGTCTTGGTTGCAATCGCACAAAACTATGACCGTGTTAAATTGCCTTAATTTTCTTTAAAATTATTAATTGTACTTTTTTAGCTTTTGAAATCTCGAAATAAACCACACTTTATTGTTTTCAGGAATCCATCCACCACAACACAATGGTATTGCACTCCGCCTTAAGTAATAAACGCACACGCCAATCGCTGCTGCATTTAACACATGTTACGACATGACGAAAGACAAGACATTTTGCACACCAAAATTTCCACAATTGTTGCAATGAGTTGCAAAATTGTTGTTATTTATAACATTTGTTATTTTATTTATTAACTTTTAAAATATAAATCATGCGTTTAATTTTTAATTTATTTCCATATTTTTTTATTTGGATGTTCTTCAATAACATTTCTAAAATTGTAAGTGGATTTACATTTAAGAAATACTGATTTCTGCACGCAAACCCGCCAGCTCAACTACTCGCTTTGAAGTACTGCCAAAAACTATTCCACAATGTGGTGGCTAAGTTCAGTCGATGCGCTCCTTGTGAGTAACCAAAAAACAAAAACAGAGAATGTAAACAAAACTTGTACCACAGACATAAAATGAGTTTTAGCAATAGCTGGAAAAATCTCCAACCTCCAACTCTTAACAGTGGTTATGGTTTATTAAACGGCATTATTTGGTTATGAGCTAAATATGGCTTGTTGTGGTAGTACAATAATAATTTTTTTTATAACAAGTAAAAAAGCTTTAAGTTCGGCCGGGCCGAACTTTTATACCCTCCACCATGAACTAATTTATTTTCACAATTTTATGTGGAGACTTTTTGAGCCTAATTTGAACTAATTCGGTCAGGTAAAATTGGCCACCCAAAAAATGTTTAAGCCCCTTATATATAACCTTGGGGTGCGTAGGAGATGGAAGATACCAAGGAAAGGTCCTGACCGGCTTTAACATGGCAAAGCACAGGATTTATCTTGGTCCCTCTTTCATCTCAAGTGGACACTGACCTCCCCGTGGTGTCATCTTGGGAACTGCCTTTAACACCCGTTAAAGGTAGTGAGCTAACATGTGCCGCGCGGTCACCCATAAGAACGTTAAAAACTTGGGTTTGGGCGTCGGGTTAGTAACCCACCCCTAGAAAAAACAGCCTACTATGAAAAAACGAAAGAAAAGAAAAAAATACCCCTCTAAAGTTGACGAACCCCACAAACGTTTTAAGGACCATGATCTGCGAATCTCTACCACACTGTATTACAGCTGCCATGACGTAAAGCATGAGTTTGGTTGCGGATTTGTTGTTAGTCGGAAACTAAAACATCTGGTATCCAGCTTCACCCCAGTGAATAAAAGGCTTGCTGCAATTCGAATAAAAGCAAAATTCTTCAACATCAGCTTTATTTGCGCTCATGCTCTCACTGAAGAAAAGGACGAACAGACCAATGATATATTTTACGAGCGCTTAGAAGAAACATATGACCGTTGTCCTGCCCATGACATTAAAATTATTCTAGTCGATTTTAATGCCAAAATTGGAAAGGAGAATATCTTTGGCCCAACAGTCGGGAAATTCAGTCTCCACAGTGAAACATCTGACAATGGTATGAGGCTGATAGACTTTGCAGCTGCAAAAAACATGGTAGTTAGCAGTACCAGATTTAATCATCTCGACATTCATAAAGACACCAGGCTGTCTCCAGATCAAAGAACAAGTAATCAAATTGATCATGTTGTGATAGATGGAAGACATTCATCGAGCGTGTTGGATGTACGATCGTTCCGAGTCGCAAACATTGGTTCGGACCACTATCTTGTTGCAGCAAAGGTACGTTCCCATCTAAACGTTGCAAATAAAGCACGAACAGACACAACGCGGAAGTTGGACATCGATAGGCTGCAAATGCAACAGATAGCCACAGCATATTCCACTCAACTAGCCCAATTGCTTAATGAGAGCACTCCTTGTCCCGATAACATAACAACACAATGGCAACAGATACAGATAGCGTGCTCAGGATATGTATCATAACAGATACAGATAGTGTGCTAAGGATATGGAAAGAGCATTTTTCCAAACTGTTGGTATCCAATAGTAGCGAAGTCGACGAAGATACCACAGATCCAATCCCAGAAGATGGTATTGAATGTATACCACCCGACCAAGATGAGGTAAAGACAGCAATAAACCGGCTGAAGAATAATAAGGCAGCAGGAACTGATGGCCTACCAGCCGAGCTGTTTAAAACCGGAGGCGACACGCTGATAAGGTGTATGCATCAGCTAGTAAGCTCCATCTGGCAGGAAGAAGGCGTACCCGACGATTGGAACCTGAGCATCCTGTGTCCCGTCCATAAGAAAGCAGATAAGACTTTATGCTCCAACTATAGGGGCATAAGTCTTCTCCCTATCGCCTACAAGATAGTGTCAGGGATATTGTGCGAACGACTAAAGTCCATGGTCAACGAAATAATTGGACCATACCAATGCGGCTTTAGACCTGGCAAGTCCACCACTGACCAGATATTTACCCTGCGGCAAATCCTGGAGAAGACCCAAGAGATGCAGATCGACACCTACCACCTTTTTGTCGATTATAAAGCATCCTTCGACAGCCCGCTGCGTTCAAAGATATTCCAAGCAATGTCTGAATTTGGTATCCTCGCAAAGCTCATTCGGCTTTGTAAAATGACTCTAACTGACACAAGATATTCAGTTAAAATAGGAAATGACCTCTCCGAAAAGTTTTGTACCAAAAGAGGTTTCAGGCAAGGAGACAGCCTTTCGTGTGATCTTTTCAACATCCTGCTAGAAAACGTTATACGAGAGGCAAATGTCAAAAGAAGTGGCACAATCTACACCAAAAGCCAAATGTTACTTGCTTATGCTGATGATAAAGACATCATGGGACGATCAGTAAAAGAAGTAACCGACACCTTTATGAAGGTCGAAGGAGAATCTGCTAAAGTTTGTCTGGCGGTAAACGGCGAGAAGACCAAGCTGATGGTGTCGACGCGCAATGCGTCCATTGAGATCGGACCAACTGTTGAAGTTGGTTTCTATAATTTTTAGGTAGTAAAAGACTTCGTATACCTCGGCACCGCCGTAAACACAACAAACGACATCAGACATAAAAAGAAGAATTGTATTGGCCAATACAATTACAATCCATCAGCACGGGTAGTATCAGTGTTTTGTAAGCGTTATTTTTGTTTGAGTTGTGGCTTTGTTTTTAAAGTCCGAAGCCTGGGTACTTGCGCAAGCAGATAAGGCAGTGCTTGGCGTGTTTGAGAGAAAAATTCTCCGAAAAATCTACGGACCGATCTGCGTTGACGGTGAATATCGACGTCGTATGAACCATGAGCTGTATCTGCTATACAACGATATCAATATAGTTAAACGTATCGATATGCAGCGATTGCGTTGGCTAGGCCATATAATAAGGTGTACAAATTCGAGCCACATGGCTGTGCACGCAGAATTGGCAGGCCAAAGAATAGATGGCGCAAACAAGTGGATGAAGAGATGACAAGGCGCGGTATTCCAAAAAGCGAAGCACGAAACAGGGAGAATTGGAGATCTTTTCTTAGTTCGGTCTATGGAACAAATGTTCTGTAATGGGCCAGCTAAGTAAGTATTATATAACATTGACCAAAAGCAATGGGATCAAAATATTTAGCGCTATACTTCGCTTTTAGATAAAGCTTTAAAATTTGATAAAGACCTTTGGATTACACGCAGAGTTACTGGTACAAAAAATGGGTTATGTCGGTCCACTTTTTGGTATAGGCCCCATATAAGGTTATATCCCGAATATTTTTTTGCGTTTTACCCATATTTTCCAACTAATTTCACCAAGTGTTGGCATTTTGAGTTCTTTGTAAATAGAAACCATCTATGCAAAAAGTTATGAATATAGGTTCACTTTTTGGTATAGCCCTCATGTATATGTAGGAATAGGTGGTATTGACCAGAAGATTTTTGATATAGGTATATATTTGGAATAGCCCCTCCCATCTCTAACCTCCCAAGTCCACGTTCTTTTGGTTAGAAGAAGGTTAGAAAAAGGTAGGTTAGGTTAGAACAAGTAAAAGGTCGTTAAGTTCGGCCGGGACGAACTTTTTATACCCTCCACCATAAAATACTAAATGGAAAATTAGTGTCCTTTCACAATTTTAGGTGGAAAATTTTTTCGACCATGGATAGATACTTCAATTGCCTAAATTATCTAATGTAATCTAAACAACTGTGTTCAGCTAGGTGAAAGGTACCACCTACGGGGCTATATCAAAGAGTCAACCTTTCTTTATAATTTTTGGTGGAAAAGTTTAATAACTGCAAGGAACCTCAAAAGTCAAATTGAGGATAGTTCCATCAAACAATGAAGACCTCAACATACCGAAAATCGGGAGGTACCCTTATATAGGAGCTATACGAAAACATGGACCTTTGTTGACGAATTTTATTGAAGAAGTTTCGTGAGTACTGAAAATTCAAGTGTCAAAATACAGCTAGTTCGATTAAAAATTGTAGCTAAAACCCCCAAAATATCGAAAATTGAGAGGTACCGTTATATAGGAGCAATGCCAAAACATGGACCTATGTTGACGATGTTTGGTGGAGAAGTTTCATGACCACTGAGAACCACAAATGTCAAATTAAAGCTAATTCTGTTAAAAATTGTAGCTAAAATTCTCAAAATACCGAAAATAGGGAGCTACCGTTATATGACGTGGAGAAGTTTCGTGACCACTGAGAACCTCAAATGTCAAATTACAGCTAGTTCCGTAAAAATTGTAGCTAAAATTCTCAAAATACCGTAAATCAGGAGGTACCGTTGTTTGGGGCTATATTATAACACGAACCTATATTGATGATTTTTGGTGTTGAAGTTTCGGGGCCACTGAGAACATCAAATGCCAAATTACAGCTAGTTCCGTCAAAAACTGTAGCTAAAATTCTCAAAATTACGAAAATAGAGAGGTACCGTTATATGGCTCTATGCGAAAACATGGACCTATGCTGACAATGTTTGGTGGAGAAGTTTCATGAAAACTGAGAACCACAAAAGTCAAATTAAAGCTAATTCGCCCCCATATATCGGTACCTCCCGATTTTCGGTATTTTGAAAATTTTAGCTAAAATTTTTAACCGAACTAGCTGTAATTTGCCATTTGAGGTTCTCAGTGGTCATGAAACATCTCCACCAAACAACGTCAATATAGGTCCATGTTTTGGTATAGCCCCCATATAACGGTACCTCCAGTTTTCGGTATTTTGATAATTTTAGCTACAGTTTTTAACCGAAATAGCTGTAATTTGACATTTGAAGTTCTCAGTGGTCATAAAACATCTCCAACGGAACATCGTCAACATAGGTCCATGTTTTGGTATAGCCCCCATATAACGGTATTTCCCGATTTTCGGTATTTTGAGAATTTTAGCTGCAATTTTTAACCGAACTAGCTGTAATGATCGGTATTTTGAGAATTTTAGCTACAATTTTGTCTATTCAAAAATAATCGTCAATATAGGTCCATGTTTTGGTATATCCCCGCATATAACTGTACCTCCCGATTTTCGGGAATTTTCAGTGGTCACGAAATTTCTTCACTAAAATTCGTCAACATGGGTCCATTTTAGAGGGTCTACATTGTTTTGATGAAACTACCCTCAATTTGACTCTTGAAGTTCCCTGCAGCTATAAACTTTTCCGCCACAAAAAATTAAAGATGGGTTGACTCTTTGATATAGCCCCGTAGGTGGTACCTTTCACCTAGCTGAACACATTTTTTTAGATTAGATTAGATAACACTGTGCAACAAAATGGAGGTGAAAGGCTGGGGCACGGAAAATTCCTCTTGGGGAAGAAAGGCCTTGGTAAATATATTATGAACCCCGAAGGACAGATCCGCCTTGAGTCGAACTTCCGCGTTATGGCGTGATGAAATTTTTGTTAGTGACCCTATGGGCCATCAGGAATTAGCGTTATATCTTTGTTCACTGTTGCTTAAGTGCTCTACAAAAACAACAAACAAAGATATAATGCTAATTCATGATGGCTTACAGGGTCTCTTGCAAAAACTTCATCACGCCATAACGCGGAAGTTCGACTCATGGCGCAACTCTCCTTCGGGGTTTTTAATATACACACACCAAGGGCTTTCATCTCCACAAGGAATTATCTCTGCCCCAACATTTGCGTTCACAGTGTAATTTAAGCAATAGGGGGAGGCAGTAGGAGTTTATCCATTGTCGAAAAGTTGTTCCACCTAAAATTGTGAAAGGACCCTAGTTATTCCATTTTAATTAAGACTATTTTATGGTGGAGGGTATAAAAAGTTCGGCCCTTAAGTTCTTTCGAAAGTCTTTCTACAGTGTTGTCTATCTCATCACCACATAATTTGCAATACAGTAATCTACACTACCACCCCACTCGAAGTTAAATTATCGAAGTGAGCGAAGTTTGGAGATCACCAGCCAGATTGCATGGCTTGCGAGTTTATGGTTCATGACTTGGAGCAGGCCACGCCCACAACTTCCTTAGTTTCAATATGATAACTATAGAATCCCATATAGAAACTAACAATCGGCAATGAGCGTGGACAAAAATATGATCGATTAAAGTAACCAATTCTGCTATCATGACCCAAGGTGCGTTGATCAAAAAAAGTAAACAATCGTTAAGTTCCGCTGGCGCAAATTTTTTATACACTCCATCATAAAATATTCTGAGCTAAAATTGAATAATTAATCTCCTTTCCTGTCCAGACCTTTAGGTGGATAAGTTTTCCGACCTCGGATACCCCAAATGCCTAAATTAGGTCAGAAAATCTATCTAAAAATAAGGCGGTACCTTTATACGGGGGCTATATGAAAGTGTGGACCTATGTTGACCATTTTTGGTGCAAAAGTTTCATGACTGCAGAGAAATTCAAAATGTAGCTTAAATCCTCGAAAGCCTGAAATCGAGAGTTACCGTTATATGGGGGCTATACCAAAACATGTACCTCTGTTGATAATTTTTGGGGGAGAAGTTTTGTGACCACTGGGATCCTCAAATGCCAATTAACAAATAGTTTGGTCAATAAATGTAGATAAATACTTCAAAATACCGAAAATCGAGAGCTACCCTTATATGGGGGCTATACCAAAACATGGACCTATGTCGATCATTTGTCTTGGAGAAGTTTTGTGAGTAGTGGGAAATTCAAATGCCAAATAACACGTAATTCGGTCAATAAATGTAGATAAATTACTCAAATACCGAAAATCTGGAGGTAACGTTATATGGGGGCTATACAATTATGGTATGTTGACAATTTTTGATAGAAATGTTTTGTGATCACTGTAGCTAAATTTCTCAAAAATACCTAAAATCGCGAGATACCGTTATATGGGGGCTATATCAAAACTGGACCTATGTCGAAAATTTTTGATAGAGAAGTTTTGTGACCACTGGGAACCTCAAAATCCAAATAACAATTGTCAAAATACCGAAAATTGGGAGGTGCCGTTATATGGAGGCTATACCAAAACATGGACCTATGTCGACAATTTTTGATGGGGAAGTTTTGTGACCACTGGGAATCTCAAATGTAGTTCGGTCCATAAATGTAGCTAAATTTTCGAAATACCGAAACCGGGAGGTACGGTTATATGGGAGCTACACCAAAACATTAACCTATATTGACAATTTTTGGTGGAGAAGTTTTGTGACCAATGGACACCATAAACGTCAAACTACAGGTACTTCTTTCAATATATATTTATATATATATATATATATATATATATGGCGAATAACAAAATTCCTTTACAATTCCATTTGAAAAAAATTAAAAAATTTTTTTACGAGCACATCTACGATTTTTCGTACAGAGGTAAAGGAAAAAAATCCGGTTTCAAATCTGCTCGCGTTCACGAAATTGGCCAATGCGCGCGAAAGTTATAGCGGTTTTTATTCTCATATAAAGAAAAAATATTTAAAAATATCTTTTTTGTTGTTATGAGAAAATGTATGCATAAATCGTTAACAGCAGTCCATATCTATTCGTAGATGTTTAAATAGTTATTAAATTTATTATTATTTTCGCGGAAAGTCAACAAATAATAAAAAAAATTTGAAGTAAATCCAAATTATCCTGTCCCAGAATCCGTACAAACCCTCAAAAATAAATTAAAGAATATATGCGGAATCTAGACAATGCGTAGAAAAATATGATACCAAATTTATAGAGATTGGGTACATAAATTGCATATTATAGCAACAACAAAAGAGAAAAACTTATTGTTGGAAAATATTGTTGCAAATATTTTTTTGGTTTGATTCTAAAAATTAGAAAAAAATATTTGGGAGTTCTCCAACTATTTTGCTAAAATCCCATAGAATAATGAATGTATACAGTTAAAACTTCATCAAAAAATATGGTTTACCATCGGGAGAGTTTAACTGATTACTGTGATAACTTATAAGAGTAGGAAATTAAGAGTAATATTGAAATTACAATCATTCAATTAATATTAAAATTAAAAAGCCAGTTATTCGCGAATTAGTTAAAGTCGGTTGATGCGCATCCGTTTTTGGATACAGCGAATCAATCTCTTTCAAAATTTATGCATATTTCGATGTTTCACTCAGGGGCCATTGTGTGCCACCAGTTGCATCATACACTGCAAAAAACCTTAAAGTTGGTGAAAGTCGCGTCATATGCATACGATTTTAATGCGCATCCGGTTTCGTCAGCGCCTATCAAAAATACGTCCAAATATACCAATTTTAATTAGATTCTTCAAGAACCGCGGATGTGCCTCCACATTCTATTTTTGGTGAAAAACCCATATTACACGCGAATCTCTGTAATTTATGACACGCGTTTTCGCAAATATTATAATCGCGTATAAAGGATTCCATTTACGTAAAAAAATTTCAAGAAAATCGCGGTTTAGTACGCGGATTTTTCGAAATAATTTTTTGCTGCTTTTCCTATTTTCAGGGTATCTATATCCGCAGTTTTAGTGGATGGATTCGCTCGCGGAAGGTCTCATTAGATCCGTCGTGTAAAAAAAACTAAATTCACGCGGGGTACAAAGGAAATTGAATGGCACTTGTAAATTTTAAACGCAAAAAATAGGTTTTTTAAAAAAAATCACAGATCAAATATTGGCCTTTAGACTCCAATTACTAGGATGCTGTAAGGAGCACACTCATGAGATATGCATTAAACGACGTAGAATCAAGAGTTTTATAATCCTAATGTTAGTTTTGAATATTATCTTGTTGCGCGTCCGAATTATTAAAACAATTCAAAAAACCCCGAAATTCCGGCTTCAAAATGTTAGCATCAATTTTAGGTGGATGCAGTGGATATATCGAAAAATGATACACTAGTATCATATTGCCCATGAAGTATTCTTTGAGTCTTTCTTTGGGCATATGTCTATAAAATGTAAGGTTAAGCCTAAAATCGGAAGGGAGCATAAAAAAACTTGTTGGCTTCAACCCATTTTTACCTATTTTTCTACATTGATGCCAACACAGCTTCCACGTAAATTAATTTTAATGGTCGACCTAATGGGATTCCTCCTAAAACACTTCAGTTTAAAGAATGTATATCATACTATATAGAATATGTTAACAGTTCGCGAATTCTGAAAGGGTGAAACTCGGATTCATCGATTGTAAAAAATTTTTGTTATTCGCCATATATATATATATATATATATATATATATATATATATATATATCAAAAAAATGTATGTAAATATAGGCGCTATACCACAACATGGACCTAAGTCGACAATTTTTAATGGAGATGTTTTGTTACCCCTGGGAATCTCAAATGCCAAATAACAGATACTTCGGCCAATAAATGTAGCTAAATTCCTTAAAATACCGAAAATAGGGAGGTACCGTTATATGGGGGCTATACCAAAACATGGACCTATGTCTACAATGTTTGATGAAGAAGTTTTGTGATCACTTGTAATTTCAAATATTAAATTGCATGTAGTTCGGTCAGAAAAGCTAGCAAAAATCCTTAAAATACCGAAAATTGGGAGGTACCGTTATATGGGGGCTATACCAAAACATGAATATACACTGGTGTGCCGAATAATAGAGCCACTGTCGTTACAATGCATTTAAACGTTTCTAAAGCACTTGTGTTATGACGGATTTTGCTTTTTTATAATAAAATAGTATCCCATAAATAAAATTGAATCAACATTTGTCCAATTTGGGGTTCGATGTTATATTGGGCAGGGCAGTAATATACGAGGACGAGAAGGCGAAGATGTACGTCGAGGAAAGGTCCATCGAAAAGCGGCCGTACAACAAGGAAGGACAAGTCCGATGAAGACCAGTTGGCACTTAGGAAGGTGACCACAAAGAAAGAAGGTATAACGTGAAGATTCCTGGAGAGAAAGCAACGTCCAGAAGAGCAGAAGTCCAAAGCTGACGCAGTAGAGGGTACATCTAAATCGGTTGCCACCACTACGGAACGAGAACTGCGTCTAGTCAAGAGGAACAGGCTTAAGCGGGAGGCAGTGTTACCAATGCCCATACCACAGAGAGGGAACTGTGCCTATTCGGGACGAACAGGCTTAAGCGGGAGGCAATGTTACGAATGTAACTGATAGGTTTAAGTTAGTTTAATTTAATTTCCGTTAATTTAAAAATTTGAATTGTAACGTAAAGTTTTATTACGCAGTTACTTTATTTAAGCAACAACAATTATCATGTAGAATTATCTTCATTATTCTAGATGTTCTTTACCGTTCATTAATGTGCTTTGTTTTGTTTTGCCACAATCATGTAATTATTGTTTAGTTTGTTACTTCTTTATTGCACTTGTTTGTTGTTGTAGTTACGTCATTACTGTGCTTGTCGTCCAATTGTATTCCCCCATGTATGTATGTGAGTATGGTTGTTCGCTTAGTGCGAATGTGCGCCTGTGTGTTCGCTGCACAGATTCGAGATGTTGCCATATGTGTTCTGGAGGACTCTAGAACAGGGAGACTTTGGGGAATAAATACCGGGGAAATGGCAATGACGGAGTGAGTTGTGTTTTAAGCGTTGAACTGAACAGATCGGTAAAAGAATAGCTGCGTGCTAACTAGAGACTTGCTGTGTGCTTAGTAATTAAAGTCGGTTCCGAATAAGTGTAATAAAGTAAATAAAGCATTGTAGAAACGTAATCTAAAACGAACCCTGTTTTATTTGGTACAAATCGTACTGGGAAATAAAACAACGTCTACACGGAGATTAGTTAAATCTAATTCCGTAACAATATCCTGTCTTTATTTCAAAATCTTGTGATGTTTCTTCCAATAAATACTTTTAGACTATGTTTAAACAACACGTACGTTCTACTAGAGTTGATATCAACCAACTTTTACTTAATTTCTTGGAGCAAAGGAGGGCAAAATTGTGATATTCCTTACAAGACCCACCATTTTTTGCATTGAAAGTTTTAAAATACCAAAAATTGTCAACCGGTTTTTAGTCTTTCCTTATTTTTGTTAGAAGTTTAGCTAATTCCATTAAAATTACACCTATTGTTACAATATTGCGGTATATTCGATGCCTTTTTAAGGTATTATCGTTATTTCTGGGCCCGCATGGGGTTTCAGCTCCTTCCGGGGTCTAAAAAGCGGTGCGAAATTTATTCTGGAAAATAATGCTAGGAAGGATAACTATCTTTTCTTCTAAGATTTTAATGGTCAAATTACAATTTGTGGCTCTATTATTTCGCACACCAGTGTATGTCGAAAAATTTTGGTGGAGAAGTTTTATGACCACTGGGAACCTCAAATGCCAAATAACGGGTAGTTCGATCGCTAAATGTAGCTAAATTCCTGAAAATACTGAAAAATTGGGAGGTACCGTAATATGGGGGATATAACAAAACATTGACCTAAAATGACAAGTTTTGGTGGAGAAGTTTTGTGACCACTGGGAATATCAAATGCCAATGGTAAAAAAATAACGTAGCAAACATCCTTAAAACCGTTAAATGGGGGCTATACCAAAACATTGGCCTACGTTGACAATTTTTTTTGTAGAAGTTTTAAGATCAGTAGGTCAAGTGTCAAATTACAGCTAGTTCGGTTAATAATTGTAACTAAACCCTTCAAAATGCCTAAAATCGGGAGTCGGTTTTCAGCTTACCAGGCATGTCAGATGACCGATTTTGGTAAGTTACATTTACACGTATATTATTAAGTAATTGTTTGTGTGAATTAATGTGAAACGTTGTTCTTTCAAGTCGCTCTGGTGTCGGACAATACAGCTCCTTAGGTCACAGTAGCTCAATTAATTAAATACCACAAATAATTCAAAAGAAAAAATGTTTTCAATTGGATATAATTTGTATATTATGACATTTAGATGATTTTTTGTATTAGTAAAATAAACAAACGTTTTGTTTGCCAATTTCCTCCCTCACATAATCATCCTCAATGAAACAATAGTTGACCTAGAAATCTCAAAATGATTTAAATACAAACGAAAGACTTAAGCTAGAAACTTGAGAGTACATCCAACACCATTCAAATTACCACAATTAATTACATCCATCCATAGTTTACATTAACATTATTTTTTAAAATTAAAGAAGAACAAAACAACAAAATTAATTTAAGATGTTACTTGACTCTCCATTTAGCTATTATTTCCAGCAAAACATCTAGGTCCATCAACTTGGGCAAGCGTGGTATTGATGTTAAGCCTTCAACTCTAGCTAAAGAATGAGAGCGATTTTATTGAAATTTTGATTTACTTAAGTACTTAGGATGAGACGCGAATAGTATTAGTTGTACAAAATGGTATTAACATCAAAGATGTAATTAATAGTAGTATTTACAAAATATGTACATGGTTGCATTTTTAGCTGTTAAATTCAAATATTTAAACATATGTTGCGTAATATTAATTGAATTAGTGAAAACGTATACGTAAAGTATTAAAATAAAATATGTACAGAAGAGAAATTATAATAATTAAAGTTGATCCGCTTCAGTCTCCCCCTTCTGATGCTCCAATCGTCCCGATTAAGCATCAGAAACAATGAGTTGTTGAATCTGCTGCGGTAAACTGCATGATTTTTATGGGTTGTTGAATCAGGTATGTCCTCAATAGCACTGCAATAATGGTGTGTAGAGGAAGTTGTTGTTGCATTTCCAAACTATGTAACGGACTGTCATCGAAATCTCCCCCTGGAGTAAAGCTGCGCAAGTCTTGTTGGTTCTCCAAACAAGCTGGTAAAACTCCTCATAATCTCCTTCTAGAGTTATTTTGCTCCACGAATTGTTGGTTCTCCAAACAACCTGGTAAAACTCGTCGGAAAAAGTATGATAGGTTAAGGTCATCGGTAGGCAGTCAACAGAATCTTGAATAACAACTGCGAATCTTCTGGCTGCTAAGGTTGTCCAAATACAGCGATAATCTCTTCAACAGTAAGTACACAGTTACAATTGTCACAAATTGCCTGGATAAACATCTTTCTGCTGGGATCTTCTAATATTCGCGTTATTGATGTTCTGCTGGTAAACACAATATGCGCGACAAACACAGCAAGCGTTGATTTTCTCGGCTGAACGTTACGCACATTTTGAGCTGATGTGTGCGGACGTTGTTGTTCTTGCTTGATGTGCGTCGGTTCACCATTGTGCGTTTTCTTCTTGATGTTTTGTGTGTGGTTGTTGTAGTACATCATCACAGATGAATGTGCCTGCGTCGTCTTTGCTGCTTGCATTCATACTTGTACGTAAATGTGTTTTTGATCAATGCCTTTGCTTGATCGAAGGAGTTGACGTTCTTGTTTACGCCAATCCACAAATTTGCTGCGTAATCCGGATGATTGTCGATGGATGTTGTTCAAAACTGATACACAACAGAGACATCTCTATGTTTCTGGGATCGCCTAATACAAAACGCATGGGATTGCCTTCATAACGCATTGCCTGGATAAGTTTTGTAAACTTTGCCAACTGATCTTCACCAGATACGTACGCTTCGCATTCAATGTTGTTGTTGTCCTCGGCTGTCGATGATAGAGTGGTCGTGTTACATGGCCACGAGTTGGGCGTCAATAAAGAAGAACAAAACAACAAAATTAATTTGAAATGGTACTTGACTCTCCATTTAGCTATTATTTCCAGCAAAACATCTAGGTCCATCAACTTGGGCAAGCGTGGTATTGATGTTAAGCCTTCAACTCTAGTTAAAGAATGAGAGCCATTTTATTGCAATTTTGATTTACTTAAGTACTTAGGATGAGACGCGAATAGTATTAGTTGTACAAAATGGTATTAACATCAAAGATGTAATTAATAGTAGTATTTACAAAATATGTACATGGTTGCATTTTTAGCTGTTAAATTCAAATATTTAAACATATGTTGCGTAATATTAATTGAATTAGTGAAAACGTATACGTAAAGTATTAAAATAAAATATGTACAGAAGAGAAATTATAATAATTAAAGTTGATCCGCTTCAAAATTTATTTATTTCAATTAAAATATTCGTTTATTGTTTAGTGTCTTCTTTGTTTTTTGTTGAACATTTGAACTTGATAGGGCATTTAAACGTAAGCAAGAACAACAACAACAACAATGACTAATGAAAAATACCATCTAATTATGATCATAAATAACTTTATTTTATGTGTGTGTGTGCGGCACAAATTCAATTGTAACCCGAAAAAGTGTAGTGACTTCCTAACTTGTTAGGTATTGTTTTGTTACTTGGTTTACACGTACAAAAAAAACATAAAATGACAACCATAGTTTTTGGCTTATGACTCGATGGTGGGGCTGTGTCAGTGTTCAAAGACCCTGAAACGCATTCATGATTTGAAAGAAACAATTAGGAATGCATGTTGCGTACTTCAAGTTCATAGGTACGTCAGAGTCATAAATTCGGAAGGGAGGGAGAGAGAGAGAGGGGGGAAAAGTGTTAACAATTTCCCGTTTAGAGTTTTATTGTTGTTAGTAATGGACAATGACCTGTTAAAATAAATAGTATTGGGGGTTTCAGATTAAATGGTGTAAAACCAAATAATTTATTTTATCGAAAGAACATTTTCATTTCATTATGGATAGATTTGTACTCTAATTTAAGGTAACTTACGATAATGTTCGATAGTGAAATACATATATTGAATATTTCAGCGCTGACATTTATTGGTCTGTTCCAGAACTGCAAGAATCTACAAATTTTTACTACGATAACAATTTTCCCTTTATGATATCGAAAAAATAGTAAACATTTGTAGTTTGTATTAGTTACTAGCAGACCCCGGTCCGCATTGCTGGCCCGTCGTAATGAGTTTTAATGACAACTTTTTATCGACTTTATACTTGACAATTCAAAAATAGGTATTTTCTACCTCACTACTTCGGTCCATTGGCAAACCGAGAAGGATTTTTTGTCTGTAGCCTTTCTTTTCTCTTACGGACTTTTTCGGATTTTTTCGCCAATTTATGCTTTTTAGGATTTATTATCGTCCATGTCCCTGTCTTTATCCTAAAGCGATCTAATTATAAAAGTTAAAAAAATGGTTAAATCGAATTCTCCCGCTTATTGAGACTTATATGTTTTAGCTTTTCATGGCTGATGGACCGTTGAACCTCACCATTCAAGTAAATTTGTAAATATATAGTTTTTCTTGATCGGGGGCGCAACCCGATGCACTCATAAGTTTAGCAAATATAGCGATTATAAAATAATAGACCCCGATATTCGTCTACAAATATATAGCATTTTGGACCACGAGACATTCCTGAACATTTTCTAAATATTAGGTTCAGTAGTATTGGAAAAATAATGTTTTAAAAAGAGTGGGCGTGGTAATCAGTTTTCAAGATATAACATATTAAAAAAAGTAGGCCTGGTCCGGTATTTTGGTTCCAAATATGTACCTAGGGGGCACACAACTTCATTGCCTACCAAAATGTATGCTGAAACCGATATAATCATACGTTTGGCTTATATATAGCGTTTAAAAGAAAGGCATGGGGAAGGTAACCCACCTCTTCCGAAATTCATAAAATATACATAACAACGGCAAACATTGAGCTTTTGTCGCAAATTTTATATAAATCCCTTCAGTAGTATTGGAGTTATAACATATTAAAAAAAAACAGGCGTGGTCGGGCCTATAGGCCCTAAAGAAGTACCTAGATTGTAGATTAATCCGTAAAGTTTTAATCCGATACATGCATAATTTTTGCAAATATAACGTTTTTTAAAAATATGGCATAGGAAGGGTACCCCGCTCCATCGGGAATTCAATAAAATATGTAACCTGTTTTCGGGGGCGTGGTAAACTTTTCTTTCCAAAAAACCTAAGTTGGGTTATGACAGCATTTGATTTTTATTCATAAAGGTAAGGCGTTTTTTTAATTCCCTGAAATTTTCAGGAAAATAGGTTCAGTAGTTTTGTAGATGTAACATATTTTAAAAAGTGGGTGTGGTCAAGTCATTGGATCCTAAAAAAGTGGGTAAGGTCTTCCGAAATAGATACATTCATAATTATTGTAAATATAACATTTTTGAAAAAGTAACCCAGCAAAATGTTCGATGCCAAAGATGACATTCAATCATGGGTGCAAGTGATCTAGCATGTCATCTTTTTAGCATCTTCATCGATGAATTTTATATGAGCGTGGACCCCAAAAGATGACGTTCTTTTCTGGATCCTAAGCATGTCATTTTAACCAATGCGTTGACATGACATTTCCACCAATGCAGGCATGTCATTTCCACCAATGATTTGATATGTCATTTTCACCAATGCTTTGACACGTCATTTTCACCCATGCTTTGATATGTCATTTTAACCAATGCTTTGGCATGTCATTTTCACCAACCCCTTGGCATGAAATTTTCATGTATTGTTTGGAAAATGGAAATGCTGTATTGAAATATGGTTTTCATGAAAAACAAACTCTTTATTAATTCAAACGAATTCATGAAATAACTACAATTAATTTATCAGTTTAGTTTTTCAAAAGTTTACATCCAAAATTGCAATGTAATCACCACCGCTGCAACGCAAAAGATTACTTCCTCCCTTCTCCGCAAGTGATATTCTTTCATCTAACAAAAGGTTTTTTCAATTATCTTCCCATCACCAGTTCAGATTTCGACATGGACTCCAAATGTACTCCTTTATGTATTTTTATTTCGTAAATTACTTTTATTTTATAATTTTGTTATTTTATAACAACATTTTGGTAATTTATACTCTTTTGTTTAGTGACGGAAATATGTAGGGATCTACAACCCGGCTTGCTTTAGGGATCTCTAAGAACAAAATGTAACGAACGGGGAGGAGAGACTTTTTATGGAAAATACCATTTATGCTTAATTAATTTATTTTTAATTGTTTTTTTCCAAAAGTAGTTTCTTCTTTATTTTCAGATTCTTGTTCCTTTTCGTTTCGGACTTTTTTTTCAAATTCCAAGAAGCGAGATTTGATTGATTTCATTCTATGTCAGATTTAGAACAGACAAGGGAACTTTTAAAATAGCAATGTGTGCAGTCCGATTCTATTTTTAGCTCGATGGTTGGGACTTCATATAATACCAATTGTTTAGAAGTTTTAGTTGTTTGATATGCAGGAAATGTAAGACAACATCACGACGACAGTTCTAACAACTTTGGTCTGTTCCAGAAACTGCAAGAATCTACTTATTTTTACTACGATAACAATTTTTCCTTTATGTTATCGGAAAAAATAGTAAAAATTAGTAGATTTTTGCAGTACTGGAACATACCAAAATGAAAATAAACAGGTGTGTAAATAAAAACACAAACATCATCTCTATTGGATCGATTGAATGGGTACAAATGCTGATGAAAAGATCGGATCTTTCACGACTTCCTTTGCATTGGTTCAAATCCTAATGAAAAGATCGGATCTTTCACGACTTCCTTTGAACCAATGCAAAAGATGACATGAAATCACGTCATCGCAAAGAACCCCTTCCGTCAAATTTTGCTGGGAAGGTATAGGGGAAGTACCCCACCCATTCCGAAATTCAACTGAATTTGTAGCCTATTTTAAGCGGGGCCATCTATGTACGTTCCCTGGCAATTTCAGGAAAATCGGTTCAGTAGTTTTTGATAAACATTGAGAATTGAAAAAAGTGGGCGTAAAATTTCTTTCATAAAAACCCAAGGTGCACCCTTCATGACATTGTTTTATAAGGGGGCTATACAGAATTTAATTGAATTTGAATTGTCCCAATTTGAACTTCTATATCTCAAAAACGGTAAAACCGAGAGAATACCATAAATCTCAAGCTTGTAGAGAATTTTCATAGCTACAACATTTTTTTAGTCCCATTTTGATAGGACTTGCGGTTTTTAAGCAAAATCGTGAAAACCTAAACCACCCCTAAAAATGTCAAATTAAATCGCGATTTATTTAAAAAGCGCTCCGGCGATTTTTTTTTTGTTTTTTGATTTTTCTCATCTATAAACATTGTAGTTTCAGAATCCGCAAAAACTTCCGAGGTGTAAGCACCTTCCATTTAAAATTGTTTCAAGAGCACCGTGATTACCAACAAACGACAATTGAGTTTTATATATAAAGAAGATATATATTATTAAAAAAATATAGAAAACATACGACGGATCTTGTAAAAATTGCATATTTTGAGTACTTTAAGCTGTAATTACGTCATCTAGGGAAGTCATAGGATCTTCATATGGCATACCGGATATGTTTAGGGTGTATAGTATATAGTCCAGTATTCAAATATATAACATAAAGTTCATAGCGCCCATGAATCGGCCATAACCTAAAAATCGTCATGATACTCCTTCCTGGTCACTAATATTATTCCGACTCATGAAATTCACTATTTCCTCGATTTTACCTCGGAGTTCATTGCTACTATATTGCAAAAGGATGAGCAAGGGTATTGGATGAGCAAGGGATGGTGTTAAGTGCTTCGTGAGCGGCTGCAGTTGGTTGGACTGCGGGGGAGTCGCGCATTTTGATGAAAACGACAACACATTGGGGGCTACATAGTCCCTCACATGGTCGTGTCCAGAACAACCACTGAGATGCACACACTCCCGAAATCTATTGCATCTCACCAAAGTTTGAGTGTAATAGATGCGGAGGAGGCAAACCGATCACATGTAAATTGGTCCTGGGTTTTCCTCCGTCCCGACACGGAGAAGAATTCGGAACAGGCATTCCTGGATATGTTGCTCCCAACATAAAAAAAAATTAAAAATACAAACATATGTACACTGAGGTAGAAGACGTTGGCTTGAACGCTGAGATAGTGAGGTTCCAGATCAATCCAGTGTCGAAAAACCCGCCGTCATTGAATTGATGTAATAAACTGGATGCATAGGACAGCGAAGGGGACAGACTTAACCCGTCCAAGCTAATTACAGTACAGTAGCCTTAAATGGCTGTAGGGAAGGTTATCATAGATCTACTTAAGTTCGCTAATTTCTCATACACGTAGTTAAACTAATATCTTATCTAACTTTCCATGCCTCTTCTCCCTTTCCTTTCTATTCAGGATGAACAGGTTGGAGTAGCTGCCTATAACAACGGTAGCTCGGCATACTACAACCTAACCTAGCCTATATACTCAAACTGTATGCCTTACTAGATTTTCCAACATTTGCATAGTTTCCTGCCCTTATCGTGACGAGTAAAACTTTCATTAACAATTGAAGAAGTAGAGTGTGTCTCTGTTGTGGTTTCAGTTTTCCGATATTTAACATCCGCGATGATACAGATCTTATTTTATTCGCTACATTGAATCAAGTGTCAACCTTTACTGCAACAAGATAGGGATTAAATTCTACGTTGACTCCTTGGATCTAATGTTACAACATTCCATTGTCGAATGCTTAACTGTGGAGGGGCTACAGTGAGCCACAAATATATTTTTGTTTCTTCATTCTTCATTCTTTTGAAATTAAAATCGCCTACAAACAATTTAATGACATGACCAAGGCAGCGGTTTATACTTTGTCTTGATAAGACCGATGTTGAAGAATTTAGTTTTTGCCTGAATTACCATTCGACAAACCTAAAGATAAAATGTTTTGACCACAAACACATGTCTGGTTTCAGGACTGTAGTATAATGCGTCGCATTACGGTGATGTTATGACGCCTTTCTCGTTCGATTAAACTTTCTAAGAACATCTAAGAGCTAAAGAAGGTCCTTAAAAAGTCAACATGAGGGGTGGTTCAATGAAAACGCTTGCGAGTGAAAACATTTTAAATTTAACCGTCACCAGTACGTATTACGTATGTATGTATGTATATCGTGTTTAAAAATGTGATCATGTTCCTACCGTGCCAATCAAACAAACTAAATCGGAGCCACAGATTTTCGGATTTCATGATTTTTGTTGTTTTATCTCTGGTCAAAAAGTACGTATACATAAAACAAACGGCCGATATTTAATTTTCCACTGTGTCAAAACGTTGGCAAAGTTAATGTTTTATTTCATAGGCAGTATAGTATGAATTCACCGCAAAAATGACATCAAGGAAATACAACTTCTTCCGCAGTCTCATTGGTAAAATAAACATAAACCGGTTATTTTTGTTCGCCTTTAATCCGTAAAACGTGCTGTAAAAATGTAGATGGCAAAGTATTTGTTTATGTTTTGTTCGGTATTTAATTGAACAATAAACAATGTTACTTTTTAAAGTCCCACATTATTAACGCTGTAAACATAATTTGCCTTTAATTAACATTAAAAACAGAGTAAATAAGCTGCAATCGTCAAGGTCATTTGTGAGTGGATGGTGATGGGTGTAACTCAAAAATAAATTATCTTTTGGCAATAAGGAGTCGTTGACGCCAAAAATTTGCCGCATAACAGAGATGTTAGCCCTTGTGAGATTATTTAATTTAATATTAATGTATAGTCAGTGCTATGTAATAATATAAAGTATGTAGGTATGTACTTACATCTGTGATTAGCATTATTTAATGCATCCAATTTCATAGTAGAAATAAAAATCACTTCGGGACAATTTGTTATTATACACAGCAAATATATTTTTCAAAACTTGAGAGTTGTAAAATAACATGCATAAAATTACTGCTGTTATAAGAGGAAAAAACTTTTTTACAATTTCTATGGACTACTGATATGATTATTAAAAATACCTAAATAATTGGCGATACTCAAATGAAAACTTTTTTACAATCTAAATATCATCCAATGTGGCTGCAACTTGTACTGTTGGCACATCGATTTTCTTTTGAATAATGTCTTCATTTTGATGCAATGGTTTCCAACCAGCAAACAATTTAGATAGGGCAATAGTGCAATATGCTGACTTTTCTAGCTGTTGATCAACAGTTTCACGTAACACATGATAAGCAGCTGTAACTTCAGGGGAAATGGTAACGTCTGCAAAAGGGAAAAGTATTTTAAAAATAAAAATCAGGCTAGTGCTTACAAGAAGCTCCCGTATTGTACTTACTTTTATGCTGATGTTTGGACAAATCAAACATGTATTGGAAATAACTTAATTGATCGTAAAGATCTCTTTCGGTATATTGTCTCACCAGAGTACCATTTTTACAACGCATACATACGGGACGACGACCGGCGGTGACATGGGTATAGCAACGAGTATTTTGATTGCATGCAGGATCATCACATACCAACCAATTCTGATAGAAACGTGTTATAAATGAACGCATACTGAGAATCAATTGATTACGTATAGCAATTACATATTGATAAGGACCAATGGAACAATCGGGATTAGAACATTTTTGCAGAACAGCTTCATAGCTATTGCCCGCCGAAGGTTTAAATGCAGCTGCAACAATATTTTCAGTTTTGCAACGTACACAAATGAATTTGAATTTCTCACAGGTACGATATTTTTGTAAAGTACTCTTTACCAAAGATTCACCGGTAGAATCGACTGCACGCTCTTCGTAGGTTCTGAAAAATATAAGCAAAAAAGAGGTTTAAATACGGCTCAAGTATAATTGTGAACTAAAGTATAATTTAAGAATAAGAGGGGAAGAATTTATGTAACCCTCAACAACATGGACGACTCAGATATTACGAATAGGAAGAAGACCTTTCCAAAATTCCCCTGCTTGAGAACTCTTTTCCAATTACCTATCCGGAGAAGAAATCCGAAGATACCACCTTGAGAATAATTATTTTGGCGTTCTTTCTCGACATAAGGTAAAGCTAAAATCTTCCATAACTCGTGAATGTTATTTAAACCTGCTTGAAATGCTTGTTGATCTAGGGCTTCTTTTGTAACATACATATGACCTCTCTTTCTAGATCATGAAGATCGCTCATGACATACCTTGGGGGTGTCTTATCTACCATATGAGGAGGCAACCTGTTGCAGTTTTCAGGTCTGCATTCTGACAGGTTTGAATATTTTTCTATCGCTTCGCACTTATATTCGCGGACCATACTGGCTTATGTGTTAACAAGGTTTCTTTACCTGCACCCCAAGTACTGCTGGCTTGGGATTTGAGGACTTTCTTGCTGCCAAATATGAATTTTGGAGTAGTTTGTGGTCCACGAACAGCGTGGAGTGCTTGACAATATCAACGGCTTTTAAAAATGCATGCGCCACCATCACTGTTCTATCACTAATAGACGTGGGAACGATATGGGTGGCTAGCGACAAGTTGAGAACTTTAGTCAGATACTCAACCAGCTGTTTCAGCACTTCCATGGAGATTCCCTCAGGGCCCAGCGGCAACTTGGCTGTTACCAGTCCAATTCACAAGATAATGGGGGTTATTCTGAACGTAAATTCCCCGTGACTTTTCTCACTTTCTCCTTTGTAACGCGACGCTCAACGGACCGTATGTGCCGCGGCCCTTAAGCCGTAAACACATCCAACGCTTGAATAAAGTTTTGTGTCATCTCAGGTAGAAAGCGCGATACACATCCAACGTTGAGTAAAGTTTTGTGCCATTTCTGGTAGATGAATAAAGAAAAAGTGATTCCAAGTTTAATTTTTTCTTTATTCTTCTACCGGAAATGACACAAAACGTTACTCAAACGTTGGATGTGTTAAGGGCTGAAGAGTAAAGACAAATTGAAACTTGGCAGCACTTTGTCTTTTATTCATCTACCAGAAATGACACAAAACTTTACTCACACACACAGGGTGCCTCCTCAAATCTTCAGTGGACCATCTACATGAGGAGGCAAAAATTCTTCCTGTAAAGCAACACAATGAGATGCTTTCGTTGCAGTACCTGCTTGGATGTTATCGTGTGAGCCATCCCAATCACCCTCTTGTGGGTAGGCCCGCCCCATTCAGGGAGATCAGGAAGGATATCCATGCTCTAGAGGGAGAGGTCCAACGATACAGGAGAGAACCCCTAGATCAACAAGCATATCAAGCAGGATTGAATAGCATTCACAGCTTTAGGCACAAATAAATGTATTTCTATAGCTCAACTAACCGAAAAAGTTTAAATATTCGGTATTGATTTCAATTTTAAACGTTTATCCCTCATTTTGCCTTTATGTTTTATATTTTTTTTAATCTATCTATAATAGTGGTGGTTCTTACATTACAAAAACTACGTTAACAAAATCTTCTTTTCCTTGTAAAATATAATCCTTGGTATAAGCGGTGGTTAAATGCCAACTCAAAAATGTACTGCCAAATTAACATTTTAATTGGTTACTACTATAAATTTTACTTATTTTTGGAATTATTTAAAGTATTCCCTAAACTAATTGCTAGTAGATAATTTATTTTCATTCCCACTTACCTCTGAACTTGAGCTCTGAACTTAGTCGGGTCCAATCCCAAACACTCAGCCACACGACTGGCATCGGTACCATCCAAAACCTCAACCATACGTGTTACAACCGGATGAATTTGTGATGAAAGATAATAATCGGTATCTAATTTCAAGGTTTCACTACCTTTCAACTCATCCAAATGATATGCCCTTTGGGTGGCTGCATTCGAACTACCATCTTGGCAAATAACATAATCGACCATATCACCCTTTTTGTAACGACGATTACGAGTTTTATTCATACGCAGTGCAACTTGAACATGTGGCTGCGTTGAAGAATTATTAAAATCGGTTGGAGCTTTTGATAATTGTTTCGTTATCACAAACATAGGCAGTGGAACATCACCCGACAATATTTGATCTCGAACTTTTTCCAAATGTGAGTGTACAGCATCAAGTTTATCATCGAGTTGTTTATCCGACAGCACCTCATCAAGTACAACTTTACCAACCATAATGGCAATTTGTGACCAATCACGGCGGACAATATCCAAACCTTTGTGTTCTTGTTCCTTTTTGAGTTCACCTGAAAGGACATTTTAAATAGAATTACGACCAATGCATGATTTTACCATGGAATTTCCTTACCCTTTGCTGTTTTCGCCACTTTGACGGCAGCATATTTCTTCTTTTTCAACAACAGCAGACAACTGAATACACCATCAATATCCAATTCCAATTGTTTGTACAATTTATTAACACTCTGCTTAATGCCGCTGCCAATTTTGAAAACCTGATCATAGTCGGTGATGTTGGTATTAACCATAATGGAATCCGTATCACCATACACCACTTCATAGTTCATTTTTTGTACCAACGATTTGGTATTCATGAGAATTTCACGACCTTTTAGGGTTACCAAAGCGGCCAAGTGCTGAGCAAAGAAACGCGAATGGGCAAAACCTAAACAACCATACATGGAATTGGCCGTTAACTTTAAAGCCATCTGTCGAATGTGATATTGCATTTGCAATTCGGGCGAAAGATCTGGTTGGGCCATTAGTTTTTTCACTTCACGACGTGATTCAACCAAACGTCGTAATTGTTGTGGCAATATACCCGGTTCCAAGGAACTTTCAGGTAATTGTGGCACATCCTCTGGATTGTAAGGTTGTTGTACAGTGGTAAAACAAATGTTATATTCCTGTATAATACTTGGATATAGAGAATTGAAATCCATCAACAAAATATATTTGTCGTAGAGACCACGTATGGGATCCAATACTAAACCACCAGAATATGCAGCCTTCTTACGTCCGCCGCCTGCAGCAGACGTGGTATTAGCCGCTGTACTGTCATGGTCCATAGCATCAGGGTCGGCAGCAGCGGCATTGACAAATTCTCTTTTCTTTTTATCGGGTACAATGTAATTCTTTTCCGTGAAAGCATGCAGCAATAGATATTCATTACGTTCCGAACGACCGGATTGCAACGTACGTGTCATAATATTGCCACAAATATTGGTTATTTGCAAAGCCAATGGCATTATATTCAAATCACACATTAATCTCAAGATGAAAGAGGCATCTTGCATCGTGAGTGTAACTAATTTCAAAATACCATCGCCAGTTTCAAACATTTCCAATAAATCCTCTTCATTTATATCCATTCGATCGTTTTCCTTGATCTTCAAGACATTTTGACACAGAGTTTGTAAATCATATGATCTGGATCGTATACATTCCTCTGCGGAACGTTTTACATCGCACACCATACGGCCTATAAAGAAATCCAACATTTTCTTACCAAATGCTTGAGACATACGCAAGCGTCCAAGACGTGACCATTGTGGTATTTTCAGGGTAATAATACGATCAGCTATGACATCTAATTGACAATCCAATGCATCATGTGTCACAATGAGGTCTGCATCAATTTGTTGATATTGTGCCAAAAACCAACTTAGCAAGGCCCTTTCCGAATCATGTTTAAAGATTTTGGTGGCTTTGAATTTGGTCAGTTTTGCATTTAAATCAAATGGCCAGGTGCACATAGAAGGACGTGTAAGACCACACATGTGCTTGTTGAACGGTGGATTTGGTGGTGGCTTATCAACTTGGAAGCGATTGTGGACCAACATGGATATCATGCAAATTTCATTTTTCAAGGTTTTACTGTTTAGAGATGTACGTACATTTAACGTCAGCAAAGTTATTGGAGGTGGTGGAACTGGTTTGGGGTCTTCAGTTAAAACAACAAACTTGGGTTCACTAACCGTAACATCGATTTTACACCAACTCATGGGTGCAGGATTAACTTTAAATTGTTTCAAATTTAACCAACAAGGACCCTTTATTTTACGATCCAATATAAATCTTTCCAGGGATGTGGTATTGGTACCAAATATATGAGCAATGGAATTGTATTTTAGTTTTGTATTTGGTGGAGGTTTCTTGCCATCATAATGAACTTCCATATAATCGCATTGTTGTGGAACATCAATGCCAATCGAATGGTATGCAAAATTCTTTGTGACCTTACGCGAACGAAATTCGCCCAGTTTCAAGTCGTTCGATATGGTTTCATCGAATTCCTTATACAAATCGGCCAATGTGACTTTTTGTTTTGTAGGCTCTTTGGAAATGGGATCCAGTAGCTGGAAGGAGAGAGGTTTGAAACTAATATTAAGAGAAAAATAAGGAATCGGAGTAAAGTTCGTCGCAAATACAATCCTCCTCTTGGAATATACATTTTAAATCGAGTTTAAATTATAGACTGCAATTTTTACTTACATACTCCCTTGGCAGTAGATATATAACACGATCGATTTTCTCCACACGCACACTAATGGATTTACCCTCTTGAGTGCGGCCAAATAGAAAAACTTCCCCTGGACGACGCAAAGGATCTTCCCATGCTTCCCAATACCAGAAACGCAAATTCTCATGACCACTTAAAGCATCCGTTCCATTAGTCATTGGTGTGGCTGTTAACTCTTCATTGAAATCATCCATTTGACAGATGTTTTCCCAATTATTGAGTAACTTTTGCATATCTTCTTCGGGATTTGTTGCTGGTACTTTAGGTTTCGCCGGTGTTTCAACGGTTTTCGGAGCTGCTCCTACAGTTTTCTCCAAATCAAACTCATTTTCATCATCCTGTAAACAACTGAAATCCATTTCATCATCTGGTATATCAGGTTTGGTGGACGAAGGAGTTGGAGCCTCTGTTTCCTTTGAAACTGAAGGTTCTTTGGCGTTCTCTTTATTCTCTTCGCTTGGGGGCGGCTCTTTCGGTTCTACCAGCTTACTTACTGTTGCCACTGGGGCTGTGGAAGCTTTAGACTTTTCCTTTGGTTTCGATTTAAGAATACTATCCAAAAGTTCATCATCACTTGTCTCTTTGGATTTCTTGGACGACTCTTTCATATTTATGTTGTTAATAAAACTATTCATATATTCTTTGGCCACTGCCGCATCGGATTTTCTTGTATTGGTAACAATACGTGCAGGGGCAATTACTTTTTGGGGTTTTGTTGATGCAGCATCACCTGAAGTTGCAGCATCTTTGGGCTTATCTTGAAGCTCACCCAAGATATCAGCAAGAATATCATCATCTTTAATGGATGTTGCTGGGGTTTTCTTGGGTACGGCATTGCTAAAAAGATTCCTAATGGAGCCTTTGCCCTTGACAGGTTTATCACTTTCACGAGGCCGCTTCTTTGCACCCTTTTTCTGATCTTTCGACGTCTTTGCAGTATCATCATCCGAATATTCCTCATCTTCGAAAAAGTCACGACCATCTTCAGCATAACCAGTGCCATCTAAAGGAATGTTAGGATGCAATCAATCAGATCGTTCAGTATTTATGTTTATCTATTGTTCTTACCATCCTCTATCCAGTCATCTCCATATAATTCCTTTGCCTTCTTGGCATATTCACGTTCATCAACTATTTCATATACGCTATCGACCTCCTCTTCAACTTCGTATTTGTGTTTGCTACCTTTCAATTCTTTCAGCTTGGCCAAGGCTGCAAATCTACCTGCTTTATCAACTTTCTGCCTCTTAGCTCTCGGCTCACAAGCTAAAACAATACATTTTACATCTCTTCACAAGAAATACTGATCAGTGAGCAACTTACATGGTGAGTCAGCCATTATATCAATAAAATATTAAAAACTGTTTGTAATAATTGTAAAAACTTAAAAAATAGTTCAGCAAAAATTAACGCTTGCACAGCAGCAAATTTTTTTCCAACAAACTTGGCGGGAAAGCAAATGAAAACAATCAAAACGCGATTGTCAAAACAGCTGTTTGTCCCAAACACAGGGTTGTATTTGATATTCATAGAATAAGTGATGCCAATGCTATCTGAAACACAATCAAATCGCTTTGTAAAGTGATGCTGTAAAGATATGTTGTACAACTTCATAATTTAAAAAATAGTTAAACGGCGTTTGATGTCCATTCCTTTGCGTTACGTCAAATGAAATCTCATCTGAAATCCATTGGATTTCATTTGACGTTTGTGCAATTGAATTGGCATTTGAAACCCGGTGGGTTTGTTAAATCCGGTTATATATAAACGTACTATTATTTAGGGATTTAACAAATTTTGGGTTTCAAATGTCAATTCCTTTGCGTATACGTCAAATAAATCCTCATTAAGAAGGTTAACCCTGCAAAAAGCTATACAGTCGGACCTCGATTATCCGTAATGGTCGGGACTGGAGGCATTACGGATAATCAATTTTCACGGATAATGGAGGCAATGTTTTTATGCAGTTTTTTAACATACTTTAAGTAAAAATGGCATAGTATTGTACAATAATAATAGAGTCAGTAATTTTTGTTATATTTCTAAAGGTAATCTACAAAATTTTAGAAGGATACATATTATCATCGTCACATTCATCTGAATGGACTTTGTTCAATGGATTTTGTGATATAATACAAAGATGTAAACGTCGTGTTACATACATATTTTTATTAAAAAGTTTGTTATTATACAGTATTTTTTAGTATTTTATATGTATATCGTTTGATAAATTTGTTTTTAGACAAAATGTATATATTTTAAACTTCTTTTTCATCATTTAAATCATGAAATATAGAATGCTTTGATACCAGACTCCTTTCTACTGCAATTTGTTCACGTTTCATTTCATCACGTTCCCTTTTCAATTTGAGTTCCAACAACTCTAACCGTTTCCTTTCTACTTGTATGCGCAATCGATGCAATTCCAGTTGTCGTTGTTTATGGCTATTGGGAATTGTAGATCTAATTGGAGGTGGCTGGGAACCGGATACATTATGATCTGAAGAGGAAGACGATGATGGTATTTTAAAAAGTCGGGGAGGATGCATTTCAACGCATAATTGGGTTTGAGTCGGTTTTTCAGAATAGTTTCCGGGTAAAAGTATAGTTTGGGTAGTTTTTGCTTGGGGCGTTTTTACGTTATTTGAAAAATCGCTACTTTTGCTATGAGTCGTGTCATTTTCTTCGTCTTCTACTTCTGAGATACCAGTTGGATTAGACTTTTCGTCATCATCATCATCACTGCTTATAATAATGATATCATCATTGGATATGTCTTTTGTTGTGTCATTACCTCGATTGCATTTGTTCTCTTCCGTTAAGGGTAAACTGAGTATTTTATACTTCAGAATGTGTGAACTGTGGGACGTGTTATTCGATTCATTAACAGGCGTTTTATCGACTTCAATTTCAATGCTTCCTCGATCTTCACCATGTTCTTCTTGAACTGGAGGCAGAGTAGTAAATTGAACTTTTACACTGTGTGGGCTACCTCCCAGTTTATTACTATTCAATGAAGTACGAATAATGGCATTAGAGATTGAAGGCCTACATAATGATCGAACGGGTCGAAGACTGTGTCCCGACATCTGATATAGCTTTCTGAGATTAAAAATATCAAAGTCAGCATTCGCATCGAACGGATTTTGTAGTCTATCGCTTCCACTTGGACTTAGTTTACATTTTATTGTCATTGTACGGCAATTATCACATTCCGAAGAAGTTTTGCAAACAATTTTACAATGTTTGCATGAAGTTTGGGAAACACACAATTCTTGCTGGGAGTCATGTTCTTCTATTTCACAATCTATAAAGAAAAATGTAGTTAGTTTCAGAATTTTTGTTTGAAAAATCTAATATCATACCACAATTTTCGTTTTTTAAGCCCATTTTTATTAAATAGCGTAAAATTTTGATAATCCTAAATAATAGTTTTTCGGTGATTGAATTAATTTTGTGGCCGAACATTAATTTCTATTTGAAAATTTTGTGAACTGAATATACCAAAAATATTTTTTTCAATAAAAATTCTATTTGATAAATTTTAATAAGACTACTTGGCTATAATAAGAAAATAACTATCTAAATGTGATTCGAACAAAGTAGATTTATGACAAGTAAAAATAAAACCTCAATGTTGGAAGCGTTTCAAACTAGAAAGCAAAGATCTATTTAGTAGTATATATAGTCATGACGTATTTATCATTCCGACGTAATTCAAAGCGTGAAATTTGTGACGGGAATTGAAAATTGTGAACAAATCCGTATTTGGACAGGAGCAAATATGTACCATGATTCCATGGATGGAGAATCATGGATGTACCATGATGAATAGGACTGAAATGTGACATGTACATATATGTCCAGGACAATTGTTTTCAATCAATTGGCGTTTTTTTTGTTGATAGCTGTTACAATTTTGTTGGTTTTTTGTTTGTTTCAAAACAGTCTGACTTAATCCCATTGTTGTTCTTTTGATATTTTTTTTAATTCTAATTTTTTTCTAAATAACCGGCCTTTGCCAGGGTTCTGAGGTTCCTTTCTCCTATGGACAGGGCAAAACTAGGGCACGGGAACAAAATATCTTTTAAATTGAAAATTTTTCTTTAAGTAAACGGCCTTAAACAAGGAATTTTCGGACATATCTAGGGAATATTTCCCAGAAGATAATATATTGTTGAAATCAGTACAAAAAGTACTACCTGGATGTTTCAAATTTTAATTTTTGCGCAGCGTAATAAAAAACACTTTGATTCAACCGAAAATAATTAGTTTTTCTTAATACCGATTGATGCCGTTAGTTGTTGCAGTGTCAAAGTTGGCACTTTCTTGTATAAAAATAAAAAAAGATATACAGCCAGTTTCTGTATGTCGAAAGAAGAACCCAGCAAAATGTTTGCCTCCAAAGATGCAGTTAAATGATATGTACAAGTGATCTGGATGTGCATCAAATTATGCATTTTCACTGATGATTTTTACAAGAGCGTGACTACTGAAAGATGCACTCCAAAGCACTGCATTTTAACTAACCCTTTGGCACTGCATTTTAACTGACCCTTTGGCATTGCATTTTAACTAACCCTTTTGCACTGCATTTTAACTGACCCTCTGGCACTGCATTTTAACTAACCCTTTGGCATTGCATTTTAACTAACCCTTTGGGGTAGAATAGGAGGCAGTCCAAAGCACGTGTTTGGTACAGGCATTCTGCGGAAATTGTGCAAGCCATTACAAAATATGCCAGAACAAATAAAATGCATTTATTATTTGTGCAAAACAAAAATATTAACAACTTTATTACATTAACACAAATTATGAAAATTCTCCATTGAATTCAATCGCAAACATGCGTGTTTCCTCCGCTTGCATTTGTTCCAAGCTGAACTGTTTTTGCTTCATTTGCTAAATGGGTTGTCTTCCCATCACCAGTTAAGATTTCGACACGTACTCTAACAGCACTCCATTCGGAAATTTTCTTCTGGTGAGTTGCCGGAAAAATGTTCACAAATTAAATATTATTTAAATATTATTTAGTTTGTATTAACAAATGTTTGGACATGTTAACACGCTTATCTCTTTTTGGAAAATGAAAGCCGCTGCCTGTAGAGATGTACAATCTGATTTATGTACATATAGGGATCTCTAACAACTGCTAATAAAATGTAGCGAACGGAGTGCCTTTTTCACGACTCCGTTTGGACTGCATCCGGATGCTGTTAAATTGTGAGGAATTGGAGTGCCTTTTTCACGACTCCGTTGAACTGCATCCGGATGTTGTTAAAATGTGACAAGTGGATGTGATTCTTTGGATTGCATCCAAATGCCGTTAAAATGTGAGGACTGGAGTGCCTTTTTCACGACTCCAGTTGAACTGCATCAAAACATGCCGTGACAGAACTAGTCCACATTGCACTACTTCCAATTTATTTTGCTGGGAATGTGTGCGAATGAAACACGCCCGAACTTTGGTTTTCGAAATAATTTTACCTTTGCTTTTGCTTCAAAACAAAAAACAAATTTGAAAAATACACAAGAGTTTGGACGTGTTTCTTTCGCACACATTCTTCTTTCGACATACAGAAACAGGCTGATACTCTTTTTATACAGGAATAAGACAAAAGTTTTTATGATTCGGGAAGATGATGGTGAGTACTTTCATAGTATTTAGGGTCTGTTTCACTATGTCGAAAGAAAATGATTGCGAACGAAAAACACCTAAACTTTGGTTTTCATGTCAATATTGAATTTGTGTTTGCTTTAAAACAATTACAAATATTATAAATAATCATACACGAGTTTAGTTGTTTTTTGTTTCATTTTCATTTTCGTTCGACATTGTTAATCAGACTGTTAAAAAAAAAAGAACGAAGACATTTTTAAAATTAGCGTAGTAAAATCATTGTTTGAAAATTATTGTTTACAAGCATGCGGTCTGTTACAAACAAACAAATTCAATAGTCATTTCTTGCCACATTTTGCTTTTTTTCTTTAAAGTTTTTTTTTTTGTATATTAACATGGAAGAAAATTTTTTATAAATACCTATTATGACTGTATGTAGTATCCAATTGAAATTCATATTGGAGGATTGGGAGTGCAAAACTTTTTTCAAAATATGTCCAACTTTTGTCATTGCCCCCATATAACACCGCCCGATTTTAAATATATTGGAGGTTTTAGCGATATTTTATAACCCATTCGGCTGAAATTTAACTTCCTGGAAGATATGAATCCTTCTTATGGCTATATCACACCATATGCTTTTTCACATGTATGACATCAGCTGTAGGCCTATTCTGTAACTTTTAACAACTTTCGATATTGTTTAAATTTCTTTTGTTTTTGTAGCAACAATAAAACAAACAAAAGAAATTGTTGTAAAATAAACAATGAGTAAAGTTGTTAAAAAGTTACAGAATAGGCCCCCTGTAGGCCTATTCTGTAACTTTTTAGCAACTTTACTCATTGTTTATTTTACAACAATTTCATTTGTTTGTAGGCCTATTCTGTAACTTTTTAGCAACTTTACTCATTGTTTATTTTACAACAATTTCATTTGTTTGTTTTGTAGTTGTTACAAAAACAAAAGAAATTTTTACAACTTTTGAATCGATAAAAGTTACAGAATAGGCCTACAGATCTGTATATTGGTATACCCAAAGTGACAACACAAACATTGTTCCACAACATCCCATACGGGACAAGGGAGACTTCTCTCAAGCGACAACATACATGTGAAAAAGCATATGGTGTGATATAGCCATTACCAAAAAGTGTTAACATACATCAATGTTTTGGTTTTGACCCCATACAACGAGACCATCATGTTCAATGAATTTTTTGCCGTTTTTCGTTATTTCAGGCTAAAACACGTTATAATAACTTTTTTGCACATACATTTTAAATAATATTCAATTGCAATACGAAATGAACCTTGAAACAGTTTTGCCAGAAAATTTGGATTTGAATAAAATATTTGAGCATCACTTCCATAGTGCTGTGGTAATGTTTTTTTCTGAGAAAGGTAGCTACTCGTAAAGGAAAGATAAGCCGAAATCTCAGAGGTCTGAATCCGATTTGCTAGACGTTTTTTAGAGTTTTTCTAAAAGCCCTATTGCAGACTGACCAAAACGCATTTTACATTTAGCATGTTTTATAAAACATGCATCATTTAAGTTGTCAATTCCATACAATATCTGTCAACAATTCCTTTGCGTATACGTCAAATGAAAACTCATCTGAAATCCATTGGATTACATTTAACGTTTAAGCAATGGAATTGACAGTTGAAATAGAGTGGATTTCATAAATATGTATAAACTTACTATAAGATTGTATTGAATACATTTTTGATTTGCGGGTCTTCAAAATCATGTAAAAACGCCATCCACTACATACAATTTTATGGAACCAACAACAGACTTCTATTTTTATATTTTTATTAAAATAACTAATTTTTCAATAAATTTATTGCTAAAACTGTCATCATTGTTATAACAACAGCGCCACACATATGCAATGTACCCTGACCATTACATGATGTTGCCCCATAATTACAGCCATCCTCTTGGCAATAACAGCAGCTTGTAACTTCATCAGCTTTATACTCATCACATACTGTTCCATTGTTACAGCCACGTTTTAACACCTCCTCTTTAGTCCATATCATGGCACAGTATTCGAAATCTTCCGGGCATGGCTGTAAAAATTTATCACTGCCTAGGACATCGGCACAAGTTCCATGTTCTTCTTTGTTGCATTTGTGGCAGTGAAGCGAATATACTATGTAAATATGGGAGTTGCAATGAATGTAGGGTTTTTCAAAATACATAGTTAATGATACTAACCTCCATTCAGAGTAATTGCAAGCACAATAATTGTTATAAACCAAAAATCCATAACAAAATATAAAATAGAAGTTTAAGAAATTATAAAATGTACTGTCATAAATTTCAATATAAATATTGAAATAGGGTTTCCAATTCCTATTTGTATGTACATATTTGGATCATTATGCACAGTGTTTTATAATATAATAATTGTTCCACAAACATCCCAAAGAGAGACTCTCATATCAATGAGTGCACCTTTAACCTCTTTCGTCAGAAGTCTTACTGGTCTTCTCAGAAAGGTCTATTGGTATTCTTATCTTGTTTTTTATGAGAAGTCATCCTTGTCTTCTATTAAAAACATTGTGGTCTCTATGGGAAATCTTACTGAATACCCTGTGACACAAAATGGAAGTTAAGAGCTGGGGCAGGAAAATTCCTTTTGGGAATGAAAGCCCCAATTGAGAACCCCAAAGGTCAAATATGCTGTCCTTCTTGTTCTTGAACTCAAAAAGTAAAACAAAATGAAATTTTCTACAAAAATGTTTCACCGAAATTATATGTAGGTTTCCCATATCCAAGAAATCGATATTGTCACGTTTTCATTGTCCTTTATCAGTTTTACCCGTTACTTTCACAAAAAAAACCGTATGTTTATGTATTTCGGTAAATTTCGCATAATCTATGAACTATATATCAAATTCGGATGGTTACGCTTCTGAATTAGGCATCATAAATTTGTTGTTGGTTAACGACAGATTCATCCCGCTATAACTCAGAAGTCTGACAAACGGCGAATCTTTCTTCTAGGATTTTATATGTAGACATTCAAATAACCGGATCTGTCCGCCAGGAACAGATATAGTTCATGTGCATCCGAGTTTTCTACACAATCAAATGCATATACGAAATTCAAAGAAATACTTAATCATAGAGTTTTCATGAGAAAGGATCGGTCTTGTCCTAGTGGACGGACCCCACATAGAATTTTCCTAGCAACATTTTTGTAGAATATTTTCAAATCTCATCGTTTGCTAATTTTTCAGTCTCAGAAAACATCCATCTGCCTACGGGCTGAATGATGTACACAATATATCAAATATTTTAATAAAATTATCCACACCACACCAAAGTTCATAATGTCAGAGCTCGAAATCGGCCACAAAAATATATGACAATTGGTTTATTATTTTTCGAGATAGAGTTGGCACCCTAAAATGCTTTAATAACAACTAACGACCTCAAAACTTGGTAATATTTTTCTCTTTCAGATGAAGAAAAAAAATCTGCCAAAAAGTTACGTAGTTTTCTCGGAAAAAATCTCCTGTTAACACTAAGCACACTAAAATGTTGGCTTAGGTCCAGTTTGAAACTTGGTCGTTAATTGCTTATACTTTTTATTGCATGTAGTCCTTACAATTTGTATTGCCCCATCATTTTCACATATTTTGAAGGCTTAAAGATTTTCTCACGCGGAAGAATTCCGTCAAGAACATACTCGTGCAAAAAGAGGAAAACCGACAAAAATTTTCTAACTTTGCTATTTTTCAATGTAAGATTCGGCAGAAACAGTATTGATATGTTCGAATATATTCGAACGAATGCCCTTTCTAATGAATATGTAAGGAAAAACTAACACATTAGCCTATATAGGCCAAAATATAGGAACAAATTGCAATTTTGTGCACATTTTATTCATTTTTAGTGGTATAGGAATTCACTCTCGGAGTCGACCTGGAGTCGGAGTCGTGAAAAAAAACTCGCCTGGAGTCGAGCCAAAAATACCTCGACTCCGAAACCCTGATTATAAGGGACCTACTGTTTATTGCCGAATCCGAAATACTCAGGAAATGTCATCAACATCACTGAGGGGTATTTTGCCACAGTTGAAAATTTGATGTTACCTGGCCTGGCAATCGAACCCACGACCTTTAGCGTGCAAGGCACCCAGTGTTTTCGATTCGAATATACAGGTCCTTTTCAGCTTGTTACGAGACGTTACTAGAGAAATATATGTATTTACATATCGCTCATTTACTCCAAGAGTGTCATAACTAAAGCTCTGTTCCAGAACTAAAACATTTTTACAATTTTTACCACTTTTAAACATTTTGCGTTCCCTTACACACAATTTGTATGAAAATTGTTTACCACATTTACTACTTTTACCACTTTATAAAGTACGGGAACATGCCATAAAAGAAATACAGTTTGACAACAAATGTATTGCAAAGGTAAAAATTGTAAAAATAAATTCATATTAATTGTTCGTTTATGGGAACAAATTATGTCAAAACTATACGGGTTTTTGTTCACAAGTCTTGCTGTTGGTCCTCAAAACAATATTCCGTCGAAATATAGAAAGTTTATTTGCAATTTATAACAAATAAGGACTAAAATAAGAATTACCTACTACTTTGAGGTGACAATAAATGTATTGCATAGGGAAAAGCAGTACTATAAAACTAATCATTTTTGAATTTTTTGTAGTCATTATGCATTTTAATGACTTTTGCGGCTAATAATGGACTAACAGTATTGAATGTGATAAAGTTCAGTGATAATAAAAGACGTCGTGGAGGGTCTTCAGACAGGTACAAAACGTATGAGACCATATTGATAAGAAACAATGACGAATCGGCCGCACACAAGAATGCAAAGAATGAATATTTGACTCAATATGTATTGTCGGATAATGGACCTATGCAAAACAGTCTGATTTTAGCTTTGAAAACATCGAAAAATCTCTTGACACTATAGGGAAAAATAGACCTTCAGTGTATTATTTTGAAAGACCTACAACAGAGCTCTATTTGCTTTCTCAATATTATTGGAATCACTCCATTTTTACTAAATGGATAGATATTATACTCTATCATAATAATCTATAATAATAAATCCCAAAAACTGCGCCAAATCTAATAAAACCCATCAAATATGGAAATTATACACCTTCCGAATTTTTGGTTACTATATTTTACTATATATACTATATATATTGTACTATATTTTTTATGATTGGGAAGACATCCACACTGACATCATTAGGAAATATTAAGTCATTATTCTTAAAGTCGGTAAAACAGGTCCAAAAAGCTCAAACACGTTCAAATACCACCATTCCAAAGGCCAGATCATAACATATTAATCATATTTGTGTAAGTTGCTGATGTAATATAACAAAACTAAACTGATAAATACTTCGGGCCAAACTCCTGATATCAACCCTTATTATTTATTTTGGGTCCAGTCTAAGAAAAAACTCGAAAAAAGTCTCCAACGAAAGATCAAGATTTAATAAAAATTGGGGAACCACATAACATAAAATAAAGGAATAAAGGCCTACGTACATAAGCTGCCTCGCCCGGTTGCCTTGCTTGCTTCTGATAAAAGAATAAAAAAGAAAAGGGCAACTCAGTTTGAAATTTGCTCGGCCTCCTTTATTCTTTTATTTTTATTATGTCAAAAATGAAGCAGGAAAGCAAGGCAGCCAGGCAAAGCAGCGTATGTACCCAGGGGCTCAATTCTGTTACTATAAAAATGTGAAATGAAAACTTTTATAAAGGGAAAAACTGTCAAATGAAAAAAATTATAAAGGAAATATTTTTCATTTCATATTTTCATAGAACAAGAATCCAGCCCCAGGCCTTAAAAATGGTCGAGCCCAATTTGGAACTAGGTTGCCCTTTTCTTCTTTATTAATTTGTTTTTGTTATGTCAGAAATGAAGCAGAAAAGCAAGGCAACCTGGCGAGGCAGCTTATGTACCCAGACCTTTAAGGTGTGAACAGAATGAAATACGCCGCCTTTTTCACGCTCAGTTTCATGTAAAAGATTAAAGGCCAAGTACTGCCTAATTCAAATGCTGCCTAAATCATTTGAATTAGGTAGTACTTGGCCTTTAAGGCCTGCGTACATAAGCTGCTCTGCCTGATTGCCTTGCGAACCTGCTTCATTTTTGACATAATAAAAATAAAAGAATAAAGAAGGTCGAGAAAATTTCGAACTGGGTTGTCCTTTTCTTTTTTATTCTTTTATCAGAAGTAAGAAAGGTAAGCAGGCAAGGCAGCTTATGTACGCAGGCCTTTAGTCTATTACATGAAACTGAGCGTGAAAAAGTGGCGTATTTCATTGTGTTTCTACCTTTAGTCGTTTACAAGAAGTTACTGGACTTGTACAAATTATTGAGTAAACGAACATACCTATTGTAAGTTTGGCCAGCTGACTTTTAATCAGCTGTTCGATGTAAACAACATGAAATGATAAAATTTTTGACCAAGAAATTTTCACAATTGCACATATTTTTAAATTCTAAAGCGTTGTGGATAGGATTATTGCTCATGGTACAAATACACAGGTAGCCGCATCGGCAATTGTTGGCAACATAAGATGTCAAAATTTGACATCAATTCAATGCAATTGACACATTATGTTACCATCAGCTGACATGATAATGCTACCTGTATTATTGTACCATGTTATTGCTTTAAGTAAGTAAAATGTAAGTCCCAATTTACATTAGGCCATTTTACTTGCGGCAATTGTCAGTTTGTGGGTGAGAGAGGGTGTTGAGAGTCAAAGGGTTACCATATACCTCACCTCTCTCTCCATCAAACTGACAATTGCCGCAAGTAAACTCGCCTAATGTAAATTGGGACTAATTTGTGTTTTTGTTCCAATCATGGCAGAACTACCAGGTAGTGGTATCACACCAGCTGATCGAATATGAAAAGTCAAATCCCTTTATAAAAAAATTATTTTTGTTGTAATTTCACCAACAACATAAAGAAAGTTTTGACGTAACATATTGAAAATTTTACGATGCCACTACCTGGGTAATTGTGCCATGGTTCCAATTTTCATACATTTTCGGGAACAGCTGAGTTTCTTGCAAGTTCTTACAAAATGTTGTTCGATAACTTTCTGCAATTTTTCTTGCAGAGTACAATTCACTGAGAGAAGTTGCTGGAACTTGCTGAGTAATTATTGCTGGGAAAGTTATAGTACAGACCTAATATCTATATATCTATCGAACATCTATCTACGATATTATTGATTGAGGTAGCTGTATAAATTACTGCCTTATCACAATTCTCATATTCAGTAACAAAAGATATTTAACAAATTTTTCATTTGCAAAGAAAAAAATCGTAGGTCATTACGCTCGACTCCAACGAGAAATTAATTAAGCTTAATATTAAAAATGTTTTTCGCTCTAATAGGCAAAATGTTCAAATAAATAACAAGTAAAAAAACATTAAGTTCGGCCGGGCCGAACTTTTCATACCCTCCACCATAAAATATTCATTCCTGTCCCCAACTTTAAGTGAGTACGTTAATATGTCAGATAATGTACATAAAATGCTTCATTCGGGAGGTCCTTTTTTATGGTGCCTATATCTAACTGTTGACAATTTTTGGTGGGCTAGAAATTGGGAGGTACTGTTATATAGGGGTTATAATAAAACCTGGACCTATGTTGACAGTTTTTGATGGGAGCCTTTCATGTCAAATAGCTCCTAATTCGGTTAAAAAATGTAGCTAGAATCCTCAAAATATCGAAAATCGGTACATAACGTGGGAACTTCAAATGTCATTAACAGCTAGTTCGGAGGTATCTGGGCTATACGAAAATATGAACTTAAAAGAACAAATTACAGAAAGTTCGTCCAAAAAATAAAGCTAAGGTACGGAAAATCGGGAGGTTTGTTTTGTGGTAAAAACATTTTAAGTAAAATCCTCAAAGTACCGAAAATCGGGAAGTATCGTTATAGCTCATTTAGACTAGCCATAAATCCTCGACTGGATTTAATAAATCCAGTACAAATCTCATTGCATTTAGATATACATTTTGGAGGATTTAAATGGCAGTCAGCTGATTTTTGTTCATAGCACAATTACCAAGGTAGATGCATCAGCCCATCTGAAAGAATTTGAAACGTCAAAAGATTTTTTTGTAAATTGAATTCGTCTAAAAAACATACGACAAATTACAAATTTATTGTTTAATACTTAGCACATTAGCACATTGTGCTACTAATGCTAACAAAAAAGCAAATAAAGAATTATTTTATCGCAGTTTGCCCATCTAAAATAAATAAACGAATTATTTTATCGTTTAGACATCATATATATATTAGTCTTGGTTGATTAAAATTAACTTTGTACATCAAAATAAATTTAATTTTTCCGCCTTGTTTACAAATTTTTACATTTTAAATTATTTTTAGTGTAGCAATTCACCGATGCATCTACCATGTTTCTTGTTCCAGCTTGCAACTTTTTGTTTTTTCTAGCAACATGTTGCAAAAAACAGAGTTGTATACGAGGATTTATGCCAGATTTAAAACAAATCCACTCAATAGGAGGATTTATTTTTGTATGGGAAATCTGGTAGATTTTGGCTGGATTTAGCAAATAAAACCTGATAATGCGCTAAATCCGGCTAATGGTGTCATATCTAAATGGCATATTATATTGGGGCTATGTTGAAAATTGTTGATGCAGATGTGTGGTGACCACTACAACCTTCTAATGTCCAATTACAGTTAGTTCGGTTAAAACTTGTAGCTAAGATTGCCAAATTACTGAAAATCGGGAGGTACCGTTATATGGGAGCTATATCCAAACATGGACCTATGTTGACAATTTTTGATGGAAAGGTGTTGTGACCACTAAGAACTTCAAATGTTAAAATACTGCTAGTTCGGTTTAATATTGTAGCTAAAATCATCAAATTACTGAAAATCGGGAGGTACCGTTATATGGGGGCTTTCTTGACAATTTTTGGTGGAGAGGTGTGGTGACCACTAAGAATTTCAAATGTCAAATGTTCAAATTACAGAAAATTCGGTTAAAACTTGTCCGTAAAATTCTCAAAATACCTGAAATCGGGTGGTAACGTTATATGGGGGCTATTCCAAAACATGGACCTATGTCCACTAGTTATAAAGGTTTATTGACATTTAAGAACCCTAAATGTCAAATTATAGCTTCATCGGTCTGAAAATGTAGCTAAAAACGTCAAAATACCGTAAATCGGGGGTACCGTTATATGGGGGCTATACCAAAACGTGGACCTATGTCCACAACTTTTGTTATATAAGTTTATTGACATTTAAGAACCCTAAATGTCAAATTATAGCTACATCGGTCTAAAAATGCAGCTAAAAACGTCAAAATACCGTAAATCGGGGGCTACCGTTATATGGGGGCTATACCAAAACGTGGACCTATGTCCACAAATTTTGTTATATAAGTTTACTGACACGTAAGAACCCTACATGTCAAATTATAGCTAAATCGGTCTGAAAATGTAGCTACAAACGTCAAAATACCGCAAATCGGGGGGGTACCGTTTTATGGGGGCTATACCAAAACGTGGACCTATGCCCACAAGTTTTGTTAAATAGGTTTAATGAGACTTAAGAACCCTAAATATCAAAATATAGCTAAGTCGGTCTGAAAATGTAGCTAAAACCGTCAAAATACCGTAAATCGGGGGGTACCGTTATATGGGGGCTATACCAAAACGTAGACCTATGTCCACAACTTTTGTTATATAAGTTTATTGACATTTAAGAGCCCTAAATTGCAAATTAGAGCTACATCGGTCTGAAAATGTAGCTAAAAACGTCAAAATACCGCAAATCGGGGGGTACCGTTATATGAGGGCTATACCAAAACGTGGACCTATGTCCACAACTTCTAATATATAAGTTTATTAACACATAAGAACCCTAAATGTCAAATTATAGCAACATCGGTCTGATAATGTAGCTAAAAACGTCAAAATACCATGTATCGGGGGGTACCGTTATATGGGGGCTATACCAAAACGTGGACCTATGTCCACAACTTTTGTTATATAAGTTTATTGATACCTTAGAACCCTTAATGTCAAATTATAGCTAAATCGGTTTAAAAACGTAGCTAAAAACGTCAAAATACCGCAAATCGGGGGGTACCGTTATATGGGGGCTATACCAAAACGGGGACCTATGTCCACAAGTTTTGTTATATATGTTTATTGACACATAAGAACCCTAAATGTCAAATTATAGCCAAATCGATCTGAAAATGTAGCTAAAAACGTCAAAATACCGTAAATCGGGGGGTACCGTTATATATATACCAAAACGTGGACCGATATAGCCCATCATCGAACTTGACCTGCCTGCAAACAAAAGACGCATTTTCCCAAAATTTCAGCGTCCTATCTCCATTTTTGTGGATGCTAGAGTGATTACCACAGACGGACGGACGGACGGACGGACGGACGGACGGACAGACGTGCTCAGATCGACTTAGAATTTTACCCTGATCAAGAATATATATACTTTATAGGGTCGCAAATGAGTATTTCAATGCGTTACAAACGGAAAAACAAACTTAATATACCCTCCATACTATGGTGGAGGGTATAAAAATCAGCTTGAGTCATGCTGGGGTTTGAATCCACGTCGTTGAAAAACATATGAAAAAAGTGTTATCACGGTGTGTTAGCGTTCAGAGCCAAACTCATAACTTCCGAAGGCTGTGCTAAGAGGTAGTTTACACTATCTATCGATGTCATATGACACGAAATAAAAAACATTCGTTATCTACCCACGCAGGCAATGTGGAGACGTAATTTTACTGCGTTTTGCTGGTGTGGACGCGTAGAGTAAATGGCGTAAGTCTGTGTTTAGACATACAAATTTCTCGGGAAAGTAAATTGAGTTTTTTGGGAGAGAGCAGAGAGAAAAGAGCTCCTTCCTCAATACTCTTTCCTACCCCCTATTGCCTAAAAACTGAATTTACTTTCCCGAGAAATGTGTGTGTCTAAACACGGACTAAGGAAAATCCCCAGTATTGCACACATTAGCGACTATATAACGATGGAAAATTTCAGGTCATATGACATTAACAGATAGTGTAAACTACCTCTAAGCGTTTGTCATGGAAGCCATACAGATTGAATGGAAAAATATCCATCTCTGTAAAAGCAAATTGCATTTGAAAGAGAAAAAGTTCGATGACATAGAAGACACTCCACAGCCGATGTGTCTGATGAGCCTCTACCAACGGCGAAACCGGTCACATAGTGATGGTTATGTGGGTTCGAAACTTCGGCTTTCCTTTTTCACTTGCAAAAAAATCATCTGTCATTAAGCTCGACGCCAAAGAGAAATTAATTAAAACAAATTGTAGTATTAGTTCAAGTTCAATTTTATTATTATTATTTCGAATATTATTTTTTATAATTTTTTTTGTTTTATATAATAAATATATGTATACATATGTCGTATGTACGTTAACTTAAAAATAATTTTGCAAGTAAATACATTTACAAAGAAATATATAATTATTCTATTTCACAATAAGTTTATTCAGTAAATAAATAATAAAAATAAAAATATTTACTTCCATGTAAATATGTTTGTTCTTCATATCTTATCGTGTAAATTATGTTTTTTAAGTGTTTTTGCTTATAAATATGGTTTTATTACAATCGAAACATAAAATGATTAACTAATTTTTAATTAATAACAAGATTTATTTAATGAATTTTCTTTGTGTGTTTTTATTTTATTTTTTTAAACTCATGTATAAATCGGTATATTCTAGAAAAAAATGATTTTTCTTTTTTTTTCGTGTTTGTAAATATGTTTGTCTTAAATTTCTATTGTTATTTTTTAACTTTGGTTTTTTGGAGTCCAGGGACTATATTCTTGTTCTGTGAAAATTTGAAATGAAAAATATTCCCTTTATAATTTTTTTTATTTGACAGTTTTCTCCTTTATAAAAGTTTTCATTTCACATTTTCATAGAAACAGAATTGAGCCCCAGAACTCCAAGAATCTACAACTTTTTAGATTCTTGCAGGTTCTGGAACATGCATATTGTGTTGGAGTGGAAAGGTCACGGAAGTTTTGAAAAATTAAGTACATAAGGAAAATATGCAAACCTTAGCCATGGTTATGATTCTAAGCGTCATTGACCTTTCTCTCCAGGGCAATCATGAATAAAAATTCCGTGCGGAATTTGTTCCCATTCCCCAATTTCACAAATTCTTATTTCCGTATTTATGTCCAAACATGGAAATATTTTTGGCGATTAGGGTGTTTTCCACGTTTTAAAATGTTGATTTATAAAAAAAAAATCACCTTTCTATATTATTTTCCGTGCGAAAAAATTACGAGGGAAATATTCATGTAAAAAAATTTGTGCATTACTTTACATTTGTTAGTGTACATTTGCATCGGTGATTAAAAGATTCAAATGGATAAGCTAATGTATCAAGGAAACTTCATCATAGCATTAGTGGTTGATTGTATCCTTCTCATAGTAACTATTCACATTAAAGGCCTCGGCAAATGTGAGTCGCGTCACCCTTTAAAAACAACAATCACATGAAATATGTGTAAGTGACGCCAAGTTTGTTCTAGAAGTTTTCATGTGGTTGTTGCATCGCGGGACTCATCGGGCCGTATGTGTCGAGCCCTTAACGTTGCTTCTCTAATCCGGCGTGTCATGATTTGTGATATCATCTTACATTTTAAAGCGGGGTACACACCGACAGTCAACGCAATTTTAGGACAATTTTCTGGCAATAAAAAGCATTTGAAATACAATATGTAAAGTATTATTTAAAGATTAGGAAAGTAATTATTCCTCTAGACTTTGATATTAATGAAATAGACCTCGATGACTGTCAGTTTTGTTGGTCAATGTGTACTAGACTGGTTTTAACTCAAAGGGAAAGAAACGATGTCAGATTTTTTTATGCGGCACCCCCCTGAAGTGTTTAGTCTTGTTGGATTTTAAGATAGCCAAAGTTTGAGCACAATCGGAATATGTTAACACGTGCCACTGGGGCCCCTAAGTTTACCTAGTAATTTGTATGGAGCTAAAGGTGCCCTAAAGGCCACATTTATTGTCCAATTGATGAAAAAACTTTACCAGTTCATTGTTGTGGCTAAAAAACAATATCTACAAACATTAATGACGATCAGTTAACGAAAACCCGTGCCCCTGACCGATCTCTATTTCCATAGTACTTTTTCTAGGCGGTCAAACTTTGGCTATCTTAAAATCTAACAAAACTAAACAATTTAGGGTGGTGCCCCCAAAAAAATTCGACATCGATTTTATAAAACCACCCCAATGTGTACTGTGCTTAACCCAGTCAAAATAGACATTGAAATAGGTTGTTTGGATGTATGAAGTTGTCAATGACATGACTTTTTGGGTATTTATCTTAACGTTTGTGGACGTTCCGAATAATTTACCTTTTGCTATTAAATTTTATTTGGATTAAAGCGCAAAAACGTTGAAGAGTAAAACCCGAAGGAATGGACCAACATAGTCCATTTTGAAAGTGGATTTTATTTTGGGATTCATTCCCTTCTTATTTATCCCGTCCGCCCACCAGCAATATTAGTTTGGTCACCGTAGGATTTAGAGCTATTGGACCATTACGTCAGGAAGCATGGAGTTGCCCAAAAATAATATAACAACACTGAAAAATTTCAAAACGATGTTTAGACAGTCTATAAACCATTTACCCGCGTGAGTAAATTTACTCACGCTCACAACCTGTGTAGACTCTAACTCATGGGCGTAGCCAGCTATGGGCAAGGAGGGGGGGCAGCTGCTCCCCCCTAAATCCTTCAAAAAAGTTTTAAAAATTATAAAAAAAAAAACGGCAGTGGTTCTGATATACTATTTTTTTAAATTTAATAACGGCAAATGAACGACTAATATCTTTCGAATAAGCTATATTTTTTTAAAAGCGCTTAACAAATGTTTGGGCTATAGTCACAGAAGTTTAAAAACGCATTAAAAATAGGAAAATGCTTTTCCTCCTGCTCTAGGCTGCTTAGAAGATACCAAACATAATTTATTATTTGTAAGTAAACTTTGAATTTTGTTGAAAAAAACATGAGATATGCAATTTTTGATTTCAAACTTCTCTACAAGTGGTGTATCAGACACGCCGTTCGTACTGGGCGATAAACAGTAGGTCCCATATCATTGAGCTAATATGAATCGGGGTGCATAAGAGAAGTCTCTCTTGTCCCTTCTGGGATGTTTGAGGAACAATTATAATTATTATTATGCAATTTTTATACCCTCCACCATAGAATGGAGGGTATATTTTTCCGTTTGTAACGCATTGAAATACTTATTTGCAACCCTATAAAGTATACATATTTTTTATCAGAGTAAAATAGAATAGTATAGATTGACTGATATAGTCTATCAAAATTAAAAATTTGTTAAAGAAGTTTTTATTATATCGGTCCAAAATGTTTATGTTCGAAGAGTGCCATATCGCACTGTGTTTCCGCCCGTGGACAGAAATAGAAAATTTATGGTTAATATCCAGTACAATTTTTGCCAATTTACAGCGGTAATATGTCAAGTAAAGTCAAAAAAAGTTGAAAAGCATTCGCAGCTTATGAGTGAAATTATAAAAAAAAATAAAAAGGTAAATGTACAATTTCCATATTTAAACTTAAAGTTGATAGCATTTACAATGTATTTACGTAAAAAGATATTCATGCGTAGTTTTCTAACTCGTTGTAAAACTATAACTAAAATTTCGAGGCGGTAGCTCGTTTAGAACTATTTTTGGCACTCCTTTCAATACAAGTGAGACCGCCTCTTAATTGTTTGTGATGTCAAAATGTAAAGTATGTTTGGACGATCTATGTCGCGTAGAAATATTACGATGTGCAAAGTATGGACCAGAGTGAACGAAAAAATGATTAAAGAGTAGTATAGAGTCTTCTTTGGGCCTACGAAGCTTTCCCCCGGAAATGTGTCAGTGCAGGTTCACGCTTTGACGGTACTGCCCGATTTTTCAGGGGTTTAGCTGCATTATCATATAGAAACGGAAGTAATTTAATACATATTTAGTCTTCTTTGGGCCTACTAAACTTCTATCCAGAAATTTGTGAGCACTGGTTCATGTTTTATGTAGCCAAATTAGAACGATACCTCCCGATTTTAGGGGTTTTCAGGATATTGTAGGATAGTACGGCTATCCTACAGAAGTGACTGAAATTTAATATTAAGTCTTCTATGGGGCTATAATAACTCTTCCCCTAATTTGTCCATACATTTTCACGTTTTCATATAGCCACTGACATTTATGACAATTTCCTTGACTGTTGGAAATTGTCATAAATGTCAGTGGCTATATCAAAACGTGGAAATGTATGCACATATGTAAATTCCTGCTTGTGCATCTAAAACATCTTCTTTATGTTTTGTGAAAAGGTTTTATGTTTATTTTATTTTTAAATTTTTTAAAATTAATTTAAAAAAGTAGCCTAAAATATAGGCTTTGAAAATGCACCCCTACCATCGAGGAGAAGGGGACGTTTTCAAGGGAAGAATTTTTTTACTTGTTTTTTATTAGGTATGTACCTAAATAAAGGGTTTAAAATTTTGTATGTAAAAACTCATGATACAATGGTAAAAACTATAGACATCACAAAAAAAAGAAATAAATAAATAAAAAATAAAAAAAAATAAGTTGCCCCCCTTTAGATGTGATCCTGGCTACGCCCTTGCTCTAACTGGTGGTCAGCGTGAGTAAATTTACGCCCACGGGAGACCCATTGCCTTACATTGCTTTAAAGTGCACTTAAGCGAAATGTTGAACTTTTGTGAGTAAAGTAACCGAACATCTGGGAGGAAGAAATTTTACGGTGTGCAAAGTTTCGCTCAAATCGGATACTCAATGTATCAGTAATTTTAATTGGTATTGGCCGGATTTTTTACAACTTTTGGTCCATTATCTCAGGAAGTATGGACTTGCCCCCGATTGGTTTATTAGTATGTACAAAATTTGGACCCAATTCAATTGTCTGGACCACTACTTCGATGAGGCACATGTTTATCTCATCCAAAGGCTGAGAGTATAAAAATGCATTCGTTGAACATATACGCAGCGTACGTACTGCAGATGGTCGGATAGTACTTGGCTGGTGAAAATAATCACATGGTTGATGCAAATTAAAGCAGCGGTTAAATAACGGAATTGCCAATAATCAGCGGAAACATCAACCTTTTCATTTTGCAAAACACGAAAGACGTATTACATATAAGCGTCAAATATAATTTTAAGTAAGATATGCGAAAAAATAAAAATTTTGAATTTTTTACGCATTTTTCAAAATGCGTGGTATTTGAACACATGCATCATCACAATTGGCATCAATGAAAAGGCCAGAGGTCCGCCTTTCATAATCAGTGCGCTTATAAAGCAAAATAGCTGTAAGGTATACATTTTCGTTGCAAAAAAAAAAAAAAATGATTTAATTTTAAAATAGAAATTATCAATTTTTTATGCAAAAGTTCGGTCCTTTTGCTCCACCAAACATCATTCGATTATCGTCCAAAGTTGTAAAGTTGTATGCTGATTCTTTGCAACTACAACTACATTAGCTGTAGTATTCATTCAAAATATAACTTTTCCTGTGGACTTACGACCTTTTCGTACTCAAATTTCCACATTTTGTGGACTTACGACCTTTTATGACAAGGGCAAAACACATAGAAAAACGCGACATAATCCTATTTTCATTATATCATACGGTGTGTTTTGACTTGTACTATCATTCTGTAACAAAAACTCGATTTCCAAAAAAGTGGACTTACGACCTTTTCGTGTGTAGCAGACGAATTGTCCAAATGCATCTGACATTGAAAATGCTTTTAGGAAACTAATAAATAATAAACCACCAGGTTACGTTTACATACCTCCAGAAATATTAAAAAAATATTAAAAAAAAGTTATTTGGAGGTCAAAAGTCAAAGTTTGGGACTGTTTTTGGTTTTTTTGGTCATATCTCGGAAACAGTAGGATCTTTGTGTACGATACTCAAGTTGTGGATTAGAAAATTTTCTACGAAATCGGTCTTTAAATGATCAACGGAGGAACTATGGTACCCGAGATATGAGTCACGTAATATAGAAAATGCAAACAATTTTACGTCACCTGTGCGGTAGTTTACATGTCGCGATTCTTTTACACTTATTTCAAAAACCGTAGTTTCCATCAAGAAATTTCCTTCAAATTATCCGAAACTTATCACAAATGTTAGTGGAGTAGGGATACAGAGAAAACCACTGAAAAAACGCGCCGAGTAGACTACTTCACTTGTGGTATGGGAATATGGGCATATTATCTATTGTTTGATTCGTGTCTCGAGAATAGTAGGTCTTAGTCAGAAATCGAAAAGGGGTACCTTAATCACTTTTTAATAATCTACATATTTTGGAAATAAGTTTAAAATAATCGCGCCATATAAACTATCTCAGAAATAACGAGGAAATATTATATATTATTTAATTATCTCAAGAATGGTAAATCTTAGGGAGAACTGTAAAGACCATTCTTTTAGAGAATTTTTATAGTCTATAACCTTTTCTTTGATCCCTTGTTAGTATAACCTGCAGTTTTCGAAACATGTATAAAATAGTAATTTAAAATTTACGAAATCGAGTGGATTTCAACTGTCAATTCCTTTGTGTATACATCAAATGAAATCTAATCTGAAATCCATTGGATTTCATTTGACGTTTAAGCAATGGAATTGACAGTTGAAATCTAGTGGATTTCGTAAATGTTAACCTAGCAATAGGTAGAGTGGTAATGAGTGCATATCGTGTTTTGTTTGAATCGTATCTTAAGAACGGTACCTCTTACGCCATTATTTGATCTGTTCCTTTACTTTAAAAAATGGTACAAGTGGTGAACTTTTCTCATATAAATTGTATGCTTTTTAAAGTAAGAGAACACTTTGCTGGTAAAAAATGGAAAAAACTGGTAACCTCAGGCACGTAAAGGAACACGACTACACGACTATTGTAAAGAGCAATATTATAGAAAATTTAGCAACCTAAATTTCTCTTAGAATTTCTTGATCGAAACTACGGGTTTTGAAATAAATGTAAAAGAATCGCGACATGTAAACTACCGCGCAGGTGGCGTAAAATTGTTTGAATTTTCTATTTCGCGTGACTCATATCTCAGGAACCATAGCTCCTATGTCGATCATTTAAAGACCGATTTCATCGTAAATAAAGATCCTACCGTTTTCGAAATATGATCAAAAAACCAAAAAAAGTCTCAAAATGTTATCTTTGGCCCCGAAAAACTTTTTTTGGACACATGGGATCGACCTAGCTCTCCACCAAAATTCAGCTTTGTGAGAATATTTGCGATTTCAATGTCTATTTTGACTGGACTCACAAAATATCATAGACATTTTTTAATGAAAAATATTAGCTTCGTTCCTCTTTTGTCAATGTCTATTTATTAAGGAGGTGAATTCAGACCTAAAAGGCCTCGGTACATAAGAAGCATGTCAATTAGGGTGGGTCGATTTGTGTGGAAGCAAAAAAACCTTAATGAGCCCTTCGCGTTTCTGATTCCTGGGATTGAACTGAGCAAAAAAGTCCACTGGACCATATATCTACCGTGAAAATCGAGCCTCCCGATTTTGACTTTAAGTTTTTTATTGACGTTTTTTGGATATTTTGGCATATAACAGCCAAACCATTGAGATTTTCGATCCAACACAAAGACAAACATTGTAGCCAAGACAGTAATTGAAAACTCTCTAATACATCGCAAAAGCATTGGAACGCTCCTTCAAGCAGTTTTGGACTTAAGAATGTGCAAACTATTCGGAAAATGTCGATAAATGACATTGTGCTACAAAATTTGACCCGAAAAATATTCAAGTGTTCTGATGCAAAATTATATCGTGTTGGGATCCATGGACAACGACAATGCCCTTATTTCGTTTGGGTCACTTCGTTTTATTTTTTTATACCGGTAAAAGTAGTGAAAATCTGGGTTTCTTACATTTTCAAATTTAAACGGGGATATCTTATTTTTCCACAACGGATTTCTTTTGATCCTTCTTCCTTTTAAAGGGGTGAATAATGTCTTTTGAATAAGCTATTATTGTTTTAAATCGGTTAACAAATGGCTTAGTTATAGTGGTTTAAGTCTGAAAACCCTCTCAAAAAAACTATAACTGAATTTCTCATAATTTTGAAAATAAATATTGAACAAAACAAAAAAACATTATATTTTTGAAAATTATGAGAAATTCCTTTATAGTTTTTTTGTGGGGTTTTTCAGACATAAACCACTATAACTTAGCCATTTGTTAACCGATTTAAAACAATAATAGCTTATTCAAAAGACATTATTCACCCCTTTAAAAGGAAGAAGGATCAAAAGAAATCCGTTGTGGAAAAATAAGATATCCCCGTTTAAATTTGAAAATGTAAGAAACCCAGATTTTCACTACTTTTACCGGTATAAAAAAATAAAACGAAGTGACCCAAACGAAATAAGGGCATTGTCGTTGTCCATGGATCCCAACACGATATAATTTTGCATCAGAACACTTGAATATTTTTCGGGTCAAATTTTGTAGCACAATGTCATTTATCGACATTTTCCGAATAGTTTGCACATTCTTAAGGCCAAAACTGCTTGAAGGAGCGTTCCAATGCTTTTGCGATGTATTAGAGAGTTTTCAACTACTGTCTTGGCTACAATGTTTGTCTTTGTGTTGGATCGAAAATCTCAATGGTTTGGCTGTTATATGCCAAAATATCCATAAAACGTCAATAAAAAACTTAAAGTCAAAATCGGGAGGCTCGATTTTCACGGTAGATATATGGTCCAGTGGACTTTTTTGCTCAGTTCAATCCCAGGAATCAGAAACGCGAAGGGCCCATTAAGGTTTTCAAATCGCCCCTGCCTAATGTCAATCTTGTCATCCATCGGACCTAGTATTGGATAATGGATTAACCTAAATATTGATTAAGGTTTCAAACTAAAATATTGTCGAAGCAAAATGTTTACAAAATGTTAAAATTATAAAAAAGACAAACATTTAATTTTTTATTAACAGACGAAACCATTTTAATTCCTTGATAAAGAGACATTCTCATATTTAAAATTTAGAGCGATATTTAACAACAGTTACAAAATGTTATAAAATCAAACTTAAATTTACAATATATATTTTTTTCAATCTAAAAATACAAACTTACATAAATAAATGTGTAAGTTTAATTTCCATTTTGTTTTTTTTTTTAATTTCATATTGTGGTCAATTGTTTCTTAATGAAAAACTTTGCTTTTATTAATAGTTTTATAATTGTTTTTTTTTTTCTTTATACAATTAAAATATGTATTTTATTAAAAAATATATTGATTGAAATTCTTTCTAATCATAATTTATGGGTCGACAAAGTGTAAAAACAAAATAAATGGCATACCAAATTTCGGTTACATATAAACCTAATTGCAGAATGCACAGAACATATTCCAAACGTAATTTATACAATTGTAAAAGTAAAATGTAGTTGACACCAAATAGGCACGGAACAATCAGAAGAACTGATAAAATTGCGGGTAAACCTGAAAGGAAAAAAAGGGAAAAAGTTTATTTTTGCATTGACACAAAGGTAAGGGGAGATAATAACTTTGGCTTGTTGAGCTTATGTGGCATTATCTAGAAATGTCATGTTCATGTTTATGTTTGAGTTTTTGTCGGGTTAACAATTTTGGAATGGAATTAACAATTAAATCAGCTGGAATTACTAAATCTAGTACAATGTAAACATCTATGAAAGGCCATTAATAATATAGTCATCTAAATTAATAATTTGTCGATTTGTTCTTCTATAGATTTTGTCAAATTTGTTAGACATCGACATCGGTGAACACCTTCGAGGATGGGGGAGGGGTAACGTCATTAAGTTCACGATGGATAGTGAGAACTATAATGACGAACTACCTAAAGAACTTTAAGGGAGAGCTGTATTTCGGGTAAGTTGTCTTCGGTCCTGCATCCCTGAGTCACAGTGAAGAACGTAGGCAGCATGGTCTTTGCGTGATGCAAATAAAACTGCATCACTGCCAAGCGGCAGCTGCCCCCATACCAGAGGTAGGGATCGCTTTGGTTCAGGAGCCCTATTGTACACAAATAAAGTTTCTAAACTAAGTGATGGGCGCTTTTCTATATTCTATGCCTCCAATTGGGAGAAGGTAAGAACTTGTATTGTAGCTATGATTAGTCTAATTCTTATTCAACTCTATAATTACATTGACGGCGATACGACAGTAGTGAGGCTGGAAGTAGGCTCGAGAAGAGCCGTTGTGCTAGCCTCGGTCTACATGCCGTATGAAGACCCACCTAAGCAATTGGAGATATCGGACAGTTGGAGTTTGATAATGGGTTGTGATGCAAATGCTCATCACTTCCATTGGAGAGGCAGTGACACCAATGTGAGAGGTGAATTACGGTCAGAAGGGGAATTACGGTCTCCTTCCAGAAGAGGAGATGATAGATCTCACTCTTACAAATATGGAGGATACGTCTATATTGGACTGCAGGGTGTCGGAAGAGTGCTTATTTTCGGACCACAGGGCACTTTCAAGTCCCTTATACATTTTAAGGGCAACCGCATCACAGGAACCTCAGGATAACCAATTGGAAGGAATTTATCTCTCTAGTTTCTTCAAGACTGCGTGGAATTCCAGAACTTCACCCAGAGATAAAAGTTTACAGGCAAGTTGAAAATCTCTCAAATGCTCTCTGATATGGCTATGAGAAGTCTTGCCCAGGAGAAGTCAGGCAGTTTGGTGGACTAAAAATCTGTCCAACCGCAGGAAAGTCAGCAGGAGGGCATACAGAAAGGCTAATAGGACCAAACCTAGCGCAGATTAGGAACTTTATATAAATAGTCTAAAATCGAGGTCAGGAAAACTAAGAGGAATTGGATCAACTTTAGTAAGGCAATAGAAGAGTAAATGCAGCGGCAAGATTTCGTAAGGTGATCTAAAAGGACCCAAACCTATCAAATAAAGTGATGACACGTGGACGAAATCCGCTCTAGAGACTCTAGACCTACTGGAAAATATCCATTTTCTGGAGTGTAAAGATGCTAATTCTTATCCTAGTTTAGATACGAATAGAACCTACACTCTTGATGAGAGGGCCTTTTATCATAGTTTAATACGGAATTCAAGGATTGCTTATGCGATCAATACTTTTCAAACCTATAAATCTCCTCTCCTTGCTCAGTGTTAATACTATTCACCTGGAACAAATATTGCTGATTTTGTGCCGCCAATACTGGATGGCGTGCAATTTAATCTCTCCACAGCGGCGTTATACCTGGCAGTGGTCTTTGACCATCAGCTAAGATGGAATAGGATCACTAAGCTAAGAGGGGCCTATTGCACTTTATTCCTGCAAGAACTACATAGGCAAAAGTTGGGCTCAGACGGTGGCAGCTACGTCAGTTCTTATCACTGGAGCAGTTAAAAGCCCCCCTCAGGCAGCAATGAATGTCATACTGAATATCCAACCTCAGGATATTCTAGTACTTTATCAATCATCCCTTAAGACTCAATGTGTGTCTTTGTTCACGGATTGGACATGGTTGCGTTCTACAGCGGATAGGTAGCCAGATTGGGGTATGTGACAGGGGGGTTGAAACTGACTATATTTCACGATTCATGGATTTTTACATAGCGGAGATAATAATTCCTGATAGAAGTGAGTGGGAACGGGATAGACCACTTCCCGATAACCTATCCGCAGTGGTCACTGCGGTATAGGATCTATGACAAGTAAGACGGAGGACAAACAACATTGAGTATTGCAGGCTATGTAAGGATGTAGAAGAGACTGAACTAACCTAGCACCTTCTCTTCCGGTGCTCTAGACTGTCAGTCGAAAGACATATGCTATTTGATGTACATGAGATTAACCTGCTGCAGGAGTCTTAAGTGGCTTTGAGCGGGTCATCCTATACTAACCAATTTCAACTACTGCATTCCGTCCCCGTTGCTCTTCCTTAACCGCTCTTCCTTAACTCAATATAATAGTATAATTGTCCTCCCTCTATGGTAGATCGTGGTTTCAGACTGGACTCATGGAAAGATCGTTTACGGGTGAATAATTTATTTTTCATGATTAAAAGAATGAATGTGCCTCATCGAAGTGATGGCTTTAGTTGAACCGAAAGTATGTTTTGAGTCGATTTAGTCCCCTCCGTCTGTCCATCTATCTGGTTGGCTAGTGCACATGATAACTCTCGAAAGGAGCAACCGATTTAGTCCATACTTTTATCCTCGTAATATTTTGTCCAAACTGAGATCAATATCGAAGCTGGGTCATATTGGTCAATACCTTCGTGTACCTCACTCTAAAAGTTAAAAAAATCGCTAAATGGTGCGCACTATAACTATCAAAGGGGGTAACCATGTCCATACCTTGCACATAGAAATATTTTTACCCGAAATTGTAGAATGTTTCGCAAAGGTCCAGTTTTACATCTGGTCTCGCGTCGTTTGGAGTTGTTTTTTGCCGCAGATTGTCCTCGCCTCCTCCATATGACCATACAATTTTTTCGCTTAGCTTTTCCTTTTTCTTCCTGAGATAATGGTCCAAAGGCATCAAAAACTCTGCCGGCTCAAACTAAAATGACTGTGGAGCACGACAACATACGAATTGAGAATCCGATTTGGCCGAAACTGTGCGCATCCTAAAATTTCTACAAAACCAACATCAATTTTTTCGTATGCAAGTCAATCTTCCTGATAAAATGGTTGAAAAGCTCAAAAAATTTACGGTGGCCGTCTAAAATGGTCTTTTAACAACGCTATAATTTTATTAACAAACTTCTCTCGATTATGGTCCAAATATTCAAAAAAACCCCATCCAAATTGTATTCTTAAAACGCCTTTTGGATACGATTATTAAGTGCATTATCTCGATCTAATTGACATACATTGCATGAAAATGACAACATAAATCCATGGTCCATGGGCATAGTCTAAATGTACTGTAAGGAGGATTATGCGTAATTAGATGTAGATTTTGTTTATTCACACCATCAGTGAAATAATTACACCCAAAAAAGTATAAAACTACACGTTTGAAACATCTAAATCTTATTTTTCACATGGGCTGTGGGTATTTAGTTGTCGGTAAAGCCGATTAATTCTTTTTTACTTGTTAACTCTGCCTTACATGCAGTTATTACTCTTCACATTTTTTTATAATTACCTCGATCAGCTAATGAACTTTTACGCCCCAAAATGACTCGAACAGTTTCCAAAGAACAGAAAGCAACTATAATGACCATGTCACGTATCAATATTTCTGAAGGATATGTCAAATTTATAGCCTTCAGCAAACTCATGGCAATTTCACAGAATGCGAACATCCCGAAATAGAATGAATTCAAATAGATGAGCACTTCGTAGATCATGCTGGGATTTGGTTTTTTGGGTACCAGAGGTGGTGGACGTTTTGGTGGCATTTTGTGGCAGTTTTGTATTCACTTCAACATTAAAAAGGCTTTAAATCTCTTGATTTATTATTTCCTTTTACATCAATAATTTTACATTTTTTATTTAATTGAATTTTGAATTTATTTCGCAATTAAATGCAGCGAATCGTTTTCACATCTTTTTAGTTTTGCTTTAAAAATAGCCCCCGGCGGTGCATTCAACTAAAGAGCGTTGACTTGTTGTTCGGACCTGTATTTTTAGACTGATCAACTGCATGTACTCTCATTACGAATCTCCCGATGTATCATCACAACGTATTTTCACTTAATGCACTTAAATGCAATTCAAATTGATTCGGTAATGTGCTCGGAATCGTGCTTAGGAAGACAATTGCAACAAGAACAAAACACACAAATTGTTTTCTTAGTGAAAACCTTTGTAAAAATGTACATTCATCCCCTAAGGGACAAGCGACACTTCTCTCATGTACTATATTTAACAAAATCGTGCAGATTTGTTTTTCAATATTCGTCATCGAAATTTATATTTTATTGATAGCATTCGAATGCACACGGTGTGCCTTAACCAAATTTAAATGGAAGGTGCTTACACCTGGGAAGTTTTTGCAGATTCTGAAACTACAATGCTAATAGATGAGAAATATCAAGAAACAAAAAAATCGCCGGAGGGATTTTCGAATAAATCGCGATTTATGTTCACATTTTTAGGGGTTCTTTAGGTTTTCACGATTTCTGTTTCTTGATATTTCTCATCTATGAGCATTGTAGTTTCAGAATCTACAAAAACTTCCCAGGTGTAAGCACCGTCCATTTAAAATTAGTTAAGGCGCACCGTGTGCAGCTGTAAACATTATGTTTACGTTAATTTTTGAAATTTGTCATTTTATGGGTCATGTGTCATTGTCATTGATTTTGTTGAAAAATAGTTTAAGAACCATCAGCATCGTAATACCACTGAGGTCAATGTATCCTAAACAAAAGATAAGAAGGAGCTTTGTTTACTTCTTCGTAACAAAGCTCTAACCCAAGGTTCATTTAGTGATGTTATCCAGAAAATAAATTCAGGCCGTTGTCTTCTCTTGATGTCAAAAGTGTTTGTAGTGAGGAATATACAAAAAATAATAAGACTACGAAATATTATTGACACAATTAAAGTAAAGAAGTTGTAGAAGTACATATTCGGTTTTGGTTGATCTGAAATATTTTTTATTATCTAAATCACTGATCTAGCGGCGCGAAATTAATAACTTGCAAACGAGATATATTTCTGAAATTTTGCGAAAACTCAGTATGTGTCCGTGGGTAATAATGGACTAAATATGAACGACATCGACTAATTTTTTGGTATAGGCCCCATATAAGGGTACCTCCTGATATTCGGTATTTTGAGTATTTAAGCCACGCTTTCCTTCCAAATTAGTTGTAATTTTGTACTTAGGGTTTCTAGTGATCACTAAACTTTTCCACCAAAAATTGTGGACATAGGTCCACGTTTGGGTATAGGCCCCTTTTTAGGTACCTCCCAATTTTCAGTATTTTGGGGGTTTAAGCTACATTTTCCGCCCAAATTAGGTGTAATTTGGTATTTGGTGTTCCCAACGGGCACAAACATTCTCCACCTAAAAATGTGGACATAGGTCAACGTTTTGATATAGCCCCCATATAGCTACACTTTCTATGCATTCATCAGCAAGATTTGCGGATAGTTGCAGCCAAAAGTTGTTTATTCGGAAACTAGGAAGGCGAGATTAATTTGACGAAAAATAATTGGACTGGACATTAGAGAACTTATGTAGTTACGCTCTATTTAACAAAAGTATATTACACTAAAAAACAGAAGTAAAATAATAATTTTTGAAAATTTAGTGCAATATAACTATTTACTTTCAGAACCCAAACAATTTTTTTCAACTATGCATCACCGCTACAACAATTATAGTTCCGTTCCCGGCATTTTTATGATAAAAGTTGCAAGAGCGAACTGTCAAAAATTGATACCACATCCAACATTTGAGCAAATAGTAAGGGAACAATGGCCGAAACGCCAAAAACTCGCCCAACTTCAAAATTCGTGGTGTAATAAGTTTCTAAAGAAAACGCTATTAAACAAAATGGCGTTTACTTTTACAAAAATGCATAAAGTTGTGAAAGTTTGAGAAACTTTTGAGTTCTGGAGCACAGCTTATATGTTTGTATTTTTTCATCATTGGGGCTGCAATATATCCTCAAAAAGCCTGCATTGAGCCTGTGCCGGAATAGAGAAGAACCTCGGGCCATATATCTTTTTCGTTTGCCATGTCCACATGCACCAATTTTCAACATCTGTGAGATGTAATGGGAGTAAGGAATTGGTAGACTTCCGATGCTGCTGTGGTCGTAGCCGCCCCCAAGATTACTGCGATAGAAGTTATGTTGCTGCTTGCTGCGTAAACACATCGCCCAGCTTGGCTCGAAATTCACCGTCAGATTTGTCGTCGGAATACGAGAAACCCCCACAGTCTCCCCAATAACAACAACGCTACACCTCACACACCATGTAGCTGTTCATCGCCCGGAAATATATCATTCCTACAATTCCACAACAATGTCATCGAGATTGCGGACTTTATGAGTCGGACAATCCTCACTGTCGGCATACAGCTCACTATCACCTGTAGCTTGCAATGTTGCGATGGTTATCACGTTTTGCGAAAGTGTCTAACTTAAAGCGCAAGAGAAGGACTCGCCTTACGTATACACCAGTCTGCGCCCTACAGACCTTTCTCCTTCTGCTTGGCTCTTGGGATAGCAGTATAACGTGCGAGCTCCCAGATAGATGTGCTTAATGTGTACATATCGCCGATGAATAGCAGTGTCTTGTGTTATATGTCTTAAATTAGTTATCTTTTGAAGTGCAATAACCGCCTGGTACAAGAGGATTATAACTCGTCATGTGCTTTTTGCAGTGCAGTGCCACCTATGTAGGTACAGGGATGGTCAGGCAAATTGAAAGCTCTACGTTTCCCTTGCCAACCGTCTTTTCTCTTGGCTTTCTATCATTGTCTCCATTAACAGACCACCCAACTTCATAACATTCGACCGTCGTATTTTTTCGGAACCACGGGAAAGCCGATTAACAGATCGCTACCCAGTCCTTCAGATCATCGAGTACCTAAGATAATTTTCAAGGACATCATTACAGCAGTAGCTGCTCCCAACCGGCTGGTCGAATACCCAAAATAAGGTCAAATTTCTTAACAGAGGGGAAGAAACAAGCATATTAGTGTGATATTCTTCGTCGTACGAACTCTGAAGACCCAAGATTTAGGGAATTTACTCTTGAAGCCAAAAGGCTAGTAGGCGAGCATAGGCGTAATTTTGCTTGGCTCATATCGCCTTTCTAATATAGTATCCGTTAACAAAGCACCCGACGTCATAACCACTAACCGCCGTGATAAACTACGTCACACGAATCCTGAAAACACAAGGCTTAGGAATAGTTACTCTTAAAGTCAAAAGACTAGCAGGCCAGCATAAACGAAAAAAAGTGACCAATGCAACATTGAATCAGGACTAAGTAAATTATGGACAACGGTTAAATCACTCACGAATCGGGGAATGAAGGATGATAAAACGGTTGTTACTGTCAACGGCAAGATGCTGATAGAACCTAAAAGGAGCGTGTGTTACTTTAACTGGCAGTTTATATAGAACGGTGTGTAAGAACTATCTCAAGAAGGTACTACCACAATTTACGATGAATGAATTTGCAGATTCTATGCGAAATCATCCAAAGCGATGGGCCAACACAGAATCTCAATGGTAATGTTTAATTAATTGAATGGACCGCGAGTTGAGTATCGTTAGCCACCACATTGTACCAGAATACTGAACGGTTGGCAGGGTGTTCCTGTTACTGAAACTATGCAAGGATGCCAGCTGAAGTAAATAGTACAAACCGATTCCTCTTCAGTCGTCAGTAGCAAAGATGCTATAGGCACTACTCCTCCCCATGATGAGAAGCATAGTATCACAACAGCATTACTCGTCGTATACACACATATCAGTAAAGGACTTTATCAGTATATACTGAGCGACCGTAAAGTCATGGTAGTTCTTGACCTGTCGATAACGTCTATCATGCCAAGTTGTTCGAGAATATAGAGAAGATTTCCCTCCAGCCGGGTTTTAAACATTAGATAATGAACTATACTCGTATGTTTTGTTATAAATAAGAAGTCGAAGGCCCCGTAGAGTGAAACCTCTACTTTTCTGAAGTTCCGCACCCTCCAGATGGGAATGTATGCGGATGATTGTACGATCTTGGCGTCGGGTCCTATAGTCGATTACCTATGCGATAGGTTAAATGTCTACATAGCTAATATAGTGCGGTTCTTCCATCTGAGGCAGGACGTAGCCAGAAGTGCATCTTAACACCATTTGGGGAGGATGCCCAGCACACAAAATTTTAACTTTTGCAAGAAAAATGTCTAAAAAAAAATACCATTTCGCGGGCCACCTCTGGCTACGTCCTGACGAATATAAAAATATCCTCTGCCACACTGTTCACCACTCGGATGGTTGAAATGAGGCTCCCCTTGAACACATCGACGATGGTGTCCTGATTTCGACCACTAACTACTCTATAATATTGGATGTCACGTTCGATAGGATGTTTAAGTCATTATAAGACCAGTAGTAGGAACAACGTTCTCATGTCGCTAGCCAGCAGCACTTGGAGTACTGACATAGAAACCTGTGGTAAGCTATTCTATGTGCTATGTATTATGCAAATATTAGCGCTAAGCAATCGAAGAATGTTCGAACGAGGCAGAATGCCGCCCTGAAGACTGGCACCATTCATGAGGAGGCGAAGGTTTTATCGGATCATCTGCAAAAAAAAAAATGTTTACGATACTGTACCAGCTTGGCTGTTATCGCCGGGAACATCCCTGCTACAATCATGTGGCAAATCTGGAGCGATGCACTATAGGTAATTTGGACAGGTTTTTAGGCAAAAAGTCGATTTTTGCACATTTAATAACCCGAGTTTTCTAGTTTGATTCGAAGAAAGAACATGTGCAATTCTATGGATGTGCAATTTGTTTTCAAAAATATTCAAAACTCGCGGTATAATTCGAAGATAAAATCATTTTTTTGCGTTTTTTTGAGTTATATCACTTTTTTGAAGGTGCCCTCCTTGCAGAAAAATATATATTTTTTAATTTTTTGTTTGGTGAAGGAAATACATATTTAACACAAAAAAAACATCCGATTTGAACTAAAAAGACATTTCTTTAAAGAAATATTCACCATGTGTTCTAAAAATGTACAGACGTGTTGTGGTCAACATTTTTGTTAATTATAGCCGTGATATGTTCTAACTAGGGATCTTGATTGCGTGATTTATTTGGTCCTTTAAAAAAATAATATTTATAAAGATCTTTTTGCGAATCAATATTTTAAAGATATCAATGTTTATAAAAATCTTTTGGCGGAGCAGTATTTTATTTCATTGTAACCGTTTTTCTTTTGTTTTAACCGCGTTCATTGGGTCGGAACGAATAAAATAGGTAAAATGAGAATAGGGGGTAGGAAAAAGAAAAGTTGTTCGTTATATCCCGCGTTCGTTATAAACGTTTTCGTCTATAAAATTCTTATTAAAGCCTACTTTTAAATATCATATGTTAAAATATTTGTAACAGTGCTTAAATTCGTCGCAATCCGCTTGTGCTTTAAAGCGGGCCTGAAAATCCTAACAAATTGTAAAAACTCTACTCGCGGGGTAAAAATTGTTGTTTGTTATAATCGTGGTCGTTTTAAGAAGTTGAATGTGTGTACAAATATTAAGAAAAATTCTTTGAAAACATAAAACTTTGTTCGCTATAAACGTAGTTTCTTATAACCGATGTTCGCTATATCCGAATTTTACGTTTTAATTCTTTGTTTTATCTTACTTTTGCATATAAAGCAATAAAAATGTATAAAAAGTCCACATACCCATCGCTATTAATTTTGGCCTCAAAAACAGGCCAAATTACCTATAGTGCGATGTAGAGAGAAAGGTCCATAGGTATTAAAGGGTACCTCTAGCTCAACAAGCCTATCAGACAGGTTTGAATATCATTTAAATAATTCGGAATGTTTTGAAAATGACAACATATATTTTTGTAGCTGGCCGCGACCACTGTACTGCCGATGGCGGTTTATTTATCATAAAAACCACTACACCTTATATACATACCTCTATTTGGCCAGAACTCTGCGGGACATCACATTATTTTTAAAATTGTTGGTGTTCACTTCTGTTCATATAAGAATCGAACAAGAATCACGACTCTACTGTATTCTAAATTAACATCAATAATATTATTAACGTATTAGTGTTAACGGTATCAACAAAATCATACGTCACAATGTACAACATCTCTCATTCACTAAATGAACGAGAGAGCATCATTGGTACAGAACACGCTACAGTTTTTTTATTGACCAATTATACAATTGTTTAAAAAAAAAATATTTGAATAAAATATATTCACACTAATAGACAATTGATTTTTTATCGAAAGGATTACATGCAATGAAAACTTCAAAACAGCCTCAAACAGCACAAGCTAAAATGTTGAACTTTATGCCAGAAGGAGTTCTTCCCGTTATAGTCCATCTTTGATTTTGATTTAAGTTTGATAGGAAAATTACCATCTACAAAGGTTGGAAAAATGTGAAGTCAATCCTTTTGATAGTTATCGTGCGAAAAAAATTTAATTTTATATGTAAAACACCCGAAGGACTGGAACTATATAGTTCATATTTGAACCTAAATTATGCCTGGAAGATATAAATCTCATCCTTCTCTGCAAGAAATATTACGATGTGCAAAGTTTGAACCAAACATTACACAAAATCTTACAAGGTATATATTTTGGAGTATAAGTAAATGCCTCTTCCTACTTTACCAAGGAGCCGTATAACTGATTTATATAATCAAACGTAATGGAAATAGAGAACAGCCAAATACCAACAAATTGTAGTGATTGTAGAGTTTACTTCATTGAAATAAGGGGAGGGGGAAAGCTATTCAAATGAGCGGCAGTGCATCTGATACAAGGTAGTTATAAACAACGTTTCATAGGCAGGTCTATTGTTTTGTGTTTAGTATTTTTATTTCCCCCCAAAAAGACATAACGAATCGTAAATTTATGATTTACACCAATTTTAAATCCAGACAACCCCTAATAAAAAAATTTAATTTATGAACTGTGAATGGCGTCACAACAGTTTTTATGCAGACGTGAATACACCGGCGAGACAATGCCACAACAAAAAACTAAACAAAACAAATAATGCCATTACATTTTGAATTTTATTGAATTTTAATTACCACGCTCATTAACAATATCATCCGTTGATGCTATGCGATGTGTAGTATTATGGCTATAGCAGGCATTTCATATCCTACTAACAGTACAATATTTAGTTGGGGTGCCAATGTGGTGCAATGGAATGCACATCCGCCTTGCACGCTGAAGGTCGTGGGTTTGATTCCCCGACCAGGCAAACATCAAAATTTTCAACGTTGGCAAAATACCCATCAGTAATGTTGGCGACATTTTCTGAGTATTTCAGCCATGTAAAACTTCTCTACAAGTGGTGTCTTAGGACACGCCGTTCGGACTCGGCGATAAACTGTAGGTCCCATTCATTCAGCTACTATGAATCGGGGTGCACTCATTGATATGAGAGAAGTCTCCCTTGTCCCGTATGGGATGTTTGTGGAACAATTATATATATATATATATATATATATATATATATATATATATATATATATATATATTACTAGACGAACAATTATTGAAGAGAATTTAAAATAATACCACTATCCCACTCGGGTGCCACCGTGGTGCAATAGTATGCACGCCCTCCTTGCATGCAAATATATATACCACTATCCTTCTCTCCCCTAAAAAATAAAAATAGTACGCAATTTAGTAGAATTTAGTATCTGTTAGCCACTTCATATCATCCCTATAGACCTGAAATGATCATCACATCCAACATCAGAATTCCGATTCTGCCCAGATTTCAAACCCCTCGGTCGACCTCGGAATCCTCAACATCAACATTATCAATCAGCCTCGGACCTAATAAAAAGATGTCTTCCGACGTCTATACTTTTTTAAGTTTTTGTTTGTTTGTGTTTCTCAGATACTATGGACTTTCCCCACAAAAATTGTACCGTCGTACTTAGGGCCGCCTACACAATATATTGCCAAAATATTTTAAAACATTCCCAGACGAGTCCTTGGGCTGCACTCTTTCCAAACTGTGTGTGGGATGTACCCGAGAGAGTGGTCAGATACGATTTACCAAATCGGTTTCTACCTTCAAAGGTTACACTATGCAACACTGAAAATGCAAACAACTTCTAGTATGCATTTTTTGAAAGTACAAATTGAGACTATAAAAACCCTAGTTCTGTTTTGTCCTGTCAGATCCAGTTCGGATTTTATGGCCTCTAAACCGGGCTTAAACTAAATTTTTTGGCATTTATGGGGCCTTTATCTCAGAAACGAATAGGAATTTGACCTTGTGGTCTGTTGTACAGACCACATAAAAAACTTTATCTAGGGCATCAAAATCCATAAAATATAAAAAAATTTACATAATTTCTGAAATTCTGGCAGTGCTGTTGTGGTACTGTACAAATTCACAATTTCTGGAATTCATGCTGATGTTCGGCATCTGGAAACAGCTTCTCATTATGGGGATGAGTGGAGGCTTCTCCACTAGTACTATCTTTGCCTAACTTCAGTTGTGGGATGACCGTGCAAAGTTTGCAGCCTTCTGGTACAATATGGATGACTATTGGACAAATACTCAATTCCGGGTTCATCCAAGTACGTAAGCATTACCACTCAGATTCCTTGTGTGGCATCGCTTTGGATGATTTCGTGTTCCGAAAGACATCAGCAACATCTATCATCGTAAATTTTGGTGATACATCCTCCGCTGTGGTGGCTCTTATGCGGCATTGCAAACTCATCATCGCACTATCACTATCGGGGTGCTCTATAAACTGCCGGTAAAAATAATACTCACGCCTCTTCGGACCGGTCACGCCGTTGAAAGTAACAGCAGTTCGATCATCTTTCTTTTCCGGATTCGAGAATAATTTTACCGTTGCCCACAACTTACTCAATCCTGTACCAATGTTGCATTGCCTGTTGACCTCAAGAGGTTCGTACGACAAAGCTCATCATGCTCATTTGGTAATTTTAGATATTCGACCAGCAGATATCTTGCGAGCATCAACAGCTGTGATGATGTCTTAGAAAATTCTATCAGCTACCCGAGGATTTGAGGGACTGGACAGCTCTCTAAAGCTGTGATTAGTATATTCTCTGAACACTTGCCAATCAGCTTTCCCGTTGTTCAGAAAAATACAAAGGGTGGGCTGCTAATGGAACTGGTCTTAGGCGAGCGAAATAACGGGTTGCCAGAGCACGTCGTGTATCAGACCTAGTGCCACAATGGTGATGTATGGCATGCTGTGGTGATCTCCACTTATCCTCGAGGGGGAGGTTTCCTTCAAAGCGTAAAATATGGAGGTATATAATTTGTTCAACCAGTGCTGTACCCATTTGGTCCTTGCCTAGGGCGGAATACCAAAGCTCATGATGAACATTGAAGACCCCTCACACCAAACGGTTATTGCTCCTAAAATCGATTTCATATCAGGCATATAACACAGGGCACAACTATTCCTATACCTCAACTCTATCTCGCCAGCCCGATCAACTTGTATATCACCACGACTGCGACTGTATATCACCAGTCTTGAGATTTGAAAATGTAGATGTCGCCATCGCGATTGGAGACGACTGGAACCGTAGTAACCCTCCTCTGGGCGGTCTGGCTTTTTATACAGACGGCTCCAAGATGGAAGAAGGTACGATGCTGGCGTCTACTTTGAAAGGCTAGGTCTTGAATACTCTTGCAAGTTGTAGTGCATCCCTAGCTGAAATCTACCACCTATTTTACCGCCTCTAATTGTATGTGACTCCTTCCTTTGACAAAGATTTCACTGCTGAGGCCTTTATAGAAAAAAGTAGGATAGTAGGGTATAAATATTACCGCACATCCTTAATTCAAATGTTACTTGTTTTTCCAATTCAAATAGTGCATCACCTCCCGCTGATGTCGGCATTTTTTCATTTTTAATTAAGTGCATCTGCATTGGCAGCAGCAGCACCTTTTGGCCTACCCTCAGACTGAGAATTTTTGCGCGCTTTCTTGTTTGGCCTCTGCAGCACCAGACTAGAGATGTTAATTTAAGAATTGCTATTTTTAAAAATGCATTACCGTCGTCTCAACATTCAAACATACGAAAATACATATGTATACAATTCTCTACAGCGTGTGTGTATGAATGTGTTTGAGTGTAAATAAAAAATACAATACTTAAGTAGCCAAAGATGTAAATTAGCTTTCTTCGTTCACAGTCGTTCGCTTTACTCATAACATTGCATCTTGAAACGCATTTAAAAGAACTGGTCGAGCATTAGTCGTTGTTTTACCGTCGCCGTGTCGTGTCGAAAAAGAGTATTAAACTAAAAACGGTCATTGATTAACTGTCGTTAAAGAATCAAATGATCCCAAGAAGACTTACATACTACAAAATTAAAATATATACAACAAATAACACAACTTACCTTAAAATTTACATCGATATCTGGTGTACAAATTAATCGGTTGCTTACGAATTCTATGATTTGCTGTCTCCAAAGGTCTTTGCACCACTCTTCAACTTTTGGGACAAGCACCTTTTGATGTACTGCTACAGTTGATTTGGAAAACTTGGTAATTGATTGGTACAAAATATTGGCATATGTTGTTGTTGGTGTTGTGTTGTATTTTATTGTTAACTTCTAGTATATTACAAAATATATGCGGTTGTATGTTGTGTATGGAAGGTCGACATAAATTTGTCGAGGCTACTGTCGTGGTTTTCAGGAAGTACAAAAACACATATGTTGTTGTTGTTGTAGTTGTTAATGACTCTGTCGTGGTTATGGAAATATAAAATACACTTGGATTATTTGATTTACTTCGCGCTCCACTTGTAGATGATGGTGGCGATGATGATGTTGCTGTTGTCGTCGTCGTCTTTGGTACATCCATCAACAACAACAACTGCTAGGTATATGTCACCGGTCGACACATCGTACAAATGAACATACTGGCGTACACAATTTCAGCTACGTGTAGGGCTATCATTAAGGCACTCATGATTACTTCAAGTTTGAGAACAGTCGTTTGGAAAAAACATAAATATATAACAAGAACGAGACTGGGCAGTGTTAATACTACAGATGCTATCGCCTGCCATGCTGTAATGAAATTTTGTTAGAAAAGAAAAGAGTTTAATAGTAACAAAAAAGATACGAAAATCACAGGGAAAGCTTAAAGAACACATTAAAAGAATTCCCACTAGATTCTCACTTCCATAAATATAACAAAATAATAGTTCCCACAAACTGCCCTGAGTGCTATTTTTGCTGTGTTCAATTTTTAATTAACCTTTAAAAAATTGCGTGGTGGAATTAAACGGAATCAAATCATTTTCTAGCGTGAGCTTGTTAGGAGTAACCGCAATAGCAATCTCCGATTCCATGAAAGTAATACGGAGCCTAGGCGAAAAGGAGCAGTAATGTCCATGGTGCTACCGTGGTGCAATGGTATGTACATCCGCCTTGCACACTAAAGGTCGTGGGTTCGATTCCCCGGCCAGGCAACATGACAGTAATGTTGGCCACATTTCCTGAGTATTTCAGCCATGTAAAATTTCTCTGCAAGTGGTGTCTTAGGACACGCCGTTCGGACTCGGCAATAAACAGTAGGTTCATTATCATTGAGCTAATATGAATCGGGGTGCACTTATTGGTATGAGCGAAGTCTCCCTTGTCCCGTATAGGATGTTTGTGGAACAATTATATATTATATAATGTCCATGGGAACTTTTTTAATATGGTATATATGTATGTATATTTTTATACATATCGCACCAGTTCAACAAAAGGGTAGTGACTCAAAATTATCGACTTTTCAGTAGAGACAAAAAAACTGTTGATACATAAGTTGTTACTCTGAAGGCATGAAGAGCGACATAACGGTATATTTTGACAAAATAGTAGACAAATAGTAAGAGATTTTTTCAGTGGGTGGAGTTGATCACTATGTATCGTTTTTTTAACAAAAAGTAAACACACTTTTCAGATTTGGATGACAATACATGAATATGAAACCAAATACAATATGGGTCCATTTTTTCCTATAGCCTCCATATAGCGGTACTACCCGATTTAGTTCAAATCTAGTAACTCATTTTTAATGCAGATGCAGTTGACCAATCGAACTGAAACTTTGCCCACTTTTCAGATTTGGATGACAATACATGCATATAGGCCAATTTTTCCTACAGCCCCCATATAGCGGTACCAACCGATTTCAGGTATTTTGAGGATTTTATCTTCATTTTTGCCCGAATTAGCTGCCATTTGGCATTTGAGATTTCCAATGATATAGACATTTCCCCACCAAAAATTGTGCACATAGGTCCAGGTTTTGGTATAGACCCCTTATAGCGGTACCACCCGATTTCAAGTATTATGAGGATTTTATCTTCATTTTTAGGCCGAATTGGCTGTAACTGGGCAATAGGACCCCCCATTCGTACAGAAACTTTCTTACTAAAAATGATGGACATAGGTACAGGTTTTGGTATAGCCCCCATATGCGGTACCACCTGATTTCAAGTGTTTTAAGGATTTTATCTTCATTTTTAACCCGAATAGGCTGTAATTTGGCATTTGAGGTTCCCAATGGCACTGAAACTTCCCCACAAAAAATTGTGGACATAGGTCCAGGTTTTGGTATAGCGCCCATATAGCGGTACGGCCCGATTTCAAGTGTTTTAAGGATTTTATCTTCATTTTTAGGCCGAATTGGCTTGACATTTGGAGTCCCCAATGGTACAGAAACTCCTCCACCAAAAATTGTTGACATAGGTCCAGGCTTTGGTATAGCCCCCATATAGTGGTACCACCCGATTTCATGTGTTTTAAGTATTTTATCTTCATTTTTAGCCAGAATTGGCTGTAACTTGGTATTTGGAGTTCCCAATGGTACAGAAACTTCCCCACCAAAAATTATGGACATACATAAGTCCAGGTTTTTACTACACGATTTCAGGCATTTTAAAGTTTTTATCTAAATTTTCGGCCTAAATTGATTATAATTTTGTTCTCAGTGGTCAAAAAAATGCAGGGTTTAAAAGCATCTAAAAACATTAGCATTAGCTGTACACTTCAACTGCTACACAATATTTACCCACACGGCTAAATATGCAACCGAACGCATATTTATTTTGTACATTTTGCTTATTTTGTTTTTTACGCCTCATCTTTTTTTCGTTAGGAATAATCGACAACCACGCTACATATTTAGCAGTCGGCTGACCATTCGTCGCAACGAATTAGCAACTGAGGGAGTTTTTAGTGACTAGGGTTGCCAACGCAGTAAAAACCTATGTTTGACCTATGGCAGAACTGTCCTTTCAGGTTCATCATATTATCTTCATCGACATTCATCGCCAAAAAGAATTTTTACCCCCCAGCCTTTGATCTCCATATTTGCGCGTAAGGATATATTTCCTTAAAAACGGTTTAAGAAAACGGGTTTTTCGTTCTAGAGCTGCAACTAGCAAAGTTTTCATAAGCGAATGAATTTAATTTATTTGACAACTCTATAAGCTTTTTAATGGTGTACATATAAGTTTAATCGGTTACTTAAAACCGGTTCAAAATCGGTTTTAATGTCAGAATATCCGATTCAAAAATTGAGATAACCGGATGTATCATCCAAGAAAATTTGTTGTTAACGTGTTCGTCATTACAAAAGCTATTTGTCGTAAATATTTATGAAGCACCTCAGATGTCTACATAAGCAATAACCAATTGTTATGTCCACATACCTATACATAACAAATAACGAATATACAGAAAAACAAAACATAGTTTAATTCTGAACCAAGTTCGAATAAATGTCAAAAATGACAATGAAAACGGAACAAAACCGATTAGTTGTTAAAGAGAATATTTGGATGCTGAAAAATCTCATCTTGTGGTACTTTCACCACGGTTCAAGAAATAAAGGACGAAAAGGACATGAAAGGCATTGAGTTAGAAGAATAAAATGTTCTACAAAAAGATTCACCAATCGATTTCACTGAAGACATGTCACCTCAAAACGAAGCTACAACACCAAACGGAGATATGGACCTATTTTCCCAAGTTTTATAGGAAAAAAATCAAAAACTTCATCGCGCGATATCTCAGAAACTTGACCTATGGCGAAAATTTCCTTTTGGGTTCTTAGTATACTCATCAAGGGCTTTCATCTCCAAAAGAAAGTTTCCACCCCCCAGACTTTGAGTTCCATTTTGTGTCACAGTGTTATTATTGTTTAAAAATAAAAAGATATATATTGAACGGCTTCACCAAAAATTCACATGTCCTTTGAACGAAAAATTGGAATTAATTATATCGTGATTTTTAATGCATTACACTGGTAACCCTGATCTCAAAAACAATTGTTTGCTGAAAACCTGGATAAGCCCTTGAAACTTAGTTTCTTATTCTCTTTTCTGATATGTGTTGATCATGTGTGCTGCAAAATATGAGTATGCGTGTCTGATCCTTTTTTATTATAGCAAAATATCAAATAGCATCAGCTTCACTAGGAATATTTTTGTGAAATTTGTTGCTACATGTTGCCGTTGTTTGTTGTTGCTAAACATATTTCGAAGAAATTTTAGCAGGCAAAGCTGCAAATATTCGGTGCTTTTGCTAATATGGCGTTAGCATTTTAAACCATGAAAAAATGTATTGACTAAAAAGTTAAAAATAAAAAATAATTAAAAAAAATTAAGTTTCAGTGTTTTATTTAGAAAATAATTTGTCACTTAGCCTCAATAAATATATTCTTTCTCATGATGGAATCTCTCAAATAAAACGCTTGCATTTAAATTATAAATGGTGGCAAAATTAAACGGCAAGCATTTTATTTGAGAGATTCCATCATGAGAAAAAATATATTTATTGAGGCTAAGCGACAAATTATTTTCTAGTTTTAAGTGCAGTTCTAAATAAAACACTGAAACTTAATTTTTTAAATTATTTTTTTATGTTGATATAAAAATTCTACTGTTACAGTGTCCATATAAGTACATATTCCGATTCTACCGAATTTAATGAGATTTTGTATGTAGATTCAGGTCTGAGAATAAGTTGTTGCCTATTTTGTATAGCTAAATGGAGGGGGAGGATAACTCCCTCCCTAAGTGATAGTAATAAAAGAACGCACATTAGATGTCTGGATTAAGTGTGTAATTCAACACGATATGCTAAAACACAGACGACATATGTACATTAGGGTTATAACTTTTTGACATTTTTTTCTCAAAAATGATTTCCTGTAGTGAGAATGAATGAACTTTTGTCTATTAATTCCTAAAATAACATTCATTCCATTTGTAAAAAAGTTTCCGCACAAACCACTTTGAAAAAAAATTACTATGAAATAAAAAAATCTCAAAAACTTATTTCTTGTTGCAAGAATGAATGACCTTTTGCTTATTAGTGACGAAGATAACTTATATTCCATATAAATATTGAAAAAGGTCTCTCACAAACCACTTTTAATTTGTATGATATATGAAATAAAGTTATATAATATAAAATTGTATATATAATAATACAATAATTAAATTAGTGAGAAACAAACGATTATGTCATGTGCCCCTATACCTTGTTTTCACTTACATAAATATCTGCGTACAGTGACTTCAGAAATTTTTCAAAAGTTCTGAAAAATAAAAACTTTAGAAGCTTTTTGTGCGGAAACTTTTTTATCGAATCACTTTATAATTAAGATTGTATGTAATATATATACTTGTTCCACAAACATCCCATACGGGACAAGGGAGACTTTTTTCTTACCAATGAGTGCACCCCGATTCATATTAGCTCAATGATAAGGGACCTACTGTTTATTGCCGAGTCCAAACGGCGTGTCCTAAGACACCACTTGTAGAGAAGTTTTACATGGCTGAAATACTCAGGAAATGTCGCAAACATTACTGAGGGGTATTTTGCCACCGTTGAAATTTTTGATGTTGCCTGGCCGGGGAATTGAACTCACGACCTTTAGTGTGCAAGGCGGGTGTGCATATCATTGCACCACGGTGGCACCCATATGTAATCTTAGGTAAAACCTCATCAAAATAGCACACAAAACTCATCAAAATATCATACGGGGATACGTGGTTGTAAAAAAGTCATAACCCTAATGAACATACATTAAAAGAATATCAGTGGAAAATGTATACACAGACAGTATGAAATGCGGCTCCAATCCTTAGACAATGTTTAGGTTGATCGGCCCTTTGTAACTGGATAAAACGTATGCAACAAAATTGGTGAATAAACTGCAGCCTATATAACGGAACCACAAGTAACACACACCACCACAGAGATTTTATTACTTCTCCTTTGGGTTGCTACCATACATAGTCTATTAAGAACCTTTACCAATGAAGGATTTGAACAAGTCTGCTATCCAGATTACGTTATAATACATCTAAGGGGAAAGAATCCAAATATATATGTGGGAGTAATTCTGGATAGGAAACTTAAATGGAAATACTATATCTAGGAAAGAGCAAACAAAGCCTCGCAGGTATTGATCAACCTGTCGAAAGGGTATAATCTCTAAATGATTTAGTCCTAATGGTTTAATTCTAAGATGACATGCTGGTTATTTAAGAGCATAATTAGATGTATTCTAACCTACGCACCTGTAGTCTGGTGGACAGCTAATAATAATAATAATAATAATAATAATAATAAATCCTTTACATCAATAATTATGTATTTAGGAGGTTTTTCGATTTCGTGGCCCTCTTTGGACTCATGAACATACCGATTGAGGCTCAAAAGTGTTGCGCCGTATAACTACTAAGTTTTGGACAACTATGTCAGGAAGAATGGGCTTGCCCACGAAAAACATAATATCACTCTAAACAGGACCACAAGGAGTAGCTTCGTATAATTTTCCATGCGATCTTCGAACATATCCTAAACATCACTTAAACAAAAATGTTCAACAGTGGGGGATGTACCCTAAGGTCAAAAAATAAGGAGATTCAAGGTTTGGACCAAGTCGTTTGCTCCGTTCAACAGATATATTTTTGTGGGTAAGTTACCTGTGAGAGTAGACCGATATGGCTCAAATTTCACGATGTGCAAAGTATGGACCAAATCGGTTACGGGTTCAAGGGTTATGGTGCGCACAATTTTTCCAAACATTTTTGAACTTTTGTGGGGGAGGTAGGTACCTGATATTTGGACAAAATATTACCAAGGCCAAATTTTGAACCAAATCGGTTCATTCGTCCGAGAGTTATTGTGTGCACCAGCCAGACGGACGGACATGGCTAAATCGACTCCAAATTGTCTGAAACGGATTTCGTCCAAACATACTTGGGGTCTAAAACCAATATTTCTATGGGGCACATTTTTAGTCGTATCAAAGTGTATATACCCCCGTTAGCCTAAAGGCTGAGGGTATACAAATTTCAACCAGTTCGGTTTGATAAAGACGATAAAATCTTAAAAATCCCGAAAATCGGGAGGTACCCTTCTATGGGGCCTATGTAAAGACGTGAACCTGTACCGACAAAATTCAGGTATAACCCCAACGAAGAATAAATGCCATTGTTCAGCCATTTCGGTTTCGGCGCTGAAACCTACAGAATACCGAAAATCGGGAGGTACCCTTCTATGGGGCTATATGAAGACGTGGACATATACCGACAAATTTCGAGTTGAACGTTTTATATCCCCAACGATGACTAAAATTCATCCTTTTCGGTAGGATATAGAAGGCACAAACTTCAAAATACCGAAAATCGGGAGGTATCCTTCTATGGATATGAAGATGTGGACCTATACCGACCTGCTGGAAGGTTTTATACCCCCAATGAAAACTAAATACCAAATATCGATCATTCCGACCACAACCTTTAAAATACCGAAAATCGGGAGGTACCGTTCTATTGGGCCTACATCAAAAAGGGGACCGATGTATTTTCAATACTAAACATTCTAGGTGTAACATTGTTATGTCGACTTAGAATCAATGAACGCAAACAAACAAAACGATTCCCGTACCAATCACAAAAAGTCACAAACTTTTCAGCTTCTCTGAATCATTTCGTTCTTAAAACCAAACAAGCTACAAACTTTTCAATGCAAAAAAATGAAAACCGTACGATTGCTGAAATGTACTTCAGCTATGCTTTGCGAGTTGTTTCATTCACCTCCGAAACAAAAAGAATTTTTGGCAAACATTTACTGTGCGAAATGATCAATGACACACTCCGACTCACACACATTTGATTTCTTAACAGTCCAGTAAGCTTACAGCAATCGGCACACAACAACAAAAATTTGAACAAACACTGTTGTTAGTGCATGGTTTTTCAATTAGTGAGTGGAGAGAGAAGCTCTCTTTGGTTGCTCGCGAGTAAAGGGCTGCGGAATGTTGTTTTCCAACCACCAAACGAATCATTCATGTGTTTTGAACTTTTTCGTTTTCTATCTGTTGTTGTGTAATTGAGAACTTTTAGCTATTCGTTTTGTTCGCACAAAATGTAAACAAAACTAAACAGCGAGGTCGGTCAACGTGGGTTATGTTTTGTTTTGAAACGAATATTCATTCGAATATTCATAGATGAGAAAAATCAAAAAAACAAAAAATCGCCGGAGGGCTTTCGAAATAAATCGCGGTCAAAATTCAGATTTTTACGGTTTTTTAGGTTTTTAAGATTGTTTGGAAACCGCAAGTTCTATTGAAATTGAACTAAAAAAGTTTGTTGCAGTTAAATTCTCTATTCTATCGCCTCCTTATAAAACAATGTCATGCACGGTGCGCACTAACGAACTTTAAATGAAAACCGCTTGCACCTGGAAAGTTTTTGCGGATACAAAAACAGCAATGTTCATAGATGAGAAAAATCCAAAAACAAGAAAAATCGCTGCCAGGATTTTAAAATAAATCGCGATCAAAGTTCACATTGTTAGTTTTTTTAGGAGGGCAGGATTTTGCTTGGAAACGACAAGTCCTATCGAAATGGGGCTAAAGAAAATGTTGTAGCTGTGAAAATTCTCTAGAGGATTGACCATTATGATTTGTAACTATGTTTTTTAGGTATAGAAATTCACGTCAAATTTTTAGTTTTTTTTTTTTTTTGTTAGGTCTTTCACGATTTGCTTGAAAACGGTAAGTCTTATCGAAAAGGGACAAGAGAAAATCGTATAGCTGTGAAAATTCCTTACAAGGTTGGCTACCGTAATTTTTTCCTAGGTTGTACCATTTTTGAGACATTGTTTTATAAGGTGGCGAAACAGACAGTGAATTGTCCCAATTAGAACTTCTATATATCAATAAAAAATAATTTAAAAAAAATTAAGTTTCAGTGTTTATTTAGAAATGCACTTAAAACTAGAAAATAATTTGTCGCTTGGTCTCAATAAATATATACTTCCTCATGATGGAATCTCTCAAATAAAACGCTTGCCGTTTAATTTTGCCACCATTTATAATTTAAATGCAAGCGTTTTATTTGAGAGATTCCATCATCAGAAAGTATATATTTATTGAGGCTAAGCGACAAATTATTTTCTAGTTTTAAGTGCATTTCTAAATAAAACACTGAAACTTAATTTTTTTTAAATTATTTTTTATTTTTAACTTTTTAGTAAATACATTTTTTTGACCACTGAGAACAAAATTATAGTCAATTTAGGCCGAACATTTAGATAAAAACTTTAAAATGCCTGAAATCGTGTTGTACCGTTATATCAAGGCTATACCAAAACCTGGACTTATGTCCCTAATTTTTGGTGGGGAAGTTTCTGTACCATTAGGAACTCCAAATACCAAGTTACAGCCAATTCTGGCTAAAAATGAAGATAAGATCCTTAAAACACTTGAAATCGAGTGGTACCACTATATGGGGGCTTTACCAAGCCCTGGACCTATGTCAATAATTTTTGGTGTGGAAGTTTCTGTACCATTGGAAACCCTGGTTGTCAAAAAACAGCCAATACGGGCTTAAAATGACGATAAAATACCGCTGGATGGGAGCTACAGGAAAAATGGACCCATATTGGTTTTGATTTCATATTCATGTATTGTCATCCATATCTGAAAAGTGTGCAAAGTTTTAGTTCGATTGGTCAACTGCAGCTGTGTGAAAAATGAGTTACCAGATTTGGGGGGTACCGTTATATGGGGGCTATGGGAAAAAATGGACCGATATTGATTTTCGTTTCATTTTCACGTGTTGTCATCTAAATCTGAAAAGTGTGCAAAGTTTTACTTCGATTGGTCAACTGCAACCGTTTTAAAAATCAGTTACCACTGTTACTGTAAGAATGGACCAATATTGGTTTTGATTTCATATTCATGTATTGTCATCCAAATCTGAAATGTGTGAAAATTTTAAGTTTGATTGGTCAACTGCAACCGTGTTAAAAATGAGTTACCAGATTTGAACTAAACACCAAAGCAAGTTAAATAAAACACTGTAAAAATGGTAAAATCTATGAAAGTATCACAAACGACAATCTTGTAGGGAATTTTCACTGCTACAACATTCTCTTCAGATCCATTTTAACATGGCTTGCAGTTTCCCAGCAAAATCGCGAACTTTAACCGCGATTTATTTAAAAAGCGCTCCGGCGATTTTTTGTTTTTCTCATCTATGAACATTGTAGTTTCAGAATCCGCAACAACTTTCCAGATGTAAGCTCCTTTCATTTAAAGGACATCTAATCGGACGCATATAGAGTTTTCGGTACCGCAAATACGTGAAATCGGCCAAAAATATATATGGGAGCTATATCCATTCTGAACCGATTTTCACCAAAAGCAATGGCGTTCTTCCTATGGCTGAAAAATGATATTCTCCAATTTTCAACTGAATCGGGCAATAAATGCTACCTGTACGTTGCGAACGGACGGACGAACATGCATAAATCGACTCAGAAAGTGATTCTATGTACATATATGACTAGAAGGAACTATGGGTCTATTTCGTTTCCTTTTGTATGTTACATACAAATGCACAAATACATAATACCATAGTTTGGTGAAGGGAATAAAAATGTCATACGGACTATCCCAGTATGTGTTTATTGTTTTCTCAGCGCGTATACGTTTTACTTAAATAATATTTTATTAATACTTATACGCCACAAGTACCCAGGAATAAACAGACAAGTCGCAGATTCCAATCGGAATGGTTTCAATTCCGTAATTTCATTTCATGTGGTGAATACCGAAAATCTTATTATTTAGTATATAGTTGTATCATTAGTTATTAAGGGTAAAATAGCTACAGGGTCAAATAGCAATAATAAACATCTTAAACGATGCGCCATAATCTTTAAAGTACCAATAAATCAGATATGACAGCTTTTCAAGAGTATTTTTATGTATGCGGTCAAAAACCAAATTACATTCAATAATTTTGGAGAAAACAACGATTCGAATAGATCACAGAGTTTATATCTTCGCAAATTAATATCCTTTAAGAATTTCATTAATAAAAATATAGACTATAACAATAAGGAAATGGCTTCAAAAAGTTCAGAATTATGTGAGGTTATACAGACTTCGAATTCCAAAAAACAAACAACAGTAATTATCGAGAGGAATAAAATGTATGTACTTTATACGAATTATCGCAGTTTTTACAATGGACCCTAAGTTTGGAATTTCGAATTATCGGGGCACGAATAATCGCTATTCCACTTTATTTCCAATATTAAATCAATATATGAAAATTAATATACGACTTATATATGAAAATACAAATACCCGTATTCCCGGGGATTTCAAAAATAATTTCCCCGGGAAATCCCGACGAAAAATTTTCGGGAAATCCCGGGTCGGGAGTTTCCGACCCCAAACTCTAGTCCCATTTGACCTTCGAATTGGTTGTAATTTGGTATTTTGTGTCTCAAGAGGCTAAATAACATTTATACTGAAAATTATTTATATATATAGCTCCATGTTTCAATATTACCCCCCATAGAAAATTTTCGATATTTTAAAGGTACATATTAACCTCAATATCCCATCGAAATGGCTGAAATTTGGTATATAGTCTTCTTTGGGGCTACAAATATTCCCCCCAGTAAATTGTCAGTACAGGTCTACGTTTTGATGTGGCCCCTATAAAAGAACGGTGCCTCCCGATTTTCGGAATTTTCAAGTTATAAGCCTCATTATCACACCAAAATGACTGAAATTTCGTATTGAGTCTTCGTTGGGGCTACAAAACTTTTCTCCCAAAATTTATCGGTGTAGCTCAACAGGTTACAGGTACATATTTCGATATACCCCCATACAAGTGTAACTCCCGATTTTGGGTATTTTGACTGAACTGGCTAAAATTTGGTATTTAGTCTCGGTTGGAGCTAAAAGACAATTTCTGCTGGTAAAAGTTTTACGTTCTTATATCGACGCCTCCAAACAATAGTATGCTAAGTCGACTTAGCATGTTTTCAAGATCTTTACATTTTTATATTTAACGTCCTTTAACTTAAATTCTGTCAAATTTTGGTAATAATCGGACAATCCGAACAGAAGTTATAAACAAATATTTACTTAGCATAGTACTGAAGGTCAGAGAAATTTCCAAACTTTTAGAGCTTGTCCAGCAAAACTCACTGTTCAGAATTAGCAAACTATTAATTGGAGGTGTAGAACGTCCTTTAACTTAAATTCTGTCAAATTTTGGTAATGATCGGTCAATCCGAACAGAAGTTATAAACAAATATTGACTTAGCATAGTACTGAAGTTCAAAAAAATGTCCACACTTTGAGAGCTTCTCCTGCAAAACTCACTTTTTAGACTTAGCATACTATTATTTGGAGGTGTCGATATATCACCTATATAACGGTACCGCCAGAGTTTAAATATTTTTAAAGTTTTAGCCAAATTATCCAACAGAAATGGCGTAAATCGGGTTTCAATATAATTTATGGTGGTCGGCGCGGCCGAAATAAACACCGGTTTTACTTGTTTTATTTAAAGAAAAGTGCAAAGTTTGCTAGCTTTTGAACAAAGACATTAGATTTTGAAACAGAGCTAATTACTCAGTTCCAGAACCACTAAAAATATAAAAGGAATCTCATATGACTCTTCTCTCTCTCCAACAAACTGACAATTACCCCAAGAAAAACTGCCGGACATTGACACATTTTTAACGTGTGCAGCAGGAGTTAATCTCGACTTATAAAATAATAATTACCCTAAGTGAAAATTCGAACCCGAAATCTGGGAGTGGAAAATTCATTTTTGACAATGAAAGCCTTTGGACCAATGTCGTGCTTTGATATTGTTAAAGTTACGAAGTTTTTCGGCAATTCACACACACACGACCCGAACGCAACGAAAGAGCACACAAAAGTTTTGATTTGTTTTTGTTTTGCAGCATGCGTGCATACAACGTTACTAACACACTGTCAAAAGTTGCAAATATTGAGAATTTTGTGTGCCCTCTTCTTGGTCGGCCGTGCTTTGGACTACCTCCATAAGTATAGATTCGTTATGAGTCGAACTCGTGTGTTATTTTGAGATCCTATGATGGATGATAACATATGTTTATATCTCTATTTTGACGTCAAATCCAATGGAGGAATATTTTTGTATCGAATTCTGTCAATTTATCTAATTTCTAAGTATGCCCTTTTCATCCTTGAACCGTATAATAGTACGTTTATATATATAACCGGATTTAACAAACCCACTGGGTTTCTAATGTCAATTCCATTGCTTATATTTCAAATAAATCCTCATAAAGAAGGTTAACCTTGCAAAAGGCTATAATATAAACATGGCCTTATAAATACTAAATACATCCAAATATTCTAGGAAAATATTGCTCAGATGGCTTTATGAGAGGTCTTTGTCGATATTGCCATTGTTCTTTTCCAGCATTACCATAGCCTTATTTAGGTATATTTATATATATCTTGATCCATATATACCGACATTTCGTAGAATATTTGGATGTGATAAAATCTCCTCTTTTAGTGTTGTAGTGTGGACGTAATGTAGTTGACGTAAATCTCTACAAAACGATTCCTTATTTGATTTATCAAGCAATCCCAAAAACATGTCACAATAGCTGGAAACAGTGCTACTTTATACGCAAAAATGCATCACGCCATAACTAACTAGTTCGACACATAGCGAACCTGGGGCTTTCATTTCCAAAAGAAATATTCAACTGCCCCCAACAATTACGATTAACAGTGTAATCAGCCTGGGCGGGCTACCTTAACTTATTATTGTCCTGCAATGCATGGGATAGATTAAAAATTTAATTTCATATTCGTATAAATACTTACCACGAGCACTTAAACTACTACGGCGACCCAATATGATACGCACCGTCTCCAAAAGACACATTGTTAACAATAAAATTCCTTCTCTCATTACGGCATTCTCAGGATACGTTAATAGAATAAATTTCAGGGTACTGACACACACCTTGAATGCAGCATACAAACCGAAATAGAATGAATTCAAATACATGAGAATTTCATACATAAGACTGGCTTCCATTTTTTATTTGTGCAGTTGCGGTGGTGTCACCGATATATTGTTGGTGATAATGATGTTGCTGTTGTTGTGGCTGGTATTTTCGAGGCTATGCCGGAATGATAATCTACGGACTTAGTTATTGTAAGAATAAAGGCTGGAGTGGGTAGGTCAGTTGGTTGGTGTTTTTGTTCTTCTGTAATTGGTCAAAATGGCACTTAATAAGACTTATGGCGGGTCGACATTTGGTCGGTTGGTTGGTTGTTTCATATGTTAGGGACGTTTAAAGGTCCATTGGTAATACTTAACTTTAGTTTAATTTTTTTGTTATTGTTTGTTATTTAGAAGCAAATGTGTGAATGGGCAAAACAAAAACAAGTTACATTACTAACAGACACACACACTTATCCTTAGGGATATGATTAACAATGGCAAGAAGTAGAAGGCCGTTAGAGTGTTGAGACATTTGAATGATGGCCATGGTAAGACGCACCTACTAATTGCGATTAAATAAGTATGCGTCTAAATAGTATGGCCTTAGAATTTTAGTGATGAAATTAAATGCGTTAATTTTGTTGTAATTTGTTAATGTTGCTTTTGTTATTTGTTTAATTCTAATACACAGGCGGGTCTTTTTTATAGGAGGTACAGACAATGAGAGGATTGATAGATTTGTAGTATCGTCGTTGCAAGATTGATTGAAACCGATAATATTATAGTATTTGTTGTTGTTGGTGTTTGTTTTCTTTAAATCACAAATTTAATACACGCTTTGCCAAAGCAGAAGAGAACCAAAACAAAATCTATAAAAATTTAATAACTTTTTATTTCACTTTATTTTCACTCAACACTCAACAAATTTTAAGCACTTTGACAAAGTTTAACATACAAATAATGTTGCATTGCAATTGTCCTTAAATAAATATTACGTTTGTGCTGTACACTCGTAATATTTCTTCTTCACATGTGCCATGTGTGTTCTTTGTTTTCTTTTTTCCACAATTTTTCTCCATTTTTAATAAGTATTTCATAATATTTGTGCTTGGATTTCTTCTGTACTGTCACAAAACATTTCTTTTATTTTGTTAAATTAATAAAATCAATCACTCCATTTGTTGTTAATATTACCAGAATAGAAAAGAAATAGAAAACTCTAAAGAAATTCTAAATTTTATATTATTATTTTAGTGTTGTTTTTAGAATTTTTCGTTTTTTATGCACCAGCGTCTTTTTTGTTTTCACCTACATCTCCATAGACAGCCGAAAAAATACTTTATGGATTTGTTTCTCTGCTTGTTTCACTCGATTTCAAGTACAAAAATAGCAAAATTTTGGTTTTCGTAATTGTTGTTTTTGGAATTTCTGTGTGTTTTGTTTCGCCTATGTTAAAGTTGCCCCAGTGCCTCAGTAAAAAAATTAATAGTGCTTTGCGTCGTGTGTTATTATTTGTTGTTATATTTTACTCTAGAGCTTATTCTTCGTGTTCCTTTCCATTGTTTCTTTCATCACTATATTCTTTAAACACATTTCTTATTTTCTCCATACCAAAAGAAAAGCTGTTGTGGAAATAATTTGGATTGTTTTTGTATAGTTTTTCTTTTTTGGTCTATTCTCTCAATTTTACTATTTTGTTTGGTATTTAGGCAGTCGGTGTACTGGACGGACAAAGTTTGTTTGGATTTGAATTTTTTTGGCCTCTGACACTTGCTAAAGGCATTCGTGTTCAATATTTACACACAATTTAATTGATTTTCATTCTTTAGACAGGCATTAACACTCACACACTAATACTACGTATGTGTGAGCTTCTCCATTGATGATATACTGTCACATTAATTTGATGAGATTTTTGTTTGTTTCTTTTGTATTCGTTAATTAATAACGGTTTCGTTTTCGTTTCTTTGTCTTTGCCATCATCTTCGAAACTACATAACTATTACTGTAGCGCAACCGAAAAAAGAGCAACCGCAGAAGGAAACAAGGATACATGTAACACATTCATGTGATGAAATGTCATCAACATGACAATATAACAATGTATTAATGACCAGCTGATTCACGAAATGACTACCGACAACATGTTACTAGTATGTCACTAGTTAAAGTACCATCCAATAATGTAATATTAGTTCTCACGAAAATAAACGAAATCAGCCTGTACCGTTATATAGACGTCAGGATAAGTTATAGCTCCAATGGACACTATTAAGCATTTCGGCTGAATAATATAACTAAAACCAGAGATCATCAATGAGTTACTTGCCCCCGTAAGCCAATTGAGCACGCACAAGTTTTTTGGGCCCTTTGCTTTTTTAACGCATGTGTTTTCTCGCACTCGGTATTTTTTCCACCACCACCAAAAATACTTGCGACACATCAAGACCGTTGCTTGTGCGTAATAAGTAAAACAAGTATTCATCATATTTTGCACTGTTATAAAACTCGCAATCGTAGATAGTTTGCCAAGTGACTTATCAAGTGGAAGCACACACACAACACTACAAAAATAAACAATTGTAATTTTATTTGTTGTTGTTTCGTTTGTGTATGCTTTTCTTTATTTGCTTGGAATGTTATGTGTGCTTTTGCATGTTCTTTTAACGGTTGAAAATCAGTGATCTTAGCTCTCATTCTCTCGGAGAGCACGAGACAATCGGTTGAATTACAAGGGTTGAAAATAATACTTGATGTGCAATGAGCAGTAAGACAGAAATTGTTATTGCGTATTTAAAACTACTTGGCAAAGCATACGCAAGTGTCAAAAAATATCCATTTTTAAATAACTTTTTTTTTTTTGAGTGGCTAGCCACACTCGTACATATTTTGAGAATGGCAAGCAACACTTGCATTTATTTTTTAGAGTAGCAAGCCGCACATACGCTTGTTTTTCAGCATGTGGCTTATGAGTGTCAAAATCAGCTACTTGCGCACTTCTCTGACTAAAACCTTCAAAAAATGTATTCTCTGAGGGAATATTTTAATCCCCCAATGAAGAAATTTCAGCTATTTCGGTTGGATCCTGTGGACAAAAATCGGAAAATTCCAAACATTGGGAGGCATCGTTCTCGTTGGGAGGGGGATGGAATATATCTCTCTGCAGAAATGTTTTTAGCTACAAAGAACACCAAATACAAAATTTCAAATATTTCCGTTGGATAATGCGGTTAACTGCTTGAAAATGCTGAAAATTCGACGGTACCATTCTACGGGACCCATATAAAACGTAGACCTGCACTCCGAAGAAAAGTATTGTGCCCTCAAGAAGACTAAATACTAAATTTCAGCCATTTTGATGGGATAATGAGGCTAAAACCTATAAAATACCAAAAATCGGGAGGTATCGGTCTATGGGGCTATAGCAAGACGCGGATTTGTAGTCACAACTTTGATTAAATACAATTTTCAGGCACTTCGGTGGGGTAATGAGGCTAAAACCATTAAAATACCGAAAATCGGGAGGTACCTATATTAAAAACTAGAACTGCACTGATAAATTTTCGGAGTTTTTTAGATCGTACGAAGACTAAATACCAAATTTTAGCCATTTCGACGGGATAATGAGGCTAAAACCTTAAAAATGCCGATAATCAGTGGGTGCCGTTCTATGGGGGATATATCAAAGCGTGGACCGATATAGCTCTATTTTAAATATTTCGAGCTGTATCTTGATTTTAACAGACAGAATGTCGGACGGATAAACGGAATGACAAACCCTCCTCCTCTTATACATATATAACACTGTGAACACAAATTTTGGGGCTGAGATAATTCCTTTTGGAGATGAAAGACCTTGTTTAGTATATTAAGAATCCCAAAGGACAGATCCGCCGCGAGTCGAACGTCCGCGTTATGGCGTGATGAAGTTTTTGCCAGAAACCCTGTAAGCCATCAGGAATTATATCTTTGTTCCCTGTTGTTTTAGCTTATTTTTGAGATGACATGTCTTCAGTCAAATCGAATGAGGATTATTTTCGTAGGGCCTTTCGACCTTCTAACTCGCTTCCTTCAATGTCCTTTTCGTCCTTTATTTAAGAGCCGCTATAAAAGTACCACAAGATGACGTTTTCCAGCTTCGAAATGTTCTGCAAAAATTTCGCTCAGAAAATTTTAGGTACGGCTCTCATTGACAACTAATCGATTATGTCGCGTTTGCCATATTTTTGTTTGTTTGCTTTTTGTCATATTTTCGCATTGCATTTTTTGTCCATAGCTGTCCAACATACTACAGCTGCGTATGCTAGGATCGGTCTAATAACGCTTCTGTATAACCAATGTATAATTCTGTGATTAAAATTCCATTTTTAGCCGATTTGTCTTTCCACAGGTTGACCAACATTTGTGGACTTTATTCGTCCTTTCCTGAATATGGTCTTTCGATTAAAGTTTCCTATCCAGAATTAGTCCCAGCTACTCGAGAAATGTTTGTTTAGAAATACTGTTTTAATATTTAGATCTCTCGGTCCGGCCCAGTTGTATGCTATTTTAGAGCCGAGTTATTTCCCCTTAGAAGTATAATAAGGTCGTCTACATTCGTCCTTAATAGACTATGGGGCATTATTATATATTTTCTTTTACAATTGGATGGATTTGAAAACGCAAAATAAACCAATTTGGAGGCATTAAAAGTATAATTTTTGCATTAGAACTTAAAGCCAAGAAGGCCCTCCTTAAAATATAAAGAACACTTTCAACTTAATGTTCACTGGAACGCTGTACATCTTTACGTAAAATCCAAATTTTCGATTGTTTGAGTGGAGTATTCCCCCATTGGCTCAACTTCATTTATTACCCTCTATTACAGAGAGTAATGTTTTTCAAAACGAACTGACAGTGTTGCAAAATTTTACTGATCGCTACCAATATCATGATTTCATCCCGGCGAAGGGAATTATCAATTGGCTTCTCAGTTTTTGAAATGATGCCTTTTTAGCGAAAAACCGAACTCTTTAAGTGTCTAGTATTCTCATATGAATGAGAATCACACTCACTTTTCGGCTTTTCCAAAGAAACACCAAAATCAAAATATTTTGCAACAAAAGAAGACTTATTACAACCTTTCGGTAGTTAAATGTTGGTCGGTATCCGACAAATACCCCGTTTTTTATTCTCACACATTTTGCTTTAAGAATAAGTTTGAGATAAATTGAAAGGAACTTTGTGTTCCTTTTAAAATTTAAAGTGCGCCCGAGAGAATGCTGCACCAAAAACAAGAACAAATTTACAGCAAATTCAAATCAAAAAACTTCAAGTATACAGAGTTTTTACCTCATATTGGCATATTTTTAAAAAATATAACATTTATTCCAAGTGGAAAATCTAATAACAAACCCCTGGTAATGTGAACTTTATTTTATTTCTTTACTAGGCGTTTACACACAGACAGTATTGGCAAGACAATAGCAAAGTTACAAACCATTTTCACCAATACTTTCATACTTTTCTCTACACATATTTAAAAATGTATAAATGTATTTGTGAAAAAGGTTTGTATTTTTGCTATTGTCCTGCCAATACTGGCATTTGTAAACGCAGGGTTATATCTTAAAGAAAGGACTCTAAAGACAAGACATAAGAACGGCCCTATTTATGGTAGTAACCAACAGTAGTGGTGATTTGTCTCTTATGAGGTTTAGAATGAGGTTAAACTTATCGGGCGATAAGGTTTTGGTGTTGGGCCTGGAAGATCTGGTCTGGTCCCGTTACTTTGTATGGTGAGAAAATCATGATTGCATGTTTGACCATCTAGCTTCTCTCATACGATGATACACTCGGCTGGAAGTGCGTTTTCATCAAAAGGATTACAGAACGTTTACATATAACTGGATTTAATAAACCCACTGGGTTTCAAATGTCAATTCCATTGGGTATATGTACGTCAAAATAGATCCTTATAAAGAAGGTTAACCCGACAAAAAGCTCTAATGTCAACGGCGTTTTACGTTTTTTTCGATTGTTTCAATCTTTTTCCTATTTCATCAACCAATAGCTTGGTTTGTGTATGGGTTTTGGGTAGATAATCTTGATTTTTAGACGTCGTTTGCGCTATCAAACTGTTCACAAAATAGTTTCCAGGAGTTTCGTATGGCCCCTTTTGTTAGTGTTAGTACTACCCCACGAAATGTGTTGTGAGTAAGCATCGCTACCTACTAGTACTTCATTAACTGGTACACATAGGGCCATTCATACATCGTATCTTTAAAGTCCATTTTATTATCCCTTACTTTAAGAACAGTACGAAATAAAATTCGCATTACTAGCGATTTGTTATTACATCTTATACTATGTTTACATTTACGAAATCCACTAGATTTCAACTGTCAATTCCTTTGCGTATACGTCAACGTTTGAGCAATGGAATTGACAGTTGAAATCGAGTGGATTTCGTAAATGTAAACATAGTATTACATTATGTAAACATATGGCCATGGTACAATAAAGGAGAGGTAGGCCAGGTATGAAAATCACTGAGAAATGCCACCCTGCAGCCATGGCTTAAAACGTCAAATGGCATGGTACAATAATAATGGTAGATGTACCTGTATAGCTATCCCGTATTACAAAAACATATGGAACTTATAGCTTCACTTTTTATATGTTAAAAGTGCCATACAGTGTAAAAACATTTCTTTAGCTAGGCTCCAGAATATTCTTGTTGGAAAAGTGTTCCAAAAATAGCAAAAGTTCTTCCCAAACTTATGACAGTGAAAAAATGTCATTCACTTATTTTCTAATTGACAAGTTTGGCTAATCTGTCATCGTGATTGCTGGCATCCGATTTGCAGATAAATGTCAGCAGATTTTTTACAAAAATTTTAATTTTTACATTCCCGTACTTTTGGAACAAATTTAAATTAATATCAATATTTGATAAAACTTTCATTCGTAAGTTTTGCTAAAAAATCAATAATTTTATTTTGCCACGCGAATACACATTTTTTGTCCTTGTTTTCAATTTTAAGATATAGTGTTACAGCAGAAGTTTTTTGTTGGAACAATTCAGCGATACATCTACCTTTATGATTGCATAATGACAAAAACAGTACAAAATGTCAACCCTGCTTTTGACAGATTAGGCCATAAAAAGAAAAAAATTGTAATCAGCTGTGAGCTGTGGCCTACCTTTACTTTATTCTACCATGCATATGGCAATATGAAGCCAAAAAAACAGAATCGTTCACGTTTACTGAAATCTGATGGGTTGATTTTAATTTGCTGTCAAATTTTCTTTGGTTTTGATGTAGAATACTCTAGGGCGCAATTTAAATTTTAAAAGGAACACCAAAGCTTTGTTTCAGAACTAAACCGTTCCCGTTGTAAACCGTTGTAAAATGTTCACTTCTCTTTAAATTTGAGCGTGTAAATATTAGTAACATCTTCCCGACTTATAATTGGCTGATTGGGCGACATTGATATTTGTTCCAGTTTTTGACGTTTTTGTTTTTCATTTTTCTGTTTCGGCACATTTTGAACAAAGTTGTATGTGTATCTCATTTTTCACAGTTCGCTCTTTTACTACTTTTACCATTAAACAAGTACGGGAACACACATAAAGTTTCATTTAAGTTATCTGACACTTATTCTTAAAACAAACTTGTACGAATAAAATACGGGTTAAATGACCGATAACGGCCAACATTTAACTACAGGAAGGTTATAATAACGGCCAATAATATGTGGTTTATGAAGATGCACAGTACGTCGTCGTTCCTTACTAGATTCTTGTCCAAATGGGTACTTTGTTAGACAGTATCTTCATATGTATGTACGAATCAATGTCTCCATAGTATCAAGGAAACGTACTTTTGTTATTGTGGGTGGGTGAAACAGTGAGTTATAGAAGAGCGAAAACATTCGCTTTTCAACAACAATTGTACATATGTACATATAATTAAAAAAACAATACAAAAGCGTTCAAATCTTAGAAAGGATATTGATTTATTTCATCCTTTAGTGTGTTCAAATCAAATTTACATATAAATAATATCCTGTAGCACTGTGCGTAGTTGATATACCGACACACCTTCTACGATATTTCAAATACAATTGCATATGTACATTGCTACATATGTTGCTCCAACATTTCAATCCCCAGCCCATTACTCGTACTCTTGCCTGTCAAAGGCAGTACATTTCCACCTGAATGAATATTGTGTTGTGGTACCTATTAGCCAAGCAAATCCTACATACACAGGTGTAAACTAGTCTATATTTTGTTTTGAATCTATTTTAATGGGACCTTTCTTTTTTGCAGTGTTTATCACAAGGTCTTTATTTTGACATTTTCAATCACTGGACAGGCGCAGAAACATAGAAACATATTTTTAATAATGGAGGGTTGCTCAAGTGCCGTTAACATTTAAAGTTTATAGCAAATCTGTGATTTATGGAGTCAAAAATATGATGGGCCATTTTCAATACCAAACATCCTAGCAGTAAAGAAACTTCTATACCAGATTATAAAGATTTATCTTAAATATGTTTTGCGAGCTGCATCTTGATTTCAACAAACAGACGGACAGATGAATGCAATAAATACCTCAATCATAGACTAATACATTTATAGACAAAGAAATTTTAATGTGCTTGTTTTTTTTTTCTAGGTGTCGCCCTTACGGAAACTGCGCAGCGTTTTGACTCAATTGCACAATGTTTTGGGGTAAATTACAATATTTTGTTGAATATTTTTATAAGAGCATGTAGATGCGGCCAAGATTGCCCACATATTGTCTTTTACCAGAATAAATTGTTTAACATTTTATAGTTATTGCCATTTTAAAAATTGAGTGCATAGCCAACTGACTCAATTCACACTAAATGAGAGAATTTAGGTGAGAGGATTTCTTTGTCTATGCCATGGTGCATGATAGAACAAACCAGGTAAAGTAAGTACTACAACAAATACACCTCAACAACAACCACATAGGAATTTGTTTTTGTTTGTAACGTTAGTGTCAAAGATAAATTTAAACAAAATAAGGAAATGTCCAAGGCCTATAGAAGGTCGGCCATTCAGAGTTCTGTTAACAACTTTTGATAACAAACATAACAGGTTTTATATTATTGTGATTTGAGTTCCTTTGTATTTTAAATCACAACAAGTGAGCCAAGGCTATAGTCGGGTCGGGGCCGACTATGTGATACCCTACACCACTACCCCTGTGCATAAGCTTTTGACCGGTAAAATTCAAAATATTACAATTGGGATAGCTTAGCGCCTTTGCTCTGAATGTATTCATTAATACAGGTCAATTTTGTTGAAGCGCATATTGGAACTATTGCGACACTGGAACGATCGGAACGATATCCGATTCGTTCGTTTATATAGTTCCTATCGTTAATCTCGTTACTTTTGTTCATGTTGTTTTATTCGCTCATCTCGCTCTTTTTGTTCAGCGTTAAATTGAAGAAGGAACTATATGGAACGAAGGAACGATATTAAGGAACTAGTTTCTTTTGTTAAAAGGAACGAGAAAGATCGAACCGTCCAGTGAACTAGATTGCCCAACTCTAATATAAGTGTATCGTCAGTACAACTCAAATAAAAAAATGGAAAAGTGGGATGTACGCCAACCATCAATAGGCTTCTTTCTCTGTGAGACCCCCATCAACCCCCAAAATTTCGTGAGGATCCGATTAAGATTACACAAAAAATGGAAAAAGGGATGCATTGCCGACTATCTCTGTTGTTTCACCACCTATGACAACCTAACCTTATAGAAGCGGAGATATTTGCTTTAACATAAAACGCTGGCTTTTTCTCCAAATAAGGTTTTTGCCCATTCCTACCCCTGAATATTATCCGACCATTGCCAAAATCAATAGGCTTCTTCCTCTGTAGGACTCCCACACACACCCAAAAATTCGTAACGATCCAATCAAAATTGCGACCTATAGCGTGATTACAAAAAAATGGAAAAATGGGATGTATTTCCGACTATTGCGATATCTCCGTTATATGGTCACCTACGCCAACCTGCTTTACATCATTGTAAAGATGGGATTTTCTACTTTCATATACCTCGGTTATACTTAACCGGATTAACCTAGTGGGTTTGGATTTCAAATGTCAATTTCATAGCGCAAATGTCAAATAAATCCTCATGAAGTGGGTTAACCCGGCAAAAAGCTCTGGTGTAACCGTGCTTTTGCTTTTGGAAGGTCTCCAATCAAAGCTGTGATATTCGTCATTATTATTAAAATTGCAAAAATGAAAAGTTGTGTTCTATTAGCGGCTATTGCGATATCTTCGTTGTTTGACCTACGACAAACTATGTTACATCGTTGCAAATTGGATATTTTCTACTTTTATTTGCAGGTTTTGCTTTTGATATACCCCTTATAGAAGCGGAGATATTTGCTTTGAAGTAAAACGTTGACTTTTGCACCAAATATGTTTTTTGCCCATTCCGATCCCTAAATATTATCCGACCAAAAAGCAATAGGCTTTTTCCCCTCCCGGACCCTCATCGACACCCAAAATTTAGTGACGATCCGATCAAAATAGCGTGATTAAAAGGTTTAGATGGACAGACGAACGGACGGACGGACACACATAGCCAGATCGACTTAGCTCGTCGAGACAATAATTTTGATATATATAAGTATATAAGTACCCACATAGTGGTGTAGGGTATAATAATGTTTTAGACAACAAACATAACAATTAGGGGCTGGATTCTTGTTCTATGAAAATTTGAAGTGAAAAATATATCCTTTATAATTTTTCATTTGACAGTTTTCTCCTTTATAAAAGTTTTCATTTCATATTTTCATAGAAAGAGAATTGAGCCCCAGTAGTGCGATTCTCTAACTCATTTTTTGAGTCACCGACAAAAATCGGTAACATTAAAACACAAGATTATGAATGAAAAATTCAAATAAAAGTCGACAAGACTGTTGCTATCGGTAAAACTTTACGACTACTTTTTATTGGTCGCTAAATTACCGAATAATATTGTTAATTACCGAAATTATAAGCATTGTAATGTTACCGATTTTTGTCGGTAACTCAAAAAATGAGATAAGCGTAGTACACACGGTCCAACAAAACTGACAGTCAACGTACTTTTACGGCAATTTTCTGACAAATAAAAACTTTTTGTTAGGTAAAAATGATTGAAATACAACATTTAAGGTATAATTTAGTGATTAGGAAAGTAATTATTCAGCTAGACTTTGATATTAACGAAATAGACCTCGATGACTGTCAGTTTTGTTGGACCGTGTGTACTATGCTTTAGAGAATCGCACTACTGGTTGGCTTAGTGTCCGGCTGTATGGACTGTGGAAATGTCTATTAATTATTGGAATTTAAAAAACAAATATTTTTTCACATTTGGTTTGTACGAGTAGAAAACATGAATGAAAACTCGTTAGATTTTCAATTTGAATGTTTCCATATTATTCCACTAAATGCATTATTTCTCCCAGAAAGTATAATTCTTTGAAAAAGGAGAAGCTGTTTCAATCTCTTGTTTTTGAAATAAAAAAACACATGTTTATTAAGTTTGATTCAAATAAAACTATTACCCCGGTTACACTTAACCGGATTAACCCAGTGGGTTTGGATTTCAAATGTCAATTCCATAACGCAAAGGTCAAATAAATCCTCTCGAAGTGGGTTAACCCGGCAAAAAACTCTAGTGAAACCGCACTATATGATAAATAGACAGCGGAATTTTATGCAACCCCTATTTTTGGTCCGATACATGTCAAATTTTGGGACTGGGCATATTTTTGGCTTCTGATTACATTGCAATCGAAACATATAACATATGCAAAATGCATAAATTTTTGCATATGCAAAATTTATCCATTTTACATATTTTCTTATGCAACAAATATTTCAATAATAGGTACAAAAATGTTTATGTGTACAATTTTTCTGTTTAAAATTCTCTTCAGACAAGTCAGTAAAATAGAGAAATGTATAACCACAGCCACAACCTTCGGGAGGTATCGTTCTATGGGGCCCTATATGAAGGCCTGAACCTAAACCGGAAAATTTTAAGTGGAGAGTTTTTTACCCCCATGGAAGACTTAATACCAAATTTAAGCCATGTCGGAGGGATATTGAGGGCACAACCTTCAACATACCAGAAATCCGGAGGTACCGTACTATGGGGGATATATGAAGACGTGGACCTATACCGAACAATTTCAGGTGGAAAGTTTTATACCCACAACGAAGACAAAATGCCAAATTTCAGTCACTTCGGTGGGATATTGAGGCCACAACCTTCAAAATACCGAAAATCGGAAGGTACCATTCTATGGGGGCTATATGAAGACTTGGACCTATGCCGACAAATTTTAGGTGGAATGTTTTATACCCCCAACGAAGACTAAATACCAATTTTCAGTCATTTCGGTGGGATACTGAGGCTACAACATTCAAAACAATTAAATATTTAGTGAAATAATGAACTCGAAAAACTACATTTATTGCCTCAAATTTCAAAATATATGCAAAAATTCCACAATTTTTATACATTTCGCACCGTATCTCCAAAACCGTTAATTTTTTTCCGAATATTTTCTTTTGGAAAAATATTCCCTGGAATGTAATACAAAACTCTTCAGAACATGTCATTGTTGTAAAATGCCTCTATGCCATTGTTTTCAGTACATTTTTGAACGACGATTTAATAAAAATGTCAATAATGTAGTGAAATACGAAATGCGAGAATAAACTGTTGGTGTGAACTGTGTTTGAAATATGTGTTGTAAAAGATATGATGCAAAATACCGCTGAAACAACCTGAAGTAAGCATTTTAGAGTTTCAGAATGTTTTAAAGAATTGTTGAGAACTTTATTTGGAAGATTTTTGCAAAAGGTTACTTGGTTCAACTCCCAATAGTTTAGCCGATATTGACCAGAATTTCAGCAATAATGTAAAATTTTCTATATTTTATAGATTTTGATGCCCTAGATGGAGTTTTTATTATGTGGTTTCTTTCAAAAAATAAGTTCTACTAGTTTAGGGCTACATTATTGCTAAAGACAACAAGACCAAATTCCTATTCGTTTCTGAGATAAAGGCCTGATAAATGCAAAAAAGTGTAGATTTAGCCCGGTTTAGATAAGGCCATAAAATCCGAACTGGATCTGACAGGACAAAACCCTACTAGGGTTTTTGTTGTCTAAATATGTACTTTCAAAAAATGCATACTAAAAGTTGTTTGCATTTTCTGTGTTGCATAGTGTATGCAAAAATATGACAAAATATGCACGATATGCAAAATATACAAAAATTGCTGGGCCCAATTCGTTTTATTTTGTAATAAAACGAGTTTCTGTCTAATCAGATTTTCTCTACGACCATCCTAACCATATATGCATTTGCATAGGATTCCGCTGTCTAATGATAAATAAGATCAGATATTACTTGGAATTGATCACAGCATAACATATAAGAAAAAACAAAATTAAAAAGAACGCCTTACGGCTCTCACGATATGGGTGGAAGTAGGAAAATTAATGCAGTGATGCGTTTCCAAAGAAACTGTTAAATACAAGTTTTTATTCATTAATTATGTATTTTCAAATCAGATTTCATCCATTTCGGTGCGATAGTGAAGTCACATCTTCAAAATACCGAAAATCGGGATGTACCGTTCTATGGAGGCTATATGAGGACGTGGACCTATACTGACAAATTTCAGGTGAAAAGTTGTTTAAACCCTACAAAGACTAAATACAAAATTTCGGTGGGATATTGAAGCTAAAATCTTCAAGTAAATTTTGACTGACTTTGAAGGCGTTTCGTGATTTCGTGCGGAATGAACCAAAATTTATCAGGATTTCGCATACAAAAATTATAGCACGGTTACACTACAGCTTTTTGCCGGGTTAACCAACTTCATGAGCATTTATTTGCTTAATCTGGTCAAATCTGACAAGATTTGCCATACAAAAATTAAATCCTCTCACGGCTGGGTTTATTTTAAATCCGGCACAAATCCACCAGTGTTGTTAACAAAATGCAGAGTTCGAAAATAAACAGTACACTAACATAGTGTACCGCTCCGAGAACAGTATCACTAAAATATTTTTAGCGTTAGTGTTCCGGAACACAAACACTAAAAAATATTTTAGTGATACTGTTCCGGAGCACAACGATAAACGTAGTGTACCACATTTTGGTACACTAAAAACGTTGGGTACCGCAGTCGGAACACTAAAAATCGTAGTGCTCCGCAGTCGGAGCACTAAAAATCGTAGTGCTCCGCAGTCGGAACACTAAAAATCTTAGTGCTCCGCAGTCGGAACACTAAAAATCGTAGTGTTCCGCAGTCGGAGCACTAAAAAATCGTTGTGTACCACATGTCGGAACACTAAAAAATAACGTAATGATAATGTACCACACACGAGTTTATTATGATTTGCGAGGAAAATTAAATATTTATAATTTTTTTTGAGATAAGTACAAATTAAGACATAAAAACTCAGATACACCTCTTAAATCCATGTATGTATACATCATGGTGTAAGAAAGAAGGTGATACAATAATAACAACTGATGTCTTCATTTGCTGTCAAAACATATTTTTAATCAAAAATAAATAACAAATATTTTGCTTCTATAAAAAATATTTGTGTACAACATCTTTGTTTAAGCTTCGCGAATAATATTTTAACGTTTTCTTCTAACTATTGTGGATATTTCGCGCAAAAAAAATTTACAGCAAATGAAGACTACAACCTAACGTCAACTATTGGATCACCTTGTTAAATTCGCCTTAATAACGTTGGGAACTTAAGTAGAAAATATGAAAGACATCGTAGTGTTCTGACTGTGGATACATGAGTTTATTATGATTTGTGAGGAAAATTAAATATTTTATTTTTTTTTAATAAATACAAATTAAAAAATAAAATTTAATAGAACACGCGAAAAACGCCTGATTTGATTTTTGGATTTGATTTTGGACAATAAAAATCGTAGTGTTCGGCTGCGGAGCACTAAAAATCGTAGTGTTCAGACTGCCGGATCACTAAAAATCGTAGTGTTCCGACTGCCGGATCACTAAAAATTTTAGTGTTTCGACTGCCGGATCTCTAAAAATCGAAACAACGGAACAATAAAAATCGTAGTGTTCGGCTGCGGAGTACTAAAAATCGTAGTGTTCCGACTGCCGGATCACTAAAAATCGTAGTGTTCCGACTGCCAGATCTCTAAAAATCGAAACAATGGAACAATAAAAATAGTAGAGTTCGGCTGCGGAGCACTAAAATCATAGTGTTCCGACTGCCGGATCACTAAAAATTGTAGTGTTCCGACTGCCGGATCACTAAAAATCGTAGCGCTGTTAATTATAATTTGTGGCGAACAATGCCAAATCTTTTCCACTAATAAAATAGTTGTTTTAAAATATTAAAACAACAACAATGGGACTAAGCCAGACTATTTTGAAAAACACAAATTTGTGAGGAAAATTAAATATTTTATGGGTTGTGGGACGAGTAAAAATTAAAAATAAAAATTAATAAATAAAATGCACGTGTTTTAAACTAGTTACAAACGTTGAGAGCTTTATATGCTGTTTATATTAGAGCTTTTTGCAGGGTTAACCTTCTTTATATGGATTTGTTTGAAATATAAGCAATGGAATTGACATTTAAAACCCAGTCGGTTTGTTAAATCCGGTTATATATAAACGGGGCATTAGTAGAAAATTAGAAAAAAAATCATCATCATTAATTAATGAATATTGTTTCTTGTACAAATGGCAACAGGTACAATTTCCGACATTCGGAACACTACGATTTTTAGTGCTCCGACACGACGATCTTTGTGCTTCATTCCACAAAAACTAAATATTATTTTTTCATAATTTTGACCAAATTTCTCAATGTGTTTAACTAATTTAAACATACATGGATGTAACAGTTTATCTTAATTTTTATTTGATCAAATTTAACCAAATTTAATTTTCCTAAGAAAGCATAATACCTTTATTATTTTTTAGTGTTCCAACACGTGGTGCACTATGATTTCTAGTGATCCGGCAGTCGGAACTCTAAAATTTTTAGTCCTCCGCAGTCGGAGCACTAAAATTTTTAGTGCTAAGCCAGTTGGAGCACTACGATTTTTAGTGCTCCGGCAGTCGGAACACTAAAATTTTTAGTGCTCCGCAGTAGGAACACTACGATTTTTAGTCCTCCGCAGTCGGAGCACTACGATTTTTAGTGCTCCGGCATGCGGTACACTACGATTATCGTTGTGTTCCGGTACAGTATCACTAAAATATTTTTTAGTGTTTGTGTTCCGGAGCGGTACACTATCGTAGTGTACCTATCCACCTTGGTACGGTACAGAACGGTACGGTACGATACCATAGTGTTTATTTTCGAACACTGACAAAAAGTACCATGATACAAAAATTTATCCCTGCGTGTAAAATATAAGAATAGCTTTGTTCCTTTACTTTTTTAATGGTAAGAGTGGTAAAAGAGAAAAGTGTCAAAATTGATCTCTCATGAACATTTTAACGTAAAGTAAAGGAACGGAAAAATGGTAGATCTGGCAGCAATGTCAAAAAGAAACATAAAAAATCAATTTTCGTATTTTATTTCACAGTTTTATTAATTTAGTTTTGTCAGCGTTCGACTTTTTCTTCTGTTTTTCGACCATTTTCTTCTTCATTGTGAAATAATCGTCAAACAAAAGTCGAAAAATCAATTCTGCCATTTTTTTACCTGCAGAAATTTGTCTGGTAGCGTGTGGTAGAAGAGAAAACCATTTTCGCTCTCTCTCCTCTCTCACTCTCTTAAAAATTGCTTCCAGTTTTGCCACTTTTCGGGGTTAAGGAACGCTTTGCAGGTTAAAAATGGTAAAGATGGTAACCTCAGGTAAGTAAAGGAACACAGCTAATAGCTTTGTTCCCGTACTTTTTAATAGTAAAACTCGTAAAAGAGAGATGGAGAGAAAAATTGTTGTCACACAAAAGTTTTTTTCAAAAAGTTTGGGAACGCAAAAAGTCGTAAAAATTTTAAAAACTTTTTAGTTCTGGAACAAACTTTCAAACCAATGCAAAGCAATGAAAATATCAAAATTTTCATATGATTTCATATATGTCCGTAGACGTCAATGAAAATTTGGAAGAAAATGGCAAAACGTTTTCATTGAAAATTTTCATAGTCTTGCATAAGACTTACCTATAAACTCATTTTCATGTTAAGGAAAATTTTCATAGTCTGGCATAAGACCAAGTGTTAGCTGCATAGTTGATTATATTCGTAGTATATTGATATATACTGTAACCATTTCACTTTGCATGCCGAAAGAAGAGCTATCATTTTACTTTGCATATTCATGGAATAAGAAGAGGAATAGAGTCAACAAAACAAAGCAACAGACGCAATTAACCAAAATTAAACAAAATAATATTAAACGAAATACCTATATAAGCAGTATAATGTCGGCCGATCAAATACAATATTCGGAGAAATATTTTGATGCTGTCTATGAATATCGGTAAATATTTGGTACCTTTATAGTTGTACAAAGTATCTGGGTCAAAATATTAACCCAATCCCTAGACATTTGTTTGATTTTTTTCGTGAAAATTCTCTCATTTACTAATTTTGACCTCCTGAATCCGAAAATCAAAATGAAAATGCTGTATTTTTATCCGTTAAAGCCCATATGGAACCACCGCAGGGACTCCTTATAAAATTATTCAAATAAAATGTATCCTTATTTCGAGTAATTCCTGTAGTTTTATTGTTAAATTAAATAATATGGTTTATTTATTGAGAACAAAGATATTTCATATTAATATAAAGGAACGACGTATGAAATTTAAGTTTCGAAAACTGTTGTTCGTCTTCCGTAATATTTGGAATATTTGTGTTCTTCTGGGAAATTAGCACACCATATTCATTACTTTCTCTGTAAATCATTTGCAACATATCATGTAAAAGAATTGTTCAAATAAGACATGAGCCTCCTTGTTGCAATCCATAAAGGTTTCGAAGCATGAAATGAAGACTTGGACCATTTAAATTTGTCCTTGAAATTTGGCACATTTGACGGACTATTTATTTCTGGGCCAACATAGCGGAATTGATTCGATGCACCCTTCGAAATACTACAATTTTCGACTTTGGGCATTTCTTTGCCGGTTCCCTCTTCCAACACAACATCATCGTCATTCGATCCATGAATTCGATTTCAGCTGTCTGACACAACTGATCGTGGTATGAATCCGAAATGGCTCCACCTTCGTTTTCATCTGCTCCATCCTCAGCTGAATCATACGCTGGATCAGGTGGCTGCACATAAACGGCAGCAATTTATTCCTCTCCAACTTCGTCATTGAAAGAGTCTAAATAGTTTTGTATTTCATATAGTTTGATACTTAAAATAAACCATAACTAATCAAAATTAAATAAAAACCTTATAAATGTACACGAAAAAAGTATATAAACAATGTCTTTTATACAGTTAAAATCCGAAAAATAGCAATATTATTGTTTTGACAGTTTGATAATGCGTCCCTGTGGTGGTTCCATATGGTACAACTTTTTTTGAACATGTATATATATTTTTGTTAATAAAAAATACTTTTTTAAGTTGAAAGTTTTACATTATGAAGGCTTTTTAACTACTTTTATTATCTTATATAATTATATAATTTATCTAGTCATGGTGGTTTGTTTAAAAAAAATATGGAAATATGTTTAATTTTCACTTACAACTTGCGGGAATTCATTTGTTCATTTTTCTGTTTAAAAATTTTTTGCACACTTCTAACTTGCTTCTAGAACTGCACAAGTAACTCGAATGATCGAAACGTAAGAGAGAAAAAGTTAGCTGCATGTGTTTACTATTAGAAAAAGTTGAAAAAATATCAAAATATTATGTTTATTGTTTTTTTTTTTCTGTTGAAGCGCAAAACGCTAATAGCCTGTTTCTCTTAAATGATTCTAATTCAAATTCGTTCGAATTACTACCAAACTTCTTTTGTTGTAGAACATTTTTATTTGATTGAAAACAAAAAATGATAAAATATTATTCAAACAACAAAAGTTTGGTAGTTGTTCGAACGAATTTGTATTCGAATCGTCTTAGTGAAACAGGGCATAAAAGTGGTTCCATATGGAACCACCGCAGTGATTGGGTTAAATTATATTTCTGTTTTATTTCTTATTGTAGACATGTCATACTACCGGCAGAGCTAACCAAACTTGTACCCAAATCTCATTTGATGACTGAAACCGAATGGCGTAATTTGGGTGTTCAACAAAGTCCTGGTTGGGTCCATTATATGATGCATGCCCCAGAACCACATGTAATTTTGTTCCGGAGACCACGCACTGATTTGCCAGATCCTGCAACAACGACATCGGCTGCTACATCAAGCACAACTAACAACTCGGATGCTTCAAAGATTACAAATAATGTGTCAGTTCAAGGTTAGGAGGAGCATAAGTAAACATAAAACGTATTTCATCCTAATGTCTGCCATTTAAACAAAGGGAACACATAAATCATTTTCATGTTTTTTTTTTTTAATTTAATATATAATGCGTTGGCTTATTTAGTTTCCATGTTTTTTATATATATTCTTATAGTTGTGTTAAGTTTTTTTTTTTCGTACCAGATCTTACCTCATTTTTTGTATTTGAATATGCATACAATTGGTAAACGTTATTAATTTTTAGTTATTTTTAGTAAAGAATGGAGTTAATCCATTATAAAAAACACATCTGTATACCTATATGAGCAATTAATTTCCTAAAATTGATTACAAAAATTATTTCAGTTCTTCTGAAAACATGTAATTTTTTATAATATGTAGTTGTAGTAATAAACTGTTTTGTATACAAAAATTCAATAAAAATTAAAAAAAATTACCAAATGTCTGGAATTTTTCTGAAACTAAAGCTCAAGATTATTCAAGTTTTACCACTTTTTACACGAAAACTGCTCCTTTACTTGATTTAAGCATACAATTGATATGGGAGCAGTTCACAACTTTGGCCACTTTTTTATTTATTCGATATCAATACATAGCTTTTTACCATTTTTAAAAGATTTTATAATGTGATAGTCAATTGGGCATTCAGCTTATAACTCCCTGAAATGAAATGTTTTGACGAAGTTTATAAACTACAAAGAATCTGAAGATATGGAAGTCAGCCATTAGTAAACCCCCGAGACATATCCATGACTATGTTCCGTAAGATGCAAACGACTATAAAGCTGATTGCGCCCTTAAAAATCTTCTTCCCAAATATACCAGCTAAAATTATGTGTAGACAACTTCCATCAATATCCTTCACACGAGACGATTGGAATAATCAAACTGTGGCAACTAAGCTTCTGCCGAGCGACGACATAACCGGTCAACATTTTCTCCAACTGTGACATCAGTGAGCTGACTGTTACAACAAAGATGTTATAAAATAAGTATCAATTTTGGTGCACTACTACCCAGCCAGTTTGGAGTAAACCTCGATGTCTTTGTGGTTTGTATGCGGAGTTAAATCCATATTTTCTGAAAGATTTCAACTTTTTTTCCGCAAATAGTTACTTAGGTCCCCATTACGGCGTACCATTTTCTTCCTTTTCCGCTAGCGATTAGAATTAGATTACTAGTTCCAAGCTGTATAATACAAAATTATCTTTTTTAACACCACCTATTTATTTTAAAAATTACAGAAGAGAGGACTAATTCTTTTTTTCTTGTAGCAGCATAGAAACCGAGGTAGAAGCATAAGTTTGATGCTGGGCAGTCGCTGGTCGAAACCCTATGGTTTCGGGTCAATCCAGTACTAAAGAACCCGCTGCAGTGGGATTGACTATAGATGGGATTCTAACCGGTATTTACCCAAAACATGGTTAAATACACGATAAATTTCTTTCTTGGGTGTTTATTTGGGTAAATATTTTTTGTAATCAATCAATCCTATTGACTAATTCTTTGTTGTCCTAACTGTCTTACATTTTCTTATTAGCATATTCGACCAAGAGAAAAAAGTAATAAACAATTTTATATATTTAGAAAAAATTGTGGATATTTTATTATTATTTCATATATCTATGTTTGTATGTTTGTTGTTGTGTAAAATAAATGTTTTAAAAGCAAGAACTATCCTTTTTTGCGCAAATATGTAGAAAAGAACAAACAAAAAAGAAATACAAATAGTGATTAAATACTGATTTTGAGATATTCAAATGATTTGAGTATTACAAAATATGTAAAAAAGTGTTTATCGATATATTTATGTACGTATTATAATTATTTTATATGTGTGTTGATTCAATTTTGGGAGTTATATTTATATATGTGTGGGTATTCCATAATGCATATACGATTATAATTCGATTATTTCGTATAATTTACCATTGCGCGTTTTTTGAATTACGACAAAAATTAAGCATTCTCCTCGTTAGCACCGCCAGCAGCTTCCAATTCCCCTGCATCGGCGGCAACAACATCTTCCACCGGTCCACCATCGATCCCAGCATCGGCATCAGCACGAAATGCAACTACATTCTCTGGCGGTGGTGGTATGGGATTACCACTTGCATCCAATTCCAATGGAGGATCGGCAGTAGCTTCAGCTAAATTGGTAACGGATTTTGATTTAACACACTGAAAGTCAACATGACGACTCTTGGCCTCCTCTTTTTCCCAGGACATATGAATGAAAGGCCTTTGTACATAACTGTAGATGACTTCTGCACGACCACCAGGACGACGACGTATCTTCTCTTTATGTGTGGGATAACCTTCAATGCCACAACGTATCTTCTTTAAACCACGATCTTTCATAACCTGCTTGGCAACATCTCGATTTTCAATGTATTTGAAGAAACGATGCATTGTGGTACTATGTATGGTCTGGCAGTATTCTTCACCCATCTGAGGGGGAAACTCTTCATCCCAATCGACAACATCATCGTCCAACAAGACCACAACATGACATTCACGATCGCCTCGTTGTGCTGCTGTTACCATCACCGGCAATATAAACTCTTCAAGGAATAACTCAAATTGTTGGCGTGCTCCCTCATTGCTCAGTTCATGGAGAAGGCCACGTAAGTTTTGGCAGCGTACTGTGGTGGCGTCAAAGGGGATCAATAAATAATCGCATGCCTCCTTCAATTCCGGTACAGATATGGTAGGAGGACACTTTATAAGCCCAGTCTTGTAATAGTCAAGGATTGCACGAAACAATGTATGGGAAATTCCATCGGCCACTTCATATTCACCTCTTTCGTTGGGATGCACAAATTGAAAGCCTGTGCTAAACATTGTACCCAACATAGTATTTGGATGGGCAGTCACTAAATCCTTTTCAATAATGAAGCGGACATTGTCCACCAGCAATGTTATCCGCTCGCCTGGATTAATATTACGCACCATCATGGCAGAGGCTCCATTTCCATTTGAGGAATTGTTTGTGGAGTTGTTTTTTATTTCCTTGGGAATTGCTCCGTTCATATTTTTCCTTTCTTTCTTTCTTTGTGAGGTGATGATGGTCGCCCAGTCAATGTTTTGTTTACCTGTGTGCGAACGAATGACAAGAATGACATGACGCCCTTTTTCTAATTGGTTCACTTTTGTGAATAAGGGTTCATCGCACAATACGAATTAGAAACGCAAAATAGATTGGCCGCTAAAAATGAGTAGCCAAAACAAAATTGACAGGGCGAAGAATGATATGAAACATAGTGGTGTTTTACATTTACGCGATTGCTCGTATGAGAAATCGTCTGCTCTCTGTTCATATTCGTGAATTTCACACACAGGGTTGCATTTTTTTGTAACATGGTACCAATCTGATTTCAATTTTTTCTGAGTGTGACCGACATTTGTCAATAGCTCTGTTCCTTTACGTGCAAGAATCTTCAAGTTTTACCACTTTTTACTCGAAAAGCGTTCCTTTACTTTAGACACCGTACAATTCATATGGGAGCAGTTCACAACTTTTACTACTTTTGCCGGTTTTATTATTTTCAAAAGTAAAGGAACAGACCAATGCTTTGTTTACATTTACGAAATCCACTCGATTTCAACTGTCAATTCCATTGCTCAAACGTCAAATGAAATCATTTCGGTTTCATACCCCGGTTACACTATTGAAGGTTAACCCACTGGGTTTAATAGATCCAGTGGGTTAATCTTTGCTGGTTACACTTAGCTTATCGAGGATATAAACTGTCAGCTGATGTTTGTTTACGTATACACACAAAATAGCTAATAAAGTCGTGTTTTACACTTTTATAATTTCTCGTATGGGATATCGTCCCCTCTTTGCTCATATTGGTATATTTTACACACAGGGATACATTTTTGTATCATGGTATCAAGCGTACTTTTTGTTAAAAAAGTGTCTAATGTAAAAAATAAATAATTTTATGATTTTCAAATAACTGTCTAAGTCTGGAGTTTCCCCCATTGGCTTAACTTCATCACTTTCCTCTTTGCAGAGAAAAATGTTTACAAAACGCACTGACAGCTTGCAAAATTAACTGATCGCTACCAATATCATGATTTCATCCCGGCGAAGGGAATTATCAATTGGCTTTTCAGTTTTTGAAATGATGAATTTTTAGTGAAAACCTGAACTCTTTAAGCATCGAGTATTCTCATGTTAATGAGAATGATGCTCACTTTTCGGCTTTCCCAAAAAACACCAGAACAAAATATTTGCAAGCTGACAGCACGATTCAACTAAGAAATCATCGATTTCTGTTAAGTTGAAATAACATCAACACAGTTACCTGTGAGTATGTCGTTTTGTAAATAAAATTCCAACGACATACTCACAGGTAACTGTGTTGATGTTATTTCAACTTAACAGAAATCGATGATTTCTTAGTTGAATCGTGCTGTCAGCTTGCAAATATTTTGTTCTGGTGTTTTTTGGGAAAGCCGAATAGTGAGCATCATTCTCATTAACATGAGAATACTCGATGCTTAAAGAGTTCAGGTTTTCACTAAAAATTCATCATTTCAAAAACTGAAAAGCCAATTGATAATTCCCTTCGCCGGGATGAAATCATGATATTGGTAGCTATCAGTTAATTTTGCAAGCTGTCAGTGCGTTTTGTAAACATTTTTCTCTGCAAAGAGGAAAGTGATGAAGTTAAGCCAATGGGGGAAACTCCAGACTTAGACAATCATATGATTGAATCTTCAACTAAAACAAAACAAACATTTTCAAATAACTTTAGATTTATTAAGTCCATAAAATCTCATGCGACCAATCGTAAACGTGTAAAACACGACAAACTCTGTTGCAAAAACAGTTGCAACTTTTGGTACTTTTTGAGTAGAGTTGATTTTTTTTTGCACAAATACCGAATACAACACTGTATTTTTGGTGGATTTGTGCCGGATTTAAAATAAACCCAGTCGTGAGAGGGTTTAATTTTTGTATGGCAAATCTGGTCAGATTTGACCAGATTAAGCAATAAATCCTCATAAAGTGGGTTAACCCGGCAAAAAACTGTAGTGTAACCGCACTATCAGATGGGTTTTCATTTGACGTATACACAAAGGAATTGACAGATGAAATCGAGTGGATTTCGTAAATGCAAACATAGTCCAAATGTGAAGTTTTTATTTTGTGTGTGTATGTGTTTGTTTTGAAAAATATTAAAAATGTTTTCAAAATATATTCAAAATAAATTGCAATGAAATCGTTAATTACAGAGCCGGTTGTACAATATATTTATCGAACTTAATTTGAAAATAAGTTTTTGACCGTGTTTCGATGTATATATGTGAAAACAAATATTTATGTTTCATTCATTTTCCCGCTGTTTTAACGAATTGGATAAAATGACAAAAAATATCAAACAAAGGCAACCTGTTGCATATGCCAATATAAAATTCTGACAGGAAGCGCGCTTACGTGTAGGGTTGAATTTCTATCGTTTTTTCGAAGCTGTTCTACCTTCCTTATTGTACCATGGTACCAATCGTACCTTTTGTTAAAAATACCTAATGTAAAAAGAAGACATTTTATAAAAATATTGTATAATATTAAAATGCTTACAAAAAATAATTTTATGCTTTCAGAAATTTTTTATGCACAAATTCGTTGCAAAACTACATTTTGTTTCAGTTTCTCTTACTACATTTTGCAACTCTGCTTAATAAGAATAACAAACACAAAGAGAAGACGATTTCTCGTACGAGCAATAGCGTAAATGTAAAACACCACCACATAATGCCGACAGGGTGAGAATGAGAAGAATGAGGAGACATGCTCATGGTTCACACATACGCAACAGTTTCTGCAATTAACAATTCCGTTTTGACATTCATTTTCACATTCTGCAGGGTTAGAAAAAAAGTAGCAAACATGGGTAGAAAACGTAAAATGAAATTATGGTTATTCTGCATCACGCATTTTTGCAGGAATTTTTATCTGTTGATTTTCATCCGAATTCATCTATTTTTAAAATTCAACACATATAGTTTTGAGCCTCTTCATTTCATAAAAACACACAAATTTATTTTTTATTACAGGCAATTTAAATTTTTTTGGTACATGAATAGTACATTTTTGTTCACAAAGTACGTTTGTTACAAAAATGCTTCTGTTATAGTACGTTTATATATAACCGGATTTAACAAACCCACTGGGTTCCAAATGCCAATTCCTTTGCGTATACGTCAAATTAAACTTTATTAAGAAGGTCAACCCTGCAAAGGACTATAATAGCTGTGTTCCTTTACTTACCTGAAGTTACAATTTTTACCATTTGTTACCATTTTTAACCTGCAAAGCGTTCCTTAACCCCGAAAATGGCAAAACTGGAAGCAATTTTTAAGAGAGTGAGAGTGGAGAGAGATCGAATATGGCTTTCTCTTCTACCAGAGGGTACTAGCAAAATTTTTGCCGGTAAAAAATGGCAGAACTGATTTTTCGACTTTTGTTTGACGATTATTTCACAATGAAAAAGAAAATGGACGAAAAACAGAAGAAAAAGTCGAACGCTGACTAAACTAAATTAAAAACTGTGAAATAAAAGAGGAAAATTGATTTTTTATGTTTCTTTTTGACATTGCTGCCAGATCTAACCATTTTTCCGTTCCTTTACTTTTCTGGTAAAAATGTTCATGAGAGAGCAATTTTGACACTTTTCTCTTTTACCACCCTTACCATGAAAAAAGTAAAGGAACAAAGCTAATATAAACATGGCCTTAAACATAAGAACGGTCAAAACGGAATTGAACAATTGCAGCAACTGCTGCGTATATATGAACCATGAGATGGTAAAATTAATTTTTAGGGATGTATATGTCGAGTGTTTTTGGTCGAACCCGTCGTTGAGTGTAGTAGAAAAGGCCAAAGTCTTGTGCCAGACTATGAAAATTTTCATGAAAATGTTTTGAGGTTATGGGTAAGAAGGGAGAAGTCGATGGTCAGACTAGCAAGGTTTCTTGAAACCAATTTCGGTAAAGTTTTATTTTAAGTTTCGTTAGTGTCCACACACGTTAACGTGAAATTTAAGATTTTTGCGTGTCCTCTATATTTTACCATTCGCGTTTGTTGTGTTTCTCATACTAATAAAAACAAAAAAAGACATAAATAAACCAAAAAACAACATAAAATAATTAACATTAATAATTAAACAAATATTAATAGTTAAATTTTCACTATTTCAATAATTAAATGTTTTTATTAAATCTTTTTATGTTTGTTTTGTTGTTAACTTTTGCTTGAGAAAATAAAAATGAAAGAAAATGGAAGAAATAATCTTGCAACGAAAAACAAGAAGAGGCAACATAACAAACACAGAAAACCATGTACATGGGTTTCACTACTTCATACCCCTCGCCTATAAACTTGACGTCGCCATGTTGAAATCGTGCTAGTCTGACCATCGACAAAGGGAGCTCCTTCACCTCCGCTCTCTCCTAAAAGCTAAAAAATTTGAATGTGTTATTTTCAGTGTCTGGCACAAGAGTCAGCAAAATTTGTTATTTGCGACACTGCGGCTACTAACCACATACTAATACGCCGCTGTTATTTGTAACACCGCGGCGGCCAGAAAACGGTACATTGGATTTTTGCATCTCCCAGCAAAAATATTTGGAAGTAGTGCAATGGACAGTTGCTCATCAACCTACACCCTGCGTTTGCACATGACAGGGCAGTTGAGTACATGTATTGATTGTCAAAAACCCACAACTTGCCTGTGTGACTTAAGAAAAAATTTAAATTGACAGGAAGCTTTAGCTAACCTTTCTTATTAAACCATGAGAAGAATGAGGAGGCATGGGAAAATTATTTTTTAGCGATGTATAGGTCAGGTGTGCTCAGAATAGTTGGTGTATTAGTAGTGGCAAGACACCCTCCCCATTGCGAAGCAACGGCAAATCAGAAATAAAGAGAAAATACGTGTGGTTTGTTTTTACGCTACCGTAAGGAAGCGAGTACCAACGTTCGAGTGTTTTTGGTCGAACCCGTCGTTGAGTGTGGTAGAAAAGGCCTCAGCCATGGTTTAATAAGAAAGGTTAGCTAATGGGTCGATTCCGTTTTGCGACGCGAGACGATGCCAATTTTTCCATTACGTATGGCAAAGGTCGCCCGACGACGTCAAATTCTGTCGCCATAAAGTTCATTTTCCGGCGACAACAAATTAGCCGTCGCCGTGCATTTTTACAAACGAATAAAAACGAAAAATTTAAACATAAGTAACATTTGCTCTGTTCCAGAACCTGCAAGAAGCTACTATATTTTACTACGATAACAATTTTTCCTTTATGTTATCGACAAAAATAGTAAAAATTAGTAGATTCTTGCAGTTCTGGAACAGACCATATTTGAGCAAAGCTGTCAGTCAAAACTGATCGTCTGAACCCCACCTAAAAGTCGTAAACGATTTTCATATAAATTTTGTGTACGGGAACGCAAAATGTGTAAAAGTGGTAAAAATGTTAAAAACTTTTTAGTTCTGGAACAGAGCTTCTACTAAAACCAGCAACTCTTGGTCTGTTCCAGAACTGCAAAAATCTACTAATTTTTACTATTTTTTCCGATAACATAAAGGAAAAAATGTTATCGTAGTAAAAAATAGTAGCTTCTTGCAGGTTCTGGAACAGAGCATCTTTTGAAATCTACAATCACAGATTCAACCAGCAAAGTTTGCTGGCAAAAAATCTATGGCACTATCGATAGTATCGATTATGTTTCCAAATATTCAATATCCATAGATAGTTTTGTCTCTCGATATTATCGGATTAAAAATCATTAACCTAAACCCAGCAAAAAGTTTGCATCCGCGGATGCAGTTAAATCACTACAAGTGTACAGTACATTTGCCGTTGGAGTACACCTTTTCCTATGAATTCACTTATGAATTTTACAAGAGAGCGCGCAGCTAGGATGCACTCCATTTTGCTTCCACAGCACACAGCTAGGATGCACTCCGTTTTCGATCCAAATCAGAGCTTTTGATGTAGTCGTTTGGATTGAATTTAAAGGCACTCTTCGGATTGTGTTTTGAATCAATCTAAAGATGCAGTAAAAATGCAAGCTATTACGAAATATCCCAGAATAAATAAAATGCATTTATTATTTGTGTAAAACAAGAATACAAAGAACTTTATTATATAAACACAAATTAAAAAAGTTGTCATTAAATTCAATCACAATTGAGTGTACTTCCTCCGTTCTTCATTTAATCCAAGCGCAACAGATTTTGCTTCGTCATCCTAAAGGTTTTTTATGTTGCCCTCCCATCACTAGTTCAGCTTTCGACATGAACTCCACTCCATTACAAATTTCCGTCTTGTAAATTACCGCAAAAATATTCGCAAATTGAGGGCCTGTTTATGTATTTCGAAAGGAAAATGTGTGCGCATGAAACACACCCAAATGTTAGTTTTTGAAATATTATTTTCTTTGCTTTTGCTTCAAAACAAAAATCAAATTTGAAAAACACACTCGATTTTGGTAGTGTTTCTTAAGCATAGTACACACGGTCCAACAAAACTGACAGTCATCGAGGTCTATTTCTTTAATATCAAAGTCTAGCTGAATAATTACTTTCCTAATCACTAAATTATACCTTAAATGTGGTATTTCAATAATTTTTAGCTAACAAAAAGTTTTTATTTGCCAGAAAATTGCCGTAAAAGTACGTTGACTGTCAATTTTGTTGGACCGTGTGTACTATGCTTTACGAATTCATTTTCTTATCGACATACATAAACAGCTTGTTAGTTTGTATTTTTTATTTTATAACAAATTCTTCGAAATATATGGTAATATTCAAAAATGTATTACAATCGTTGAAGTTGAGGTTCACCATGGTTTAATAAGAAAGGTTAGCCAAAGCTTTATGTCAATGTAAATTTTTTCATTCGAGTATGCCTAAAACTTCAAAACAATATAAACAAACTGTGTATGTATGTGTGGTGTTTGAATAATATGCCAAACAATTTTAAAAACAATCGAATTCAATGATTTTCAAAATTGTTTTTAGACCATTTGTATGGAAGAAATTGGTGAGATTTGCATTGAAACAATTAGTTTATCATATTCACAACTCGATTATGTGGACAAAACTTAACTCTTCATTCATTTTTCGCGTTTTTTATAAAATGCTCAAAAAATGCATTGTAAACAAACCCACTTGTTGCTTTTATTTTGAAGTTTTAGGAATTCAAGACAAGGGTTCTATAGATTTTTTTTCATTTAAATCTACCTCTTTACTTATACCATGAGGTTCACCATTTAATAAGTCGCGAACTGTCAATATATTTTATACAATATGAATATATTTATATTAATTGAAATGTTTTAGCCGGGGTCGCATAAAATGAATCATAACAAATAATTTATGTGGAAGCTGTGTTCGTGCTAATATTCAAAAATGGGTAAAAATGTGTTGAAGTTTACAAGTTTTTTTGTGTTCTTTCTTGATTTCTGGTCAAACCACGGAAAATTCAGACCTGAGCTCAAAGAAAGAATTGAAGAATACCCCTTGGGCAACATGGTTCTAATGTATGACTTTTCGATATATACACTGCATCCCCCTAAAATCGATGCTGACATTTTGAAGTTTTGAAATCTTAGTTTTTTGAATTTTTCTTATAATTGGAGGGCGCAAGCAGATAATTACACAAACTATTTATTGGATTGTAGAACTCGTGATTCCACGTCGTTTGATGTATATCTAATGAGTGTGCTTCATACAGCTCCCTAGTAATAGGAGTCCAAAGCGTAAATTTTCTTCAAAAACCTATTTTTTGGCTTCAAAATTTACAACTGTGAATCAGGTACCCTTGAACCCCGCGTGATTTTAGTTTTTTTACGCGCCGGATCTAATGAACCCTTCCGCTTTCAAATCCATCTACTAAAACGGCGGTTATAGATACCTTGAAAGTAGGAAATTCTGCAAAATTATGTTTTGATGATTCCGCGCATTGAACCGCGATTTTCTTTGGTTATTTTTACATAAATGGGATCGTTTATACGCGATTATATTATTTTCCAAAACCGTGTGGCATAAATCACCGAGATTCTGGAGTAATATTCGTATTTCGTATTAAATAGAATTTGGTAGCACATCCGCGGTTCTTGACGAATTTGTTTAAAATTTGTTATAATGACGTATTTTTTATAGGCGGTACCTGAAATCGGATGCGCCTTATAATCGTATGTACATCGCGCAATTTTTACCCACATAAAGGTTTTTTTAACAGTAAGATGCAGCTGACGGCACACTTTGACCGCTGAATGAAAAGTGGAAAAATCGCTACATATTGATAGAGATGCACTCGCTGTATCTGAAAAGCGCATGCACCTTAACTGATTTTAACGAATTCGCGAATTATACGTTGTTTAACTTTTATGTTTTTTCTTTAGTTGTAATTTCAATATTACTTTCTATTTCATAGTCCTATTGTTTATCAAAGTAAGCAAATACACTTTCGGGTTTGTCATCGCATTTTCGCTGAAGAAGTTTCAGCGAAGTCCGTCAGTCCTTGCATCGTAATTTTGCGAAATAATAGAATAACTCCAAAAAATTTTTTTTTCTATTTTTCGTATTAAACAAAAAAAAAATATATTGTTAAAATAATTTCCAACACAAAGTTTTCGACTTTTGTTGTTGCTGTAATATGGCATTTATAAATCCTATCGGTAAAATTTTGCTCTCATATTTTGCTACGCGTTGTCTAGAATCTGTGCGTATTTTTAATTTATTTTTTCGAGTTTTATTTGGACTCTAAATTAGAATAAACTAAATTTACTCCAAGATTTTTTCAGTATTTCTTGATTTTCCGCGAAAATAGAAATACATTTAGTAAATATTTAGGCATCTACGGATAGATATTAAATGCTGTTAACGCTTTATATATACATTTTCTTATTACAGCAAAAATTGAAGTTTTAAATATTTGTTCTTTATAAGGGAATAAAACCCCCCATAACTTTGGAGTGCAGCATCCAATTTTGTGAACGCGAACAGATTTAAAACCACGACATTTTTCTTAATCTATGTTCCAAAAATTGCGGATGTGCTCGCAAAAAATTTTTTAACATTTCTTCCAATGGAATTGCAAAAGAAATTTGAAATTTACCATATACACTCTTGTTTCTCGTTTCTCTTTTGAATAAATTATGTCGGCAGAGGTGGGTAGCGATCAACCAACTGGTTTTGTTTTGTAGGAATTTCTAAAGCAACTGCTTATAAAATGTATCCAACGGAGTGCATTTTTCATAACTCCGTGTGGACTGCATCGAAGGGTGTAGTGAAATCATAACTCCACATGAACAACTTTCAAATTTTTTTGCTGGGATATATTGATGCTTATAGGGGTCAACAAACCGGCTGACTTGTAAGGATCTTTAAGCAAGTACCTACTTATAAAATGTATCGAACGGAGTGCATTGTTCATAAATCCGTGTGGTATGATGTAGCGAAATCATAAGGCCTATATGTTTCGTTTTTCGTTTATAGCGCTCCCTATTCGGTTATGTATTCTCGTGTGCAGGTGGTAAATAAATTGAAGAAATAAGACAAATTAACCAAAGAGCGAAAAAAATGAGTACAGAAAATGCAAAAGTGAGACATGTTTGCAAAATATATAGTGTTTTTTAGGTTTTTTACACCATGTTGTTTACATTTACAGGTTATGTCAGAAGAAAATGTACATGCGGTGTGAATGAAAAAACTAAAAGTAGTATGGAAAATGCGAAACATTAAGAATACGATATGGATAAAAAGAATTGTCATAACATACGAGATTGATGCTAGTGTAATGTAGCCTTAACTTTGCATTGCACTACTTCCAAATATTTTTTACTCTGTTCCAGAACCTGCAAGAAGCTACTAGTTTTTACTACGGTAACATTTTTTCCTTTATGTTATTGAAAATAATAGTAAAATTTAGTAGATTCTTGCAGTACTGGAACAGACCATTTGTTGGGTATTACCGAGTCCGAACATGAACTACTAGTCCCGGTCCACACTAGCGTGAATTTCATTAAAAAAATTCATGAAATTAGGTGTTCTTAAATCGAATTCCCCACTACAGCAATTTTATGATTTTACTCTACTATGGACGTCGATCTAGAGACGCATAATTTCATATCAAAATCTCAGTGAAATTACTGTAGTGTGGCCCGGGACCTAGCAGAGAAGTTTTACATGGCTGAAATACTCAGGAAATGTCGTATTTTCTGGGACTCGAATCTAAGACCATATTTATATTATAGCCTTTTGCGTGGTTAACCTTTTTTATGAGGATTTATTTGAAATATAACAATGAAATTGACATTTGAAACCCAGTGGGTTTGTTAAATCCAGTTATACATAAACGTACTATAAAGGTAGAAACTCAATGGATTTTTTGCTTGCTTCGCTTTCTTGGTGTGAAAGCGGGAAATTGAATTGTATTTTTTTTAATAGAACAAACCTCAACGAAGCAAGATTTTAGGCTCCGACGTTAACAATTTTTTAACTTTGGAATTCTTATTCGGCTTGATGTTTAACAGTTCATTTGATACAACACAATCAATTTTAACAACTTACATTACAAATTACATTTTTCCTATAAATAATAACAAAACTTATACGATGTTTGGGAAAAATTAAAAATTGCAATATAATTTTTTGTTTACAAAAACATATGATCGCCGGCGCCAAAAATGACAATCTTCAATGTGTGATAACAAGGTACATTTATAGAAGGTAGAAGTGACAATCAGCTGTATTCTTACTTTTTTTTGTAAATTTAGTTTTCAAAATGTAATCGGGTCTACTCATGAAATTTGAAACATCGAAATTTGCCTCCATAAAATACTGTTTTTCTTCCTAAACTTGTAGTAAAAATGACCTACGACAATTCTGAATGCTTTATATTTACATTGTCATTCAAATTTGTTCTATTTTGGAGGATTTTCAAAATGTATTTACGTTTTTCCTGAGGAAATTTTTGGAACGACCCTATTATTCAATATTTTCTTTGACAATTAATTTTCAATACCAACAATGTTGTTTTTGTAAATTTGTTAGTTGTTGTAATTCATGCACATACCTTCTATAAATTTACCTTGTGTGATAAAAAAAAAGCGGTATCGTAAAGAAATAATTTTGACATTTGGAAAGCAAGCAAGGAGCTGATTGAGTTCCGGCCTTTTTGCCGGGTTAATCTTCTTTATGAGGATTTTTTTGACGTTTGCGCTATGGAATTGACATTTGAAACCCAGTATGTCCCGGTCCATACTAGCCTGAATTTCATTAAAAAATTTCATGAAATTAGGCGATCTTATACTATGTTTACATTTACGAAATCCACTCGATTTCAACTGTCTATTCCATTGCTCAAACGTCAAACGAAATCCAATCGATTTCAGATGAGTTTTCATTTGACGTATACACAAAGGAACCCAGCAAAAAGTTTGCATCCACGGAAGCAGTTAAATCACTGGTGCAAGTGTCACGGAAGTGCTTCTTTTTCTATGAATTCCTCAGTGAATTTTACAAGGGAGCGCGCAGAAAGGAAGCACTCCATTTTGCTTCCGCAGCACGCAGTTAGGAAGCACTCCATTTTGCTTCCGCAGCACGCAGCTAGGAAGCACTCCATTTTGCTTCCGCAGCACGCAGCTAGGAAGCACTCCATTTTGCTTCCGCAGCATACAGCTAGGAAGCACTCCATTTCGCTTCCAGAGCACACAGATAGGAAGCACTCCATTCTGAATTCGAAGGAGTGACATACTCACAATTTATTGCCATTTAATAAAATCAGTTCAGAATTTTAATTTAATTCAGTCGTGTGAAATATATTTAATGGTAAAAATATAAAATAATAATAATGTGTATGTAATACTCTAAAAAACACTGTAAAACGAATTCATTTTTAAATGATTTTTTTGTTTTTAGATGTTTTTAAATACTGACAAAATGCAAAGTTTATTATTTAAAAAAGAAAAAATCAACTAATGAAAATGCTTGACATGGCTGAAAGCATTTATGATTTAAAGAATATATGTATAAGAATACCTTATTTCTAATTAATTAGAAATCGCGAAAACAATAAAAAAAGAAACGAGATCATTATTACATGAAATTTGGTATACATTAAACGTTGTGAATAATATTAGAATTTATACTTTGCGCATACATGAAATTATATACATAGGAAATTTATCATAACATGAGACCAGTCTATAAAAATTGTACGATAATGACATTATATTGAACACATTTGCTCTGTTCCAGAACCTGCAAGAAGCTACTAAATTTTACTACGATAACATTTTTTCCTTTGTCCCAATTTACATTAGGCGAGTTTACTTGCGGCAATTGTCAGTTTGATGGAGAGAGAGGTGAGGCATATGGTAACCCTTTGCCTCTCAACACCCTCTCTCACCAACAAACTGACAATTGCCGCAAGTAAACTCGCCTAATGTAAATTGGGACTTTATGTTATCGGAAAAAAATTTTTTAAATTAGTAAATTCTTGCAGTACTGGAACAAACCAATTTTATAAAAATATCACGAGTTAATAAAAATACGACATTGGCTTTGGAAAACGTCGTCAGCAACATCCAATACAGTAGTTGATTCATCTGTGCTTTTCTTATCGCATGATAATTTCTTCGATTTCATCTTCTCCTTGCAATATCTGTTTTTTGCCAATCTCCTACCCACTCTTATTTCCTCTTTAAAGGTCTTATCTGTACATCCCTCCACATATGTACCAGCTGAAATAAAACAAGTAAAAAAGCATTAAGTTCGGCCGGGCCGAACTTTGCATACCCTCCACCATAAAATATTCATTCCTGTCCCCAACTTTAAGTGAGTACGTTAAAATATCAGATAATGTACATAAAATGCTTCATTCGGGAGGCCCTTTTTTATGGTGCCTATATCTAACTGTTGACAATAGGGGTTATAATAAAACATGGGCCTATGTTGACAGTTTTTGATGGGAGCCTTTAATGTCAAATAACTCCTAATTCGGTTAAAAAATTTAGCTAGAATCCTCAAAATATCGAAAATCGGTACATAACGTGGGAACTTCAAATGTCATTAACAGCTAGTTCGGAGGTATCTGGGCTATACGAAAATACGAACTTAAATGAACAATTTTTGTTGCAGAATTTTTGTTGACTTTTAAATTTAAAATTACAGAAAGTTCGTCAAAAAAATAAAGCTTAGGTACGGAAAATCGGGAGGTTTGTTTTGGGGCTATACAAAAACATTGAAATACGTTCGGTTAAACATTTTAAGTAAAATAGTAAAAGTACCGAAAATAGGGAAGTATCGTTATATTGGGGCTATGTTCAAAATTGTTGATGCAGATGTGTGGTGACCACTACAACCTTCAAATGTCAAATTACAGTTAGTTCTGTTAAAAATTGTAGCTAAAATTACCAAATTACTGAAAATTGGGAGGTACCGTTACATGGGAGCTATATCCGAACATGGACCTATGTTGACAATTTTTGATAGAGAGGTGTTGTGACCACTAAGAACTTCAAATGTCAAATTAATTCTTGTTCGGTTTAATATTGTAGCTAAAATCATCAAATTACTGAAAATCGGGAGGTACCGTTATATGGGGGCTTTCTTGACAATTTTTGGTGGAGAGGTGTGGTGACCACTAAGAATTTCAAATGTCAAATGTTCAAATTACACATAATTCGGTTAAAACTTGTTGGTAAAATTCTCAAAATACCTGAAATCGGGCGGTAACGTTATATTGGGGCTATTCCAAAACATGGACCTATGTCCACTAGTTATATAAGTTTATTGACATTTAAGAACACTAAATGTCAATTGATAGCTAAATCGGTCTGAAAATGTAGATAAAAACGTAAAAATGCCGTAAATCGGGGGTACCGTTATATGGGGGCTATACCAAAACTTGGACCTAGGTCCACTACTTTTGTTATATAAGTTTAGTTACACTTAAGAACCCTAAATGTCAAATTATAGCTATATCGGTCTGAAAATGTAGCTAAAAACGTCAAAATACCGTAAATCGGGGGGTACCGTTATATGGGGGCTACACCAATACGTGGACCTATGTCCACCACTTTTGTTATATAAGTTTATTGACACTTAAGAACCCTAAATGTCAAATTATAGACAAATCGGTCCGAAAATGTAGATAAAAACGTCAAAATGCCGTAAATCGGGGGTACAGTTATATGGGGGCTGTTGTGACTTGAGGGATTGAAATAATGCACGCGTTTTTAATTTCAGTAGTTTATTTCACAACAAATAACTTAGACTCTACTAAAAGGAATGTCAACAATGAATAATGACAGATCATTAATATAAACAGAGTTGCCAATATGTAAGAATATAAAATTGGGTTATAACAGTCTCCCACGCTTAATAGAGATCAATATAAAGTATTTCATTAAGGAAAATATAAATTTGAATTCAAGTACATCTAAATACATTAATCAATTTCTTCTACATAATCTCTAAAAAATACTGGCTTTTTCCGGGGACGTTGCGATCTCCTAAGAGGTTGATTTTGTGCTTCCATTGGTGATTGATTTAGTGTAGGTACTTGAGGTTCTTGAACATTTGAATTATTATCTTGAAAAACTGGTTGATTTGGTGTTGAAATATTCGATGTATTGTCTTGAGATTGCATAGATGTATTTTGAGTTGGTTCTTGAATATCTAGTCTATTTTGTTGATGTATAGATGTGTGTTGAGGTTGTTCTTGCATATACGGTCTATTTTCTTGAGATGCTTGAAGATTTAGTTGTGGCGATTCTTGAATCGTTGATCTATTTTCAGTACAGGTCCGGTATTGTTGGTACGCTGGAATCGTATAATATTGATGTCTATTGTCTGGTTGTTCTGTTGAAGTGTTTTCTATTGCTGGATCGAAATGAACTTTACGTTGTTCAACATGAGTACTTTTTAACTGATCGATATGGCGTTTTAAAACATAGCCATCATCAAGTCTCACGAGATAATGTAATTGACCATACTTTTCGATTATTGTACCGGTTTTCCAAATAGTTTTATTATTTTTCATGTGTAGAACTTGAACTCTTCCTCCCACTTTTAGTTGTCGAACACCTGGAATAGGTTTCGTTGCTTGACATTGAATTGTTGGTTTAATAGCATCTAGTCTTATCCGTATACTTCGGTTAAAATATAACTCGGCTGGACTCTTCCCGCTTGACAATGGTGTAGCTCGATATCGTTGTAAAATTTCATTAACCTTATTTTGAAGTGTTCCTTGCTCAGACGACATTGCTTTTAATTTGCGTTTAAGAGTTTGCACATTACGTTCTGCTAACCCATTAGTACTAGGGTGTCCCGGTGCTATTAATTTTTGTAAAATTCCGTTTCTGGAGCAATAAGATTTGAACACGTCACTAGTAAAAATTGTTGCATTATCGGATACCATTATTATTGGAAAACCATGGCTTGAAAATATGTCTGCAAGAAGTTTTATAGAAATGGCTGTTGTGGGAGCATCACGAGTAATTCTAATCTCTGCCCATCTGGATTTTGCGTCTACCACAATTAGAAAATAATGACCTTGAAAGGGACCGGCGTAGTCGATGTGAATTCTGTCCCAGTTTCCATCTGGTTCCTCCCATTTATGTAGCGGCGCTTTCGCTGGTTTCGACTGGACTTGTACACAGGCTTCACATGATCTTACCATTCTCTCTATGTCAGCATCGATACCCTTCCAGTAGCAGTATCTCCTAGCAAGCTGTTTCATTTTTGTAATTCCTAGGTGTGTATGGTGAAGCTCTTGAAGAATTTTTGGCTGTAGCTTTTTTGGAATCAACACTCTTTGACCCTTGAATATTATGTTATTATTTAATGTATATATTTCATTATTGTCGATACCATTTAGTAATTGTTTTAAAAGGCTGGATAAATCTGGATCTTTTGCTGTTTCTGAGGCTAGACTTTCAGCATTGACAAATTCGCTTGAAATCTCAAAAATCGATAATAAACATAGTTGATTTACTTCTTCATTTATTATTTGGTCAGTTGATGGTTTTTCAAAATCTTGTGTTGCACGTGAAAAACAGTCGACATTCGTATTTTCTGAACCTTTCTTGAAAACAATCTCATAATCAAAATTAGACAAAAACTCTGCATATCGCAATAATCTCGCTGATGTCATGGCGGGCAATTTATTATGTTGATGGAAAATTCTAGTTAATGGTCGATTGTCGGTTAATAATTTAAATTTCCGACCGTACAAATACATAAAAAAGTGATTTATTGTGAAAACTATCGCCAATGCCTCGCGATCTAATTGGCTGTAATTTTTCTCGGCGGAAGTTAATGAGCGAGAAGCAAATGCCACAGGATGTTCATGTCCATCCACTATATGTGACAGTACGCCTGCTATTCCCGTGGGGCTGGCATCACATGCTACTACTACGGGCAATTGTGGATCAAACGGCATTAGAACTTGGTCGCTGGCTATGGTGTTTTTAAGCTTTAGAAATGATGATTCACAATCGGTTGACCAATAGAATTTCTTGTTCTTTTGTAATAATTGACGTAGTGGTGACGTTATTGAAGACATCTCTGGAATAAATCGAGCGTAATAGGTTACCATGCCTAAAAAACGTCGGACATCATCTACTGTAGAAGGTCGTGGCATGTTAGTAATTGCTTGAATTTTTGACGGTGACTTTGCAATTTTATTATGTTGAATAATGTGTCCTAAATATTCAATTTTGGTTTTCATAAATGAGCATTTACTTAAATTGAGATGTAAATCATGATCCTTGAGGCGTTGAAGACATTCGTGCAGATTGAATTTGCATTCGGCCTCTGTAGCTCCGTACACAATAATATCATCAAAGTACGACATAGTATTTCTTAACCCGGATAAAATCTGTTCCATGATTCGATTGAATTCTGAAGGTGCTGTCTTTATGCCAAAAGACAGGCGGTTCACCAAATAAGTACCTCGATGTGTGGATATAGTCTGGATTTGACTCGATTCGGTGTCTACTTTGAGGTGTAAATAAGCTTTGAATAAATCGAGTCGACAAAAATATTTGGCTCCCTTGAGCTTGTTCAAAATCTCATCAATTCGTCGAATCGGGTAATTTGCAGAAACCAGTTTTGGGTTCACCCCCACCTTGTAGTCAACGCATAGTCGAATTCCTCCGTCTGACTTCGGAATAATTACTAAGGGCGACCCCCAATCACTTCGTTCAACTTTTGATATAATACCAGCAGATTCCAAATCATTGAGCTCTTTCTCTACCCGTTCGCGGAGCGCAAAAGGAACTTCTCGTTCTTTGAAAAATTGTGGTTTCGAGTTTTCTCTTAATTGCAACTTGACTTCATAATTAGGTACACATCCTACCTTTTCCACAAATACATCTTGAAATTTTTTAATTAAATCATCTATCGAATGCGTGTATCCTGCCGTTGTAGAATTGATTGAATAAAAACACTTTTTATCAATATCTTGAAGATTAATTCCTAATTTTCGAATCCAAATTCTACCTAATAGAGATTCATAATCATTCGGCACAACGTACATTTCTTCAGTTGAAAGTTTGTTTTTGTATTGAACTTCTACCTTAACTTTTCCATATCGACACCTCCAAATAATAGTATGCTAAGTCTAAAAAGTGAGTTTTGCAGGAGAAGCTCTCAAAGTTCGGAAATTTTTTTGAACTTCTGTACTATGCTAAGTCAATATTTGTTTATAACTTCTGTTCGGATTGACCGATCATTACCAAAATTAGACAGAATTTAAGTTAAAGGAGGTTCGACACCTCCAAATAATAGTTTGCTAATTCTGAAAAGCGAGTTTTGCAGGACAAGCTCTAAATGTTTGGAAATTTCTTTGACCTTCAGTACTATGCTAAGTAAATATTTGTTTATAACTTCTGTTCGGATTGTCCGATCATTACCAAAATTTGACAGAATTTAAGTTAAAGGTCGTTAAATATAAAAATGTAAAGAACTTGAAAACATGCTAAGTCGACTTAGCATACTATTGTTTGGAGGCGTCGATATGGTACCAAAATGTTCTTGGTATACGAGCGAAACGCTATCGAGGACGGTTGTAATTGTGTTTTGATAGACAGCTGATCATACTCACTCTTTTTTATTAGTGTATACTTAACACCAGAGTCTACTTCGAATTGTTGACGGCGTCCATTTATTTGAACATTCACCATGTACTTGTCATCATCCCTGCGATCATATGGTTGATTGTGATGAATATCGATGATTTTATTAATGCCATGCATATTAAAAATTGCTTCCTCATACTCGTCGTTTGTTTCGATGGAATTATTGTTTGATGTTGAAAGTAGAGTTTTTATGCAAACTTGTTTGACATGTCCTGTTTTGCCACAAGCTCTGCATTTTAGACGTTTCGGGTTTGTGCGACAATCCTTCACTTTATGATTATTTCGTCCACACCGTATACACAAATTGTCAATACCCAATTGAGAAAAATTTACCTTTGATTTTGATGATGTTGAACCTCTCGAAGATGATCTGTGAAATTGTCTTCGGCGATTGCCACTTGTTGATCTGGACCGTATCTTGTTTACGCTGCTTGTACCACTGTTGTTTTTGGAATCCAATTCTCGGCTGTCTATTCTCGAAGCTTCTAACGACAAGGCTTTCTCCAATATTTTGTCGAAGTCTGGCTCTTCTGACTGTAGCAGCTGTTCTCTAATGTTGACGTCTTTTACACCGCGTATGATCTTTGGACTGCACATGGTATAAGTAAAGAGGTAGATTTAAATGAAAAAAATCTATAGAACCCTTGTTTTTCCTGAATTCCTAAAACTTCAAAATAAAAGCAACAAGTGGGTTTGTTACAATGCATTTTTGAGCATTTTATAAAAAACGGTATAAATGAATGAATTGTTAAGTTTTCTTCACATAATCGAGTTGTGAATATGATAAAATGATTGTTCCAATGCAAATCTGACGAATTTTTTCCATACAAATGGCCTAAAAACAATTTTAAAAATCATTGAATTCAATTGTTTTTAAAATTGTTTGGCATATTATTCAAACACCACGCACATACACATTTTGTGTATTTTGTTTTGAAGTTTTAGGAATACTGGAATGAAAAAATTTAAATTGACATAAAGCTTTGGCTGACCTTTCTTATTACACCATGAGACTGCATTTAAATTCAATCCAAAACACTACATCAAAGGCTGTGATTTAGATCGAAAATGGAGTGCATCCTAGATGTGTGCAGTAGAAGCAAAATGGAGTGCATCATAGCTGCGCGCTCTCTTGTAAAATTCATAGGTGAATTCATAGGAAAAGATGTACTCCAGCGGCAATTGTTCTAGTGATTTAACTGAATCCGCGGATGAAAACTTTTTGCTGGGATGTTGATATGAATTGTGTACCATGTCGTATGAAGGGGTTAATTCGTGTACTTAATTATGAGAACGAACGACGTGATTAAAATACTGGTATGAACATGGCATAAACACGGACGAAGTACGATAAAAAGCAATCTTTTATCGCCTGTTATCGGAATTTCGATTTGTTATCGAAAACAATATACCATCGCTAACGAAATTTTCCATGTCACAATTCTTGTTGAATCGTGTTGAGAACTTTTCTTTGTCCTCGTTCAAATTAAAAAACTACAAAAACTGATTCTAATTGCAGAAGCATCCGGGTAAGTGTTATTCCATACAATTGTGCAATAAAAACAATACGAAATTATAAAGAAAAGTGAAGATTTTATTGAAAAAGTGAGGCTAAATAAGGGCAAAATTAAAACAAAATCCAGAGTGGTGTGGTGAATTAACGACAACATGCGCATTCATTAAAATTATGCACGGCGACGTTCGACCAATCAATCTACGTATGAATGAATTGTTGGGTTGGTGATTGATTTTGCATATATGAATTTGTTTTTGCAGCGTTTTGAATGAAATAAGTTCAAACTGTAAAATGTAAATGATGTTAATTGAATTGGAATTTTCATTTGATGTACATTTCGAGAAAATTCCAATTGGAGAAATTTCAGGAATTTTCTTCATAGGTTTAGGTCATTTCATACGTACATAGATATATTTTTACCATTTCACCATTGAGTAGAGTATTTACGTCACTTTGTTCACCATTAACAATTTAGCGATGCTAATTTTAGTAGTGCGATACACAAAGAGAAATTTTGCATTAAAACTAAAATATGCAAAAAGATATAGAAATGTTTTTTATGTACGTACTTCTGAATTTTGTTTACAATTGATGGATATGGGGTGCAATCTCTAATCAAGATTTCTCTAAATTAATATTTATAAAAGGTTTAAATACAAAATATAAATTTACAATTAAGGTCTGTTCCAGAACTGCAAAAATCAACAAATTTTTACTCTTTTTTTCGATATCATAAAGGAAAAATTGTTATCGTAGTAAAAATTTGGAGAACAAGCATTAAGATTATTTCAAATGTATTTTGCCGAATTCCAAAAGTACTCTTTCGAAACATTGCGAAATTGTTTCATTCGACATAACCTGTATAAATTGACCAACTAAGAATTGACAATGTTGACTCAATTTTGGCCTGATTGAGTACTTTTGGTGCTATGTTGGCATGCCAAAACAAAGTTGTGTTTTTAAAAACATAATTATTAGCACTTTTCTCTGAGAATATCAGCTCCTTCTCAAAAGCGGTGTCGAATTTGTATCAAATCTGTCTAATAATTTGATGATAAGAATATAATCGAGATGAGTCTTCTCTTGTACATTGTGGGAAGTTCATGGAAAGTTGTAGATCAGTTCAGTTCCAGAATACCTTGGTATTTTTTTAGGAGAAATCTTGAGCAGGTTTCATTTGTTGTTTTTTAAACACAAGTTCATGGAAAGTTGTAGATCAGTTCAGTTCCAGAATACCTTGGTATTTTTTAGGAGAAATCTTGAGCAGGTTTCATTTGTTGTTTTGTAAACATAAATTCAACCCAAAATAATTATCAGTCAACATCGAAGTTTAGTTGTGATCCAGGACCAAAAAGTTCTTACAATTTTTACCACTTTTTGCACATTTTGCGTTCCCTTACACCAAACCACAGAACATTTTATATTGGAGTCCTTTACCTCTTTTACGACTTGCAACTTTTGCCATTTAATAAAGCACGGGAACATGCTATTTATTTCTCTAATATTTGCTGTTGTAAAAGAGAATTAGTAGATTCCAGCAAGCAATGGAGAATATCAATACATAAGTAAATATTAAGGAGCATTTCCAATATAAGCAAATGTTGCTAGAACATTTGGGATGAAGTATGCTGTCACTAGAACATATGGGATATACCTACATATATTTATACTGCAAACAATATTGTTTTGGATAACGCTGTTGGTAGGTACTAGAACATATTGTATGTGCACTAAGGATTCTGTGTTTATTCGTCTGGAATGATATATGGAATATACTAAGGTAAATTTGTTGCATTGTACACATATTATTTGAGATCCACAATTAATTACATTATTCTTTTAGAGTTGTTAACACAAATGTTGGATTTATATTGAAGCTGTGAATGAGCTCATGCAAACTAGAGTGGATATTGATCAAATTTGAAAACCAATACACAGTCATAAACTTTCGAACACGTTTATACTTGTGGTGGAAGTTTAGTTTTCAAGCGTACATCCGCTTGTTGTGAATTTCGTCGACACATCTACATAGGACATCTCTTCTGCTGCACAGTTTATATAAAGGACTTTCCAAAGTTTGTGAACTGCAACGATGCTTGAGAGATCATTAACATCAAACATGCAACTCAATCTCTTTTGAGTATGTTCCCAAATTCATGTTTTAAACATCTACTTGTTGTCTTGTTGGTGTCAGCATTATGGTTTTTATATTGCCAGACATCAGCATATTCCTTTTCCGTTTGTGGAAATGAAATGTTACCTCTTGAAGACTTTGACCTATGATATATACATAAACGATTGAATCTCATATAATATTCCTGGTTTATTGTCTGAAGTCTGTTTTGGCATTGAGCTCTTCTGAGAGGTTACCATGTTTCATAGCCGTACTAATTTTGGGAGAATGCCAAATTTCTGAAATGTCTTGGAACACCTTTAACTTAGCCTTCTTATGTTTATAGAATGGTGTAGCAATAATATAATTTCATACATTATAAGTATTATACATATGTATATTGAAAATTACTTTTATGTACAGGCATATCTGAGTATATTGCTGTAGTCAATGTCTAGAGTTTAAAGGTTAATTAGAAAACTCCATCGAGTCATCAATACCTTTTCCGTCAATATTATTTCCATATAATCCCTGCACATCAGCAGACTTTTGTTAGTTTTATTTTTCCAGTTTTGCTCTTTGATTGTTTTGAGCCTGTGTTGTTTTCAGCTGTATTCACATTTATCTCAGCTGCTTGCTTCAGGTCAACCAATCAACTAACCAGCTGTTCTTTTGTTACCATTTAGTTTGTTCCAATTTCTTATAATTTATCTTGGTATATTCTTTGTTATTTCAATTCTTCATTGTTATGTCTTCTTAGGTATTCTTACATACATACATATTGCCTGCAGTTATTGGCTAATATTGTTATTGTTTGTGTGTTTCAAGATTTCTTCATAATCGCCTTGCGTTATTATGGATGTGCAAAAAATACATTAATTTTGCTTGAGCTTGGGCGACGAATGTGCTCTGTACGGTGCCGATTACGTGAAGGTCAATGTTAAATGAGCTATAGCTTCTTGGTTATTTCTTCTTAAACAAAATTATTTTATTTCGTAGTTCCTCTACATCATCAAATGCATCATCTGTGTGCATCTTTATTACTCAGATTGTTTATTTATTTTTTTTTTTCAAAAATGTTAATGACGCTTTTGCTTGCGTTCTTCTGTGCAATTCTTTCTTGTTTTGATACTGTTATTTGTTTATAAATAAAAAATATTCTCGAAATTATGGATACATTGGTGCTTAGGTAATATTTGTATTTTTGTTGTTATTCTTAGATAATATCGCCTCATTAGATTTCCTTATCAAAGTTGAACTTGGCAATAGGTTTTTGGCCATCTCATACGTATGCATGTACATTTATTTCTTTTATTTAAGGTATTCAAGGTTACTTTCTGCGAATGCTTGGTATCACCAAAACATTGCTATAGAGAAGAAAGGAAAGAAAGATTTATGCTATTGCTAATCAAATATCGATATGTGAATGTCAACTTACCATAGTTATCATGTTGTAGCACTTATTTATTATTATTTATAACATGGACTTAGCGTAACTATTTAATGAAGTAGAACATCACCTTTATAGACATATGTCTAGGGTTTGGACTCCACACAGATTTCATAGACATTTAAATGCCCTGTCCATATATCGGGAAACATGAACTCCGCCCAGAATAAAAGTTGGTTGTTGCTTAAAAGGGATTACACACCATCATTCTTAACTGACAGTCAACGTACTCTTACGACAATTTTCTTGCAAATACAAATTTTTATTTAGCTGAAGCCGCTTGATATGCAATATGTAAAGTAATAGACATTAGGAAAGAAATTATTCAGCTAGACTTTGATATTAAAGAAATAGACCTCGATGACTGTCAGTTTTGTTAGTCGGTGTGTACTATGCTTAAGACTTTGACAAAGAAACTGACTTTTTGGAACTCAGCTAAAGGCTTGGTCCAAAAATGTATGTACATTTAGACAAAAAATGTATTGCAAAAACCAAAATTGTATAAAATTGCATATTAATTGTTCTTTTAAGGCAACAAATTATGTAAAAACTATACGGGTTTTTGTGCAAATCTCTTGCTATAGGTCCTTACAACAATGTTCCGTCAAAATATGCAAAGGTTATTTGCGATTTATAACAAATACGGTAAAAAATAAATTTTTATCTAGTTTCAATAAACTTTTGAGTAAAAAGTACAAAGCGCAGTAACATTTTTGTTTTATTTGTTAGAATTGATTCTGTGAAAGAAAAAAGCTGTTGAAACCCAAATCTCATCCTTTTTTTATTTACACCCTCTAATCTTCCAAATATTTAACCAAAAAAAATTTAGTGAGTACCCCTAACATAAACTGTTAAAACTAAGTGGAAAGACAAACAACACACACCCATTCATACAACTAATAACAGCCATAGAGAACCCAATAGGAAATGGAACATTAAAAATGTTTGTTACAGAGCAAATGGAAGCCATATTTGTTTCGTTATTATTTCGTTTCATATCATATGAACATTTTCACTTTTCGAATTAAACCTTCACTCAGCTGCTGTCTGTTGTGATTACTGGTGTTCATTGGTCATATACAAAATACATACAGCTGCTACTGTTTGTGTTTCGTTTGCCATTGCGTTCTTCATGGTCAAATCAGTTGAAAAATACAAACTCGCACACACACACGTACGAACAATTTCAGTTCCCAACCGTATACGAACTTGTCTTGTATATGAAACATACTCTTGAAGCAACTCTGGAATACAGTTTAGTTTCTGTTTAACAACAACTGAGAAAGCAACCAACCAATCTAGAGAATAATCAAGAAAAAAGTGTTTGGAAAAAAATATACAAAACTAAGAACAAGAAATTAAAACAGCAATTTAGAAATTCACATAAAACAATAACTAAATTTATAATAAAATTTTTATATATCCCCACACACAAAATAATTAAATGTCTTAAACATTGAGCAATTTTATGTGTAAATGTCGTCGTCGTTTATCGTCGTTTCTTCATAAACACCGAAAAACAAACAGTATACAAATGTTACTTTAAATCACAACCCGCAGAAAAATCGATTTCGTTTGCCCCCAGAGAACAAAACAATCAGAAATCATGAATTGTTGAAACAAATTTTTTAAACAAAAATTTTGTTTCACAGTGTCCAAGAAGAAAATTGAAACTGCTGCAGAAAAAGAAAGAAACAATAATCGTCATCGGATAAAGTTGCATTTTTTGCGTAACATTTGTGATAATTACAAATTAATTTATTAATTTGTTTAATTTAAATTAAATATATAAAATAAGTTTTTTACAAAGACAAAATTAAGTACAAATTAGTTAACAAACGACAAAAGCTCTAGTAGACTAATAACACAATACATTTTGTACTACTACCACCACTCATACACATAAAAAAGCAATCAAAAAACAAGCAAAAATAGAACTCATCTCAATGGCACAGATTTGATATGAACTGAACTCCCCCTAAGTCTTTCTCAATAAAAGTGCAATAATTAAAAATTTGAAAAACCACTGTATATGACATTCCCTGCGTTACTAAAAATGGCTGTCAAAATGTAAGATATTCAACATTTATTTATTTTTTATAATATTTATATAAATTCTATTTTATCTATAATGAAGAAGAAAAAAGTTTTCGCCAAAGTCCGTTTCAAGAAAAAGTTTAAAAAGACAAAAAAATCAAACAAAGGCTTTTGTATGTATTTATTTTTTTGACAAAAAACGTATAAGTGTATGTGTGTGTGAAAGATACTTGTTTGTCTTTCTCAAACTGTTCCCCTTGGATTGTGATTTTATAATATTTTTACTAAAAAAAGCTTTAACAAGAATTAAAATGTTTTTATTGTTTAAATTATAAACAAATTTGCTCTGTCTCAAAAAATGTTTTTATTAAACCTTATTTTTTTTATTTTGTATTTATTTTTAACTTCATGTTGCCATGTAAATATTATTTACATCTTAATCAGATGATTTGTGGTGGCAGTGATGCCAACTGGTTTATTCCCAGGGAAAGTTACCTTCAAACTTGGTTGAATTATCTTATTAATTTTAAATTAGAACTTCTACTTTAAAAATAACGGTTAATAAATACATTTTTTCAACAAATATTTCACATTCATCTTTTTACCAAATGTATTTCATTATCTATTTACATTGCCCTGTAAGCTTTACACCTTTTAAGAAATTGCTGGAACTTTGTTTTCGAAATTGAATGTACCATTATTGAATTTTGAATTAAAAGCTTTGTATGTAAATACTTAAAACTTGCGAACTTATAGTATGTATATAGAAACACATTGTTGGCAAAATTTAATAATTATACGCTTTCTTCTCTTCCCATGTATCTAATCTCGTTAGTTTTTTAACTACATTATATTTCTCAGTATGTTAATAATGAATGATAAACTTAAAAAATACATTTGTTTAATTAACCTTCTTCAAATTAGTCATAATACTACAAATATGTTGGCAACACTTTTTTTGCGATTTTTTCTTCTCGTTCTTCACCTTTGTTTATGTTTCATTTCTAAAATGTTACTAATGTTTCATTTCACATTGTTTCTGGTATAGCAAAAATTATTTTATGTTAAAAAATTATTTCACATAAACATTATTAATTTGTTGTTGTTTACATACTGATTATCAACTTTTCCAAGTTGAAATTTTTGTTTCTCTTTTTATTGTATACACATATCCACACACAGCTGTATAAAAGAGGAAGAAAAACAAAAACAAACTAAATTTTAATGCCTAGGCCTAATAGCAACAAAGTAGTAGCAGCCAGTATGTGTAGATTTCTTTTATGTTGTTTCTTTTAAATACAACCATCCACCCGCTGCTCCCCACCTTACCCCTCTAGTATGCCAATGATTTTTTGTTTTTACTTTGACTGTATCCCCATCACAGTTTTATGTGAACTTTACCAATACCATTACAATTGCTCACTCTCCACACTGCTGGTTGTCGTCACTCACTGTGATCTTCAACAGCAGCGATTCTCCTCTCTGCTCTACCCACAAAATAATCAGGTTTTTTAGAATTGCGTCAGCCAATTTTGAGATTTTTATTTTTTTATTATGGGGGAAAAATATATAATATTCTTAAGTTAATAATTTGTTTCTATATAAAAATTGTATTTGACAAATTTATACACTTATTATGTAACTATTTTTAAATCCATAATATAAAAAATAACAGCTATGTTGTTGTTGTGGAGGCTATGTGCGTTATTGATGTAAACATTTCTAGGTCATTTTGTTTAATGGCAATATTCTCATTGTTGTTAAATGCTTACAAATTTTTTTGTTCAGCATACCTAGAGGTGCCTGCTAGTATTGCATTGCTATGCATATTAAATAACCTACTTGTATTTCAAAAGTTTGGCCTAGAATTTTTAGGTAACTATTACAGCTGTTTGTTGTGTCTCTCCTCAGCCTTAGTCTTTGTTTTATAATGTATGTTTTTTCAACCTTCAAACGCAACCTCAAATTTGTTTCAATAACATTAAATGACTTCCTCCCACTTCCCTTGTTGCTATAAAATATCTATGGTAATTCCAGAAACTCATTGAAACAAAGAATATTTACATATCAGCGTAGGTGCTGGAATAGAATAATTAACAATATAACTATTTGTTGTTACCTTTAGATGTGTGTGCGTGTGTTTCTTTAACAGTCTATGGTCAGGGCATAAGACCAGCCATTAACTAGTATGTTCATTTTTGACAGTAATCTAGCTTTTCCCTTTGCTTTCAGATTGGATACAAGAGTTACAACTAAATCTGTATATAAATATTTATTTATTTGTTTTTTATTTCATTTGTAACCGTTACATCTTCACCACCACTTGGTGGGTGTTTTATTTGAATTTGTTACATGTATCCACATTCCCATAACTCATAACCAGCCAATAACATTAGTATTTTGTGTGTTCCTCTTGATTTTAACTTAATGCTGAGGCGGAATGTTTTTTTAGGTGCTTCTCTGATATTGTTGTTGTCTTTTTTTGTGTAATGTTTTTCTTTTGTAGTTTTTCTTGTTTTGTTTTGATGATAATTTTCGCTACCTACACATGTTGGTGCGTTCACAGGTGATATATGCTGCCTATGTTTTTTCCCATTTCACAAAAAAGGCGCGTAGTTATTTTTTACTTCATTTCTACTGCAACTCCTCAAATGGGTATTTGTTATTTGGTTTCTTTTATGTTCCATTGAATTTCTTGTTTAGTTGTTCTTCTTTGCAATGGAGACTAAGTATTTCTATAAAATAAAATGAATGGTTAGATTTATACCTAGATGTATGAAATCTATTGTTGTTTTACATGTCCTCCGTTAAGGGAATCTTTTTCTTTTTTGTAACTTTGTACCATACTTCAGACGAACCGACTTTTTTGGTAATAAGTTTTATTTACTATAATTACTAAGTGCCCATGCATTTTAATTGGCATATTGGATAGGCAACACAACGAGGCTGATATTTTGACAACTTCAATCTCTGAAGTTTTTTTATATGAGAGGTAGAGGGTGAATGTGCTAATGAGAAATATCATGACACTTTCATAACGGAGTTAGTCAAACGTAAATAGCCAAGTGTATAGTGTATTTTTTAAATATGTACCTAAATGAAGTTATCTTTTCTTTAATTTCATAAGGAGATTAGGGATTTACAATTATAATCAGATTCATATGGCTGCGGCCGAGCAAGGGCATAAGAATGGTGGTAACAAAGCTATCGTAAGACATCTACAGTAATTTAAACTAAAGACTAGATTGTTAAATATTGTAAAACTAATAATAATCACATATTAGCATTAAATATACATTATTTTTACCTAAATATGTACCTAAAGCTGTGTAGCAATCCCATTATTGTTGTGTAAAACAACCCCCAATACATAGGAAAAAACCATAGGATATTATTACCATCAACACCTTGTCGTTTTTGTAAAACAAACAAAAAGAAAAAAAGTGTTAGTGCTGCTACAGATTTGATTCTTTTATAAAAATAATTTTCCAAATCAACCCCCTTTGTTTTTGTGAGCTAGTCTTGAAACGACAGCAGCAATCTATAACAATAAATGGATATGATATAATGCCATTTGCTTGGCTGGCCACCAACACAAATAAAACCGAACAGGGTTTATTCTAAAAACAATTCTCCTCCATGGAACGAACACTTCCATGTATCCAATAACCACCCTATGTTGTGTGTTAAATGATTATACGCTTAAAAACTTTACTCCGTGTGCTAGAAAATATATTTAAATCAATGTAAGTTGGTTGGTTTCATATATTTTTTATTGCTTTCGAAGGGAACTTGTTTTCTGCATATCCAGCAGTGCCATTGGAAGCTTAAATAAATATGATATACTCGTGCCATATTATTTCATTTTATCTACACAGAAATTGTGCTCTAAGGGAAGGGGGAGAACTCAACAATATTCTCATTCCCTTGCATTAACGAATTAGAAAATGTTTCAAATTTAAACCAACACCTGGCTGATATATTAAGACCATGGTGTCACATATTATGATGCTTGACGACAACAGCTGTTGGTTGTCGTCATACAATGTCAGTCATATGTATAATGAGGCACCTACATGGTTCTGGCTACCTCGTTTGGCTTCGAAGAAAAGTTAAAAAGTAATACGATACTAGTTTCTAATTGCTTAACTTTTGGCTAAAATATTGGATTTCATTAAAAGTAACGAAAAGCTTTAAAGATTACATTTTTGATATTTTCTTTGTTTCGGCCACTTTGTTTTATCAGTTCAATGTTCATAATAACAGCTGATTTTAAATGCACTCTAATTACCCCTAATATATAAGCAGCTGATATGGATGGTCATTTGTTTTTTTTTTTTTTTTTTCTTTTAACAAACAAAATGCATTAACTTTGCAATATTTGCAAGTCATATTTGTCATACCTTTTTGTGATAACAGAAATACCCCAATACTGATTAAAGTTTGGTAAATAAAAATAGTGCATTTATGGTTTCTTTGTTCAACGAGCAAAACAAACAAAAGGTGAATGACCTGAAAATAAGTGTTTTAATTACCCAAGTCTAAAAGTAATTATTATAGCAGTATGTAGTTACCGTTTGTGCTATACCAACTAATGCCTGCCTTGAGACGACATTTGACCCTAATATTATTGTCAAGTACTTGTCGCCCTGCTTTAATGTGTGGTCTTGTGGGGTTGTTTTTGTTGTTTTGTCAAGTCTATGTCGCTGTCTGTCTTCACGCTCAACGCCTGCTTGTCATCTTTCAAGAGAAAAATCCAAAAATGTTCTCCCTTCAAGCAGATGTCTAGACAAACAATCTACCTATGTACCTCAGCTGTCTACATTTGTAATTTTTTTCTTCTCGACTTTTTTATTTATCGGTTTTAGATTTTATTTTTATCTCATTATTTGTCACCATTATTCTGTAACAATTGGCATGCGCCAGTTTTGCTTTCTCTTTACGACAGGCTGTCGTCTTGCATTGCTCATATTGCAGGAAGGCTGGCTGACATTTGGCTTCCTTCTAGGATGACTTCCTTTGAGGGTTGTTTCTCCGCCACCCCTATTTTAGGTGGTAGGTTACAGCAAAATGCATTTTCAGATCTTGTGTTTGAGTGTTTGTCTTAAGACACCCCTCTGTGCATTTCCAAATTTATTTTTGGTGATTGTTTTTGTTGTTGTTGTTGTAGCAGCATATAATGCTGGGTTGGCAGCCGCTGGCCGAAACACTTTTGGTTTCGGGTCAATCCGGTACGTAAGAACCCGCTGCCGTGGGATTGTTGTTGTTTTTGTTTTTGTAGACAGTGTAAATTGTTTATTTACATATGTGGCTTTGTAACATTGTTACTTTTTTAATTACTTTGGAAGGAAATGTGTGTGTTGTTGCCTGAACCAGCGATGGCGGATTTGTTACTTTAAAACATTTCTTGAAAATTGGATATCTCTTAATCTGGATATCTCCTAAAAATTTTCATTATACATAAATATGTCAAGCTCTCGTGGTGGGTTACTTATTCCTTGTATTCCCTTTATTCACAGTTTATTGTTAACAACTTCCTTTCTGGGAATTGTCGCAATATATCACAATGACGTTCTGAAAATAGGTGTCAAATTGAACAAAACAATAACATAGAAATTCTGGAGCGTAACAAAAAGTATGACAGCTGGTTAGCAAGAATACTATGTAATACCTATGTCATATTTGACTCATGCTATGGAATCAGCTGTTGTGAATGTCAGCAGCCATTTTTGCAGTAAAGTAAAAATACCCAAACAAAAAACCATAACAATTGAAATAATATGATGAAATTTCGTTGTAAGTTATGTAAAATCTTGGAGATTGTTTGTTTTGTCTCTCATTAACAGTTTCTCCATAAAGTTGAATACTTCAAACAAGATCCCAACCAGTCTCTGGTACAGGTTTATTGAACTTTGGATATAAATTTCAAAATGTCATACTCTTTTGTGTAAGGTATATAAATTTTAAAACATTTTAAAACTTCCGGAGTATACGGATTTTTTGATATTTTAAAGTATCTTTTTTAGAGTACACACCATCATGAGTCATGTGATTATGATGAAGTTTCCAAACTAAAGCAAAATACTTGGCTCCACAAGAGTCTAATTCATGACGCAATAACCTATCATCTATTGATAAGTCATTAAATCACGGCAGCAATTGATAAGGCAAGTTTCTTTGTCATATTTTATTTAAAAATGCCCATATACAATTCAATACGTCATTGCGGTTTATTTTTTTCATAACAAAAAAATAGCAATATTGACCTTCGGAAGAACGAATATTCCAGTATACCACAAAATAAGTTAAACAATATCACCACTGTCTATAAAAATGCTTAATGTTGTTGGTTAGTAGTTACTCATACAAAGAAGAAACATGTTGTACATAATTGCATTCTCTTGTAACTACAAAGTACTCTTCGGCCTACTACAAAAATTCCAAGGCAATGCAGTTGAAGCATGATGAAATATTTTGCAAATTTCAAGTTTAATATTTATGAAGGGTACTTTGTCATAGTTGTTTAATTTTTTTGTTGTTGCAAAGAACGGTAGCTAATAAGTATTCGATTTTGAATTTGAGCAAAAATGTAATTAATAAGTTTTTCCATTTGGGTTTAACATTCAAATTTTTTTTCTATTGGCTAAATTTTTATATTGCTGTTTTTTTTGTTGTTGTCTGCCTTTGGGAAAATGTTTAATTTTTCATTTAAAACACATTTCTATTTCGAGCTTTTTCACTTTGTTTCCCTTGGTTTATTATATGCTTCAATGCTTTAACCTCAATTTGAAATTTCTTCATATTTTTTACCTATAACAACGACACACTACTCTACGTGCCCATACTCAAGTTTGTATGTACATATGAGAGCGTCAAATATTTAAAACATAATATTTATTTATTTGCCTTTGAATTGTTGGTACAACCAACCCCAACCGAAAAGGAAATACATTTTGCGTAATAAAAGCAACTACAATACTACGTAGTTGTTGTCAACTTTTTGTGTGTTTGTCAAAGACGACCGATCGACTGACAGACAACAATTGTGTTGACGACAAACTTGGCTATAAAAGAGAAATTCATTTATTGTCCAAACAGAGTGCCAATGGTTGGGGTATTTAAGTAAATATAAACAATTTGAAATGTGTTGTAAAATTGGGCAAACAAATTTAAAGTTTTATAAGAAAAAAACTGTGCAATGTCGTATGTAGTAAGGTGTTAGGAAGTAGTTACCTTGCAAAATGTTAATTCAGCTGTTGGGTTTTATAAAAATGTTGGAAATTTGATATACCTAATCCTGAATGTTTATTTCAAAACTAAGTATATTTTAAGGTCTGGTCTGACAAACAAACTTGCTATTTCGGATATGTTTTCAGATTTTGCAAATAATTCATCATTGTTCCAGTAGTTTCTTAATGATAGAAAACATTTGTTTATCACCTCTTTGCAAAACAAGAACTTCAAACAAAACACCCAACTTTTGTTTTTGGTTTTGTTTTGTGATTCAATGAGCAAAGCAGCAATAACAATTATTTAACATGCAAGTGGTATATAAACTTCCTTGATATCATTAAACATTTTAACGTACAACGTAAACATAAAGACAAAATTAAAAATAAAAAAAACAAATGATGACAACGACCGAGTTTGGCTTCTGGTTATTTTAAACATAACCTCAAGGTTTTCCTTAAAAACAATATCCCAACTTTGATGCTATCCACCAGCAGTAAGAATGAAAACCTTAGTCTTGTTATCTTTTGTACATAAACAATTAACCAAGTATAACAGCAACAACAAAAATAACAATAAAATTCAATAACAAAGCAAAAATACACACATTTTGTATGTTTATCTGTCTGTATTTTTGTGTGACGATGGCTGGCGTATGTACTTCGCAATCAATACAGGTAATTTGCCTGAATGCATTATTTATTTGGCTTAACCGTAATTCATTGTTGTCTAAATATTTTTAATTTAATTTGAATTTAATAGCAACAGCTTCAAATGTCAAAAAACTTTTGAACTTGACTTGAGAATCATGAAGGTTGTTATATCAAGCAATCACGTCCACAGAATTTTTAATTGATTTTTTTTTGAGGTAAATACTAAAGAACATTTTTTAATTGGCAATTAAGTAATCCATTTTAGGCTATAATTTTGGTTTTTGGAACATACAATACAAGTGCAGAAAAAAACTTTTCGTAGGAAAATCTGTAAGAGAATCTGGATCAATTTCATTCTTGCAGACAAGAAAGAGGAAAACGGATAAAAGCAAAAAAAGAGAAAAACAGGAAAAATGCATACTGTCTTAAACAGATTCTATCCTTTTCTGTCTATAACCTTTAAATCAAAGGATCGCTCTGAAATGTCGAATTATAAAGTAATAGAAGAGCGATTGGATTCAATGAATTCATTATTTGTGTTTTCGACGATTCGACGTTTTAACGTTCGTACACAAATCAGCTCGTAATTTTGCATCAGCTAACGTTTTGCAGATTCACACTTAATATGCTTCATATAATTAACTAAGACTCTACACATTTTGTGTTCTAATGATTCAACGCTTTCAGTCAGTCACTACATGTCTTCTTTATTCAAGTAATTATAAATTTAGCATAAAGCGTGTAATCGGTTCTTTCCATTTTCCTGTTTCTTTACTCTGGTTTTAACCAATATGTCACTAATCTATAATTGAAATATCTCCCCTCAATAGTCATACCTACTTCACTGGAAAAAAGCTTTACGCATTATAACTGAAATTGTCATCTATGACAAATATCGCATATTTCTTATCATCATTCAACTCATAATATATTTCCGTTTATGGCTAATTTACATAATAAAGCGGTTATATTGGTTTAAAAATATAATAAAAACCTCCAGACAAAGGTCTAGATAAAATATACTAACATAGACTGAAGGGAATATTTTGGTGATACAAAAAAGGTTAAAAACAACACACCCACCCAAGCAACATCTTTAAAGTTTAAACAACTATCATACAACAAAAAGATGGCAAGATTTACATAAATAACTTAATATAACTTGTTGTGATTGCTATTCTAAGTTATTTTGACTTAACATGAGTTACGCAGTTACAAGAAGGTTTTTAATTATAATTACGTCCAAATAAAAGTTATATTTTTTACATATACCCTACAATCTGTGTATAGTCGGACAACTTTACTCCTTATTGCGTCTTTGTTTTTTTATCTCTATATAAATGAAAAGTACAGTGGAATCCCAATAATTCCTACCCTGAAATCCCCTATGAATTGTAACAAACTATCGACCCACCAGAACCTCATTCATTTAAAATTCTCCCCGTTTCCCTTATTTTAGCGATTCTTAAAAATTTATATTATTTTAGGGATTCCACTGTATATCTTCTCCCTTTGCTGCTACATCACCCCCTCTTCATAAAATATAACACCATTGAAATACAGAAAAAACATAGAAATTTAATATTCACACCAGAAAAATATGCGGCTGAATAAATAACAGCGGCCCAAAAACTATACACAAAGCTGTTTCAAAGTACAACTCTGTTCCTCCTCCGTATGGGTATTCAAACAGAAAACTATGCTAGTGTATGTAGAAATAAACAAATTTTAAGGCAAGAGGAGGGGTACGTACCTCTACTTTATACGATAGCTTTTCTCTCTTGCTGTATACATTTATAGTTCTCTGTCAGATAGTAGTTGGTTTTTATGGTATTGGTGTAGTGATCTTAACACAATAGCGTTATAAAACTGTAGTCTAGACTCTCCCCGGCCGTCTTTCATACGACAAGTAGTTGTTGGTTGGTTGGTGATCCCTCCTTTATCAACCTCTTTTGAGATGGTTCCCCTTTGATCGTCTATTGTGACAGCTACAAATTTGCTTTATGTTATATGCTGCTGCTCGTCTGTACCCCTCCCCCTCTTTTTTTTACTATGCTTGCTATATGGCAATAATGTTTTGTTTTTGGAGTCTTATGTTTTGCGACAATAGTTTTTGATAACAGCTTTGGGGTTACACAATTTCAGAATTGAAAAAAATGACTAGAAATAAACGCCTCAAAAAGTCTCAGAGTCTCTTTTACATAGTTTAACATTTTAATAAGTTATTAAATGCAATATCTCTCTTAACACTTCATACTTGTGTACCTATTTTTGCCAAAGAAAGTGTACTCCGCTTTTTTAAGTGTCTTTTTCCCTTTTTTTTGCCATAAAACTTCAAAATTGGCATTAGACAGACAATCAGCCGATGGTGATGATGCTTGCGATGCTTCAACTCAATAAACATACTTGAGACAATGATTATGATGACGACACTTATTTGTTTTGTGTGTTTAGGTTATCAGAGATATGACTATTCAAAATTGTTTTTATTTTCCTTGCTGGAAATTTCGACAAAAGTTTCTTTTCGTCAACTCTTTTGTAGACAATTAAAAATGGAGGGTGTGTCTACTGTTGAATGCTGTGAGTTAAACTTTATGTTGTTTTTAGTAACTATCGAATCGCAGAATAAGAATATCAAATCTATAAAGAAACATGTTGGAATGGAAAGGTGGAGACTTCTCTTATATTAATTAGTGCAAACCAATTCTACTCTAATTTATTTATGGAAGAAGATTTAAAATGTAAAATGTTACGTATAGATATTGGAAATTTGTCCTGGGACCATTGGTTTTGAAGATGCTTATATCAGTCCACGTTTTGGCGTATCTTACATGTAACGAAACTGACCATTTTCAGTTATTTTGAAGATATCAAAAAAAGTTGCTTGAAATTGTGGGTTCTTGGTAGAAAAAACATCTTTTGTCCATGTTTTGGAATGGGCCCCATAAAAAGGAAACCAAATTGGCTTGAATTGGATATTTTGGGTTCTAATTGTGAGGAATAGTAGCTGTCGTAAAATTGCCTATGCATTGCACATTTTGGTATAGTAACAATAAACCGTACCTCCCTATTTGAAGTATTAGCTTCATATTGCAACCAAGTTGTCGGTGTTCGTAACCCGATTTGATAAACCCTTAATTTAATTTCATTTGATAAATTTTATAGTTCAATCTTGGTTGATTGCACAGCTAAGAGACGCATTAAGAAAGCTCATTACATCGAAACACTCAAGATGATCCAAGATTATTAACCTCCTACCTATCAAACCCATTTTTTATGATTAAAAAAGTTTATTTTCTATCTGCTTCATTTATAAATTTCCATGTAAAATAATAAAAATAAAAGAAACACGCGTCTACGTGACGTGTGATGCATCATCGTCATTATCGTTCAACGAACAACGAGCCCTGGCTGTGAATTATGGCCTTAACATCATAACAGATTTTCATTTACATACTTTGAGCCACAGTAAGATGGAGCAACAACTCATATGTGTGTTACTGTTTCGGGTTTTCTTTGTCTTAGGAGTAGTTGATGATGTAGTTTTCTTTTATGGATGCAACTTGTTTCGTTTTTAGTGGTGCATCAACCAACAAATTTGCTTTTTCAAGCAACAAACAGTTTATTTCTTTTTCTGTTTTAAACAATACATTTTCTTTTATGCATCCTATAGCTTTTCGGGTTGTAGTGTTTTCTTGTTGTTCGTTTCTTACTTTATTTTTCTTTACTCCCCACAATATACCCATATTTTCATTTTTTCTTCATTACAATGCTATTGTTTTGATATATTCGATGGCTATGGTTTTGTTGGCGTCGACGGCGGTCTACGTGCTGAAAATCTCGTTGTGTTGTTGTTCGTTTTGGGTTATCGTAAACTGCATTTTGTTTTCGAATATTTCAACGTTTTATTGTTGATGGTACATACTTTATGTTTTGTTTATGAGTTTCCTGGCCATTCCCCTAGTCAGTCTTCTATTCAGTATACCGTGCATTTCATTTCAATATTGGAAAAAACACTTCTTTGTTCTGTAACAGGAAATAGGCAACAATTGAATTTGTTGTTGTTTTTTTTTCTATCAAAACACCATAGTTAAGTGTTGTATATCTTGACACCTAGTTTGCATAGATTTCCATTTGTTTGTTTTGTTATCTATATTTTGTTGGCAGCAATGAGGTGGGAGGTACCATGGAAATACTCTTGGGTTTAAGAGGAAACTGATAGAGCTTTGTCAATAGTTTTCTGTATGTAGTTTGCTGGCTTTATTGTAATTTATCTCAACACGTGTCCATGACACCAAAAAAGCACCCAGCCACACACACCCCCTTCAAAAGCCATCGTCAATTAAATTTCTCTTAACTAGTTTGTTTGATTAAGAGGAGGAGACCGCCGTCGTGTGTTGATAAGGAAAAATAATAATAAACAAAATCAATAACATTATGTTTGTTAACAGTTGTTGTAAAAAGGCAGCCTATTAATCATTATTGACAAATGTTTATATCTATCACCACAACCTGAAATACTATTAGCTCTACTGGGCACAAAATCACTCAAAATCCCTCGGAACATACATATCACTCGTCACTACTCTGGATTTTGAAATGTTTTACTTCACTTATTATGTTTTTTTTTCAATCACTTATTTGGGAAATTTTGGCATCTGTTTATATTTTTATTTTAATACATATGTATGTATATATTTATATAGAATATCTCTTGTCTCATTGCCCTCTTTAAAGAGTTCAAGAAACTTTGCCACAAAAAAATAAACTTTTAGTTCTGTCACCTTGAAAGTTTTTATAGAAATGATTTTACCTATAACACACTGTCCTATTTTTATTAGTTTATTATCTTTTTGCCCTTAATATTTGCTTTGCCTCAAACGATTCATAAATTAATTTTGAAAATTATTAAATTAAATTTTTTATTTTATTTTTTTATTATAAAATTAAATATGTTTATGAATCTCTTTTCTAAGAGACTTATACTGTTAAGAAATATTTTGTATTAGAATGCCAAAAGTACAGTCGAGATCGTGTAAGGGTAATTGCTTAATTTCTCTAATCTTCATTTCGAAATTTATTTTATTTTTTCTCAAATTGAGAACCAAACGTAACAGACTACCATATAGGGTTGTCTAAAGCTAGACCAATATTTTTATTTAATTGTTGACTTATTAGGACGAAGGTCATTTGTGAGAGTTTAATTAAATAAAACAATCTTTTTTTTTGTGCCTAAAAATTGTTTGAAATATTTTGGGAGAAGTACTTACTTCCTAAGGTAGTAACTCAAAGCTCAAAAACACCCTACCTACAATCGCCAACTAATAAAATTCGAAAATGAACAACACAGGTCCACTTTTTATGGTTTCCCCCCACCACAAAAGTTAAATTTCAAAGTAAAAAACTAATTTCTTTGCGTCCCGAAGGTGTTAAGTCGCTATTAAAACGGCGAATTTTTGTGCAGAGAAGTGTAAGATTCCAAACATAAAGGAAAGAAAGCTCAACAAGTCAAAACAATGGTTTTATTAAAAGATTTTTGGGGAAATCTTTGCTTAGCCAAAAATCGAAACACTTTAAACTCCCCCCACCCCACTCTCAATTTTAAAATTTTTCACACGCTCTCGATTGTGCTTTTGCAAAATATAAAAACCTACATGGATTTAAAAATTTTAACAGTTTTTTTAATTATAGTTATAAAATTATATTTTAACCCTAAATTAATGTTTTATTAAAAATTCCTCTTGTTTACCCTTAATATGCACCAATTAACCTTTTAACTTGTAATCAAAATAATTTTTATTTTTGAGATTTTTTATTTTACAGCAGCAATTCCCCCCACTTAATTTTATTATTTACATAGCAACATTTACACACACACATACACAATTACTTATTTATTTTTTGATACATACATACACACCCACTCCTTGATATTATTTTTTTTATATTTACGTTTTTTCAAAACTAATCTTTTTTATTATTCCCCCATATTTTTCCTCTATACAGACCTGTAAGTTAAACAAATTCAGGATAAGCAAATCATTATCATTTTACCAGAAAAACAAACAAAAATTTGAGAACATCGTTCATCAATTTTCAACTACAACAACTACTCTACTATAAAAGAGAGCAAGAAAACTAAAAACACCACACAAATACCAATCAAAACCAAACTATAAGTCTTACTTTGAAAGAAAGAAAAAAGCCTGTTTAATAAACTAAAGATTGGTGTGGTTTGAAAAAAATATACAATAAAGCACAAGTGTTTATTATCGTTAATAACAACAAAATCTACAACTACAGACATAATAAACCACAAAATTGTGCTTTAGATTTGAAAATACATATTCAAATCAATTTTGAAAATTTTTTCCTTGAGAAAAAGATTCATTGTTCATAAAGCGTACTTTTTCGAAAAAAGTTTCCTTTGGGACACACAAACACAACAACACCAAAAAAGAGAAATTCCAAAAATCTCTTTCAAGCAACTCAAAATCAACGACGTGAGGGTTTCAAATTGTTTGTTGTTTGCAAATTGTTGATAAATTTTTGGTTTACTTCTTCAAAAAAGAATACTAAACCAAAATTTAAAGAATAGTACTAAGGTTTTTGGACCAACAACGAAACACGGCTCGCAATATTTTTTTCTCACGAAAGGAATATTTCAAAACAGCAAGTTTCGTCCATTTAACCGGTGTGTACAAAACAAGTAGCAAACAATAAATTTTATTTTCGGTAAAAATTTTTGGGTATTATAATATCGTTTTTTAATTTAAATTATATTTAATAAGTAAGGGTCCTCCTATAGGAAGAGACCTGGTTTGAATTGAATATATAAGATTGAGAGTTTTATTTTGATAATAGAACTCGTTGATATCACCAAACAACTATACGTTTCATCTCTACTTATACATACAAAAAGCTGAAAATAAAATCAAACAATTTTATTTTTCAAATCGAAAGAAAACGATTTTGAAAAATAATTTATAAAAAACCGGCCTAGAATACTTTTTTCTTCATTTATTTCTCTTGTGCCTTTTTCTTGGGAATTTCGAATTCTTGAGAGAAGCCAAAAGCGTAACACTTGAAATCAAATTATTCCTATTTGTAAAATTTACACACAAATAATAGGTACTAGGCCAGCCCTCACAATGTCTGTCCCTGTACGCTACTCTGCTGCCGCCAATTACGCCGTCGCTGATAGTGGTCTAAACAATCAAGAAGAGGAGCAATATCATCAATACTCTGAACAGGATTTGTATAACCACCATTTCAATAGCCATTTGAACAACAACATCATCTACGGCTACAGCAGCGTTTTGGAGGAGCAGCAGCAGTTGATGCAGCAGAACACATCGATGTCTGTGATGGTGAAGCCTGAAGACCTGGTTGCAGTAGGAGCAGTTAACAGCAGCAGCAACAATATGGCTACCACCAATAACATTGCCGCACCATCATACCATCATCATCACATGGATCAAGAGCAGGCCACAACATCGGCCAAGGCTAGAGAATTGTTGATGAACAACGGTGATGGGCCAACAACATCGGCAATGGCGGCGGCGGCAGCAGCAGCTGAATCTGCAAATACTGCAGCCAATGATGGCAGCAGCCGTACTGCAGAGATGCGAACTGAGTGGATGAGGATGTCTGACGAGGGCCGGTATGGAACACCGGGTGCTGCTGGCTTGGATTATCAGAAATTTGAGCTGGAACAACAACAACAAACACCTAACAATCATATGGACCAAACCATGGAGCCTTCGTTAACGGACAATGAGAAGAAAACAACTAATAACAATTTGGAAGATCAACTAGTATCACTATCATCTGAGGAGCTTTACAATACTCTTAAGGAATATGATGCATTACAAGATAAATATCACACTGTTTTACTGTTGCCGAAAGAATCAAGGGTAAGTGTTGACATTCAATTTTTTTTTTAATTTTACATTTCAAATGTTGTATTTTTTAAAAGCATTTTCCTAATATTTGGGAGGAAATAAATTTTACTACGCCGTTTCATCGATTTTGATTGTCCTATCCTTTTCTGTCTGTCCTATGCCTTTCTGTCTGTTGTAACGGAACAAATTTTGTTCGCAACTGGGACAAGTTGAATGTGGTATCTTATTATAATCCCAATTTTTAGTATAGCTTCCCGTATACTAGAAGCTATGAATCCTGATAAATCGAAGTGCTCAATGAATCGTAAAAACTGCCATTCACTTAAATACCGTCCAAAATAGTTTTAAAGCACACATATGGTTTTTACGGTTAGACCAACTCGGAAACAATTTTGAGAGTCCACTTAGCTCAGTCCGTCCGTCTGCCGGTTGGTTTCTTAAACTAAAATTCTCTTCCAAAGTCAGATCAAGTTCAAAGATGAAGTTCTTAAACTGTACCCCAAATGTAGTCTAAGGGCTGTTTTCAGACCGTTTTGAAAATGTGTTATTCGTTGGTGTTCTGATTTCAGCAAGACAATTTATTCCCAAAGATCATGAAAGATATTTTTACAGTCCAAACCAGCTGAATTCTTTTCTTTAATTTTTATATTTCAAAACTATTTTTTCAATATTTTTTTTTCTTTATTCCTATTTTTAGCGTGAAGTTACAGCTGGTGGTCGTGATGGCTCCGCTTATGTTTTACGTTGCCTTAAAATTTGGTATGAGCTGCCCTCCGATGTCTTATTCTCAGCCATGAGCTTAGTGGATCGTTTCTTGGATCGCATGGCTGTTAAGCCAAAACATATGGCCTGTATGAGTGTTGCCTCATTCCATTTGGCCATTAAACAATTGAATTTGAAGCCTATACCCGCCGAAGATTTAGTTACAATCTCACAGGTAAATAATCCCTATCCCACTCCCACCCACTTCTACCTCTGAGACCAAAGTAATAATTTTTGAAAATTTGTTTGTGTTTTTAGTGTGGCTGTACCGCTGGCGATTTGGAACGTATGGCTGGTGTTATTGCCAATAAACTGGGTGTACAAATGGGTCATGCACCCATTACCTCGGTCAGTTATTTGCGCATATACTATGCCCTGTTCTATAATCTTGCCAAGGAGATTGGCGGTCAATTCTTTGAATTCTACAAGCAATTGATAAAATTGGAAGAATTGGAGAATCGCTTGGAAATTCTTTTGTGTGATGTCAAAACAACCGTGATAACGCCATCCACTTTAGCTTTGGTATTGATATGCCTGCATTTAGATTTCCACATTAAGGAATCATATACCCGTGGCAGCCCCGAATTGAAGCATGTCTTTGAGTATATACTCTTCTTGCAGCAATATATGAGGGTAAGTTGAAAAAAATACCCCAAAAAGAAAATGAAACAGTTTTTATTAATTCTTTGCCATTCTTCTTCTCCTCTAGATTCCCGATCGTGTATTCACCTGCGGTTTTAGCATTGTTTCGGGCATTTTGTCCCATTACAATGGACAAAATAAGCAGCCCTACAAGCAACGTTTGGTATGGAAACTTTCCAGCCGTACATTGCGTGTATTGCGCCCAACCAATCGTTTTTCAACCGACCTGCCCACCATTGATGAAGGCATTTCTAATGTCATGGACGATGGATGTCGATCGAGGTAAGCATTCGTTGTTGTTGTTATTATCATTATGAATTTTTTTTTGTTATAATTCTCTTGCTGTTTGTATTTTTGGTGAAGAAAGGCAGCGAAAAGATCAAAGGTCATTTTTTAGATGACTAGCAGATTTTTGTCTTAACCCCTAGAGTTGTTGGTTGCAAATACATTGATTAAGTAGTCGGGGTAAAACATGCGATTGAGGTTAGGTTTTTGAGCCCGATGATGTAAGTTGTGTAAAACTGACACTTGAAAAGTCTTTAGAGCAAGCCCTAAAATCATATCATATCCTAAAATATCCTTTGATGGAGAGTATAGAAGAGTTAAATAATTGTATTATCTTTTTTTGATGAAGGGTGTGTGTGAATTTTTCTTCTTAAATTTTGTATAAACATACTTAAGTAGAAATGTATTATTGTTTTTGCAATTTTTCACACATCCACTCAAACATTTATATACATAATACAAAATCTACTATAAAAAGAAAATAAAAACATCACCATATAAACTTGGGCGTAAACAAGTTTCTAAATTATTCAAAAAAAATAAAAACAAAAACAAAACGCAACTGAAAAAAGCTCTTTTGGAATATGCTTTCGTCTATTCGTTGTTTTTTCAATGATCACGAGTCTTGAAAAAACACACGCACATATGTATACCAGTCCAATTCTATTAAAGAAAATTGTTGTTATGTCTGTCTGAATTGAGTGCGCGGTGTGTTTACGTCTGTGTGTACTTGTTGTTTTATTTATGGCTTGTTTGTTTTTATTTCTTTTCTGCTTCTTCTTGGGCCAAAATCGGAAAAAGCTACTTATTTGAAATACTATAAAAAATATTAGGCTTTTTGGCCGAAAATTTTTATGCTGGTTGATATAAAGTGGTGATGATGATTGCGTGCGTGTGTTGGCTATGTTTATGTGCTGGTATTGGCAAATGTGGCTTGTTGATTGACTTTAAACTATGCCATCCATGAATTTTTCTACAAGTTTCTTTACCAACAATTTTGCAGGGACAGTTTACGTCAATAACTGTGAGAGGGCCAGACATATTTTTGAGAAATATATGTAAATATTATAGACTATACAAGTTAACCTCAAATATTTGCAAGTTTTTTTTATAGAAAGGGAAATTAAACTTATGTTGTTGTAGCAGCATTAATCCTACGTAGAAGCACAGGTTTGATGCTAGGTTGGCAGCCGCTGGCCGAAACACTATGATTTCGGGTCAATCCGATAAATTAGAACCCGCTGCCGAAAGACAGAGCTGATTGCTTCCAGAGCTTCCTCAATCGGGAAGGTTATTTGTCTAATCATAGCCTTGATGCATTTATTAACTTGCAAAATTGAGCATTTATCAATCTCTGTACTAAGAATCCTATGGTTTGCCTTATTTGGTATATGAAAATATATCTTTAACAAATATTGTTTTCAATTTCTTGCCAATTTAGGGCAGCTTAAATTTTGGTATATGTATTTCAAAATGGAATATATTTATCTAAAAATGTGTTTTTGCTCCTACTTCGAGTAGAACAGAACGGACGATTCTTTTATTTTTGTTTCCAGCCAGTGTCTCGTCTCTCCCTCCCGTAATCAATCATTCCCAAATTATGAAATTTTCCATTAAAAAAATGATTACTCCCACTTCCTTGGTTTATCTAATCATTTTTTCAAAAGTGTTATTTTCTAATTTGCCAAATTTGTTTGTTTGTTGTGACACCAACAAATAATAATAAAAACAAAAATACGAATATTCTCGACAATAAAAAAAAGCAAATAAGTAAACAATAATGGACGTCATATGTCATGTTTACGTTAACATTTTATATATGTACAATGGCTATGTATTTATTTCTGTGTATAACAGTATATATGTACTTAATTTTTATATTTGCAAAATAACAACATCAGGTTTTTCAAGTTCATTACTCTTGCTAAAAATTTATTTGAAAAAATTGTTTTTAACATTTTTTTGTGGCGATCTCATTTTTTATTAGAAAACCAAATACACAGACTTGAAACAAAATTAAAAATACATATATCAATTTACTTATATAATTGAAAAAGGGGAACAGTTTTATTTTTGTAGAAAATTTCCCTTTTTTCTCTATAAAAATAGGAACTTGTGTCATCGTTAGTCGTCTACATACAGTGTGCCACAAATGTCTTCGTACCCCTACAAGATTTTCATTAATCGATGTAAGAACACGATGTTAAAAGAAAGATGTAAATATTAACACTGTTGGACTGTTTGCTGCAGCAGATCTTTATTAAAGTTTCGAAAGAAGAGTGTATTTTGATGAACCATAACGGATTTATTACGCCAAAACCGAAAAAGGTTGATATTTCGACACCACAAAAGTCTTCGTACCCCTTACAGAATTTATCAAAATGGACACTAAAATCTGTTACAAGTGAAGTCATTGCTTTCTGTTTCGACGTGTATCTTCCAGACTCAATATTTCGAGGGGTTTTCATTGCGTCTTCAGCGTAGAGTAACCTTATATTGGCGTATTTATAGCTTGATAGAAAAATTTAAATCTTATAGTGAATATAGAAACTTTTCGCAACTAAACTCCTTAAAATTTGACGGAGTTTACACTATTATCCTTTGTCTAGCGTTTTGAAACAATATACCTCTGATTTAACCTGATATTATAGGTAATACACCTTAATTATGCCCTTTATATATGACGTTATGTCTTAAGGCATCCCAATTTTTCTGAACGGGAATATAAATTTATCTCAATAATGTAAATTCATCATAGATTTCAGGTGAATGCATCTATTTATTCCAATTAGTAAACACCACTAACTGCGGTATGGCTCAAAATCACAACATAATTAATATATGGCTATCGACTAAATTTCTTATTTTAAGGTAATCGGCTTTTGTTGTTATTTTCACACCTTCGATCCAAGAAATAAACCCCAAATTCAGTACTTAACTTTAAGGAAGTATATGAAATGCCTACTAAATGTGAAAGTCGCATTTTTTCATTCACGTGCAAGGTCTAGGCGTTATTTTCTTTTTACATAATTTACAAAAGGAGGGTTAGTATTTGTTCAATATTTTCGAACTGCATTTATGGCCGCCTTTTGTACAGTTACATCAATCATAATATTGCAGTGTGATTTCTAGAGGTCTTACCTTATATTCGATACAAAAATAAACAGATCTTTAGTTGTCATATGCAAGTTATGATCATATCTTTAGCAACCTTAAGTCAAATTACATAAAATTTTGGCCTTCTTTCAAGTGAAACTTCATTTTTGAAAGCGGCAAATAGGAGATTTCTTTGAATATACTTATTTGCGATTAGCGGAATTAACTCACTGAACGAAATATTTATCTTTGAAGATTAACTTGATCATTAAAGTACGACAAAAATATCCCATTTGTTTTGCAATTTTTTTCACAAATCTTACTACATATTCCGCGCAACAGACCAGAAAAGTATCCGAACATCTCCTTCTTATTGACTTTTAACAGAAACCGTGGAAATTTGAGGCAATTTGAATAAAATCAAAGAAGTTCCGAAAAGTACGAAGACTTTTGTGGGATCAATAAGGGCACATTTTTTAGCATTTCGTGAATAACATTTGAATTAGTTAACAAAATTCGCCAGTTCTTTCAAGTAACATGGAAGAAATGTATAAGAAGGACAAATACAGTTAAATATTTTGCAAAACTTTTTCCCAAGCTACTGATTATCACTAATAAATATTTTATTACCAGGAGTACGAAGACATTTGTGGGACACTGTATATATATTTACTATTTTTTCTTAATTTGTTTTGACAAAATTTACGCCAATCAATATTATATATGTAGCTGTTTTTCGTTCCCAATTTGTACGAGTGTGTGCCAGTCAGTCTAACAAAATAACAGGTTGATTGTATTATCAATAGGGTGGTGCTATTGTAGTGGCTGTCGTTGTAGAAATTCAAAATGTATTTTGGAATATTTATTTGTTGTTTTTAATTTCTTCAATGAATATACTGTGTATTTTGCTTTTATAATTTATGATAATTTTCACTATAAATTTATTTGCAACACAGACTCACACAATAGGTGTGTATTTTGTGTGCTTGCTTGCTTCTTGACCAATCCAATTTTTGCTTCCTTATTCTCTTTTTGCTGCATCATCACAGCAATGTTTTATACAACTTGCACTTGTTGACCATTGATAACCCATTTTCTAATCTTGTTTGTCTGTATGACCGCAAAGTGGTGTGTGTCCGCCTGGCTTGATTTATATATTATTTTGTTTATATTATATATAAATGTGTTATTGTTTTTGCACACTATTTCAAATGACCTTTAAAATCATAAAAATGTCCACCACAATGTCTCTGTTTATCTCTGTTGTTGTATTGTCTGTCTAAATGAATTGTGCTTTCTCCCTCACATCGCATTTCCCCTCTTTCTAGCAATTGTATTTTATTTGTTAAGGTTATTGCATTAAAGAATTTATAGAATTTTACAATTTTCAAGTTTATGTTGATAGGAATAATTTCTTATCATAAATTGGATAACAAAATGGCAAATGGACTATGTTATGAAAGTACAAAATATCGTTTTTATAGTCTCAGACGTACATATGTATAGTTTTTGTATTTGGTCAAACATGTGCCTCTTAAAGGCTGTTTGAAAATAGGGAGCAGCACTACTCTGTCTCAAAGACTGAGAAGATATAGGTGTCGGAAAATCTGAGAAAGTTGAAAACTCATAATATGTTTCAGACTTCAATGAATCAATTTTGAAAATAAGTTTGAATTCAATTTTTTTGTCCTCTTTAATTATATTTCATATCTTGGTATTTCTTATATTAATTTTTAAATAATTTTTTTTTCTTTTGCATTTCTCATTTTAGAACCGAAAGTGTTAGTTCTGAAGAAGAGGAGGACTGGCCAACTTCACCCATTATTCCAATATTCGAGCAGTGTTAGTACGAGACCAACAACCGGAAACAAATAGAATCTACAAAGTAGCATAACAGGATCAAAATGTTAAGCCAAGAATTTTTTATTTACTTCAACGTCGTGTCGTCGGTATGCCCAAAGTCAACCAACAAACACAACCGTCCATTTAGTGCCATGCATATGATAAAAATATGATACACACATTAAGTGGAGTGATGATGATATGCTGCAGCAAAAAAGAAAGAGCCTAGAAAAACACCACAGCAACAAGATGGAGCTGACAATGAGATTGTATAACGGAAGAACTCTTTCTCCTCTTCTTGCACTAAATGCGGCGGTTTGTTGATTTGTTTTTAATTTGGATGAAAAACAAGTAAACAACAACAACATAAACATATCCTGCAAATATACTGCACATTGTAATGTGATGTTAAAGGTTTTAATTTCGTACTAAACAAACAATTTTAAACAAAACACAAAATATCAACAACAACAACAGCATAACTGTGGAATACTGGAATATACCCCTGCAGCTTGGAAAATGTAACTACGAACACCAATAGTAGTAGTGTATAGCGGCAAACGTCTTTTTTCAACCAACCAAGAAAAAGGAGATGAGTGTATATTTTTGTGTGTCATTGTTGTCGTCGCCTGGCAATAATAATGACAAAATGCATCATAATTTAAACTTAAGTTATTATACCCCCTCTACACCACACCACCCCCACTACCATCATAGTTCTGGTTCTCTAATTGTCTCTAAACTAAAGAAATGATGTAAAGAATCCTCCTCTACTATATTTCCAATTGATGATGAGAAGATGATGAAGAAATCACGCAATGAAAAAATAAGAAAAGTTGAAAAAGAAAGCAACCATGATATTTTAAGATGATTAGAAGATATACCAATAAGTTTAAATATCCAAATTTTATTACTTACAACAATAGCAACAAGATATGAAAGAAGAAAAAATCCGAAAAAAATCCAAAAAAAATTTAAAAACTTAAATAATGAAAGCGGACCATCATTACCAGGATTGATGCAGTTCCGGACCTTTTTGAAAGTGGTTGAAGGCGAAATGCAACAACAACAGCAAACATCGTCAGCTACAACCACTAACGAAAGAACGAAAACCTAAAACCACCAACAACTATAGAAAATATGGTAACAGCTTAAAGCAGCCAGGTTTTTGATTTTTGCCAATCAATTACCTTCGCGGCTTTGTAACATAAATGCTGGGCGTTTTTGTTATTCCATTAAGGTCGTGTCTCTGTTGTGATGGGAACAATATGTAGTGATGGCGTTCTGTGACAGGATGCCACACACAGACAAGCCCTTTCAAACAAAACACTCTCTTCTTGAATAATTTGGGTTCGCGCTCAACATAAAATATATTAATTTTAATAGACAGTATAAAAAAAACCATAAAACAAAAAACATCTTAGCCTACTACAATTAAGTGGAAAATCGTCGTATAGAATGGAAACCAATCCCCCTAATATACATACAATAACAAAACAAAAAATATATGTGAAAAAAAGAAACAAAACAAAAAACCCAAACAAAAAAATTACAAAAAATATTCAAAAAATCTAAAAAACAAAAACATTTTAAACTACCAACTACTCTATCCATTAGAAAGAAACAGAAAGAAAAACAAAACGAAATTCATTAACTTTATTAACGAAATTAATTACAAAAACAAGTCAGTCATCAAATCAACAAATAGATTCTGTGTGTATCAATGTTAATTTTTTCAAACGGAAGAAAGAAAATTTCAAATTTTGTCCTAATTTTAGTATTGTTTTGTAAAGTGGAAAAATAACAGCAACAACAACAATAGGATACATATTGACCCTCCCCCATTTTCTTTATAAATGTTTATGAAAATACCGTAAAATTACAATTTGACCTTATCATTTTTTTGTTGTCTCCAAATATAATTTAAAATTTATTTAAAAAAATTTACAACACAAAATCAAATGTTTTCTTTCCCGAAAAAAAAAAAAACGATACAAACAGGAATAAGAAAAAAGAAAGATAAGCTTATGTAGAAGTTTTAAAGTACAAACGTTCTAGGGAAGAAGAAACTTAAGGGGAAAGCAGCCAATAACTTGTGGCTTTCTTCTGGTTTTTAAAATATTTTTTTTTTTAATTTTAATATCATACCAAGCAACTCATACTTTCACACTCTAACCCAATCCCACCTTTAAATGGGTTGTAATGAGTTTATTTTCAAATAAAACTTTCTGTTTAACTTGTAAGCCTAACAATTCCAATTACAACAAAAGAAATACTCTTTGGTAAACTTGTTTTAAATTACTTAAAGTTTATAAAAAATCTCGTTTTATTTTGTTGAAATGCTAACGGAATTGTTTGATGCAAGTGCAAGCGCGACAAAAAGTTTTATTTATATTCTTTGTGTTTTTTAATTTATATAAAAAACACAACAAATAAAACAAACACCAATCAAAAATCAATGTATTCAAGACTGTTCCTCAGCAAAAAGAAAAGAACAACAAGTCTTAAAGAAAAGTCCTTAAAAGCCTTTAAAACCCCTCTGTAAATTAGGAGGCAACTGTTTGTAAAACTTCTTAGCAAATTTTGCAAGTGAAGCCAAGCCCAGCCTACCAAGCGTGTGGCAAAGGCAGTTCGTAGTGGTATTTTTAAATGCCAGCCACTCACCGCATTACTGCTTTATGCCATCGCAAATAGATCTCATTGAAAATATCTATATTCTTATAGAGTATTTTTCGCAAAACAAAGTAGATTTATTGTGTAAAAAATTAATAACATTTCTGTGTATACAACATCCAGAAGAATGCACTAACGCGCTTCAACCTATTCCAGCCTTAAATTTTCAAAGGCAAAAGCGTTTATTATAAAAAACAAAGAGATTGTCAAAAGAGTCTGAGCACTCTTTTTTCCTTGTGATTATCATGTGTGATATATGTAATGTCTATCTATCGTGTACATCATCCATCATTATTAAACAAAAAAATATCCATCATAACAAATTATCTCTTTTTTGTTGTACCAAATTTCGGTTTACTTGCAAAGTTTGTTAGTTAGTTGGTCTTAATTGAAAAAAAATATTGTAATGATGTGAAAACAAATAAAGAGAAACAAGAATAAGGAAGAAATGCAATTTAAATTTAGTTTTCTTACTTTGTACACAACACTCTCTCAGCAAATCGAACACACCCGCCCTTTAAATTATTATTATTAGTAGTAGAGTGAATAAATTAATTCACCTGCCCCCAAACACGAAAAAACCAATTACCCTTCCCAGAAACCAAGAATTTTTTTCTTTGTAGCGGTATTTTTTATTATTATTTTTTTTTGCTTTTTTGTTAATTTAATTTTATTTGTAAACTTAGTTATATTTACCCTCTATACCTTATAATATAAATTTACACAATGTTTTTTTTGTAACTATAAAAAATAGTGATTTTTTCTCTCATATCATCTGTTTTTTTTAAATTATACACTACTCTATCATTAATAATTTTGTACAAATTTCAAATTATTATTAAAAAAGAAAACAAAAAACACAACTATATATAAATATACAAACAAAAAACAAAACCAAAACAATCTGGAGTTTTCTCAATTTTTTGTTTCAAAATTTAAATGATGAAAACCAATATGTTGAATTTTTTTCTTAGGATCGATCGCCTTGACGTATTCAATTTTGGAACTATGATGCATAACGAAATGTATAATGAATTTTTCTTTTTAAGTTTTAACGATTTTTTATTCTCTTAGAATTTCTTTTTTTTTTTTTGGATATACACCCATCTTCTTGGGGAAAAAACTAAATGCATTATATAAATATAAAACAAAACAAAAAACCTTGAACATCATGAAATGCAATTTTTTGTAATAGAAAAAATTATCAACAACAAGAAGTATAATAAAGTTGGCTCGTATTTGAAATATAAACTACAAAGGAATTTATTCAACAAATTCCTCTTTTAAAAATAAACATCTTTAAAGTTGTTTCATCTATTTTAGTAAGCGGAGGGAGGGTGGCACGATAAACTTATTATTTTGTGGGGACATGTCTCATTTAAAGTGAAAATTCTTTTTAATAATGAAGGTGAGGGATGATCTATTCGTTTTAGAATAAGAAGGGGGAAATTCTAGTCGGATATTGATTGTACTCTCTTTTGGTATAAAGAGATTTTTTGATCGAATTGAATTTCTGAATGTGCATACATACTCAGTTGACCCGTTCTGCTTGTACATGCGGTCTGTATGAACCCAGCAAACAAATCGTACCGACATCGTAACGGAATCGGAACAAAATTCGGACGCTACGTCCGATGTCGGATCCGAATTCGTAACGATATCTTAACGAAAGTTGTATGAAGTAGTTGATATAATTTCGGAACGAAATCGGATCGATTTCGTTTAGAAATCGAAACGAAATCGGATGAAAATCTTTGGGAAATTCGGAATGCGTATTTTTTCTCCGAATTTTCTTACAGATTTCTGAACGATTTCGGAATAATGTCGTATAAAAATCTGAGGTACCTTCCGAATCTTCTAAAAGATTTCTGAACGATTTTGGAAAATGTCTTATGAATATCAAAGGAAAAAATTTCCTCTGTCGCCTCTTTTTTATTGGTAAATTTTTCTTTGTTATGTTTTTTGTTGGAAGATTGTAATGTCAAACGCATCTAATTATTTTCACTGTTATCATTTTGTAGTTATAGTAGAACAATGTAAACTTTCGGGTATGTGATGAAAACCGAATCGACTCGATTTGCAGAATCGAAATGGTATATAATCGGAGCGCCGTTTATGATATATATAGTTTTGCTTCGCAAAAGCCCCTTATTTGAATAATATTTTTAAAATCCATTTTCAATTTCATTAAAATATTCACCAAAATTAGAGTTATACGATTTCGATTTATGGCAAAACGAGTCGAATCGTTTTTCATCACATACCCGTTTGTGTACGAATATGTTGAGTCTATCAGCACTAGCTTGAATTATTATCAGCTCTATTCTGAACATTCCCATGGGAGGAAAATTTCCCATTCCCACGCTTTCCTTATTCCTTATATTAGATGAGGTTCCAATATGGACTCTAACGGTCCACTACTTCGTGTACCTCTCACACAAAGTTTCGGAAAAGTTCCGTTTAGGACCTGGGGCCTAATTATGTGATTGGATATCGAGTTGTTTTATCGAGTAAAATTATCGAGCATAAATTTGCGGGAAATTACTCGTAGCTAAATTGCCTATCGTAAACCAACAAAATGAAAGACAATGTATTTTTGTATAAAATGTAATAAAAACCCAGCAAAAAATTTTAAAAGTTGTGCATGTGCAGTTATTATTTTACAACATCCTTCGATGCAGTCCACACGGAGTTATGAAAAATGCAATCCGTTGGATACAATTTATAAGCAGTTGCTATAGAGATCCCTAAAAAAACAGTTGGTTGATCCCTACCCGCCGCTGGCGAAATAATTTCCACCACCAATAAAAAAGAGTGTATTCATTTCTAAGAATTTTTGTTATAAAATCATGGCAGAACTACCAGGTAGTGGTATCACACCAGCTGATCGAATATGAAAAGTCAAATCCCTTTATAAAAAAATTATGTATTTTTGTTGTAATTTCCCCGACAACATAGGGGGTTATCATGAACGGCAATTCCCCGTGAATTTTTTCACTTTCTCCCTTAAGTTGCAACGGCGGAAAAACAAAACTCACGGGGAAATTTCATTCATGATAACCCCCATAAAGAAAGTTTTGACATAACATATTCAAAATTTTACGATGCCACTACCTGGGTAATTGTGTCATGTATAAAATAAAGAAATAAAAACTTAGGGGTCGATTATGAACAGCAACCCAACTCCAGTTGCGTTGCTGACAACAAATTTTGTAATAGAAGTTTTCATTTCCGCATTGAAATTCATGCTTTTTACAATTAAATTAATAGCTGTAGGTCCAAAACACTGATATTGAATGGATTGAACAAAAAATTCTGTCGTTTCCGTTATTTTAATTGTATCATTTTCTAATCTGGCATCGCAACTACAGTTGAGTTGCTATCCATAATCGACCCCTTAAGTTGCGAACCTTTTTGCGGTATTCACGAGACGGAAATTTTTAATGGAGTGGAGTTGGAGTCCATGTCGAAAGCTGAACTAGTGATGGGAAGGAAACATAAAAAACCTTTAGGATGATGAAGCAAAATCAGATGCGCTTGGATTAAATGGAGGACGGAGGAAGTAAGCACAAATGTGATTGAATTTAATGCAAGCTTTTTTAATTTGAGTTTATATAGAAAGGTTCTTTGTATTCATGTTTTACAAAAAAAATAAATGAATTTTATGATATTTCACAATGGCTTGCATTTTTGCTGCATCTTTAGATTGATAAAAAACACAATCCGAAGAGTACCTTTAAATTCAATCCAAAACACTACATCAAAAGCTGTGATTTGGATCGAAAATGGAGTGCATCCTAGCTGTGTGCTGTGGAAGCAAAATGGAGCGCATCCTAGCTGCGCGCTCTCTTGTAAAATTCATAGGTGAATTCATAGAAAAAGATGTACTCCAACGGCGTTTGTACTGTGCACTAGTAGTGATTCTTCCACTGCATCCGCGGATGCAAATTTTTTGCTGGGAATTGTTTGTTGTCGGTTTGTAGAAGAAAAATAAAATTAGTAAAAAAGTCTCGGCATTTTTTTTAACACAAAATACAAGAAAATTTGAGAAAAATCCTTTGCACTCGTTTGCGAAATAGTAATAAAATTAGAATTAAAAAAATATATGCAAATTAATGCATTCCTTAGCCAAAATTTACTGTTTGCAGTCTTTAAAAATAATTTTAAAAAAATTTAAATTAATAGCCTTTTTTATAGGTGAACAACATTTAATAGAATACATCTGCCGTTTACCAGAGGAACGACTCTCTCAGAGAGGCTAAGCAAAAAACCTACTCTCATTTATTTTGAGAGAGAACTATTAAGGTAGATGTATTAGTCATCTGTTACAACAATGTCAAAAAGGTGTTATAAACATATGTAGGTAATTTTCTTATCACTATTTCATTCCGAAATTATTATTCAATGTATAATTTAAAAAGTTCCACAAATATTTACATTTTTTATTCATAATATTGGTTTTTTGTTTTAAAATAAACACATTTTTTGGCGTCTACTTTCATAATATTCTCTGAAGATTACCTGATCGATTACCGGTTACTATCGAAAAAATCGATAACATTAGATCTGTACGATAACTTCGCAAGTGAAAAGTACTTGCAAGTACTCAGCAAGTTCTCAGTAACGTCTCTCCACCAATTTTACTCTCTCGAAGCTAAAAATTTTCAGATTGTTATCGAACAGCAATTTGCAAAAACTTGCAAGAAGTCAGATGATTTGAAGAAGAAGTTGGCGGAAAAGGTTAAATAAATAAATAATAAAATAAAAAAGTAGTCACCACAAACTACAAAATAATTTATTTTATTTACATTATCGTTTTCCATAATTTATTTATTTCCCTTTTTTATTTTAATAACCAAACGTTTGTTTATGTTTTTGCCAAGAAGTCCGCCACAAAATATTCGAATTTAAATCAGCTGATCAAACTTGCAAGTTCTTACAAGAAAATTTTTCCTTCCAAAAACTTGTAAACAAAACTCTCCAAAGCTCTCCAAAATTCTCTCACTATTGTCTCCAAATTCGCTCTCTTTTACTTTACAAGTTTGTTATCGAACAGCATTTTTTAAAAGTTTGTGCAAATTTGTACAAACTTTTGGGTTATCGTACAGACCTATTGCTTGAACGTTTTCGGTCGAGTTTTGTCATGCCGTTTTTTTATCGTGTCGAAAACTTATTCACGAGCAAATTCTCGATCGAATCGAATCACGTAAGTAGGCCCCTGCTCTCGGATTGTTTTGATTGTTGTTGCAGCAGCTTGTATTCGCTGCCCCCATTAAGAAGGTACAAGTTTCATCAGGGGCAAGTCAATACTTTCTGAGAAAATAGGCTGACTTCATAAATGCAGTATTTACATAGCAAAAAAAAAAAAAATGACAATATCATAAAAAGATGAAGTAAATATGTGTGGAAACATTGTCAAAAACGAGACGTGTCATTTTGCTGCATTCATGAACGCACACATTGCTTTACTTTTTGTAAAATTCCGTTTTTTGAAAATAAATTTATTATTTGAATAATTACCACAAATCCGCCATTTCTAATAGTTTATGTATGTATGTATTTTTCCTGTTTTCTTTGCAAATGTCAGTTGGCATAACAGTACTAAAGAAATGTCAATTGGTGTGCAGTCCACTTGGAAACACTGCACAAATTCGGCAATTGCTGCGCAGTGTGATGTGTAGCGTGACATTTATGAAGTCGCGACGATGTCAATAAAAAGACATGCTGCATTTATGAAGTCGCGACGATGTCATTTGACGCATCATACTGTATTTATGAAGTCAGCCATAGCCAGAAAGTTGTAAAAATCTCCTATGGTAAAATGTGTAGTGGTTGGAGCGAAGATAACTCTCGAACGGATCTGCCGATTCGGTCTAAAATTTGACCTTCGTAATATTTGGTCCATACTTTGCACATCGTAATATTTCTACGAGACATCGATCGGGCTTGAATATGGATGACATATGGATATACATATGTCAACTCCTCGTCTCCTTCACACAAAATTTCGAAAAAATGCAGTTTAAGACCTGGGGCCTAAATACGTGATTCGATATCGAGTTGTTTCGACCCGAGTACTCAAAGTTGGGATGACAACATTCGTTATCGAGTAAAATTATCGAGAAATTGATTATAAATTTGCGAGTAATTTCTCGTAGCCAAATGGCTTATCGTAAACAAACAAAATGAAAGATTTCTTATTGTATTTTTGTTTATAGAGGAAAAATGATATTAGTAAATAATTGTGAGCATTTTTTACACAAAATAACAAGAGAAATTGGGAAAAGTCATTTTCAGTCGTTTTGAGAAATTGTGATAAAATTAGAATTAAAATAAATATATATGCATGCTATCATTAACCAAAAAATAGTGTTTGCAGTCGTTAAAGTATACAAAGTTGAAAAAATAAGCATTTCTGCAAAACAAAAATTATTTAATATTAATAGCCTTTATTTTACTTTTAATAAAGTGCATTTTAAACAGTTCATCTCCCGTTGTTTACCAAAGGAAATACTCTCTCAGAGAGGCTAATGCAAAACACCCACCAAATTCTCTCATTTATTTTGAGAGAGAATTATTAAGGTAGATGTATTAGCAATCTGTAACAAGAATGTCAAAACAATTTTGCAAACATTTATAATTTTCATATTTTCTTAGCACAACTTCATTCCGAAATTATTATTCAATGTATTGTTAAAAAATTCTACAAATATTTACATTTTTTCATTCATAATTTTGTTTTTTAGTTTTTGCTTTGAAATAAACACATTTTTTGACATCTACCTTCATAACATTCCACACATAGTCCGAATACCGGTTACTCTCAAAACATTCGATCAACGATTTCGATCGAGTCTTATCATGCCATTTTTTTCCCGTGTCGAAAACTTATTCACGAGTAAATTCTCGATCGAATCGAATCACATAATTAGGCCCCTGTTCTCGAATCGCTTTTATCTTTGTTGTAACAACTTGTGTAGACTGCCCCCATGCAAGTTGTTTTCAGGGGCAATTCCATACTTCCTGAGAAAATAGTCCGAAAGCTGTAAAAATCCCTATGGCACTATGCGTACGATAATCCAAATTAAGTTTAAGTTTGAAGGTTGGCTCCGTCGATGCTCACCTTCCGGTACCTCCAACATTTCTCTTAATATTTTGTCCAAATGTAGTTTTACTTCAGAAATCGGTCTTCTCCTTAGGGTACCCCCCACAAAAGTTCATCATTTTTGTTTAAGCGCAGTTTAGGATTTGTTCGAAGAACATTTGGAAAAATATACCGATGCTATTTTCGTGGGCAAGTTCATGCTTCCTGACATTGTGGACCAAAACCTCTAAGTTATATGATGACCAACTGAAATGACTGGTGGGCACAAAATCTATCAAAATTAATGAATCCCAAAATAAGATCCACTTGCAAAATTGACTATCCGTACTCCGTAGAGGCTGAGGGTATATCTCTGTCGTAAAATATATCTTTGGTCTCGCCCTTGTCTTCCGTGAGACATAAGCGCAAATAAGGCTGATGTTGAAAATGTAGGTTTTATGTAGGAACTCTTTAATTCACCGGCGTGAAACTGGAGACGAGATATTTTAACCTCCGATTAATTACAAATCCGCAACCCAAGACATGCTTTGTGTAATGACAGCTATAAAACAGTGCGTCACATTTAGGTGTTGTTGTGACACTTTCACAATCCATGGTATTTCCTGTATGACAGTACTATACTAAATCTGCCAGTGCGTAAACTGCACCTTTTATGTAAAGAGTCCGAACATTCCAGGACCAGATTCGCAGATAATAGATTTGTTCCTTTACTTTTTTAATGGTAAGAGTGGAACGGAAATGGTAGATCTGGCAGCAATGTCAAAAAGAAACATAAAAAATCAATTTTCGTCTTTTATTTCACAGTTTTTAATTTAGTTTTGTCAGCGTTCGACTTTTTCTTCTGTTTTTCGTCCATTTTCTTTTTCATTGTGAAATAATCGTCAAACAAAAGTCGAAAAATCAGTTCTGCCATTTTTTACCTGCAGAAATTTTGATGGTAGCCTGTGGTAGAAGAGAAAGCAATTTTCGATATCTCTCCACTATCACTCTCTTAAAAATTGCTTCCAGTTTTGCCACTTTTCGGGGTTAAGGAACGCTTTGCAGGTTAAAAATGGTAACCTCAGGTAAGTAAAGGAACACAGCTAATGTTATTTAAACCGTTTACGGGGTAGGGATAGGTAATGGAAAGCAATAATGGATTTTTCGACTTTTCGATTTTGGTCTAAAACTAAAAATGCGATTTTTCGGTCTGGCGATTGTTTAGCTTGTCATAAAACTCAACTTTCGACTTTTTCATAACCGCAGAAAATCGATTATGATCGATTATTCGTCGATCTTCGATTAATCGAAAGTCGACTTACCTATCCAAATTACGGGGGTCCTTAATTTTAGAGGGGTTTGATTTCCTTTTTCTGTCTCAACATAGAACGATGTTTTTGTAGGGGTGGCTTAGTAACCCAACGCCCTTGCCTTGTTGCCTTTAACGGGTGTTACCACGGGGAGATCAGTGTTCATTCGAGATGAAATAGGGACCAAGATAAGTCATGGGGTTTGCCATTTTAAAGACGGTCAGGACCGTTGCATGGCATCTTTCATCTCCTACGTCACCCCTTAACTCCTTAACAGTTGTGGAATACCTTCTCTGGACTTCCGACCATCCTCCTCCGTACTTCGGAACAACCTCATCTGATCCTCCGAACTTCGGAACAATCTCGTCGAAACTCTGAAATTTCGAACAACCTAATTCGAACTTCCTAACAACATCATCCGAACCTCCGAAAACACAAACTGTCAAAAAATAAATAAATTTTTCCTACTCGATTATACACGATTTTACTCTTCGAGTAAACTCGTACTCTATTTCGAGCATTTTCACTCCCACTCGTTTTTTCTTGCAAAACTCGTACTCTTCAAGTACCCGTACTCGAGAGTAAAATCAAGTCTGAAATATGCTTCGCGAGTGACGAGTAAAAATAGAGTATACTCGATTTACATTTTCTACTCGCGTGAGTACTCCCGCGATATCGATATTCGAAATCGAAGTTTTTCCTGCCTCAAACTGAGCGACGAATGAATCGTTTTCAATTCATTCTCGTGTGTCGTTCTCGAACAAAATACCCGCAAAACTATCGAGAAATATTCGAAAACTATATCGTTTTAGATAGCAATGGTATGGTGGGAACGTGCTTGTGTACACACTAAAATCATTTGCCAAACATTCGACAGTGACAGCCGTTTTCGAAAGTTGTGCCGAACATTCGAATAATATCAGCAATTGGTATGGGGGTAGTAATGCGTACCAACACCTACATCTGTACAGAAACAATTTAGAAAGTTATCTTTCATTCAAAGAACGCGTAAGAAAAGGTATATAGTTTTGCAATTGCTTGCATGATGAGGAGAGTCCTTAAGAATTATGAAGGACTTGGCGTCAATATCTTTCACTTTGAATGCTTACGATATTTTACAAAGGAGTTCTAAAGCAGGCATTACCCGTAGTGAGAAGCATTCTCGGATGTCCGGAGTGAACATTTATCGCGATTTTATAAACTTTTATACACTTCGAGTCGTTAAAAATTTAAATTTTTCAGAAGAAATGCGTATATCCTGAAGCGGCCTCCATATTCTCCAGTGGTAAATATTCTCTAAAATGTATGAGAATGGTTTATTCGTAATATTTAGACAGTACGATTCCAAAAATTAACTTGTGGAAGGAATAGGGCAAGCTTTGCTAGACATTACACATGATTATAGAAAGGGTCATGGCCAAAGCATGACTAAGTTTACTCAAAACACACGACACAAAATATAAGAAAACTTAAACACTTCATATCTTGTGTAAATCGGAAAAAATGAAGGTTGAAAAAATTTGTTGGGGGGTTCTATTCAAGTTCCAATTTTATAGTTTTCTCTTTTGCTACTTATACTATTAAAAAAGTAACGGAACGAAGATTTTAATGCAAACAAATATCTATTTTGTTTAAAGCCTAAAAGTATGCTCTACATGTTATATTCAACATAAGAAAATAATCTTTTGTTTCAGAGAGGGATGTCTAACGCGACAGGTTTTCAAAAAATCCGGGTTTTCGGGATTTCGAAATTCCTTATCACGGGTTTTCGGAAGTTTTCGGGGCTATTTAGGGACCGCTGGATTTGTCGGGACTTGCCGCTATAGTAGTATTTTGTAAATTAAAAATTAAATTTTCATTGAAGAATTAAAAAAATGATTCAATTAAAATAGGAAAATAGTATTTGAATAAAAAAATTAAACTAATAATATGAAAAATGAAGCAGTATCCAACGAACTTTGAGAATATATTCCCATAACAAAAAAGCTAATTCGTAAGATGTTTTTTTACACTAAAACCTTTGTGTTATTTAAGGGGTTATGGTCACTTATTAAGCACGAAAAATTAAATTAAATCTACCAAATTTTTTTGGAACATTTTATTTTCATCTTACAGATCACAACTTTATTTACTTTCGTATTTTTTTTTTTGTTGAAAAATATTGCACAGTTTTCTGACATATGGCCGCTACCAAACACTGTTTTCACTAAAGCAGTTTCCGTTTTCGAGCGTTTCAAACTTCAATGTTACATACAAATCACAATTCACATATTCTATTCTAACTGTACTTTAAACTGAGCCAATAAAAAAAATTGTAAGTGGCCATGACCCCTTAAGTACTCATTAGGCTGGTTTTAACTCTAAAGGAAAAAATCGATGTCGGAATTTTTAAGCGAAGCAATTTCGTGAAAATTCGCCTTTGGCCCCATACAAATTACTTAAGAAACTTTGAGGTCCCTGTGGTACGTGTTAACATATTCCGATTGTCCTCAAACTTGGCAATCTTAAAATCTAACAAAACTAAACACTTTGGCAAAACCCCCTCCCCCCACCACAAAAAAAAATCCGACATCGATTTTTTTAAAATCTTGGTACTTCTGTCAGTACCCATTTTCACTGTGCGTTGTTATATTTCTGATGTTTCTTCTACGCACTTTGCCTCATTTCACTTTGAGTCGCAGTTTTTTGGAACGACGCGAAGCTATTCTAGGGTATAACTCGGATAGCTTCCGTTTGGTATTTCCAATGACCTGTATTAGTGGACGTCTTAGATGCGAATTGCTTTGAAATATTTATCATAGTGTCTTCCTTTTCTTTCTTTTAAAAGTACAATTTTCATTCAAACTTAAACTATTTTTTAAGAGACTCTTTTCGATGTTTTCATTCATGGAACGTGATTTTAAGATCGGCTTTTCTACTCTTCGTCTTTTTGCCTAAAAACCAGTCCAACTTACCTATAGTGCAACGTTGTAATTTGAGTCGTTTTCAAAACGCGAGTTATCCCCAGCTTTTTGAATTCTTGTATTCTTCGCGGACAAAAACTGACTGCGGGAGCGTTCCCCTAAAACAAAAGAAAAAAAGTTACATTTGTATAGAGGGAGATGGAGACAGAGATGCTTAGGGGAAGTGTTAGAGTTAGCTCCAAAATGAGAAGAGGCAGATGGTTCTGGAGACCGATATGAGCCGCCATCGTTTTACGTCAAAGTACCCAGAAAGCACTACAAGGATGGACTGTGTTATGAAGTTATCGACACCAGTAGAGATTCTGGTAGAAATTGTCCGCAGCAGACTTTAAAATTCATCACTGCGTAACATGTTTACATTTTCATGTGTTCATAAATGCAGTATATTTTTGTTGACACCTACTCTTCTTCATAATTGCAGTGCAGTACTTTCCCAGGCGCAGTATTTACCAAATTTGAGCGGTGTTTTCAAATATATTAGAAATGTCGGATTCATGAAGATTCTTCATAAATATTAATTTTAATTTCAAATTTGTTTGTAATGTTTTGAATGCAATTGTGAGCGTTCGGAACGGAATGCATTTTCGAAGTCATTGACAATCAAAATATTATTTTGGATGCCATCCCATTATCTTCTACTAGGAGCAGAACGAGGATGGCAGTCTCCTTGTGGTGGAACTGTATCTCACCATGGCCAAGTTCTAAAGACTTAGGGCATGACGTATTACGTCTCGAATGGTGTCTATTCCAAGAATGGAAAGGCAAGGACGAGGAGGCCAACAGCGACGACATCAAATCTGTAGTGTGATTCTCTAACACATTTTTTGAGTTACCGACAAAAATCGGTAATATTAAAACGAAAAATTATGAATGGAAATTTCAAATAAAAGTTGACAACACTCTTGCTATCGGCAGAACTTTACGACTGTTTTTTATTAATCGCTAACTTACCGAAAAACTCCGGAATTACCGAAATTATAAGGATTTTAATTTTACCGACAATTGCCGGTAACTCAAAAAATGAGTTAGAGAAACGCACTACTGATGCAACTAAGGACCTGATGGAGCAAATGCGGATAAAGTACACGTTGGTTTAATTCATTAACGTTGGACTGTAAAACAACTGAAAAAGTAACAGTCGGTTCTGCCGACAGAGATATACCCTCAGCCTGTGTCGTAATGAAGAGAAACAAACCCAGTATAGGTTGTTTTTTCAAAACATTACTGTTATAATGAGTACCTACTGCGAGAGATGTCCGAAATAATATTTGAAACTTATTCGCAAACACGTTTGAACCTGTCCTTAACACCAAATATTTGAACTTTTGTAATATGTACCGATATAGTCCATCTAAGAATTTGACGTAAGTTGGAAAGAACGATTACGATGTGTAAAGATCGGAAATCGATAACTCACTTTAAGAGTTACAGTTGGTGACCGTAAGGTTTTTATTGTTTTATGGTAATTATCTCAAGCTGGGTACACATTGTCAGTTTTGAATGACAGCTTTGTTGTTGCTTGCTAGTGTGGCCGTTCATTTTTGTCATTCATCATGCAACCACAAAATATTTTGTGGTTGCTGGACGGTTTGACAGTTATCGATAATTGCGAAATATCGACATTCAAAACTGACAATGTGTACTGCACTTCAGAGAGTATGGACTTACCCGCGATAAAAATTATACTGTTCTAACATAAGCCGCGAGGACTATCTGCTGTAAATATTTCAAAACGATATTAGACTTGTTCCTAAACTTTTTTTGAAAATTTCTGTGGAAGATACACGAAATTATTCGTAGCTAAATTGCATATCGTAAACCAACAAAATGAAAGATTTCTTAATGTATTTTTGTTTTATAGAAGAAAAATAAAATTAGTAAATAAATGTCAGCATTTTTTTACACTAAATAACAAGAAAAAATTGGGAAAGTCCTTTGCACTCGTAATAAAATAGAATTAAAATAAATATACCTACAGATTTATCCTTTCATTAGCCAAAATTTACTGTTTGCAGTCTTTAAAAATAATTTGAAAAAAAGTAAGCATTTCCGCAAAACATATTTAATATTAATAGCCTTTTTATAGGTGAACAATATTTAATAGAATACATCCGCCGTTGTTTACCAAGGGAAAGACTCTCTCAGAGAAGCTAAGGAAAACACCCACCGAATTCTCTCTCATTAATTTTGAGAGACAACTATTAAGGTGGATTTATCAGCAATCTGTTACAACAATTGGTGTGTCTTTTTACTTACTAATTGTTGCTGAAACAATTTTTTCAGCAACTTTTCCTTTATACAACTGTCAAAATTTGAAACATTTGTAATAATTATTACAAATTATCGAGTACGCAGACACACTTAATGTCAAAAAGGTTTCGTAAACATAAATAATTTTCTTAGCACTACTTCGTTGCGAAATTATTATTCAATGTATTGTTCAACAAATTCCACAAATATTTAATTTTTTCATTCATTATTTTGTTTTTCTTTTAAAATAAACATATTTTTTGCCGTCTACCTTCATAATGTTGTTTGAAGAACACTAGGATTCCATAGTTCGATATCGAAAAATTCGATAACATTGCTTGAACGTTTTCGATCGAGTCCTATCATGCTGTTTTTTTATCGTGTCGAAAAATTATTCGCGAGCAAATTATCGATCGAATCGAATCACGTAATTAGGCCTCACACGCAGAGAAAAAAATATGTTTGATCCAACAATATTCCAAGTCCAAAATATATATTAGCTTCGTTCCCGTACTTTTTAATGGTAAAACTCGTAAAAGAGAGAACTGCAAAAAATTTGTTGTCACACACAAGTTTTTGGAAATAGTTCGGGAACGGAAAAATGGAAAATACGTCAAAAAAACTGGAACAAATGTCAAAGTCGGCGTATCAGCCAATCAGACGCCGGCAACCATGTTACTATTTTTTTACTCGCCCAAATTTGTCGTGTAAAAAGTTTTTAAAGAGAGCGTCATTCAGCGCCATTTTTGTTTAAAGAGAATTGAACATTTTACAACTTTTTTGTGTACGGGAACGCTTTTTCGAGTAAAATGTGTAAAAGTCGTAAAAATTGTAAAAACTTTTTAGTTCTGGAACACAGCTATTGTTAACATATTGTTGTAATTACGATAGTTTTGGCCAATGGTAACAATATTTGTTGTTGCAATTCACAAAAGTTTTGGTAAAAATGTAATTCACAATAGTTTTGGCCAAAATGGACAATAAATATTGTTAGAACTTACAATAGTTTTGGTCAGAAGTAACAATATTTATTGTTGCAATTCACAATAGTTTTGGTCAAAATGTACAATAAATATTGTTAGAACTTACAATAGTTGCGGTCAGAAGTAACAATATTTATTTTTGCAATTGACAATTGTTTTGGTTAGAAGTAACAATATTTATTGTTGCAATGCGAAATGGTTGGAATACAAATGTTATACCAACCTTTTTAATGTGTTACATTTTAAAAAAATATAACAAATTTCATTTTATTTTTATTTCATATATGATTCTTAAAAAAATTAAAATAACCCTGATTCAAAACATGTACGATAATTTTAATTTCGACTGACGCTAATTCTATTTAGTTCAACAAAGAGACGTATTTTGATGTGCAAATAATGCATGTTGGTAAACTATTTCTTGTGATTTATTCGGCCAGGAAAATTGTGATTCCAAGTCGATAGTAAAATTTGTAGCTAAATTAGAAAAAGAAAATGTGTTAGAAATAACGCTTAGTAAAAGTACAAAAAGAAGATACTTATTAATTAATTTTATGTCCAAAGCAAAATCGATTGAAGAAATGTTTTGCTGTACCAAATTACTGAATATAATTCGTTTTAGAGAGAATTCTTATTAAAAATTTCCATTTCAGCTGTCGGTGATTAGTTTTATGTTTTCTTAACCAAATTTTGCAAAATTGGTAGCCAACCCGCTAAATTAAAAAAATGTATCATAAAGTTAGTTAAAAACAGACACGAAAGGAAACACAAAACTACGCAATAAAATACAAGTGTCAGCAGTAATCGTTTCTTTGGTTTTCATTTACCATGCATTGCAAATACTTGGTCTGTTCCTTTACTTATGAAAATGGCAAAACTGGCAAAAGTTGTAAACTGCTCCCATATGAATTGTATGGTTTCTGAAGTAAAGGAACGCTTTTCGAGTAAAAAGTTGTAAAACTTGAAGATTCTTGAACGTAAAGGAACAGAGCTATTATTAGACTGTTACAACGCACTCTTTATATTTTAAATTAAAATTCACAATTCACATTAAGAAACGTTTCTATTTTTCAATAACTTCTTCAACAAGAAACTTTTTATACCCAAACATCAATCGTCAGCTCGAAGTATAAAGGTAAGCAAAGAAAAAAGACACTGGCACGACGTGTGTTGTTTTTGCTGTAAAGCAGACCAACCAAATTTTGGTGTGTGCATTCGTCAAAATTCGACGACACATACAAGTGGAAGAGATTTGAATTGTTTTCGCAGACACTTTCGTCGGAGTTGTATGAGGTTGCCAAGGAAAAACTTCTCATTGAACTTTTTTCTTTGCTTACCTTTATACTTCGAGCTGACGATTGATGTTTGGGCATAAAAAGTTTCTTGTTGAAGAAGTTATTGAAAAATAACTTCGGTGGAGAATATCCACAAACAAGAAACAAGGGAACTGATGAGATCCAGTGGCGTGGATCGAAACTATAGTATTCCCTGCCTTACCCCTTGGCGAACAATGTCAAATCTTTTCCACTAATAAAATAGTTGTTTTAAAATATTAAAACAACAACAATGGGATTATGCCAGACTATTTTGAAAAAACAAAATTGCAAACGCTATCCCAATACAAAAACGCCACAATGCTTCAAATTTTTTTCTAGTTAGTTGTTTGCTTCAATTTTGATCGGTTTGATATCTGTAGACTAAAATCAGAGAAAAAAATTAAAAGGGAAATTTGACTTTATCGATTTTGACCTTGAAGGCGAGGTATAATGGATTATATGTGTTTCCAATTATTATTCTTTAAACCCAAATTCTTAGCGGTTTAGAAGATATTTATGTGTCTGATAAAATTATCCCTTTTGAAATGAAGGCCTCACGTCTTTGGGGGCTCATTACCGCGAAAGTTGAAGTGATAGGGAAAAACGCCGGGACACGTGTCTTCTTATTTTTGGTCTTCTATATATCACTGCGCGTAAATATGAAGATAAAAGCTTGGTGGGTGAAATATTCTTTTTGCCGATGAAAGTTTGATGAAGTTAATATTATGAACCGGGAAGGACAGTTATGCCATAGGTCAAACTTCTGAGTTATAGCGAAATGGAATTTATGTTACGGGTTTATTGTCGTGCTCTTAAAGTTCATCAATAATGTATGCATCACGCCATAACTCAGAAGTTTGACCTATGGCATAACTGTCCTTCCCGGTTCATAATATTAACTTCATCAAACTTTCATCGGCAAAAAGAATATTTCACCCACCAAGCTTTTATCTTCATATTTACGCGCAGTGATATTTTTCCTTGAAAACGGTTCAAGAATACGGGTTTTTTGTTTTAGCACCGAACTCAGGTAAGATGCTGTCAAAAATTTATTTTCCCTGATTGGCAATTTTATTAGCTTTCTAATGGTATACATATAAGCTTAATCGGTTACTTAAAATCGGTACAAAATCCGAGTTTTATATCGCTATATCCGGTTCAAAATATTAGATAACCGGATCTATTTTCCAAGAAAATTTTTCATTAACGTTTTCAGCATATCGGGAGCTATATATGGTAAATATTTCAGATACATCCCAGATGTCAATATAAGCGATAACCAATGGGTATGTCTACCTACCAATACATAACAAATAACGAATATACAAAAAACAAAACATAGGTTTTTTCTGAACAAAAACCGAGTAAATGTCAAAAAAGACAATGAAAACGTGACAATATCGATTAGTAGCCAATGAGAACCGTACCTAAAATTCTCTGAGCAACATTTTTGTGGAATATTTGGATGCTGTAAAATCTCATCTTGTGGTACTTTTACTACGGGTCAAGAAAGAAAGGACGAAAAGGACATGAAAGGAATTGCGTTAGAAGAATGAAATGTTCTACAAAAAGATTCGCCATTCGATTTGACTGAAGACATGTAATCTCAAAACGAAGCTACAATAACGGCAAACAGAGATATAAAGCTATTTTCACAAGCATCATAGGCGAAAATTCAAAAAATTCATCGCGCGATATCTCAGAAACTTGACCTATGGGGAAAATTTCCTTTTGGGTTCTTAATATACTCACTAAGGGCTTTCATCTCCAAAAGGAATTTTCCACCGCACAGAAACCTTGTTGCACAGTATAATTAGAGTTTGGGAATTCCCGACTTTTTTCAATCCCAGGAATTCCCGAGACTGTGGAAAATCGAATTCGAGTATCATTGACGTGAGAAAAATCAAATCAAAGCTACTCTTTCTATTTATAGTTATTACTTTAGTAAAATAGTAATATGTATTAGAAAAACTTAAATAAAGGTACTAATAAATCTTATAAGGCCGATGTTCAAAAATATCTAAAAGTATGCGGTTAAAACTCAATCCTTTCTGTTTAATTTGCGGAGGCTTCCTTCTTATCAAAAAGTTCAACGATATGGGACGTTCTTCTTATGGGTCGAAGGACGTGTCGAGCATATGTAGCACAAATCCATTTATAAAGAAGTTTTACACGAACAGAACTTTTATATACAAGGCTTTGCAATTGCACAATTAAAATGATTTTTCTCGAAGTTGGCCCTAACATCGCCATCATTGTCTCATCGATGACATTTGTGAAAATCGACTCGGATTTTAATGTTAGCTATATTGTAGTGCCAAATTACCTATAATTGGCCAACACATATTAGATAATGTCGAAATCTCACCCGGTTTTCATAGATTTATGTAGGATTCGTTTTTTAGCCACAACAACGAACTGGAAATTTTTTTTCATCGATTTTACAATAATTGCGACACTTAGACCAATTGACCTTTGGACCCCACACCAATTACTATGGAAATAAAGCTCGGTCAGGAGGCACGGGATAACGTTAACGGAACACCATTAAAATTCACATTTAAGGTTTTTGGCTTAAATAGGCAACATTTAGAGTATGAGCCATACCACAGTTATTACTGAGTTCCAATATACGCTATTTGCCACATATACATGACACAGTTTTTAATACTGTATACAATAATTTTTGAGAAAATAACAAATTGAAAATATCTTCGAAAATTAATATTCTTCAAAAATGCTATCAATAAAAATTTATACTAGAACAACAAGGAAATGTCTTAAAAAAACGTGAAATATTAGGTCTTGTGATGAAAATCTTTCAGACTGTACTTATTCATTGACGTGGACAACAAAAAAATAAAGAAATATGTGAGGTTATACAGACTTTGCATTCCAAACAAGTAAGAAAAGCGTTAAGTTCGGTCGGGCCGAACTTTTTATACCCTCCACCACAAATTTCAGCCATTTCGGTGGATTAATGTGGCCACAACCTTCAAAATACCGAAATTCGGAAGGTACCGTTCTATGGGGGCTATATGATGACGTGGACCTATACCTACAAATTTCTGGGGGAAAGTTTTATACGCCCAAAGAAGACTAAATACCAAATTTCAGCCATATCGGTGTGATAATGAGGCTAAAACGTTCAAAATATCGAAAATCGGGAGATATTGTATTATGGGGGCTATATCAACACGTGGACCTATATAAACATTTTATGGTAGAAATGTTTCTTAGGCTCTGGAAACACAAAATACAAAGTTACAACCGATTCTTTGGTCAAATGGGTCTAATACATTCAAAATATATTAAAATGACGCGTACTTTATAATGGGTCTTATGTGGGGACTATACCAACACGTGGACCTATATAACCCAACTTTGGTAGGAATGTTTTCTGGCCTCTGAAGACACAAAATACCAAATTACAACCAATTCTGTGGTCAAATGGGTCTAATACATTCAAATTATATTAAAATGACGCGTACTTTATATGGGGCCTTATATGGGGGCTATACCAAAACGTGGACCTATATAACCCAACTTTGGTAGGAATATATTTTGGCCTCTGGAGACACAAAGTACCAAATTACAACTAATTCGGTGGTAAAATGGGCCAAATATCTTAAAAATACCTTAAAACGACGACGCGTCATTTTGTATGGGGGCTATACGAAAGCGAGGACCTACATTGCCCGCTTTCAATACCAAAAGTCCTACGTAAATATAACATATTTTCCCAAAATTTCATCAACCTACGTCAATCCGTTCGGACGCTAGAGTGATTTCCACAGACGGACAGACGGACAGACAGACGGACGGACATGGCTATATCGATGTAGAATTGCACGCTGATCAAGAATATATATACTTTGTGGGGTCTACAATGATTATTTCGAGTAGTTACAAACGTAGTGACAAACTTAATATACCCCCATCCTATGGTGGAGGGTATAAAAATAGTAACTATCGAGGGGACTAAAATGCATGTACTTTATACGAATTATCGAGAATTACGAATTATTGTGGGACGAATTATCCCTATTTCTCTGCATTTCTAACATTAAATAACTATAAGGCAAATAATATATGACTTATATATGAAAATACAAATACCCGTATTACCGTCCAAATATTTTCGGGAATTCCCGTGAAATCCCGGGACGGGAATTCCCGACCCCAAACTCTCGTGATAATTAACTATAAACAAACCGGAATTTTTACCTCAAAGCCCAGATCTGGACGGTCAAAAATATTATCAGAACGGGAGGAGCGTAACATAATTAATATAGTTAAAACAAACCGTCCGATAACTACTTCGAAAATTGTTGAAAATGTGAAAGTGACATCCAAAAAAAGTATTTGTGCAGAAATAGCCAGAAAAGTACCTCAATCCTACATACATATATTCCAACAGTAGTCCTAATTCCAAATTTCCGTTCGCCCAAATCCAAATTGTACTAAATTTAGTACCATTTAGTATTTTTAGTACACATAGGTTCGATTTTGCAAAACTACCTCCTGATCTAAATCCTACTCTCCAATTATAATCTTAATTCCAAATTTCAGGTTTCCAGCTCTATCAGTTCACATAAGTACGAATTTCCAAAATCATTTCCTTATATCACCAATACTTCCCAACCTTGATTTTCATACCAAATTTCAAGATTCTAGCAATATCCTTTCAAAATATACAATTGGTACCAAATTTAGTAACTTTTAGTACACTTGTAGTTCGAATTTCCAAAAAGCCTTTGGTACATCTTTCTAACTCTCCACCAGTGACCCTCATTACAAATATCATAACTCTGCAGTTGATGCAGGACATAAAGTCCACAATTTTTGTGACTTATGACTACTGTCATGAGTTTTTTGACAATTTAAATAATTTTGTTTTCAAATTAAAGGATGGTGTAGACAGGTGACTTTTGGCCAGAATTTAATACTGAACCCCTTGTACAGAGTAGGGATACGCAGTGAAATGCTATAATCGGTTTTTCGATCATTCGGAAAAACTTAAAACTCGATTTTCGGTTAGTCGATTATTTGAGAATGTTCAAAAAGTCGACTTTCGATTAATCGTTAACCGCTGAAAACCGATTAATATAATCTACAATTTTCGTTGATGCGACCGTGATGGTTATATGTACAAAAGATTCCATCGATTACGTGGTTTTAGCACGCCCAATAGTCAACGACTGATAGTCGACCACGATTAATATTCTACTACGAATAATAATATACTACGACTAATAGTTGACTCCGTCTTCCGAAAGTCGATTAAGAATAATCGATTATCCGGTTTTCGCACATTCAATAGTCGACTACAATTTTTAGAAATTTTACGGCTAATAACCGATTTATCGATTTTACGTATCCCTAGTACATATTTTGCCTTATAAACTATAGGTCTGTTCCAGAACTACAAGAATCTTCTAATATTTACTATTTTTTCCTATAATATAAAGGAAAAAATTTTATCGTAGTAAAAACTAGTAGCTTCTTGCAGGTTCTTGAACAGAGCATATTTTAACATTATACGATGAAATTTAAAAGCGGCCTTCGGCCGGAATTTGAGCCTTCAACCCTTGGACATATTCAAACACCGACACACAGTGGTGCCGCTTCCTTGTAAACGTGGACAAAAATAGAAGGAGTTGACCTAGGATGATTAATTTTTATGCAAGTAATTCTGAGGGCATAAAAATGAAAAATACCAACTTTGGTCCATATCGGTTCAAACTTTAATATAGTCCCCATTTATATCTTTCCCAGATATTGCTATTACTCAGTCAATTTTAAGAGAATAGCCTTCAAATTGAATATCTGATATTTCCGTAGGCCCCTAATCAGTTTTACCGATTTTGATAAAAATCGGTTCAGATTTGGATATAACCCCCATATATATCTTTCCCCGATTTTGCAATAAATCGGTCAATTTTAATTGTATATCCTTCAAATTTAATATGCGATGTTTGCTTAGGTCGTTGATCAGTTTTATCGATTTTGACAAAAAGCGGTTCAGATCTTGATATAGTGCTATATATCATTCTCCGATTTTGCTGTAACTCAGTCAATTTTAATTTAATAGCCTTCAAATTTAATATGCGATATTTTCTACCTATTTAAACAATTTTGTTTTTAGATTTGGATGTAGTCCCCGTATATAACGGTACTTTTGTTTCTAATATACCCTCTTTAACAACCTTTAAACTAACGATTTTCCTATCAAGTTTTTTGACGTGAAATATCCGAAAACACATTGTCACACATTGCGGCAATTGTCAGTTTGTAGGTAAGAGAGGGTGTTAAGTGGCAAAGGGTTACCAAATGCCTCACCCCTCTGTCCTTCAAACTAACAATTGCCCCTAGAAAAATTTCCTAATGTAGATATGGACTTAGTTCCCAATTCAAAAGTTGAAATGTAATTTATGTCTAAAATTAGAACGTGGCATTAACTATAATAGTGGCATTAACTATCGGCAACATTATTTCAGATTCGAGCTTCTTTAAGTGTTTTCGACAAAAATAACAGGAGGCAGTCAAATAAAGTGAATTGGTAAACTGAGGCAAAATCAGGAAACTTGAATTTTTTGTACGCACTGTTTATGAACATGTGGTTGTGCCTCAAAAATCGGATTTTGTCGGATGTAATTTTTGCATAATTTTATTCGAAAGGGATGTCTGTCTTATGTCAAAAATCCCCGATGCTGCAATTTTTAGATACACTCCATGCAAGAAGCGAAATTTGTGAGTAATGTATAACATGATATTGCATCAATCAACATAGCGGTACTTTATGTATAAACACTTTATGTAAACTTTTTTGTTCATAAAAAGTTTTAATATCACTGTGTGTAATTTTTTGAGTCATGTTTTATTAACCATATTCTGACTCCACAGTGTGATAGAACATAAAAAACGAGAAGATACGTGTCTCGCCGTTTTTCCCTATCTCATCAACTTTCGCGGTTATAGGCCTCCAAACGTTTGATGCTTTGATGTAAAAAGGGTCATTTAGTCAGGGCTATATCTTCCAAACCGTTAGAAAATTTGAATTTATCTCAGAGGCAAAGTTGTAGCTCTTGTCTTAAAGAACAAAAATTGTGAACACATATAATCCATCAAACTTCATCTGCAAGGTCAAAATCGCTATAGTCAAATTTCTTTTAAATTTTATTCTCAAGTTTTGTTATACAGTTATCAAACCGATCAAATTTGAAGCAAACAACCAACAAAAATGTACCTCGTATCTCAATAAACATCTCTCTAGAATATAAGAACTCTGTAGAAACGGATCTTAATGGTCAAAATAGCAAAACAATTTCGATTTTTATCCTCTTTTCTCGGCTTATGCTCCATAGATACTAAACCGTTCAAAATTCAAGAAAACAATCAACCACAATATTCTAGCAAAGGCATCAATAAACAACTTTCTGGATCATACGAAATGTATGTGAACGGTTCTTAATGGCAAAAATAGCAAAAATATTTTGAAAATATCCAATTTTTATACTTTGTTCTCCGACTCTGGTACGCAACCACCCAAAAATTGAGGATACAGTCAACTACAAAAATGTACCTTAGATCTCAACAAACAAGTTCCTAGAACAAATAAAGATTCTAGGAACGATTCTTCAAGCTCAAAATTCGATTATTTTAGATCATTCTTTCCTGTTCAGGTCTGTAAATCACAAACCTTTCAAATTTCCTTGAGTTTTTAACAGTTTGTTATTTCCAAACCTGAATGTTAAAAATAATTTAATTGTTCGTGAATTTCAGCCCTAAGAATCGATCCTAGAATCTTCATATGTTCTAAATAGTTGTTTATTGAAATCTTAGGTACATTTTTGTGGTTGAATGTATCCTTAGTTTTTGGGCGGTTGCGTATCTTTGGACCATAGTCGGAGAAAAAAGTATAAAAATTGGATATTTTCAAAAAATTTTTGCTATTTTTACCATTAAGAACCGTTCATAGACATTTCGTATGATCCAGAAAGTTGTTTATTGATGCCTTTGCTAGAATATTGTGGTTGATTGTTTTCTTGAATTTTGAACGGTTTGGTTAGTATCTATGGAGCAGAAGCCGAGAAAAGAGGATAAAAATCGAAATTGTTTTGCTATTTTGACCATTAAGATCCGTTTCTACAGAGTTCTTAATTCTAGAGAGATGTTTATTGAGATATGAGGTACATTTTTGTAGTTGGTTGTTTGCTTCAAATTTGATCGGTTTGATAACTGTATAACAAAACTTGAGAAAAAAATTTAAAAGAAATTTGACTATAGCGATTTTGACCTTGCAGATGAAGTTTGATGAATTATATGTGATCACAATTTTTGTTCTTTAAGACAACTTTGTCTCTGAGATGAATTCAAATTTCCTAACAGTTTGGATGATATAGTCCTAACTAAATGACCCTTTTTACATCAAAGCCTCAAACCGTTGGAGGCTTATAACCCCAAAGTTGATGAGATACGAAAAAACGGCGAGACACGTGTCCTCTTTTTTTTGTCTTCTATCACGCTGCGGTGTCAGAATATAGTTAATAATTTTCGTGTTGCACAGTGTATTTTTAATAACTTGTTTAAATACATTTCCTTTCCCTTTTTTATATAAATTTCAATGTAAGCTACCTACGAACATTGTTCTATCTTTTAGGAGCTATAACTTTCTAGTAACGCCATATATCGACAAAATTCGTAACATAAAATTACACTGTGCAACATTTTTAAGGTGATCTTGTGCAAACAATTCGAACTGAGTATTTTTTGAAAGTACAGACCCAAACGACAAGAAACCCTAGTTGGGTTTTGTTGTGTCAGATCCAGCTCGGATTTTATGGCCCCATCTAAGCATGGTTAAATATTGAGTTTTTAAAGAAATCCGGGGCTATATCTCTGAAACCAATGCGAATCTTCTTCTGACCTCTGAAGCAAATTTTTAGATAATGACAAGAATAAAATATTTGGAGGAATTATGAACTCGAAAAACTACATTTATTGCCTCAAATTTCAAAATATATACAATTTTTATATATTTCGCACCGTATCTCCAAAACCGTTTTTCTGAATACTTTCTTTTGGTAAAATATACCCTGGAATGTAATACACAACTCTTCAGAACATGTCATTGTTGTAAAATAGCTCTATGCCGTTTTTTTCTGTAAATTTTTCAACGACGATTTAATAAAAATGTAAATAATGTAGTGAAATCCGAAATGCGAGAATAAACTGTTGGTGTAAACAGTGTTTGAAATACGTGTTGTAAAAGATATGATGCAAAATACCGCTGAAACAACATGAAGTAAGCATTTTAGAGTTTCAGATTGTTCCAAAGAATTGTTGAGGACTTCATTTGGAAGATTTTTGCAAAAGGTTACTTGGTTCAACTCCCAATAGTTTAGCCGATACTGACCAGAATTTCAGCAATTATGTAAAATGTTCTATATTTTATAGATTTTGATGCCCTAGATGGAGTTTTTCTTGTGTGGTTTTTTCAAAAGATAAGTTCTACTAGTTTAGGACCACAATATTGCAAGGCCAAATTTCTATTCGTTTCTGAGATAAAGGCCTGATAAATGCAAAAAAGTGTAGATTTAGCCCGGTTTAGATGAGACCGTAAAATCCGAACTGGATCTGACAAAAAATAGATAGTAAACGTTGTTTGCATTTTCAGTGTTGCATAGTGTTATAGAAAGTCGACAAAACATTTTTCGATTTTTGTCCACTGAGGCACCATTGTGCGACATCGTTTATAAAAATTGTATTCAAAAAGTTTTGGGTGTTGTGTTCGCAATTTTTTGCTATGTGTTCGCGGGCATATCTCCCAACAAATTTGGAGTTCATTGGCGGATACCAGTCCCAACTTTTTTAATATTTTGCTTCCAAATAGTCATATTTCGTCCAGTTGTGAATAGTAGTACACGTGTGCATAGATCCGGATTTAATAAATCCACTGGATTTCAAATGTCAATTCCATTGCGTATACGTTAAATAAATCCTTATAAAGAAGGTTCCATCAGTTGTCTATTTTAACTTCACTTCACTTTCCTCGCCCCGAATAATCTTAATACACACATACTATGCGACACAGTTACCCCTGTTATCTGAATACTAACTGATTTCGATTTAGTATGAATTGATGTAGTTTTGTAGAGTGTATCATAGCTGGCCCAGTTGACTATTGTCATTGTTTTATTAAAAACAATTATTCGACCCGAATTCTTAGTAAAAAATAATGGCAATATTAATCTAAACCCACATAAAACCATCATAAAAATTATCATAAGTGCGTCCTTCAGCCAAATTCAGCGGAGTTTCCCACCCTCACAGAATATTAACCGAGGTCATTGTGGATGTTATCTCTAAAGTCGCGAAAAGGTTAACGTGTCATGCGATCTGCCAAGTGTTTGGAAAATCCCGTAGTTAGATACGTCAAAAAAAAAAAAAAAAAAAACACAAGGACATTTCTTACGAAATGCCCAAACGCATAAATGTAGTATATGTATGACAGCCATACAACTTTGACAAAACATCAATCATGAATGCAAAACAAAACTAAAAAAAACATGAAATATTTAAATATTTTTTGTGCAAATTTACATATGCGGCTCATTGTTTGTTTGAGTCTCTTGACAAGTCTTCAATACCAAGTAGTCATCACCCATTATCGGGGTTTTTAGTTTTGTTTATGTAGGCCATGATTACTGTTGAGTGTTGTTCTGCTGCTTTGCTTTACCTTTGTTGATGTTTTTCTGTTTTGTATTTTTCGGGGAAACCACTCTGAATCATTTGTGTTGTGGGTTTTCTATTTGTTTCGAAATTTGAGCCAAGTGCTGTTGCTATTGCTCAATTGCCGTATAATATGGAGACAAATTTAAATAATTGTATATAATTGAATGAATATGAATGGATCCGCAGACAGAGGATAGTGAGACATAGTGAGAACCAGCTATGTTATCACTTTGTTCTTCGTTGCTGGAGGTTGGGGATGCTTGTAGGAGCGCTTATAGCGCGTTGGTTAACCGTATGTCGGCAATAGCTTACTGGACGGTCTAAATTCTGGCTGACGATTTGGAGGCTATACAGGATTGACCCGGAACCACACAATACCTGTGTTCGGGCCAGCGGCTACACCTTTTTCAGATTTAATCGAATTATTTTAATTGTAATTCAAATTATTTCATTTGTAATTTGAATTATTCGATTTGTAATTCGAATTATTCCATTTGTAATTTGAATTATTTCATTTGTAATTGAATAATTCGAATTACAAATGGAGTAATTCGAATTTCAAATGGAATAGTTCGAATTACAAATGGAATAATTCAAATTACAAACAGAATAATTCGAATTACAAATGAAATAATTCGAAATACAAATGGAATAATTCGAATTACAAGTGGAATAATTCGAATTACAAGTGGAATAATTCGAATTACAAATGGAATTCCCGAATTAAATTTTTTCGAATTACATCTGAAAAAGGTATAGTGAAAACCCTACACCCTATTTTTTCATTTGATCAAAAAACCTTATATATGAAGCTTTATGGCTATTGTTTAACGTTAACCCCTGTCACCGGAGCGATCTTTGTTTCCATTGTAGTTTGTATGGGACCAAAGGAGAATTTCACGAAAATGCTCTAAAGGCCGCATTATGGTCAAATCGACGAAAAAAAAACGTTACCTTTCAAAAAATCATTGTTGTTGTCGTTTTTGGGCCGCCCAAGTGTACACATGTTTGCATTTGTATCGTTTTTCAGTGTTGGGAGCAGCATGTCGTGTCGGGAGGGAGCAAAACCCAAGAGGATGTGTTCAATTTGTCACATTCGCATTCACCACACTCAAATTTCGGTGAGATCCTGCGTGAATACAGCCCCCAATGAGTCGTCATCAAAATACGATACTCCCCCGCAGTCCACCTATCTAAAGCCGCATTCGCAGCATTTAACACCAGCCGTTGCTGTCCAGTCCCTGAAAATGGATCCTTTTGCAATTTATTTGCAATGGAATACGGGATTTGATCGAGGAAATAGTGGATTTCATGAGTCGGAAGAATATCATGGCCACGACGGAGCAGATTAAAGCGTTGTGATGGTTACGACGTACTAAGGAAGGATCGCACCAAAGGTGGAGGTGTTACATTGCACCAGCTCTTATGACCCATACATGGCAGGTATGTGGAACTGCCGAGGTAGTTTTGTTTAACGTATATATCCCGCTGATAAATAGCTGTTCTAAGTTAAAGGCCCAACTTTAGCCTGCTTTTGGAAGGTCATAACCTTGGGGGAATTAATTGCTCAACATGAGTTGTGGCATTCGGTCCTCGGAAATCCTCCGTATAGTACTGGATGTACATATTGATAACTGTAGGTTTTGCACCGTCAATGAGGGCGCCCCTACCAGAATAAGCGGGGTGTGTCACAGTTCGCCAGACATAACCAATCTCCCCATAATTCTTTCCATCAGCAGACCACCCGATTTTATCACCTCTGAACGCCGCACTTTCATCAATCATGGGAAAGTTAATTAGTCTAGTTTCAGAGAATATACTAATCACCGCTTCTGAAATCTGTCCAACCCTTCTGATGTTCGGGTAGCAGAAAAGACGTTTCGAGACATGATCACTGTCGTAGCCGCTCATCATATAGGTGCTGGACGAATACCCGAAGTAAGACGAAACTTCCCGGCAGAGACGACAGGATTAGTAAATGTGCTTCGTCATGCCAATCCCAATGACCCAGAGTCAGGGAGCTGACACTGGATGTTGACAGATTAGTCGGTGAGCATAAGCGGTTAAATCATTGGAAGACCTGCAACACTACAACACTCAGTGAGTTGTGGACATCGGTTAAGCCACTCTGGAACGCTGTAAGGAAGGAAGATAGGACCTCAGTCATGTTTGGCGACGTTACGTTGACTGATCCGAAGGGGTGCGCAAGTTATTTTAATCGACAGTTTGTCGAGCATTCCGGGAGTGACAGGTCAAAGAGAAGAGTACTACGTCGCATTAGATTTCCTCCTGTCGAAGATGAACCACCACAATTTGGAATGGATGATGTTGCCAATCCCACGGCAGCGGGTTCTTTCGTACCGAATTTTCCTATAGTCGGCCAGCGGCTGCCAACCCAGCATCAAACCTATGATTCTGCTTAGGTTTCCATGCTGCTACAACAGCATAAAGGCCAGGTAATATCAAGTTTTTAACGGTGGCAAAATATCCCTCAGCAATGTTGGCGACATTTCCCGAGTATTTCAGTCATGTAAACTTCTCTACTTCTCTACGTCCCATAAGTATGGGTTCCATCAGCAGTACAGCACGACAACATAGCTGCTCAACCAGAGCAAGCCGGTGATCGTGGCACTTGACTTATCAAAAGCCTTTGATACTGTCAAGCACTCCGCGCTGTTTGAGAACATCGAGCAGACTAGCCTGCAGCAAAGTTTGAAACGTTAGATATTCAAGTATATGTGTGAACGCCAATCGTACGTGGAATTCTGGAACAAGAATTCCAAACCAAGAATGAAACAGGGAATTCCCTAAGGTTTAACCTCTACCTCTCTTGTATTACAACCCCTCCAGACGGCATTGAGATCGCAACGTATGCGGGTGATTGTACGATTTTGGGGTCAGTTACCTTCCCTGATGTCAGTTGTGATAGTTGAACCCCTATTTGAAAGATCTTACCTTTTTCCACGCGAGGAATATGCAAATATCCTCCATTAAATCTACAGCCACTCTGTTCACCACACGGACGGCATAGGGGAGCACTCAGTTGAATGTAGTGGTCGATGGTAGCAGAATTCAGATGTCTAAATACCCAAAGGGCGAATTACTCTGAATTAATAAACAATATACGATACGCCGCACAGAGGGGAAACATAGGCCTAAAGTTGCTCAAAACTCAAAATATGAAAATCGTTTTTTATGAAAAAAAATGTTGATAAACGGCAAAGAGACTCTTTTCTACATTTGCTTTAACCATCCTCGACTTTGTAACATTAACCAATCCAATGCAGCAGTCGATTGAACGCAGCCATTCTGAAAACAAAATGTAAATTTTCGAAAACTAAGAAATTAGGTGAACATTAAAATGACATTATTTTCGCGAAAGTTTATAGTTTTCAAGATTTATTGTTTTTGTACAGTTTCCGAACAAGATAAGCATTCAAAATTTTCAGATTGATTTTACATCTTAGCTCTTTAATAATGGTGATACATATCCTCTTTATGAAATTTTTTTTTGTGATAATTTTTAAGATTACTACAATTTCAATAGTGAAAAAGTCTATTTCCCCGCCATTTCCCGACCATAGTTTCGTCTAATGTTTTATGCGCTTGAGTCTCAAATATCAGATTCAATCATAAAAAATTGCGCATATTTGCGCCATTCCGAAAAAATCTAATTTTTCTCAACTAAAATATGAAATATTTTTATATGGAATTGCAAGGTTTACTCACACTAAATTTTGCTCTTCCTTATAACCGGTGCTCTTATTTATCAGACTAAACCAACACCTATCAAATATGTTTGCATTATTCAGAAACATTCACGGCTTTTCTCATGTGAATTGAGAAAAAATTTAATTTAAGTAAGTTTCAAAAAATAAAATTTGGAATGAAATATATGTATATGGGACTATATATTAGGGCTATAACCAAAAAAATACCACCACATAGCCGTGTAGAGCATGGAAAACTATTATGAAACACGGTGTCAATTTTTCTCTATCGCGAAAAAAGTTTCCGCACCAAATGCATTGAAGTTCTGCAATGCATTTTTTAATTTTATCTGTCATAACAACATATTTGCTTTTCATTAAAATTTTTATTTTTTTGTAACCTAATTTAAAATCATTATCAAAGCGTTCTGGACCAATTTCTTCTCAAATCGCGCCATTTCGGACCACATTAGGATTTTTTGACACTATTGCAATTTTTGGTTTTTCTTTATAAACTTGTGAATTTTATGTTTATATTTTTTTAACCTATCGGACCAGGGAATATGGGGTCATTTGAAACGAATTCGCGAAAGTTACAGGCTGTTTTTGTTGACTTTGCTTGTGAGAATCGTATTTGTTTTCTACAAAAATACAACACCACTACCATGTGGGGAATTTTGTCCTAATAATGAAAACGCGTTTCTAAGACCGATTCTGTGAAAAAAGTTCCCGCACCGGCCGTGATTACTAAACCCCTTTTGATATTTTTTCTACTTAAAATTTTAAATTTGCTTTGTTTGAATAAATATTTATAGAAAAAAATACAATTCTCACAGGCAAAGTCAACAAAAACAGCCTGTAACTTTCGCGAATTAGATGCAAATGACTCCATATTCTCTTGTCCGATAGGTTAAAAAAATATAAACATAAAATTCACGAATTTATAAAGAAAAACCAAAAATTGCAATAGTGTCAAAAAATCCTAATATGGTCCGAAATGGCGCGATTTTAGAACAAATTGGTCCAGAACGCTTTGATAATGATTTTAAATTAGATTACAAAAAAATAAAAATTTTAATGAAAAGCAAATATGTTGTTATGACAGAAAAAATTAAAAAATGCATTACACAACTTCAATGCATTTGGTGCGGAAACTTTTTTCGCGGTAGAGAAAAATTGACACTGTATTTCATAATAGTTTTTCATGCTCTACACGGCTATGAGGTGGTATTTTTGATATTTGCAAAAAAGTGCAAAAAGTTATATCCCTACTATATATACATCTGTACCGATTTGTTTGAAAATTGGCTCAATGTTTTTTTTAGGCTAGTTCAGGTTGCATGTGTCAAATTTCAGTGATTTTGGTGCATTTTTATCTCATATCAGATGCGAATATATATGGAAGCTGCATCCAAATCTGGACCGATTTTCATTATTTTCTATAGGATTAACCCTTGTACAGAAGATATGCTTTGTGCAAAATTTTATATCAATCCGACTATAAATGAGCTTTCTATGGCTTTTGATCAATTTTTAACACAAATTTCCCCTCTGTGCGCCGACGACACAACATTAATTCCACAAGCCTATATGGTCTACAGAAACTGCTTAACTCACTTACTCAAATAAGCAAATTATACGGCCTAGTAATAAGTAGAAAAAATTACCAAAACAACTCATCGTTGAAAATAAAAAATGACGAAATAGAACGGGTAAGGAACTTAAAATATCTTGGGGCTCTTATAAATGACCAATGGGATACCCCGAGAGAGATAAAATGCCGAATAGAAGTAGCCCAAGTCATGACGTTAACATTACAACAAAAATGCGCTTCATAAAATGTTATATATGGTCCATCTATTATGTATATGCTGCCGAGACATGGACAATCAAGTCAATCGATGAACCAAATGAAGAAGTCCTGAGAAGAATGAACACTGAACAACAACTTTTTGATTTCATAAAAAGAAGGAAGATATCCTATATGGGACACATAATAAGGAACGAAAAGTATTCTGTCATCCAGAGCATAATTAAATGTACAATTGAGGGAAAAAGGCCAAGAGGAAGAAGAGAAATATGGATAAAAAAACATTTTGGAATGGACAAATCAACCAGATGAAAGAAGCCTTATCAACGCTGCGAGGAATAAAAAGCTCACCATTGCTGAATATTTTTCCATAACATATTCATAAACTCATACATACATATCTAAATATACAGCTAAAATATTTAATTTGTTGTTGTACGATCGCCAAAATTCCAATGCGGATCGGAGAATAAAGAAGAAGAAATACCCCAAGATTTTGGGGGTCACATTCGACAGTATGTTGATGTCTGGCGAACTGTGTCAGTGTCCTCTTATCCTTGTAGGTGCGTTTTCATTCGTCTATTAATTTGGACGACCAGCGCTCTAGCCCTTTGGTCTTTGCCTAGGACGAAATGCTAAAACTCATGATAAGCGTTGAAGTCCCCCAGTACGCGAACCATAGCTATTCATCTATTCAACATTCAGCTGTGGGTTTTAATTAGCCAGACACAATTTGGATATAAGCCAAACCTTATCCGCACAATGATTCTCCCGAACAATGAGTGCCTGCAATGAACCTGTCGCAATTGTTCTAACGATGTTCTGAGCTATTTTAATAGCAAAATTAAAAGGTAGATTTTCTTTGACACAACTTCAGGAAAATATCCCACAAGAAAGAATTATGTTGAGGCGGCAAAGATATTGGGGGTTATTCTGTCATTTGTCATTCCGCCGTTTCAACTCAAAGAAGAAAGTGAAAAAGCTCACGGGGAATTTTCGTTCAGAATAACCCGAATTGTAGTTATTCAAATTCTCGATGTGAATAACTGACTGATTTTATGCTAAAGTAGACATTAGCTGAATATAATTTAAAATAATCTCAAAGTCAATATGAATGAACTACGTTCAGAATTTCGTAAAACGAAATCATTTAAAGTGTGTATGTATGTAAACGCAAATAACCGCAATACGTCATTGGCGGCCGTGAATATCTTAAAATGTTCGGCAAGACAATAAACGGTGTAGTCCGCCAATAATGTGATTACAGGCGTGTGACCAACATAATTAAATATCGATTGACAACTGTTGCCAGTTATGAATGAACGCACCTTCCCACCACTTGCCAATTTTGCTGGCTATTGTTTGGCAACAAATATTGGAAATAATGTCGAATTTACTTTGAAAGGTAAATGTAAGGCCTTGCTTCGCTTTATTAAAATGAAACAGCTGTTTTCGCTTTTTTGGAAGATGAATCAATTGAACAATTAACAATAATGGCAACGGGAGCTTTGAAGAAATAATAACAAAATATGAGAGAATAATGTAGTTTTGTTTTCTTTATGCCATTAATTTCTCTGTTTTAGACAACGGTTTTGGCTGCTGGTATGTATTACTTGGTTCAATTGTGATAAGACCAGTAAACCTAAGCACTAATGACCAACTATACATTGTTTTGTATCGTGCTTTAGCTATTACAATTAAACCGCTCAAGACTGTAGAATTAAACGGCCAATGATTGCTTGAAAAGCTATTTATGCACATTAGTGGAAATGTTAAGACTAATAAAGCTATTGTTTCAAAGCTTCACATATTGTAATATTTTAATGCTATTGTTTTTTCTTCTTTCTTTTTGGGTTGATGTGATGTTTACAATTATTAGCTCTCGTTTTCTTTTATGTTTTCTTATCATGATTCAAATGTATTTTTGACATTTGATGCATGGAATAGCAACAACGTCGCGATGAGAGTACATACTCTCATTTCAATCTATGATATTCTCATATTTTAGTAAGAAATACACAGAAAAATTGAAATCACAAATATATTTATATTTATACACTCCGCAGAATAAGTTTTGTACACCTAATGAATCATATACATATGTGGTATAGGACTGTTGGATGTTGAAAACTACAACTTTGAGGTAGTCGAGTTTTTATCCCCCTCTGAACCACCATCAATTAAACAAACGATATAAGTTTTGAGGTGAAAAGAAAACAAGTAAGAACGGCGTTAAGTTCGGCCGGGCCGAACTTGTTATACCCTCCACCACGATTTGTATTGCAGTAAAATGGAACAATTCGTTTCCTTTCGTTTATGAAAAAGGCAAATACCAATATTTTTGTAAAATAATGTGGCTAAAACCTAAAAAATACCAAAAATTAAGAGGTGCCGTTTAATGGGGGCTATATGAAGGCGTGGACCTATACCAACAAATTTCATGTGGAACGTTTTATATCCTCCACGAAGACTAATTAACAAATTTCAACCATTTTGGTGGGATAATGAAGCTAAAACCTTCAAAATACCGAATATCGGGAGGTACCGTTCTATGGGGGCTATATGAAGGCGTGGACCTATACCAACAAATTTCAGGTGGAAAGTTCTATACACCCAACGATAACTAAATACCAAATTTCAGTCATTTTTGTGGGATAATGAAGCTTAAACCTCCAAAATACCGAATATCGGGAGGTACCGCTCTATGGGGGCTATATGAATGCGTGGACTTATACCAACAAATTTCAGGTGGAAAGTTTTTTACACCCAACGATAACTAAATACCAAATTTCAGCCACTTTGGTAGGATAATGAAGCTAAAACCTTAAAAATACCGAAAATCCGGAGATACCGTTCTATGGGGGCTATATCAAAACGTGGACCGATATATCCCATTTTCAATACCAACCATCCTGCAAGTAATAAAAACTTCTGTACCAAATATTGACTCTCTATCTTTAAAATTGCGAGCTGTATCTTGATTTCAACAGACAGACAGACGGACGGACGGACAGACGGACATGGTTAGATCGACATAGAATTTTATGCTGATCAATAATATATACTTTATAGGGTCTCCGACGAATATTTCGATGTGTTACAAACGGAATGACAAATTTAATTATACCCTCCATATGGTGGAGGGTATAAAAACAAGTAAAAAAGTATCAGTCGGCTTTGCCGACAGAGATATACCCTCAGCCTGTGTATATTGAAACAACTTTTTCCCAAAAAAACGCATGCATTTAGGGGGGGTTTTAAAAATTTTGGGCGTTTGAACCGACAAAAATGTTGATTAGGATTAAAGATCAAAAGTTTTTAGGAGGAGATACTCAAGTATGGACTTGCACCTGAAAAACATTTACCATCGCAATTGAGGCAGCGAATGAAAGTTTCTTCAATAAAAATCAAAGTGATTCGAGAACAGGTCTTAAAGTGAACTTATCCGAAATTTTATGTGGGAGGTAGCGGATGGAGTGGACAAATATAGTCCCGTTCGAGAGTTATCCAACCACCTCACACGGTGTCATAGGGGTTTTTTTTCCAACTTTGAGGCTATTTTCTCAGGAAGTATGGACTTGCCCCTGATGAAACTTATACCGTCGTATGGGGGGGCAGTAAATATAAGTTGCTAAAGCTAAAATCAAGGCGATTCGAGAGATGGCCCTAAACTGAACTTTTCCGAAATTTTGTGTGGGATGTACCGGAAGGAGTGGACCGATTGAGTCCATATTGAAACCTTATCTAAGTCTGGTACACGTTTCACGATGGGCAAAGTATGGACCAAATCGGATACTCCCTTCAAGAGTTATCGTGCGTTCAAATTTTCCGAACATTTTCGAACTTTTGTGGGGCAGGTACCGGAAAGAGTGGACCGTATAGCCCATCTTCGAACTTAAACTAAGTTTGGGCAAAATATTACGAAAGCCAAAATTTCAACCGAATCGGTTCGTCCTTTCGAGAGTTATCGTGCGCTCCAGCCAGCCAGCCAGACAGACAGACAGACGGACGAACATTGCTCAATCGACTCCAAATTGTCTGAAACACATTTCGTCCAAACATACTTGGGGTTATCATTTTCAGTCTATTATACACATAAATAGCTTGTCCTTAAGCGAGTAACTTAAATTTTGTTTTGGCGGATTTATGACGAAAAACCTGTCTATTTTTATACCCTCCACCATAATATGGAGGGTATAATTAAATTTGTCATTCCGTTTGTAACACATCAAAATATTCATCGGAGACCCAATAAAGTATATATATTCTTGATCGGGGTACAATTCTAAGTCGGTATAACCATGTCCTTCTGTCCGTCTGTCTGTCCGTCCATCCGTCCGTCCGCCTGTTGAAATCAAGATACAGCTAGCAATTTTAAAGACAGAGCTTTGTAAATTGTTGTAGAAGGTTTTATTACTCCTAGGATGTTTGGTATTGCAAATGGGCTATATCGGCCCCCTTAGAACGGTACCACCCGATTTTCGGTATTTTGAAGGTTTTAGCCTCATTATGAAACCAAATGGCTGAAATTTGGTACTTATTCTTCGTTGGGGGTATACAACTTTCACCCAGAAATTTGTCGGTATAGATCCACGCCTTTGTGTAGCCCCCATTCAATATTCCACCGAAATGGCTGAAATTTATTATTTGGTCTTAATTTGTGGTATTAACTGTTCCATATGAAATTTTTCGCTATAGGTCCACGCCTTAGTGTGGTCCCCATAGGACGCTCCCTCCCTATTTCCGGTGTTTTGAAGGTTGTGGCCTCAATATTACACCGAAATTTCTGAAATTTGGTTTTACGTCTTGATTTGGGGTATTAAACGTCCCGTATGAAATTTGTCGGTGTAGGTCCACGCCTTCATAGAACGGTACCACCCGATTTTCGGTATTTTGAAGCTTTTGGCCTCATTATCACACCGAAATGGCTGAAAGTTGATTTTACGTCTTGATTTGGGGTATTAAACGTTCCGTATGAAATTTGTCGGTATAGGTCCACGCCTTCATATAGCCACCATAAAATGGTACCACCCGATGTTTGGTATTTTGAAGGTTTTGGCCTTATTATCACACCGAAATGCCTGAAATTTGGTACATTGAAGGTTGTGGCCACCGTAACCCACCGAAATTGCTGAAATTTGGTATATAGTCTTTGTTGGAGGTAAAAGCCTTTCTGACTGAAATTCGTCGGTATAGGTCCACGTTTCGATTTAGCCCCCATAGAACGGTACCTTCCAAATTTTCGTAATTCTGAAGGTTATAACGTCAATATCCCACCGAAAAACTGAAATTTGTTATGGAAGACTGCATGGGGTTATAAAATATTCCATAAGAGAATTATCAGTATAGGCCCGCGGGTTCCTATATCCCCCATAGAAGCGAACCTCTTGATTTTCGGTATTTTGAAGCTTTTACCGAAATATTGAAAATTTGGTATTTAGTCTTCTTTGAGTCTAAAAACTTTCCGCCTTCATATAGGCCCCATACAACGATTCCTCCAGAATTTCGGTATTTTGAATTTTAGCCACATTGTTTTACAGAACTTGCTGAAATTTGGGATTTAGTCGTCTTCATAAACGAAAGTGGACTAATTGTTCCATTTCACTTTAATACAAATGGTGTTGGAGGGTATAACAAGTTCGGCCTGGCCGAACTTAACGCTGTTCGTACTTGTTTTAGTTAAAATAGAAATTTGACTTTGACAGTTCATCATTTTAAAAAAAGGATATTTTCAAATCCCGTTTCGCTTAAGGGCAAGATTATTAGGTTCTTAATAATCCCACAAAAACATATACTTAGTTTTTGAGCTATAGTGGGTCGCGTATGGTCGGATTGTCTGTTGTGACAAACAGGAAAAGGAACAGGATTTTACCAAAAGTCTTATTAAAATATGAGGAATAATTCTCATTCACCTTGTGACAATAGTTTCTCTCACGGAGATATTCGTGGGAACTGGATTTGGACTGAACAAACTGTTCAAATGAAAACAACCTACCACCATATTGTGGTTACGTTGGCTCTCACCGTAACAAGACATAATGACCATCGCCATAAGGAGGCATCCTGTTGCTGTTCTCAGGGCGGCTTTCTGACAAGTTTGAATATTTTTCCATCACGTTCCACTTACATTCGCCGACCGCATAGCTTAACACAAACCGATCGATCGCGTCATACGTGGTCAACAAGGTTTCCGCACCTGTACCACAGGTGATGCCGGATAGGGACTTGACACAGTTCCTGTATTTCAACTTGTCGCAGATAGGTGTTGCATGCGCGAATGTGACTCTATCATCGACCATGACATTCAGCTGAGAGATAATCTTCGGAGTCCATGTGGTGAACAGAGTGGCCGCAGATTTAGTGACACATATTTGCATACTGGAAAGGGTGGAATACAGGAGAAGGGGGTGGAATAGAGGTTAAAAAGTTTTGGAGATATCACTCCACCTTGGAAACTCCTAGAGTGAAACACTACGGGACTTGGGATTCATGAATTCCACGTACGACTTGCGTTCCCACATATAATGAAGTGATTATTCAACGTTTCAAACTTAGCCATAGGGAAGTTTTCTCAATGTACTCATACAGCGTGGAGTTCTTGCCAGTATCACGGGCTTTTGATAAATAGAGCGCCACCAACACTGTCCTATCGCACGACTTGTTCTGGTTGTGTCCTCAATTAATATGTTTGGAGATGGGGTGCAGAACTGTTGTCGTACTGTGCTGCTTACGGAATCCATACTAATGATCGGCCTAGCTATTTCTGACACTGGGGAGGAGTAAAGCACCAAAAATTTTTGCTTTCGGCGAAAAAATCGAAATCTGTCTTTACGATTCGCCTTTGCTGGCATTCTTGCCAGGATTCAGTAGCAACACGGCGCCACCATTCTAATTTTCCAGACTTCAGGCACGATGTGCGTGGCTGGCGACATTTTGAGAATTTTGATAAGATTCTTAAGTCCCGGCTCATCCATCTGTTCGAGCAATACCATGGAGATACCATCAGGCTACAACGCTTTAGATGATTTAGCGTTCCTAATGGCATTTGCAACATCATCCATCGTTCTGTCACTGTAGGGATTATCGGCAAATCGTCGATTAAAATAACTTGCACACATATACGGATCAGTCGGCGTAACGTCGCCAAACGTGAGTATTATTAACCGTTATCGACAATTCACTTATTCCCGCTCCAATGTTGAAACTCTTCAGATGATTTGGTCACTTGTTCACTTATGCTCACCGATCAACCAGGTAACTTCCAGTGTCAACTCCCTGACTCTGGGGTTACTGGGGTTGGCTCGACGAAACTCAGCATGCTCAATTGCAAATCGCGCTGGGAAATTTGGCCTCACTTCGGGTATTTGACCAGCATGTACATTAGAGCGGCGGCAGCAGTGATGATGTCTAGTAACATTCTTTCTGCTACCCGAACATCAGAATTCTGATCTCTTAAGAGATCTGCCAACCCATCTCTCTCTGAAGCGGTGATTAGTAGTGAATTCCCTAAAACTAGGCCAACTGTCTTTTTCTTGATTGATGAAAGTGCGGCGTTCAGAATTAATGAAATCGGGAATCTGCTGAGGGAGACAATTATGGGGAGGTGGTCAACGGGTTGTCAGGTGAGGTCATTTGTCAGACCACGTGACATGATGGTTAAATCTTTATAACCCCTATTGATACAGCCATATATTCCTTGTACGAGTTATTAGAGCCAGGCTGAAGCAAAATAGGTCTGCTGAAAGCTAGTCCCCCACCTCCACTTATGGTGCGATTCATCCTCATCATTACAACACTGTAATCTGCAGTTGTTGTTGAAATTGATTTCCTGCACCGCTGAGATCATGAACAACCTGCTTCTGATGGGGGATTGCGGAGGAGTCTCGTATTGTGATGACGACAGCTCACTGGGGGTTGTGTTTACTCAGTATGTAGCAACATGTTGTTTGGTTCCTTCGTTCGTCTCTACCTTACGATATTGTCCAAACGTATTATATATTAGAGTCTACCTAGTAACAGTATTATATATTAGAGACTACGGACGTAGGTGGTGGAATATATCAAACAACGGTCTTGATCGGCTGTAACATGGCAAAGACCAGGACTTATCTCGGTTTCTCATCTGAAGTGTACACTGCCTCCCCGTGGAAATACCAGGACTTATCTTGCTTTCACATCTCAAGTGGACACAGAGCTCCCCGTTAAATGTAGTGAACAAACATGTGCCGCGTATTCACTCATAGAGTAAAGAAAACAAACCCCTCTAAGGCTGAAAACTCCTATATGTACTTAGAAGGTACGGAGTTGAGGAAGTACGATGTAATCGACCCGATGACCCACGGCCGCAATGTTCAGTCTTCAAGGTAATATCCGACTACAGAATGAGGCTGATCGATTTTGCAGCGACAAAAACATGGCAGCGATTAGAATCGGTTTCTACACCTCGCCATAGGCAAGGTCACGTAGACGTGCCCAGATGGGTAAAGCAGAAGTCAGATCGATCATGTTATGATAGGCGGAAAACACTCTTCCAGTGTGTTCGATGTCCGATCGATTCGATGGGGGAGTTTCGATTCGGACCATGTCCTTGCGCACTCGTCTTTATGTAACTGCAAAAGTACGATCTACTACAGGAGAAGAAGCGGCAAATATAACACGTACCAAAAGCTCAACTTATCACTGTCCCCATAATGTGGAAGCGCAGTGGCAAAGAATAACCAGCTATCTAAAAATGACAGCAAGTAATCGGCTTAAGAACAACAATAAGGTAGCGGGAACTCATGCCAGCCGAACTGTTCAAGACCGGTGATAACATACTGATAAGTAATACGCATCAGATGATTAGCAAAATTTGGCTGGAGGAATGCTTACCCAACGATTGGACCCTCAGGCTGCTATGTCCCATGCACAAGAAAGGAGACTAGAGGGTTTGTGTCAACTACTATCCAGGGTATTGTGTGAACTTCCGAAACCTACAGTCAATGGAATAATCGCGTCATACCAATCCGGGCTCTACTCTATGGCAAACCCTAGATAAGACCCATGAAAAACAGATCGACAGATACCAACTGTGTATGTTTGATATTAAACAAGTAAGAAGAACTCCACCACGAGTTGTATTGAAGTAAAATGGAACAATTAGTTTCCTTTCGTTTATCAAGAAGATTGAATACCAAATTTCAGCAATTTCGGTAAAATAATGTGGCTAACTTTTAAAATACCGAAATTCGGGTGGTACCGTTCTGCTGTATCAAAACGACGATCAATACCGACAAATTTCTACCGGAAAATTTTTAGACACAAAGAAGACTAAATACCATGTTTCGGATATTTCGGTAAGATAATGTGGTTAAAAAATCAAGAGGTACGTTTCTATGGGGGATATAGTCACGTCTTTCTATATCCCCCATAGAAGCGAAACTCTTGATATATTTTAGGTTTTTGGCCACATTATCTTAACTATTCTGATAATTCTCTTCTGGATTATTTTATAACCCCATGGAAGACTAAATAACGAATTTCGGTGGGATATTATTGACCTTCAGAATTACGAAAATCGGGAGGTGGTGGCTATACCGACGAATTTCAATCGGAGAGGTTTTAACCTCCAACGTAGACAAAATACCAAATTTTAGCCACTTCGGTGGGTTGTTGTGACCCCAACCACCACCTGTACGGACAAATTTCTGGGGGAAAATTTTATACCACCAACGAAGACTAAATAACAAATTTCATCAATTATGTTGAAATATTGAAGCCACAACCTTCAAAATACCGAAAATTGGGATGTATCTTTATATGAAGGCGTAGACCCATACCAGCAAATTAAGAGGGGAAACATGGTAGAACAAATACAAGGTAAAGTTAATACTACAACAAATACAACTCGAACAACAACCACAAAGGAATTTGTTTTTGTTTGTAACGTTACTGTCAGTTGTATTTGTAAACAAAACAAGGAAATGTCTATAAATTATTGGAATTTAAAAAACTAATAATTTTTCACATTTGGTTGAATATTTTGGAAAACATGAATGAAAATTCGTTACATTTTCAATTTTTATGGTTCCACATCATTCCACTAAATGCATAAATTCTCGCAGAAAGTAGAATTCTTGCAGAAAAGTTTGGGGTCGCTGGAAATTCATAGAAAAGGAGAAGCTGTTTCAATGTTTTGTTTTAGAAATCAAAGAAGCACATGTTTATTAGGGCTTTATTTTTTTTAAATTTTAACAAAATACCTCACATATTAACAAACGTTGTATCGCCTCTACAAGCGGTGATTTACTGCGCGGCTTATCGTTCGAACTTGGAGGAGGTTACATATCATTAATATGAAGAAGTCTTTCTGGGAAATGGTTTTTTCCGAATGATATATTTTTTTTTCTCAAAAAATATATGTCCCTAATGTACATCGAAATAGAAATGAATGTATAAAATGTCATATGAAATTTGACACTAACACTATAACCCAGTTCAGTCAGCTGGGTATTGCTGCTACCTTTTCTTGTTCTACCATGGAGGGGAAAGTTGAAACCCCCAATGAAGACTAAAGGCCTGCGTACATAAGCTGCTTTGCCTGCTTACCTTGCTTACTTCTGATAAAAGAATAAAAAAGAAAAGGGCAACCCAGTTCGAAATTTCCTCGGCCTTCTTTATTCTTTTATTTTTATTATGTCAAAAATGAAGCAGGAAAGCAAGGCAATCAGGCAGAGGGAAAAGGGGAAAGTTTTCTACCTCCAACGAAGACTAAGTACCCAATTTCAACCATTTCTGTGTGATAATGAAGCTAAAACCTTTAAAATACAGAATATCGGGTGGTACCGTTCTATGGGGGCTATATCAAAACGTGGACCGATATAGCCCATTTGCAACACCAAACATCCTAGGAGCAATGGAAACTTCTGTACCAAATTACAAAGCTCTAACTTAAAAATTACGAGCTGTATCTTGTTTTCAACAGACGGACAGACGGACATGGTTATTAGTCCGGTCAAAATAGACATTGAAATAGCAAAAATTCCCACAAAGCTGAATTTTGGTGGAGAGCTAGAGTTTGCCATTAGAAGCAACGTCCTAAAAGTCCCCATCGATCCCATGTGTGCAAAAAAAATTATTCGGGGTCAAAGGTCAAATTTTAAGGGTTTTTTGGTTTTCGGATTTATTTTTTGATAACGGTTGATCTAATCGAAAAGTGACTAAAGTAAATATTGTAGACAGAAAAATTATCTACAAGTTTGACCTTTATAATTGTTTTTCTAGAAGGAACCATTCTTGAGATATAGATGTTCTAAAAAACACATGATTTTTATGCACTTATAAGGGAAATATGCACATATTCAGACGAACCGGCTAAAATAAGCGAAGTAATCGGGTCTGTCCCCCAAAAATATATATATTTTCTTGAAGAGCGAGATTATAGCTATCTTCTAAAAAAATTCCAACATTAATTAAAAATCGGAGCTTGTTTAGTAGAGTTATTCAATGTAAGAGTCATTTTATGCAAAAATAACCCATTTAACCCACATGTGTAATCGAAAGCCCAAAGGGAACGACCCCAACGAAAACTCTCCGTTTTTTTTTTTCAAGTTTTGTCCGAAGGTAAGGTTTGTTGCGCTGATTACGGAAATGTATAATTTTCAACGGTTGCGGATCCGGTTCGCCGGTTATTCGACCCGAAAGGCCAAATTTAAAAACCGGGTTAGACCCGGATCTACTGATACCTGCGAAGTGGATATCGTCTGAAAGCTTACGGAAGTATCTACCACATAGTGTCGTTACTTCAACCGGTTTGCCTCACAATGTACTTACGCCGCTAATTTTTTATTTGACATTTAGATCGCGATATCTCGAAAATGGTAAGTATTTTTTAAGTATCATAAAGACCACTCTTGTGGACAATTATTGAATCTACAACTTTTAATTTTGCCGGATTTTGCTAAGTCTTACCGTTTTTGAGAAAAATTAAAAAAACTGAATAATGCCTCCAAAAATGATCTTTGACCCCGAATAACTTGTTTTGCACACATGGGATCGATGGGGACTTTTAGGACGTTGCTTCTAATGGCTAACCCTAGCTCTCCACCAAAATTCAGCTTTGTGGGAATTTTTGCTATTTCCCCCTTATACGCATGTCTATTTTGACCGGACTATATATTGACTTAGAAATTTACCCTGATTAAGAATATATATACATTATAGGGTCTCCGACGAATATTTCCATGTGTTACAATCGGAATGACAAATTAAATTATACCCTCCATATTATGGTGGCATAAAGCCCAACTTAAAATATTTTTTACAGTGTATAACACATATCAATATTGTGATAAAGCTATTTTATTGGTGCGTTTTGTTGTTGTTTTTGTTACTCCAACGTCAACATGAGCTGCGACAGACTTCAGCTCTAAGTTGTGCTTTACTTAACCACGCAAAACTTTTTAAACACAAAACGCAGTCGATGCCAAAACTAAAACATAAAACTATGAAACAGTCGCAGACGTGCTTGGCACGATTACGGAAGGAATAGCGGAAGGTTTTACTTGACAAGACTTGAAACGAAAATTTAAATTGAGTTTTGAAATTAAGACATAACGCCAATAAATTTTCAAATAATTTACGTACGTACCACGAGAGCAGGCAGTGTGTAAAGTGGCAAAAACAAAGTGAAATTATTAAATAAGAAACAAAAATAAAATTTTATTGCAAAATATATGACAACGACAACAACAACTATAAAATGTGCAGTTGTGTAAATTTGTGTTAAATGTTTATTTTCGAGATTAAAGTCATTCAAGAAGAAGAAGAAAAAACAAACGAAACTAAAAACTCATTGTGCAGAAAAAAGTGAAGAAAATAATTAAATTTATTTTTTTATTTTGGTTATTATTAATAAAAACGTAGTGAAACAAAATTTTGCTTACAAATTGGTAATTGGTAGTTAAAGCTGACGTCCGTCTGTTGTTCAAGCAACCAAACCAAGCAGCCAACAACCAAAATAACAAAAATAACTGAGGAGGAATATCACAACAAAAACACAAAAGAAAGAAGCATTCAACACTTTCATTTTCATTGTGTGCTTTAGCCGACTGACTACTCGGAGCTAAGCTGACTTTAGTCAGTCATAAAACTGCCAGCATATTGACGTTTTTTGTGTGTCTGTCCGCCATTGGCTTGTTCAGGCCCTTCTTTGTCGTCTTGTTGTTTGTTTTTTATTTTCTTTAACAAAATTGTGTTAAATAATCTGTGGCTTTTAAGACAAAATTACAACAACAAAGCACGTTAGCTGGAATTCGAAACCCATAAAACCGAAGATAACTTATTTTTGCAACTTCCGTTTCCTGGCAAATGTTTTGGGAGATTGTCGCGTTTAAATAAAAATAATTTCAATTTCGACTACTCATCGCTGGGAATCACTGCTGGCAAAAATGCACTTCACTGCATTTCTCATAAGTTTGGGTAAGTTTCACATTCTGCATTTCTTTCTTCACTTTATTGCCATTTTTATTTGACTTTTTCGTAACACTTGTGAAATTTGCATATTTGCTGGTGATGTTTTTTTTTCATACTTGAAGTTTCTTTGGCATCTCATCTCCAGTTCTTCTCTTCTTTTTCTCTACTCTTCTGCTGTTCACATTTATTTTATTGACTTCGTTTTGATTGCTTTTTGTTAAACTTTTATCTGCTCTTTACTAAACTTTGTGGCTGAAATGAGCCACCGTCGCCAGATTAACGATACCTGGTAATGTGTGTGTGACCCTAATACCAAAAATTAACGTTTATTTAATTTGCGGTTTTTTATTGTTATTATTTCTTTTTTATTTATTTACAACTTGTCACTCTTTGTTCAATATAGTAATTTTCGTATTGTATTGTGTAATAATTATTTGGCTGGTAATTGTTAGTTGTTCGTTATCCGCTGTCATCGCTGCTGTTTTTTTCTTAAGGTCAAATTTTGAAAATCAGGGCCAACGGGCAGACAAATAAATCAAAAGACTTAAGACACAAACATAACAGTGTTTCGCTTAAATCTCCAACCTGTTTGAAAATGAATTAACAATTTTTTATCACTTCGAACTGAATGATGATTCATTTCATTTGGAAATACTAATAACATGTTTTGATTGAATTACAGATGTAAAATCGCGATAATTGGTTAGTGTCTTAGGGATTTTGAAGTACATAATTACTTGTTTTTATAACTTTACCATGTTTTTAATTAGGTTAAGGTCATTATTGTTGTCATTATTAGTCAGCAGAATATCAGACATGCATGGACTTAGTGGTTGAACAAATGCAAGTGCATAGCTGATAACATGGGCTAAGTTGTTATTCCGTCACTTAAGTGGGAAGATATTTATAAGAGTCTTTAAGTTGATGTTCATACACTACACCACCACTTTCGGTTATCACTTCAGATGCTTATCATTCGAAGTTATTCTATAAAAACAATGCTAAATTTCGCCCACTAAGCCTGATTGTCTAAATTTGAAATTTCATCAAAATCGATGAGACTTTTGAATTTTTACATTCTTAGCATTTAGGCCCTCAACAGAACATTTGTTCTTTAGGCCGAACTAAGAATAGAATTTTTGTTGGTTTGCTTTCCTAATATTGCATATTACGTTTTTTATACCCCAAGCTATTAGACAAACGTAAAAATAGTTTTAGACCCCAATAATGTTTGGACTAAATGCGTTGCAGATCTTTTGGAGTCGAGTTCATACTTTGCATATACGTCCGTCTATCTGTCTGGGTCACACGATAACTTTCGAACGGATCAACCAATTTGATTCAAAATTCGGGCATCGTAATACTTTTCGAAGATAGGTCATATCGGTTCACTAATTCGGGTAGCTCCACTACAAAATTTCAAAAATGTACGCTAAAATGGCGCACACGCACGATAGCTCTCGAACATCCAAATATGCCTGATGGTCGTACTTAACCACCGCTGAAACGTAGCATAATGGTTGCATGTTTGGGGGGCTTCGGTAGGATCCCAATTTTTCAAGTACCATCTTAACAGCTCAGCTCAAAGGATAATTAATTAAGATTAACCGATTTGGTGCATAATTTGCATATCGTAATTTTTCTACCGGACATAGATCAGATTCAAATATCGGTCCACTTCTTCGGGTACCTCCCACACAAAATTTCGGAAAAGTTCAGATTAAGACCTGCTCTCGAATCTCTTTGATTGTTTTATGCAGCAACTTGTATTCGCTGCCCTCATTACCGATGGATCACGTACTATTTGCCCAAACTTAGTTTAAATTCGAAGATTGACGATATCGGTTCACTCCTTCGGGTATCACCCCCACAAAAGTTCAAAAATGTTCGTTAAAATGGTGCGCACGATAACTTTGCGATTTAGTCCAAACATTGCACATCGCAACATTTCATTCAGGCATACATAGATACGATTTGAATATGGAATATGTATATCAGTCCAATCGGTACATCCACACAAAATTATTTTTTTTTTGCAAAAATCCTGTTTCAAGACATATTTCGGATCGTTTTGATTTTTTTTCGCAGTATGTTGTTCTCGCCCCCCGATTACGATGGTACAAATTTTCGGGGGTAAGTCCATATTTTCTAAGATAATGGACCAAAAGCTTTGGCCGTAATTTTACACATCGTAAAACTGCTTTCAAACAGCCCATCACATTTTCAAGACCTTTCTCACAAAAATTCAACATTTTTAGTTAATGTGCACTTAATGCGATATTATGTTTTTCGTGGTCAAGTCCATGCTTCCTGACAAAATGGTCCAAAAGTTCTTAATCCTACGATGACCAACTGAGATTACTGTTGGCCGCAATATCTATTGGAATGAATGGCTTTCATAGTAGGATCACTTTCAAAAAAATGCTCTTTCCATATCCTGAGCACACTATCTGTACATGTTTCCAGATTACCTTGCTTATCTCTACAGTAGGATGTGCCGATGCCGAAGCCATAAGTTTGATGTGTCACTCATTGGTAGAATTTATGGATGTCATTCTGGTTCCTGTACATCGCGATTTTTCGGTCTTGCTATTCCATTTCACTCTTTTCTTGCGGAAAAAAGTTACTTCTCCCTCTTTATTTCACCCAATAACTTTCTCGTTGCTACTAGCCCTGTATGTATCATTCTTTTCGGTAGCTGCACTTCTGGTCATTCCATGTTATCCATGGTGGAGGCCTATGGAAAGAACTATGGATTTTCCGGTTGTTTGCATGAAATGCGCAACACATTACTATTGCGCTCATATGTTATCGGAACAAGGTACGTACCTATGCTGTAACAAGGTGGCGATTCTACACCATTTTCAATTGTGATTCAGGAAATAGCCGTTGCAATTTAAAAGTTCCATTTGAAATACAGATATTTTATTATACCCTACACCACCTTGTGGTAAGGGGTATTATGTCTTTAGTTTGTAACATGCAAAAGGAAACGAGATAGACCCATAGTTCCTTTTAGGGATATACATAGAATCACTTTCTGAGTCGATTTACGCATGTCCGTCTGTCCATGTATTTTTGTAAACAAAGTGCAGGTCGCATTTATTGTCCGATTCGCATGAAAATTGGGGAAGATAGTTTTTTGGCCAAAGGACAAACGCTATTTATTTTGGTAAAAATAGGTTCAGATTTGGATATAGCTCCTATATATATCTTCGCCCGATTTAAGGCATTTAGTGCACGAAACACGCTATATATGTCCGATTTCAATTAAATTTGGAATGTGCGACGGTATTTAGTCCAGAAATAAATGTGCCAAATTATATAGAAATCGGTTCAGATTTGGATATAGCCCCCATATATATCTTCGCCCGATTTAAGACACTTGGTGCACGAAACACGCTATATATGTCCGATGTTAAAAATAACCTGAAAGCCAAAATGAAAATAAAATCCATCCTCGGGGAACAGATCGAATATATTTTTATTGAACTTTTATCTTACTCTAAAAAGCTTTTAATTGGGTGCATTTATCGGCCAAGAAATACAATTAACTTGCAACTGCTATCCAATGTTCTGGAAGATATAACCATGGGCTACGACGATGTGGTTGTTGCAGGTGACTTCAACTCCAATGTCCTAGTTGATTCCTCATTAATTGAACTCATGTCAAGACTGGGTCTATCAGCTACAAATCACACAAACCCAACACATTACTCTACAACCACTAACACCCTTCTAGATTTATTTTTCATTAACAATGTAACAAACGTCTTGCTGTATGATCAAATAAGTGTCCCATGTTTCTCCAAACAAGATCTAATCTTCCTTGCATACAACTTCACCTCACAAGAAAAGGTGGATACGTTTTCCTATCGTGACTACCGTAATCTAGATTACACATTCCTAAGCTATAAGCTGCATGAAGTTAACTGGAATGTTTTATATACGATGATGTCCGCTGATCAACAGCTAGATTTTCTCCGGGAAAATATTATACGCATTTTTAATGAGACAGTCCCTCTAAAAAGTTTACGTCCCAAAGCAAATATCAAGCCTTGGTTTCACTCCACCATAAAAAGGTATATTAAGGACAGAGACCTAGCATTCTCCAGGTGGAAACGTTTTAAAACACCTGCAATTTATGAAGAGTTTCGCATAGGAAGAAGGGAGGTTAATAAACAAATATATGCTGCAAAAACTCTATATTATTCCACTAAGTTTAGATCCGCGATTGACACGAAAAGTAAATGGAAACTCATAAACGACATCGGAATTGGAAAATCAAAACCCGTCACTCACTTTCATGAAGATATAGATGAATTAAATAAAAAATTTATCAATACACCAATTATAAACTCCGATAATTCATTCTATAGCACTTATCTTGAGTCAGAAGACAATGCAGATATTGGAGACAATTTCGAGTTCAGATGCGTGGCACCCGATGAAGTATATGGTACTTTTAAACTTGTAAAGTCAAACGCCATCGGTCTTGATGGCATTGACCCCAAATTTATACGGATCATACTTCCTCATATGTTACCTTATTTTACATACTTGTTCAATAGTATTTTAACTTCTTGCACGTATCCCACTCTATGGAAGCATGCAAAGGTTATCCCAATCCCAAAATCTAACAACGACTATCGCCCGATTTCCATTCTTTGCTACCTCTCTAAGGTATTCGAGAAAATTCTCCACAAACAAATGTCGGAATATCTCCATCGTCAGTCTTTGTTGTCAGATAAACAATCTGGATTTCGCCCCGGTCACAGCTGCATCACCGCCTTAGTCGAAGTAGCCGAGTCAATAAGAACTGACATTGACGACAATAAAGTTATCTTTCTAGTCTTACTTGACCATTCAAAGGCGTTTGACTCAGTTGACCACAGAAACCTTTGCATGAAATTAAGGACACTCTTCAAGTTCTCCTCCACAGCAATACACCTAATAAACTCATACCTGAGCGATCGCTTTCAATCCGTTTGTATAGGCAAAACACAATCTCTGCCCTTGATAATACCTAAAGGAGTACCTCAAGGATCAATAATTGGACCGCTATTATTCTCATTGTATGCCAATGATCTTCCAGCACAGTTAGTTCATAGCAACGTTATTATGTATGCGGATGACGTGCAAACCTTTCAAAGTTGCTCGGTTGATAAGGTTGACGATTGCATTTCAAAACTCAACGAAGATCTTTCCCGTATACATAAATGGGCTACGGCAAACAGCCTATTATTAAATCCCCAGAAATCTAAATGCCTCATCGTCCATAAAAATAAACGTTTCTCCCTAGAAATCTCAAATATAGTTATTAACAATCAAACAATTGATATTGTTACCAATGCTAAAAATTTAGGTGTTGTGTTTAACCATACTCTAAGTTGGTCTAATCATATTAACATAGTTGCCGGGCAATCACATTCTAAACTACGAGCATTATGGGCTACGCAATCATTTACACCAGTCAACATTCGTATGCTTTTGGCAAAAACATTTCTGATACCTGGCCTTTTTTATGGGTGTGAGCTGTTCGCAAGCTGCGACTCCTCGAGCAGGCGGAAATTAAACGTAGCTTTTAACAACGTAATACGCTATGTTTATGGATTAAAAAGAACCCAACCTGTTTCCCATCTCTCTTATACCCTTTATGGGGTTAGTTTTGACAAACTACTAAGTATAAAATCGTTAATATTTCTACACAAAATTATTGAAAAACAAGAACCTAAATACCTCTTCGATAAATTAAATTTTACTCGATCTAGCAGAGGCAGAAAACTTATTCCCTTCAGGCGGAGAAGCCTAGTATCTGAATGGCAGTTCTATATCAATTCTACGCGTCTTTGGAACTCCCTTTCACACTCAATACAAATCATTAGCAACGCGTTTATATTTAAGAAAAGGCTATTTAACTTCTTCAATAACTGAATTAAATAATCTATGTAATAATTCAAGTTTTCAATGTAATCATTCAAATTGTTTAATTTAAATTTAAATATATATATTTTTTATTTATTTATTGTAATACCATCTAATTATAATCATGTGTTATTGTTAAACATTAATCGGATATTTCATAACACAACTAAACCTGTACTCTAATTATAAGAGTTAATCTTGTTGTACAGGTATTAACAAATAAATCAATAAATCAATGAAATTTGGAATGTGCGACGGAATTTAGATTAGAAATAAGGGTGCCAAATTATATAGAAATCGGTTCAGATTTGGATATAGCTCCCATATATATTTTTGCCCGATTTAAGGAATTTGGTGCACGAAACACGCTATATATGTCCGATTTCAATTAAATTTGGAATGTTGCGACGGTATTTAGTCCAGAAATAAGTTTGCCAAATTATATAGAAATCGGTTCAGATTTGGATATAGCTCCCATATATATCTTCGCCCGATTTAAGACACTTGGTGCACGAAACACGCTATATATGTCCGATTTCAATGAAATTTGGAATGTGCGACGGAATTTAGTCTAGAAATAAGTATGCCAAATTATATAGAAATCGGTTCGAATTTGTCTATAGCTCCTATATTTATTCTCGGCTGATTTTAGGTATTTGATGCACGAAATGCGCTATATATGTACGATTTCAATAAAATTTGGAATGTTTGCCGGGATTTGACCTATAAATAAGTGTGCCAAATTATATCGAAATCGGTTCAGATTTAGATATAGCTCCCATATATATTTTCGACCGATTTTAGGTATTTGATGCACGAAACACGCTATATGTCCAATTTTGATGAAATTTGGACTATGTGACGGAATTTGGTCTACAAATAAAGGTGAAAAATTGTATCAAAATCTGTTCTGATTTGGATATAGCTCCCATATATATTTTACATATTCACAGTGGTGTAGGGTATTATATAGTCGGCCCCGCCCGACTTTGATCCTTTCCTTACTGGTTAATTCAGAAATTCCAGTTGTAATTCAGAAATTCCATTTGAAATTCAGATATTTTATTTGTAATGCATATATTCTCTTTAAAATTCGGATATTCCATTTCGAATTTAGAATATATCCCTTGAATTTCAGAAATTCCATTCGAATTTCAAATGAAATATTCTGAATTTTAAATTAAATTTTCTGATATCAAATGCAATTTCTGAATATAAAATGGAAAATCTGAAATTTAAATGATATATTCTGAATTTGAAATCTGAATTTCAAATGGAATTTCTAAACAATGTTTGCTCCTCGGAACGTTCTTACATTCAACCAGGGCTTCGCAGTCGAGCCATTTTTGCCAAGACTCCGACTCCAGTCCAATTTTTTTCACGACTCCGACTTCGACAAAAACTCCGGAGTCGACTCCGAAAATAAATTCCACCAGTCAAATTACAGTCATTTCAGTGTAAACTTTCAAGATACGTTACATCGGGAGGTATACCAAAACATGGACCTATATTGTAGGTTTTCTTCGCGTTGGGAATCCGGAATACAGTATGAAACCCTTTCAAAATAACTAAAATCGGACGGTATCGTTACAAGGTTTCTCTACCGAAACAAGGATCTACGAATATATTTACAATTTTCCGAGTTTAACTTATGTACTAATGAGACCCGAAATACCAAATTACCGTAATTACTGTCCGATAACAGTCTTTGTAATTTTTTGAGTCATGGAAAATTATCCATATTCTAACAACGCAGCGTGAAAGCGTATTTCCCTATAACATGCACTTTCGTGGTTATGGACCACAGAAGACTTAAGGCCCCCATGTCAAAGGGATCATTTTGTCCAAATCGTTCAGAATTTTGATGCAAATTTGTAGCTCTTCATCTTTAAGGTCAAAATCGGCGAGGTCAAAATTCGTTTGCAATTTTTAGGGGGTTTTGGTCTGTAGAAACGGTTCTCAGAAGGTTAAAATTGCAAAATTACATTTATAAACACTATTTGTCATCATTCTTCACCGTTTTGGTCAGTCCATAGATGCTGAAGCGTTCAATATTCAAGAAAACTACAAATATATTCCTAAGCAACTTTTTATCTGAACTTTCTGAACTTTATCTGAAAACCAACGTTAAGTTCGGCTAGGTCGAATAGAAATTATAAAATATGCTTTGACATTAATATATCCACCATCCTATAGAGGTAATGTTCGTAATTTAACGTCGATTTGTTATATATTTCCCTTCCTTCATAAATCGATCGAAAAATTTACCCCACACGCCTGATATTGGCAGTACATTTAATCGAAAGCGTATTTTCCTTTCCTTTCATAGGGAGACAAATGGAGACAAATGGTCAAGTAGGTTTTCTTACCACATGACCACATGCTCTTCTGTTATAAAAAACAGATTCCCCATAAATAAGTACTTCAAAAGACCAGAATTTCCTCACAGCATACGAATATGCTGTTTAGAAAAATGACATCTTATAGATTCAAAAAATTCAGCAAGAAGTCTAGTAGGATCAATATCACTTCTTTAAAAGTCCAGTTGGCTTTCAGTATGATTTCTCTTAATGTACTACAAGGTTTTTCTTAGAAGTCCAATAGGTCCTTTCACAGAAGACAAACATGACTTCTAATAAAAAACAAGAGGAGAAGACCAGTGAGTCGTCTATGAGATGACCAGTAAATCTTCTAGAAGATCTTCCCCATGAATATACAAACATTATTCCAATCAAACAATCAATTGATCCAAAAATGTTTCCGATTTAAACAGATTTTAAGTATTTTTTAATTAAAACATTTTTATAAATGTTGAATAAGTTGTTTCCCGGAGTCGGAGTCGAGCTTTTTTCATGACTCTGACTCCAGACTCCGACACAAACTCCGAAAACCTGCATTCAATACGCTCAATAGTTTCTTGTTTTTTTCATCTGGTGGCTGGCGCAACGTGTCAATTTTGGTTCAAATAGTTAGGATTTATTTTAAGTCGATATTGGCGCCTTATCTGGACATTAGTCTTCTCTCTCTCTAAAGTTTTGGTAGATTTTTTATTATCAAGGAAAGTTCTTTGGGTTTTAACTGTATTTATCATTTGCTTCAGCAACTATTTCATCAGCGTGGATCTGTTTTGGGGATACACATTTCGACATTCAATTAATCGAGTGTTTGTTTTCAAAAGTTTTTTACCACAATTATTACATGGATTTTTTGCAGTCGAGGTGGAAATAAAGCGCAACATTTCCATGTTATATATTCCAAAAACGATTTTAAACCTTGCAGAAATGTTAATTGCATTTAATTGTTTTCAATATTTTTATGACTTCACTATAAATGTTAACATGAATAACCTGACTCCGAAAGATGTGATGTTGTAATTTTAAAATCAACAGCATTGCTTTTTGCCACAATTATTGTTATTATTTTGATTATCTGAAATCTTTACTTGCAATAATAATAATCTCAAAAAATATTCAAACTGGTTCCACAACGACCGACGAATGGTGAAAAGAAAGTGAAAACAAAAATTCAGCCCGAAAAGCTGAGAGTTACAACAGCACAACAATAAGATGACATTTTAATGTGGTCGATTGTTTTTTTGTGTTGTGTTTTGGCATTCAAATGGAGTAACGAAAAATATTTTTATGATTCAAATAAAAAACGCGATGATAATAAAAGAAATTTAAAACATATTTAAATTGTGACAAAAATGACAACTACGAAGTGGAAATGAATGCAAATTGCCTTTTGCCTATGTAAATGCAACCAAATTGTGTAGGAGTTGGAGTTGTTTCTTTGTGGTTCAGGCGAGGTATTAGCTACTTGCAGTCTATTTTGTTGTTTGCTTTGAGCTTCTGCATTATATCTTGGTATTGAGGTACTTCCTGATATGACTAATGACGTCATTTGCATTTATTAAAAAACAACATTCCAGTCAGTCCCAAAGTTGAGATAGTCCCAATGATAGCGGCATGTAATTACAACATGCCGGTGTTATCTTGAGATAGCGCCCAAGTTAAAAAAAAACTTTTGTTTTACGATACGTTAGCAGCTCAGCCACAATTTTTGTGTGTTGTAAATCATTTGGGGGAAATGGGTCTACTTTCCGATATAACTGACAACAGTTGTGGGTGAAAATATCATACAAAAACTTGGGTAGTTTTATTTATAAAGCTATATAGGTACATAGTTTAAATGGGTCCGACTTATGGCATATAAAATGTTATTTTTAATGCAAACCAACTGTGACTTATGTAAACGTTTTTTTTTTTCGAGCGTTCCCAACGCCACTCTTTCCCACCCCTTCTGACCTTGGGGGCGACCACGTAGGGATCGCGTACACATCATGATCCGGAGCATGACGGGTAAAGTGAGCATTGAATACTAGCTACAGAATATTCTTCAACAGCCAGTACGAATATTAGGCATATTCTACACATTTAGATACGAAATTATTCTAGATTTAATAATATTTATATCTAAACCAAAGTCTACAATAAAATAAAAGGAATTAAAACCATCACACATTCTGCAGACGGGTTCTTCAGATGCATAATTTGTGCAATGAAAATTAATATGACAGAAACGATAGTATCTATCTTCTAGGTCTAGTAGGAATATTTATTCTAATAGATGAAATAAGAAAATCTGAAGGTATATAGCCATTCAAAAATGTTTGTACCATAATTGTATTGAACGTTACACGACTACTTTTTAATGTTGGTAATCTAATTAGCTTAAATCAATTAGCAGGACGAAATCAGTACAACATGTCGCCCCTAGAATATTAAGTGTTCCAGTACTGTTGCTTCTACCGGGATTTTTGGTCTCAATTTGAGTATTATGGAAGATAGGCTACATCTGTCCACTTCTTAGGTTACCAACCAACTTAAGTGGCTGGTAAGCGCGATAACTATCGAAGGGACAAATCATTTTGTCCAATCTTTGCAGTTCGTACCTAAACAAAGTTCGTTCCAAACCTAAATAAAGTTCTAAAAGTTTCATCATCATATTTTTGTCGAATGTCGATAAAATATTACAAACATATTGGGAAAATATTTATCAAACATGAAAGTGTTACCAAAAAGCAACCGATAAACGATTTCAAACAAATAATTGATTGAAATTTGTTTAAGTGTTTTAACCAATATTTGTTATCGACGATAGTCAATATGAACATTACTTTTATCGGTAAAAAATCAATTAAAATTTAATCAGATTTTTGAATTTTTTTTATCAAATTGTTACAATTTTTTTCTGTGTAAAATGGATTATATCGGCCCACTCCGTACTGCAATTTGCCCACAAGCATTAAAAAATACTTATCACTCCATTGCAATTGAATAGTATTTTCAAGGGTTGAACAGTTGCAACATGCAGTGTTAACTTCTGTCTCAGCGAAATTTGAGTGTGGTGGATGCGGTTGTGGGTGACACATCCATATTGGTCCAGTATTTTTCTTCGGTATGTATCAACAGAATCTGGAGAAGACTTATAAAAAGAAAACGAGACGAACTCAAACATATGTAAACTAGGTGGGCAGCAGATCAATAATGATTTTAGACCCCAAGTGTGTTTGGACGAAATACTTTTCAGATAAAATGGAGTCGATCTATTTTATCCACCATATGTTCATTAGGATGGCTCTCAAGGTAACAAACGAGCAAGTACTGCAACGAGAACATGTCATTGTGTTGCTGTACTGGTCACCTCATGTAGACGATCCACTGAAGACAGGGTGGCATTGCGACAGGTTTGAATATATTCCCATAGCGTTGCAATTATATTCGCGGACCACACTGGTGCCGCAAAGCTTAACACAGACCGACCTATCGCGTTATATGTGGTAAGCTACAAGCTGGGTCCCTAGGGAATTGATTACCATGTTCGTACATCTCAGCATGTCGCATGTAGCTGTGGCAAGCGCGAACCACGTGAACGTGTTGTCGAATATGACCCCTAGAATCTTGGGGTAGTTAGTGATCGGAATTCTGCTACCATAGACCATGACATTCAACTCAGTGCTCACCTCTGCAGTCCATGTAGTGAACACAGTGGCCGTAAATTTAGTAACGTATACCTATTTGCATATTCCTCTCGTGGAAAAAGGAGAAAGTTCAGTCAAATAGGAGTTCAGCCTTTCACAAAGGACATTAGGGAAGGTGTCAAACGCCAAGATCGTACAATCATATGCATGCGTTACGATCTCATGGCCCTCGGGAGGGATGGCATACAGGAGAGGTAAAGGTTAAACAGTTTTCGAGATATCACCCCACCTTGGGGAACTCCCGGTTTCACTTGGCTTGAACTTCTTGTTCCGGAATTCCTGATCATTCAGTGTAAATTCACCAAATGTGACTGAGGTCTTATCTTCCTTCTTCTCAGGGTTCGAGAGTGACTTACTCGTTACCCAGAATTCACTTATTCAGGCTCCAATGTTGCAACTCTTCAGTAGTGGAATTCTGTAACCTTTTCTTCGTTGCCCACAAAATCGGTAAAATTAAAACGCAAAATGATGAATGAAAAGTTGAAAAAAATTGACAACACTTTCGGTATCGGTACGGGTTAGCGACAACTTTATTTTGATCGGTAACTTATCAAAAAAATCGTTAATTGCCGAAATTATAAGCAAATAAAAATGTCCAGTTATCGGTAATTCTGTAGTAGTTAACTAGTTACAGAATCGCACTATAGATGGTTTATCCACCAGTTCCGCTTATGCTCACCCACCAACATGTGTTGGCTCGAGGAAGCTCATCACGTTCATTTGCTAATCCCGTCGCATCTGCTGGGAAATTTGGTCTAACTCTCTTTTGGAACGTCCTATTTGCTACCCGAACAGAGGCGCTGAACAGATCTCTGAAGCGGTGATTAGTCAACTTTCTGAAACTGGACCAATTAGTTTTCCCATGATTCAGAGGTGATGAAATCGGGCGGCCTGATGGTGGAGACAATTATCGGGAGATGGTCTGCCCCAAAAGAAACGACGGGTTTCCAGGTGATGTCATTTGTCAGACCAGATAGGGCTATTAATCTGCTCAGCCAGTAACCCCTCTGGTCATTTTCGAGGACCAAACCCCACAACATTTTACTGGTGTGGGTGAGACGCCTGCTTACCGGTGAAAATTATACAGATAAGTGATTTCTTCAAAAAAAAGCAATACAAAAGTGATCCAAGGCTGAGAAAAATCCTGCTTATTGGAAAATTCTCACAACGATTCGAACTGAGCGGACAAATTCCAGGAGAAAATTGCAGCGAAACTCCACTACTAAGAGAGTACTCTCTAGGATCCGCACTGAGGGAACATAGTATCAGAGAAAATTTGTAGGAAATAATTGAAAATATCACTCACATAGTTTCTCGGGGGTTTGTCAAGAATACTTAAAGAAAGGAAACCTCTCGGCGACCCGAACTAGGCAAAGAAAGGCTTCCTGGAGGTTTGTAGTGGAAACACCAATAGAGAATTTCTAACTTTAACATAGTCCATGTGATTCCGATTACAAAGATATATATTTTTCTTGGACAAATCCGTGCTTTTTGACGTAATAACCCAAAGCTCTAAAATTCCTAAGTTGACTAACTAAAATGACTGTCAAAATTACCAAAAATAAGATCCACTTCCAAAATGGATTATGTCAGTCAATTTCTCCAGGTACCTTTTCCGCAAAAGTTTAATAGCGTTGCGCTTTAATGGAGTTCAAGGACTTGAGATATGGGACCAAAAGTGTCCCAATATGATGAGAAAAATGTCTCAATTTGAAAAGTTTTTAGTGGTGTTTGTGGTCTTTGTTACAATGCCTATAATTTTATTCTCCATACTTCGCTCGATATTCTTGCAATAAAACAAGGATTTTTTGAGTAGACTGCTGATAGGGTCTGTCAGTGGAATAATTAGCAGCATGTGGAGTTACTTCGAAAAAACTCGAATTTTTAATTGAACCTCTTAAAAAGCTTCTTCACACAAAATTCCCCTATGCTATTTAAATGACTCATAACTGTATGTATGAGTGAGTGTACCTGACCATGGACAACATTTTTCGTATGAAGCTCTTCGTTTCAAATGCGGCAAACGAAAAATTTCCGCTTCATAGTGAGTAGGTATTAGGAAATACAAGTAATTCCAGGTTTTATTTTGTTTCTTAGCGCCGCTATTCGGCAGCATATATGATATCAGCTGTTTTGTTGACCATAAAGATACACAGCAAACAAATATATATTCGGGCCAGATAATCGCATGAGTAAACTTAAATAATTTAATTGTTGTTTTTGTCAGTGGGCAGCAGCAGCAGTAGCTGAGCTGAGCAGATTTTAAACTTCAAGTTTTTGGTTTTCTTGTTGATGTTGTTATTTACGACGATGTGGATGGTGGATTACTTCAGCATTTAGTTAATCCCCAAGTTATGTAATAATTCCAGTAGCTATTTTAAGATGACAGTCGGCAGCAGTAACAGCAGCACAACACAACAATGAAAAAAGTTTACTTTTACAATCACAGAGATGTAGACAGACAGCCAAACGTTGCCGTTGCTTGGACTAGGTGGTTTTCCATGCATAGCTGCCTGCAAATGTTGCAACTTGTATGACTGGCATGATGGTGTTTTGTTGGTTTGTGGCTGTTTGTTCACTATTGTTCGTTCAGGCTATAATGTTGTTGGAGTTTGCAAATTGAGATTTTCTTGGCAATTGCTATTTCCGCATCGTGATATAGTCCCCCAGACTTTTCACTTTCGCTTTTTTTCAGTTTATATTTTTCTCCTCTTAACGAGAGAGTGCAAAGAGCTGTGTTTAAGTTGATTATAAAGGAATTTTCAGTATTAAATGCCTTAATTATGGTATTTTTCTTTGTGAATAGATATGAGGGGATTACTGATTGTCTTGTCCTTTAATCAAAAGTTTGGTAAATATTTTTCAAACTGATTGGGTAGTTTTGGAAAAAAAAGGATTAAGATTTGTGTATGATTTTCACGCAACCACTAACACCTAAAATATAGCTTTGACAAGACTGAGTAGCAATAAAGATGATGTTATTAATCGTTGATTGCGCATCAGCTAACCTAAAATGTTTTGGGCTGGATTCTTGTCAACTGCGAAGATGGTGAAAAATATAATCGAAACGTTTACCGAGAACTAGTTCCAAGATTAACTTCGTGAATTGAAATCGAAGAGACATAAATATTTATTTTTTGGTATATTTAATTTAAAATAATAAAGAATGAGGGAACATAAATTGTAGTGTGGCTCTAGCATTCTTTAACGATTTTGAGACTCTTCCTTACCAAATTGAGTTAAAAATCGATTTTTTTCGACCGTTCTTATGACATGGTCTAGCGAACATAAACGTTGTGAATCTAAACTATGCAGATGCCATTGTACAACCGATGCAGTTCGTGGTTCATACAACGTATACATTCACGTCAACGCAGATTGGCCCGTAATTCTTTTTTTTTAAGAATTTTTCTTCCAAACACGCCAAGCACTGCTATATCTGCAAGTACCCAGTCTTCAATCATAAGATTAAGGTATAATTATATTTGCATTCCGTTTGTAACACGTCGAAATATGCGTCGGAGACCCTATAAAGTACATACATATGTATATTCTTGATGATCATAAAATTCTAAGTCGAAATAGCCACGTCCGTCCGTCTGAGCTTTATAATTGTACCGTCAGCCTTTCGGCTAGAAAAGGGTATATACACTTTGATACGACCAAAAATGTGCCTCATCGAAATAACGGTTTTAGACTCCAAGTATGTTTGGACGAAATTCGACAATTTGGGTATCGTAATATTTTGTCCAAACATAGTTTAAGTTCGAAGATGGGCAATATCGGTCTACTCCTTCGGGTACCTCCCCCACAAAAGTTCAAAATTTTTCTGTAAAATGGTGTGTGTGGAAGGGAGCGATCGATTTGGCTCAAACTTTGCACATCGTATTATTCCTTCGAAATATATATAAATATACGTTCGAATATGGCTAATATCGGTCCACTCCTTCGGGTACCTTCGACACAAAATTCGAATAGAGTGAAGTTTAAGAGCTCCTCTCGAATCATTTTGAATTTTTTTCAGTAGGTTGTCCTTGCGGCTCCCTTTACGACGGTACAAATTTTTATTGCGCAAGTCCATACTTCCTGAGATATTGGCCTAAAAGCTCCAAGAAACCCTGACTGCACCAAACCAAAATGGCAAATCCGCAAGGTAATTCTCGCGGGGAGTTTCTGATTGGTGTAGACTTTGCATTTCGTATTATTTCTTCCAGTCATGTGTCAGGTTGGAATATGGACTATATCGGTCCACTCTTTCGGTAAAGCTTTATAATTTGGTATAGAAGTTTTTATTACTCCTAGGATGTTGAAAATGGACCATTGGTATAGCTCCTATAGAACGAAACATCCAGATTTTTGGTATTTGAGGCTTTTAGCTTTATTATACAACTGAAATGGCTGAAATTTGGATTTAAACTTCGTTTGTCGGTGCAGATCCACCTTTAGGTGTGAGCCCCATAGAACGGTACCGCCCGATTTGCGGTATTTTCCAGATTTTAGCCGCATTATCTTACCGAAATAGCTAAAATTTGGTACATAGACTTGACTGCAGATATAAAATATCCCTTTTGCGCAACGAAATGACTGAAATTTGTTATATTGTCTTCTTTGGGGGCAAAAAATATTCCAGATTTGGCGGTAGAAGTGCACGTGTTGATATAGAACGGTACCTCCCGATTGTTTGTAGTTTTAAGGTTTCAGCCTTTTTAGCCCACCAAAGCAGCTTATATTTGGTACATTGTCATCGTTGGGGGTATAAAATATTCCCAACCGGAATTGTCGGTATAGTTACACTTTTTGATATAGCACCCATAGAACGATACTTAACTACATTTTACTTGTTTGTGTTTATGACGGTGCCGAGGTAGACGCAGTCTTTAACTACCTCAAAAATGTATGTAGGTATCAACGTACACAGTTGGTCCAAGTTCTGTGAAAGCATTGCGCGTCGATACCATCAACCTGGTCTTGAAAACGTTTACTGCCATACCCACTTTATTAGATTCTCTTTCGACTTTTTGAAAAGCATCGGTTACTTCTTTTACTGATCGTCTCATGATGTCAATGTTGTCGACATAAGCAAGTAACATGAGACTATTTGTGTATATTGTGTTATTTCGTTTAACGTAAAGAACCAAACGGCTACAAAATATTGCCCTAATGAAAAGGAAATTTCGCGAAAAGCTAGTGCCCAGGGGTAGTGGTGTAGAGTATCACAAGGTCGCCCCCCTTCGAACTATAGCCCTTTTTGACTTGTTTTAAATTTATCTTTTTTTTATTTTATTTGCCAATAACATCCAATTATTTCCTCTGTAGCCATCCCACTTTATGTTCCCATGAAAATTGTAAAATTTCAAAATCATTTATGCAAACATTTATTGTTTAATTAAAAATAATTTCAACAGTCGGTGTTAATTGCTCCATTTTTAATGTTTATTTGCAAACCGGAAAAACATACAACCAAAAACATAAAATTGTTAACCTGTATGTGTAAATAGTTGTGCAAATATTAAAAATAAATATAATATTGCATCTGCAGCGAATGAAAAAAAAAAATCCATTCAAATTTACAACCAAAATAATTATACTTCAGTTATAATCCATAGTCGGAAATGTTTCATATCTTTGTAGATGTGTGGAACACAAAACATAAAAAAAAACATTGTTCCACAACATCCCATACGGGACAAGGGAGACTTCTCTCATATCAATGAGTGCACCCCGATTCATATTAAGCTCAATGATATGGGACCTACTGTTTATCGCCGAGTCCGAACGGCGTGCCTTAAGACACCACTTGTAGAGAAGTTTTTCAAGGCTGAAATACTCAGGAAATGTCGCCAACATTACTGAGGGGTATTTTGCCACCGTTGAAAAATGTTTGATGTTGCCTGGCCGGGGAATCGAACCACTGACCTTCTGCGTGCAAGGCGAGCGTGCATACCATTGCACCACGGTGGCACCCAATGTGTGGATGTGTGGAACACACAATAATAAATATTTGTTCACAATGAGTGACGTTTATTTTGCGTAATATAGATATACCCCCCACACGAGACATGAATGAAATACGAAATTGACTTGCCTTATACTATACGGTACACGGTCAAGTAATCATAGAGGTTGTCAGAAGAATCAACGACTAAGGCTAACTTTTCACTGACTTAATAAAAGAATAAATTATAATACTTTGCTAGTAATTTACAAGTTTTAGTCGATAGCCTTGCTAGTGCTATTTTTTACATAACTTTATTGTATTATTACATGTATTATTACATATTTGAAAAAAATAACAAAAATAAATAAAATTTACACGTTTGTTCCAGGATGATTTTAGTGGAAGTCCTCTAATTTTTCCTTTAGGATTATAATCGTGTTTTAGACTTAATTTGTAGCAGTATGGTTTATCTCAGGGACTAAAGCTGAAAATACATTCAACGTTTCAGTTAAGTTGGGCGTCATTTCTGATAAAAGAATAAAGAAAAGTTCGATTTATTTGCCCTTGCTATTTTATTCTTTTATCAGAAATGACGCCCAACTTTACTGAAAGAAATTCGCTGTTTCCATAGGTTACTTTACCCCACGCTTAACAGACTTTTTGTCAACTTCCCATCGTTGCCTAATGAAAATTGCCAAAACCACACAAAACCTTTATAAAACAGTTGAATTTTTTGGTCATTTATAACAATTTATGTCCCAAAACAGGGTTGCATGTCGTAGTATATTGTTTCAGTGATATTTTATAATGGCGTAAAATTAAGCGAATTTTAGCAAATAAATGACGCAAAACTCTAAAACCACAGTTTTTTCTGATTTAAACATTGACCGCTTCACTGTGAGTCCTTTGGTCCATTGTGTTCATCCTGGATAGATTTGAATATGATAATGAGAAGTAGAGTTGGGTAATGCAGAACTGAAAGAGAGTATAAAACAAGTAAAAAAGTAGCAGTCGGCTTTGCGACAGAGATATACCCTCAGCCTTTGTGAATTGAAACATTCATCTACGGACAGATCGAATGTATTTAGGGTCTTTTCAGAATTTTGAGGCCCTTCTTGAACATTACTGAAAAAATGTGGATTAGGATTAAAGTTCAAAAGTTTTGCAGAGGAGGTACCTGAAGGAGTGGACCGACATAGTCCATTATGAAGGTGGATCTTATTTTGGGAGTTATATCTTTTCGATAGATGTCGCACCCACTAGTCATTTCAGTGGGTCATCGTATAACATTTGGACCAGTATGCCAGGAAGCATGAACTTGTCCACGGAAAACATAGTATCGCTGTAAACAGGACCACAACGAATAGCATCGGTATACATTTCTAAAGGATCTTCGAACAGACCATAAACTGCGCTTAAATAAAAATGTTGAATTTTTGCAGGGAAGGTACCTTAAGGAGAGGACCAATATGGGCCATTTTAGAAGGTAAATTTGGACAAAACATTAGAAGATCCAAAGTTTGGACCAAATTGGTTACCCCGTTCAAGAAAGTGTATCGTGCATACGATTTTATTGAAATTTTTTAAATTTTGGGGGTTAGTACTAGAAGTTTTGGACCGGTATTGCCCATCTTCGAACTGAAACTATGTTTGGACAAAATATGTCGATGGCCAAATTTCCGACCAAATCGGTTGACCAGTTCGAGTGCTAAAGTGCGCTCCAGCCACTGGGGTTTTTTTTTACAACTTTCAGGCTATTTTGTCAGGAAGTATGGGCTTGCCCCTGATGAAACTTGTACCGTCGTATGGGGGCAGTGAATACAAGTTGTTACAACAAAAATCAAAGCGATTCGAGAGCAGGTCCTAAACTGAAATTATCCGAAATTTTGTGTGGGAGGTACCCGAAGGTGTGAACCGATTGAGTACATATTGAAACCTCATCTAAGTCTGGTAGAAATTTCAGGATGTGTAAAGCATGGACTTTATCGATTACTCCCTTCAAGAGTTATCGTGCGCATAAATTTTCCGAACATTTTCGAGCTTTAGTGGGGGAGGTACCCGAAGGAGTGGACCGATATCGCCCATCATCGAACTTAAACTAAGTTTAGGCAAAATATTACGAAAGCCACTTTTTGAATCGAATCGGTTGATCCGTTCGAGAGTTATTGTGCGCACCAGCCAGTCAAACAGACGGACGGACATGGCTAAATCAACTCCAAACTGTCGGAAACACATTTCGTCCAAAGATGCTTGGGGTCTAAAACCATTATTTCGTTGAGGCACATTTTGCCCGTATGAAAGTGTACAGTTCAAAAAGTAATCTGCAATGCACCTCAAGGTAAATCTCACGAAATTTGCCGATTTAATAGAACATCAGTCACGGGTGCCACCGTGGTGCAATAGTATGCACACTCGCCTTGAACGCTGAAGGTTGTGGGTTCGATTTCCCGGCCATTCAACATCAAACTTTCAACGGTGGCAAAATATAGGCGACATTTCCTGAATATTTGAGCCATGTAAAACATCTCTATATGTGGTGTCTCAAGACACGCCGTTCGGACTCGGCGACAAACAGTAGGCCCCATATCATTGAGCTAATATAAATCGGGGTGCACTCATTGATAGGAGGGAAATCACCCCTGTCCCGTCTGGGACAAACAAATTTATAAATTGGCATATCGATCGACATAGAGATATCTCATATATCATACAAATCAGTTTTGCACTCAAGGATAGCTCGCGAGTTAATGGTCTAAGACTGGATAGCCTTAATTCCCCGATTATCGACATATATAGTCAAGAGTCCTGTCGGACTTGTTTTAAGTCCACTAGCCAACTCTCTTGCTTTCCATATAACAATAATCTTTACTTGAAAGACGCTACAACTTTAGTTAACCTTTTATAAGCAAGTTTTTAATTAGTGCATTTTCGCTGTAGACACCGTCGCCAGTGCCTTCCCCTCTCTTGGATCCATCTGCATGATGGGAGTTACCTTCAGCCCAAATGAAGGGCATATAATAGGGACTACTGTCTGGATATCATTTAAGTTTAAGACCTTCACGTGAACAAACAGCGAAGCTCGCCACGTTCCTGACTCTCGGAGTCGAAAAGCCCTCCTCGCAACTTGGAACGGGACCAGAATATCCATAGATTGGAGATTCAGGATTACGTTCAAAGCAGCCTGAAAGATGCTTATGATTGCTCTGGTGATTAGAAATAACGCAGTCCTTTGCACACCAAATAGTTTGGACAGTAGTGGCGTTTGACCACACTTTTGCCAATGGAGTTCTTGCGGGAGTAGAGTGCTCCCATGCCTGCTATTCCTTTTCCATGTCATGGGACAATGCAACTCCCTTTAAACTGTTGACAGGAAATCGGGAAGTTTGCGTTTCCTGGTGAATAGTACAAGTTCCGCCGTTTTAGGGTTACACTAAGAAAAATTCACGAGCCTAGGTGAACTGTTGTACCAGAGCACCTTGCAAAAAGTCAAACTGTATACATATGTTCCCATATCAATGAGTGCACCTCGATAGTAGCTCAATGATAAAACATTCTTACTGAATTGATAAGGAAATATCGCTGAGGGGTACCCAAAGTCAGACAAGGTTGGTAAAAATTTACCACTATTAGTACTACTGCATTTACAGCCACCACCTTCGTTTTCAGTTGGCCGAGAGAACTTCCCCCTGTGGTGTACCACTGTTAACAGTTTTCCTCTCGGAACTCCCTCCTCGAATGTATGATCCTGATTTTCAGCATCTCATCAATGCATTCCACTAAAATGGAGGAAATGTTTGTGTTGCTGAAGGCGGTTTGGAACATAACATTATTGAAACCCCGATCTATGCCGAGTAAGGTCGACAAAGTAAAGTTTGAATTTTCCATATTCTTGGTAACGTAAGACGGATTCTACCTACTCACCCTTGATGCAAACGTGCTGAGATTTAACGACGTTTTTAGAATCCACTTTTGACCTAATTTCATGATCCTGTAGCCTTTCCATTGTCTTCAACAGAAAAGAAGAAAGACTAATTGGTCTATAGTAATTGGGTTATATATGACTTGGTTTCCCCGCTTTGTGGATGTTGGTCACCTTTACCTCTTTCAGGCATTAAAAATCTCTATCAGGATATTATCGTCTGTCCCGCAACTTTCAGAAGCAAAGCCATTTGCGTCCAAGCTATTTGTAAGGCAGAAAACTGTTATTCGCGACTGAAACCTTGGGAGGCTGGTTAATATATCTATATCAGGTGTTCATCTTTTTCAGTGCGGGATTGTTTATGGCTTGGTGCATCAATATCCATGTAATCGGGGAAGTGAACCCCTGATAGTATATCCAGAGTCTCTAGTCCAGAGTTAGTCCACGTATTACGTTGAGCGTTGGGAAGTTACTCAATCAATACTGAGTTTCGTCTTACTGACTTTGTTATATGATTTCCTAGCTGCTTTACGGAGAGTAGCTAACTTTTTGGTGGAAAACCGGGTGAGATTTACTACACACGAGCGTTTCAAACTTTGCAAAAAGAAGGTTTGCTCGACAATACTATGTAGCAATACTGTGTAGCATATGTTTGGGTCCTGCAAACAAATATATGTGTGGGTGCAAACAAATTATATGTTTGGGTGCAAACAAATACAAACCCAAAAAGCCACAAAAAAAAACATGCACCAGGTGACGCTTCCGAGAGCAAGGGAGCGTAAATGGCAATGTGAAACACATTGAAATGTATTGTCACTTGCTTCCTAACATATATACACATTTATAAATGGTGGTGTTTTTTATTGAAGGGCATAGCAAAACCAAAAGCAACAAAGACATAAAAAATATGTTGGTACCCAAACATATAAAATTGAGATATATTACAAAATGTTGCAAACATATATTTGTTTGGACACAAACAAGTTATGTTTGGATCCAAACATGTATTTGTTTCAAATCAGTCCCAAACAAATATTTGTTTGGGTCCAAACATATTTCTAACATATATTTTTCTGCGTGTACATATTCTAGATGAACATAAAATTCTAAATAGTCATGTCCGTATGTCCGTCTGTCTGTTGAAATCGAGACACAGGTCGCAGTTTTTAAGATAGAGCTTTATAATTTTGTATAGAAGTTTCTTATATGGATATCGGTCCTCGGTTTGATATAGCCCCATAGAACGGTACCTCCCGATTTTCGGTATTTTGAATGTTTTAGCCTCATTATAACACAGAAATGGTAGTCTTCGTTAGGGGTATAAAACTTTATATCGGATATTTTCCGGTATAAGCCCACGCCTTCATATAGCCCCCATAGAACGGTTCCTCCCGATTTTCGGTAATTTGAAGTTTGTGGTCTCAATTTCCCACCGAAAACTTTCTACCTGATACTTGTCGGTATAGGTTCACGTCCCTATTTCCGGTATTTCCAAAGTTTTAGCCTCAATGTCCCACCGAAATTAATGACATTTGGTATTTAGTGTTCGTTGGGGGTATATAACTTTACACCTTAAATTTATCGGTATAGATCCACGTCTACATATAGCCTCCATAGAATGGTATCTCCCGATTTTCGGTATTTTCAAGGTTTTAGCCGCAATATCCACCGAAATGGCTAAAATTTGGTATTTAGTCTTCGTTGGGGCAATAAAACTTTCCACCTGAAATTTGTCGGTATAAGTCGACATCTTCAGATATTTTGAGGTTGTGGTATCAAATCCTACCGAAATGGCTTTAATTTGGTTTTAGCCTTCATTGGGGGTATACAACTTTCCATCTGAAATTTTTCGGTATAAGTTCAGGTCTTTATTTAGCCCTCGTAAAACGATACCTCCAGATTTTCGGTATTTTGAAGGTTGTGGCCTCAATATCTCACCGAAATGGCTTAAATTTGGTATTTAGTCATTGGCGTTATAAAACTATCAATCTGAAATTTTTCGGTATGTAGCCTATCAATGAAAGAGAATAGTTACTTTTATTTTTATTTTTCAATATAATCTCCTGAAACTTCAATACACTTAGTCCAACGCTTTTCTAGCAATTCTATCCCTTGATAAAAATAGTTTTCCTCAAGGTCTTCAAAATAGTGGTTTACAACTGTAATTGCATCTTCATTTGAGGTAAAACGCTTGTCAGCAAGGAATTTTTTAGATTTGGGAACAAGTAAAAGTCACTGGGAGCTAAATCAGGAGAATAAGGTGGGTGGTCAAGCAACTAGTACTTTAATTCGTTGATTTTAGCCATTGTTAAAACACTCTTGTGCGCTGGTGCGTTGTCCAGGACGTTTTTCTCGAATTTGTACATTTAATTGATCCAAAAGGTTGCAATAGTACTCTGAATTTATTGTTTTACCCTTTTGCAGATAGTCAATCAATAAAATACCTTTGAAGTCCCAAAAAACCGTTGCCATAACCTTACCAGCCGATTGAATTGTTTTTGCCTTCTTTGGGGCACTTCCTCCAGCTTCAGTCCATTGTTTGGATTGTTCTTTTGTCTCTGGAGTATAGTGGTGGATCCATTTCTCATCAACAGTTATGAAACGACGCTTAAAATCCATTTTATTTCGCTTAAAACGATCCAAACAAGCTTGAGACATGTTCATTCTTATGCGTTTTTGATCGACTGTTAACAAACGCGGCACCCATCTTGCAGAAAGCTTTTTCATCTGTAGTTCTTCATGCAAAATTAAATGGACTCGATCATTTGAGATGCCCATGATATTAGCAATTTCACGCACTTTTATTCGTCGATCATTTAATACCATATCATGCACTTTGGCTACAATTTCTGTTTATTTATTTATTTATTTCGGTCTATGGAACATAATTTCCTTACAGACTATGATTTAAAGAATATAAATATTTACAAAAAAAGAAAAACATATTTTTAATCAAATTTAGTTAAAAAATATAATTTAAAATTATCTTTTGAAATGCTGAATTCTATACACTGGATAAATTCCTTTTGGTATTTCATGTTAATGGAATTGATAAAACAAAAAGCCCGTGTTAATGGGCTATGATTAGCATAGTTAACGCGGTGTAGGCAAACGTTAAACACATCGGTATATCTCATTTGCCTAGGTGGTACATAAAGCGGTATACGCGATATTAATTCTGGAGAATCAATTGAATCATTAATCAAATCAAAAACAAAGAGAGCCGAATTAATTTTTCTACGATGCTCAAGAGTTTGTAATCCCAAAAACAAACAGTTAGAAATGTATGTGGAATGACAAATGGAAGGAAAAGATTTTAAAGCATGTTTAAAAATAATCGTTGAATTCTTTCTACGCGGGAGGTATGGGATATACCATGTGGATCCCAAATAATTGAAGCATATTCAACTCTAGATCTCACAAAAGCTGTGTAAATAACTTTTAGAGTGCAGGGATCAGTAAAGTCATTACAATTTCTCTTAATAAATGCTAACATTTTATAAGCTTTCGGAAGCATGTAATCGATATGAGGCACAAACGACATGGCTGAATCGAAAACAACCCCAAGATCACGAATAGTTTCAACTGTCGTCAATGTATGTTCACCAAGTTTAAAGCGGTATGAAATAGGATGATGGGATTTGTTATATGATATGTGAAAACATTTAGAGATATTTAAAGGTATTCTATTCGAAATGCACCAATTGTATAGATTATCAAGATCAGCCTGCAGATAAACTGCATCCAATAATGAATCTACTTTCGAAAAAATCTTAAGATCGTCTGCGTAAAGCAGGAATTGGGATCTAAAGAAACAAGAAGAAATATCATTAATGAACAAATTGAAGAACAAGGGACCTAATACGCTCCCCTGTGGAACACCAGATGTTTGAACATATGGTGTAGAAATGAAATCAGCAATCCTTACTCTACATATTCTATTTGATAAGTAGGAATCAATCCATTGTAAAAAAGATGAGTGGAAGCCTAAACATTGTAATTTGTATATTAATATCGAATGTGACACTTTATCAAAAGCTTTGGAGAAGCCCGTATATATTGTCTCAACTTGGCTTTTATGCATATGCATATGAAGGAGCACTTTCACCTAACACATTCACCATATCATTATGAATTTCTTGTCCCGATAAACCTTTTTTATGTAAATATTTAATTTAATTTAATGACAGCACGCATTTCTAATTTCTCCATTATAAAAAAAATTGCGGATGCGTCTTTTTTGAACACCTGTGTCTATATGAAGGAGTTGCCAGATCGAAAAAATTTAACATGTGTTCATAACAGAAATGGAAGTTTCCAAAACACTTAACTTTTTTCTGTTTATACAGCGCGTTTTGTGCTAGGCTAAGAAGTTTCCGAACTGCCCTCGTATAGCCTTCCTAGAACGGTACATCCCGATTTTAGGTATTTTCAAGGTTTTAGCCTCAATATAAATTTTGTATTTAGTCCTCGTTTAGGGTATACATCTTTCCGCCTAAAATTTGTCTGTATAGGTCCCCGTCTTCATATAGCCCCTATAGAGCGGTACTTCCTAATTTCCGGTATTTTGAAGGTATTGGCATCAATATCCCAACGAAAAGGCCGAAATTTTGTGTTTAGTATTCGTTGGTGGTATAAAACTTTCCACCAGAAATTTGTGGGTATAGGTTTTCATGTAGCCCTCATAGAACCGCACTCACGGCGGGTAGAAAACCTTCACACAGAACATTTTTAGTATAAAGAGATTACCATCAGTTAAAATATTATTCTCTTCCAAGGAATTAGAATTAAAATAGATGAAGAGCTTAGTAGTTACTAATTATTTATATTTACTTCAATACTGTTCGTGGTGGAGGCTATAAAAAGTTTGGCCCGGCCGAACTTAACGTCTTTCTTAATTGTTTTCGTTCTTATAGTTTTTATACCCTCAGCCTTTAGGCTAAAGAGGGTATATACACTTTGATACGATGAAAATGTGCCTCATCGAAATAATGGTTTTAGACCCCAAGTATGTTTGGACGAAATGTGTTTCAGACAATTTGGAGTCGATCTAGCCATGTCCGTCCGTCTGTCTGTCTGTCTGTCCTGCTGGCTGGAGCGCACGATAACTCTCGAACGGATGAACCGATTCGGTTATAATTTTGGCTTTCGTATTATTTTGCCCAAACTTAGTTTAAGTTCGAAGATGGGATATATCGGTCCACTCCTTCCGGTACCTCCCACACAAAAGTTCGAAAATGTTCGGAAAATTTGTGCGCACGATAACTCTTGAAGGGAGTAACCGATTTGGTTTATACTTTCCACATCCTGAAATGTGTACCAGACTTAGATAAGGTTTCAATATGGACTCAATCGGTCCGCACCTTCGGGTACCTCCCACACAAAATTTCGGAAAAGTACAGTTTAGGACCTGTTCACGAATCGCTTTGATTTTTGTTGCAGTAACTTCTATTCACTGTCCTCTATACGACAGTACAAGTTTCATCAGGGGCAAGTCCATCCTTCCTGAGAAAATAGCCTGAAAGAAAGGTTGGAGCGCAAGATAACTCTTAAACGGATCTGCCGATTCGTCTAAAATTTGACCTTCGTAATATTTTGTCCAAACTTAATTTAAGTTCGAAGAAAAGCCATATCAGTCTACTCATTCAGGTACCTCCCCCCAACAGTTCAAAAATGTTCGGAAAAATTCTGCGCATGATAACTCTTGATGGTAGTGACCGCTTTGGTCCATGCTTTACTCATCTCAGTATATCTACCAAATATATATCAGGTTCGAATATGGACTACATTTGTCCACTCTTTCGGGTGCCTCTCAAACAATATTTTGGATAAGTTCACTTTAAGGACTGCTCTGGAATCAATTTGATTTTTGTTGAAGCGACTTGTAGGTCCACTCCTTCCGGTACCTCCCGCACAAAAATCGATAATATTAGCTAAAATAGTACACGCGATATTTGTCGGTTCATACGCTTAAAATTTTCAAAACCCCTTAAATATACACGTTTTTGAAAAAAGTGTTTCAATTAATACAGGCTGAGGGTATATCTCTGTCGGCAAAGCCGACTGATCCTTTTTTACTTGTTTTATTTTAAGTTCACTCCAATAGTTCGATATTTGTTTTTGTCGTTTCCTAAACTACAGCCATACCAAGTTTTCTCTAAAAAGAAAGTCTTTTAGTCCTCTTAGTTCCAATGAGTACCATACTTCCAATAATACAAATCTAGTTTCGAACTAAATTTTTGATTAATGACAAATGTCTACTGATTATTTACAGTATGAAATAATTATAATTTGTCAGCGGGGTACTGTAATATGCCAACAATCAGTTATTCGTAAATATCAATTTACGTACACAATTGTTGGCATTTCTTCATTTTAGTTCAATTCATTTCGCTTTTGTTTATTTTTAACTTGTTTTAGTGAGTTTTTTTGTTTTTGTTGGTTTGTTGTGGTAGGTAGGTAGTAGGGTGAGGAGGAGGCAATGTTTTCATTTAATGAATGTTTTTGCTGTCGTTGTTTTTATTAGTTTAACATATTCCACGAATTTTTGGGCGAGTATATTATGATATAACCGTTAAGACAATCAGCGAGCGAGCAAACCAACCAACCCATCATTGGCATGGCACCAAAAAGGGCTACAACTTTTTTTCTGGACGTGTATTATTTTGTTTTTTTTTTCGACAGACAGACAGACATTTTAAGTTACTCATCGGTATGTGGTGAAGTGTGTCAAGAAGATAACCCTCAAAAAACCATGCAGGCATTCACTCGTTTAAGTGGATTTTTATTTGTTCACCTGAAATGGATTCAAGGTCAGGTGGTTTTTGGTAGATTTTTGTTTAGTTTTGTTATTGTTTGTGGGGAGTGCATCATGGATGGGGAAAGGAATACCAATTTATATTAATTTGTGCTCATTTACCATGGAAAATGGTTTACATGTTCGGTTAAATTATCGTCGTATCTACCTTCAACAATCGCAAGTAAAGTTGCTTTTTTTTTTTCTTAAAGAAGGCAGCCAGCCACCAGCACTCATCTGAAGCAGTAACCACAAAATTAAACAATGAACTGATCTTAAAATGAAGTCATTAATTTGTTATTTTTGTTATGGAATTTTTGTCACTTTCACCTAAATTGTGCAGATGACGATGATGGTTGTTTTGTGTAGCCGAAGTGGAATTTAATGGCCTGCAATTAAATGAACAACAAGATGTGCGATAATTTCAGACTCAGCTGCTCTTAATTATGCAAAATATCACATCAAAAATGAAAATCTTAAAGATGGCAGAATATTGAATTTCGTGTAAACAGGCCAATTTTCTTTTTGTCGTGTAACAGTAAAAATATTTTAGGAGATTTTAAGTAGGTTAAGAGTGACTTTATTTTGTCTGATAAAGAGAAACAAGTCAAAGAAATTTTATTGATTTTAAACAAATAAAGGAGTATTTTTGAGCTGGAGGTCATTACTACACATACAAAGGTACACTATGCTCATTTTGTAGATACGAGTATACCCTGAAAATGCAATGGAAACGGTTGCGAAATATTGGTAACAACATACAATAAATAAAGCCCAAATAATGAATAAAAATAGTAATTTTTAAAATAAGAAAAATATATCAACACTATTGGTCTGTTCCAGTACTGCAAGAATCTACTCATTTTTACTATTTCTTTCGATAACATAAAGGAAAAAATGTTATCGTAATAAAAAGTAGTAGCTTCTTGCAGGTTCTGGAACAGAGCAAAGGGTATATTTTTATGAATATGGAATTTCATTAGATAAAAAACGGATCCTACACAAATTCGTAAAAATCGGATCGTATTTTGGCATTGCTATATGGCTCAAAATACCAAAAATCGCCCCAAATATGCATATTGGAGCTAAATCAAAATCCGATCCGATTTTCAAAAATTTTTGTAGGATTCGTTTTTTAGCCACAGCAATGAACTGGTAAAGTTTTTTTCATCGATTGGACCATAATCGCGGCCTTTAGAGAATTTTCGTAAAAATGCAACATTGGCCCCATACAAATTACTATGAAAGCAAAGATTGCAATGTTGGCACGGGTTAGGGGGTAGGCGTTTCAAAAATTGTCTTTTTGAGCCGCCCTACACATGTCGGAAGAATATATTGGCAACGGCGGTGCAGGACACAAAGCTCAACAACAACTGCAGCTTTCAGCGTTGTGATGGTTATAATATACTGAGGAAGAATAGCGCCAGAATTAGAGCTTGGGGATTAGCATTCATATATTTCACCAGTCTGTTCAATACAGACCTATCTCGCTTGAGCCTGGCCCAAATTTCCCAGCAGAGTCGACGGGATTAGCAAATGAGCGTGATGAGCCTCGTCGTGCAACCCCAGTGACCCCAGACCCCTTGGAAAGTTTACAGCTTGGTCGGTGAGTATAAGGGGATCACACATAGTTAAATCATCGAGAGAGTTGTAACATTGTAGTCAGAATAAGTGAATTGTGCGTAACGGTTAAGTCGCTCTCGAACCCTGTAAAGAAGGAATATTGGACCCCAGTCACTTTTGGTGACGTTACGCTGACTGATCCGAAAAAGTGTTATTTCAATGGGCAATTTGTCGATCATCCCCTTAGTGACAGGGCGAAGAGAAGAGTATTACGTCGTATCAGATCTCTTCCTGCCGAGGATGAACCAGCAATGGATGATGTTACGAATGTCATCAGGAACGCTAAATAATGTGCCGGGAGTCGAGTATCTCACTAAAGTTTTTAACCACCCACATCGTTCCCGAAGTCTGGATATTGGGCAGGGTGGTCCCGCTACTGAAGCCTGGCAAGGATGCCAACAAAGGTGAATCATACATACTGACTTAGCTTTTGCCGCCCGTATCAAAGTCCCTTAAGGCTTTAGTCCTCCCAGCGTCAGAAATAGCTATCCAGATGTCTATCTTTAGCATGGGATCGGTAAGCAGCACAGCACGACAGTAGCGCTGCACACCCTCTCCACATATGTATATTAGACGCGGACTCACTCAACCAGAGAAAGATGTGTGATAGAACTGTGATGGTGGCGCTTGACTCATGAAAAGCCTTTGATACTCTGAAGTACTCCACGCTGTTTGTTGACATCGAGCAGACAACCCTGTATTCAGTCCCCTCCAGACGGCATTGATATGGTAACGTTACTTTCCCTAATGTCATTTGTGAAAGCCTATCCACGCAAGGAATATGCAAATATTCGCCACTAAATCTACGGCAACTCTGTTCACCACATGGACGGCACATTTGAGAACAGAGTTGAATGTCATGCATGGTTGACCGTAGCATAATTCAGGTCACAAAATACCCGAAGAGGGGTCACATTTGACAGCATGTTCATGTCGTCCGCGCATGCCACAGCTGTCTGCGACAAGCTGAGATGTAGGAACAAGGTTCTCAAGTCCCAACACTTGGGGTGCAGATAATGAACCCTTGTTGACCACATATAACGCGATAGATCAGTCTGTGGTAAGCTGCGCTGCGCCAGTATGGTCCGTGAACATAAGTGCGACCCGATGTGAACATATTCATACCGCCATGAGAACTGCAACATGTCTTCAGTGGACCATCTACATAAGGAGACAGTACAACAACACAATGGCATGCTTTCGTTGCAATACTTGCTCGGGTGTTACCGCTGGAGCCATCCTAATCACCATATGGGGATATGACCACCATCCACACCCAGGCATCTCAGAAGGGATCTTCATGATGTAAAAAGAGGGGTCCAAAGCTACAAAACAGAACCCCTATATCAACATGCCTGTCAAGCAGGTTTAAATAGCATTCACATGGATACAGTCGCAGATGCCATAAACAACTATCGTGTGAATGCGCTCCTCGGAGAGCATCCCCCATTCATCGCAGCAAACAGAACAGTTTTGGCTCAACTACGCTCGGCAATAAAATCGCTTAGAACCAGTCGATTATCACCTTCCACAGTGGCCTAATATAAGGCGAAGAACGCAGGAAATAGCTATTAATCGACGGCATATACACATTTAGTATGGGTCACTAGAGTCGATCTTAAGCGAGATATGTCTGTACTGGTCAGACATTGCAAGTCCATCACCTCCACTTCTCGTACGATCCAAGCGAAGTATGTTGTATCCATCACAACTCCGCAGACTTCAGTTATTGTTTAGCTTTGTTTTCAAATCGCCACTTCTCCGACTCATAAAATTCACAATATCATTGATCTCGGCGAGAAGACCGTCGCAGTTAAACTGCATTGCGTAAAGCTGATTGCGGCGGAGTTTCACAATCCCATGACGAAGACTTGGCGCTTCTCGAAGCAACATAATGCCTATCGTTATACTCCCTCAGGAAGGTCAGGCCTAAATAATTCTTGAAATGTATCCATTCAAGGCATATGTTGCATCTGACCGACACCAACCTATGGTGGATGAGACTGTGTCAAAAGGAGCAAAACCATAGTCCAGGGCTACACTCAATTCCGGCACGAATCAGAAAATACCGGAGCAGACATTCCGAAACATACCGTTCCCTAAATACAAATAAAGACAAGCACAAACATGTAGTTATTGGGGTGAAGCCCTTGGTCAAGGTAATGTTTTCTCGGCTCAATCTGGTACACCGTCACAGAATTGATCTGATGTTGATGTTCTTGTTGGGGAAAAGAAGTGCCGAGACTTCTGTTTTTTCTTAAAATTAAATATTTAAATCTAAATATTAAATTTAAAAAATTTGGTCACTACTGCTATTAATCTGATCTCTCCAGTCCCCTCAAACTTCTTTAATTTTGTCATATATTTTAACAAATCTCTTTTCTCCCTTTGCAGGCCTACTATCCGCCATTATAGTACAACGGACGACGGCCATGGAAGAAGACGAGAACTATGAACCGCGGCATTTAACCAACGACCAATGTAAGTATTGACTCAATTAGATGTTCAGCATCCCCCAACATAACAAACAAGTATCGATTCATAACTACTTTTAAGGCAGCGTCCTTTTTCCAGTCTCAATCGGATTCACCGTTTTCTAGACCCCTATCCCCACCAGCCTATGCGATACGGACAGGGCGTGGCAAGGATTTGAAAATACCGGCCGATGATTCAAGGTCCGAATCGGATAGCAGTACGAGTGATTTCTTTGATGAGGATGATGAAGAAGCTTCGGGCGAGTACTATGATGAAAGTGAGGAGAGTGGTAGTGCCTCTAGTGCTAGTGAAAGTGATGAATCACAAAGCCGCGGCCTTTTGTCCCCGTCAACCTTTCATCGGATCTCCGAAACATTGGGAGCTTTAAACACGGTGGGTCATTTATTGGTAGATATGACGCGAGGAGGTCAGGATAGTGGTGCACAGGGTTCTCTTAGCATCACCACCACTACCTCAAGTACCACAACAACAACAACGACCACCACCACAACAGAAAGAACGCCAAATGAAAGTGATAATTCAGCCAAATTGTTTTCGGGTTCAACACTGGAGAATAGCATTGATTCGGTGAAAAGTTCATCTTCGGTACAAGTAGCCGACAAACGAATTGGTCAAGAGGAACCAATTAACAAACCCATGTTTGTCGAGAACAAGGAAGTAAAAAAGAAGCGTAAGAAGAAGAAGAATAAGAACAAAACTAAAAAACCAAATGGCGAATCTCTGCAAAATTCCACAACGTTGACTTTGACTAAAATTTCCACCACTTTAAGACCCACCACCACAACAACTTTGGCCAGTGTTGAACAGTCGGGTGTGTTCAGTGATGAACGAGAAACAGCAAAAGATGTTGAAAACCGCTGTAAAACCCCCAGTGGACGGCCGGGACGTTGTGAAGATCTAAGCAGCTGTCCAGCTTTACTTTTAAATTTAAGCAGTCTTAGAGAATCGCTGTGTTTCAAGAGCCTATTTGTACCTGGTGTCTGTTGTCCCCTACCCGAAACATCAACCGTCCTGACAACTCAAAGACCGTTGAAGTTAACTACAAAAGCTCCCACCACCACGACAACAACAACTACTACAAAACGCCCTCATCGCCCATCATCGACAAATTTGATTTTGAGGCCACAAAGTAAACCCACAACTACAACGACCACCACTACAACAACAACAGCAAATCCTTTGGATTCAAACGATTTGGAACTATTGGCGAACAATAATATTGTGGATCCCGAAGATTGTGGTCAACAAGAATATTCTACTGGTCGTATTGTGGGTGGTGTAGAATCGCCGAACGGTCAGTGGCCATGGATGGCAGCTATCTTCTTACATGGTCCCAAACGTACAGAATTCTGGTGTGGTGGTTCCTTAATTGGTTCGCGGTATATTCTAACAGCTGCTCATTGCACGAGAGATTCGAGACAAAAACCGTAAGTAACAAAAATGTGAAATGAGAGAATTGAAGAAAAATGTGGCTAAATAATATTTGGAAATTTTCTATTACAGATTTGCTGCCCGTCAATTCACAGTACGTCTTGGAGACATTGATCTGTCGACAGATGCTGAACCTTCAGCGCCAGTAACTTTTGGTGTTAAAGAAGTTCGAGCTCATGAAAGGTAAGAAGTGCATAAATGAGATTTCGATAACTAATTTGGAGTCGATTTAGCTCTGTCCCCCATCCGTTTGTCTGGCTGATGCCCATGATAACTCTAAAGAATAAATCGATGTGGTTCCACCTCGCAATATTTTGTCCAAACTTAGATCAAGTTCGTAGATATGGAAGATACCACTTCACTCCTTCGGGTACCTCCCCTACAAAAGTTCTAAAATGTTTTCGGTAATGTGAGAGTAACCGATTTGGGCATTTGTATATCTTTTTTTTCTTCCAGACTTAGATCAGGTGCTATACCGGTCAACACATTCTTCTTCCCACAAAAAATTTTCGCAAAAATACAGTTTAAGAACATGATTCGGATAATTTTGAATTGTTTCCAAGAGCTTTTCTTCCCAGTCATTATTACCCAGCCGGCACAAACTAAAATGACCGATGAGACAATCCGACGACGGTGGGATCTATATAGCGGACCGGAAGGCCTATTTCAGATTCTTTTGATTATTGCGGGTATAGGGAGTAGCCCCGGACCATGGTTTTGCTCCATTTGTCACCGTCCATCCACCATAGGTCAGGGTCATGAAACGGATGCCGTGAATGGGTATATTTCAGTAATTGTTCAGGCCAGGTCTTCCTGAGTATGTATAGCGATAAGGATTATGTTGCATCATGCTGCGCCAACTTCATCCCCAGTGAGTCTTCGTCATCAGATTCGTCATGAAACTCGCCTGCAATCTCCCCGGTAGCAGTACCAGCAAGAGTCACTAACATCCTAGTATTAGTGTTCCATTTCCTGACATTTCTGCAGTCGAACTGTTGCGGTTGTGGTCTACCTATCTTACTTGAACTCGACACTAGTCACCCATACTTGGAGGGTAGCGGTCAAGTGTGGACCGTCGAGAGAGAACAGCTGTGTGTCCCGTAAATTAACAGCTGAATCCCGCGTTATTCGCCTGACATCAGACCGCTGCTGGAAGGTGGCAACCGGCTATTCCTAGGAGATTTTATTGTGCATCATGAGTAGACAGTGGAATTTTATGCAACCCCTATTTTTGGCCCGATTCATGTCAAATTTTGGGACTGGGCATATTTTTGGCTTCTGATTACATTGCAATTTTGCATATGCAAAATTTATGAATTTCTAATGCAACAAATATTTCAATAATAGGTACAAAAATGTTTGTGTGTAAAATTTTTTTCTGTTTTAAATTCTCTTCAGAAAAGTCAGTAAAATAGAGAAATGTATAACCACAGCCACAACCTTCAAAATACCGATAATCAGGAGGTATCGTTCTATGGGGGCTATATGAAGGCCTGAACCTAAACCGACAAATTTTAGGTGGAAAGTTTTTTACCCCCAAGGAAGACTTAATACCAAATTTCAACCAAATTTCAGGTACCGTTCTATGGGGGCTATATGAAGACGTGCACCTATACCGACAAATTTCAGGTGGAACGTTTCATACCCACAACGAAGACATAATGCCAAAATTTAGTCATTTCCGTGGGATATTGAAGCCACAACCTTCAATATACCGAAAATCGGGAGGTACCATTCTATGGGGGCTATATGAAGACTAGGTCCACCGATAAATTTCAGGTGGAAAGTTTTATACCCCCAACGAAGACCTAATACCAAATTTCAGCCATTTCGGGGGCCACAACCTTCAAAATAACGAACATCGTGAGGTACCATTCTATGGGGGCTATATGTTGACGTGGACCTATGCCGACAAATTTCAGGTGGAATGTTTTATACCCGCAACGAAGACAAAATGCCAAGTTTCAGTCATTTCGGTGGGGTATTGAGGTCACAACCTACAATATACCGAAAATCGGGAGGTACCATTCTATGGGGGCTATGTGAAGACGTGGACCTATACCGATAAATTTCAGGTGGAAAGTTTTATACCCGCAACGAAGACAAAATGCCAAGTTTCAGCCATTTCGGTGGGATATTTAGACCACAAATCCTCGAATATATTTTTGCATATGGTTTTGCATATGCTCAGTCTAATCAGATTTTCTCTACGACCATCCTAACCATATATGCATTTGCATAGGATTCTGCTGTCTAATCATGAGCTATGGCATTCCACCAAGGAAATGACTAGAAAGGTATAGCGCTAGCTGAGCAGATATATGGCCCCACATTTTTCATCCCGAACGAGGAAGCTGCCATCAGGATTAGAGGAGACTGCCATAGCAGGTGACATATCCATCGTGGCATATGGGTCGGATCATCTCCTTAACCTCATCTTCACCAATAGGCCACCCGAGTTCATAACCTCACTAATGTCGTACTTGCCTTAAGCATGGGAAAGTCAATTGGCAAGGATTCAGAGAATTAACCAATCAATGCTTTAGAGAACTGTCCAATTCCTCAGATGTTCTGGTAGTACCTTCTAGTCGAATACCTGAAATAAGACCTCATTTCCCCAGAGACGACGCGATTAGCAAATGCATGTGATGAGCTTCGCCGTGCGAAGCGTAGCCACACTACAGAAAGAGAGCTGACATTGGAAATCAATATATAATTTGGTGACCACTAACGGAAAAAGTGGCTAAAGCATCTGAGTGCTGCAACATTGGAACAGGTAGAAGGAAATTGGGGATAATAGTCAAGGCTTTATCTAACGCGAGAAAAAGGAAAAGAAAGAAATAAAGAAAGATGAATGATGTTGCATATGTTATCCTAGACCAACGATGAACACGAAGAGAGCATTTGTATGGCAAATCGTACGAAAACGTAAAGGCGAGTGAGTGCTCATCTTGTTCATCTACGTCCTAGGCACCAAATCATCCAAAGCCCTTGGACATGATGGAATTTCAATGGTAGTGGGACCACCCTGTAGATGGTCCTTGCCTACAAAGGCGAATCATAAAGGCCGATCTCACTTTTGACACAATTAGCAAAGATACTTGAGGCGTTACTCCTTCATTAAACTCAGATTCCGGAAGCAGCATAGTACCACAAGAGCACTGCATGCCATTTCCACACATATTAGCGGAGGTCTTAACCAGCACAGACCGTGTCACAGAACAGTGATGGTAGCAATGGACCTAATTAAAACATTTGATACGGTCAGTCAGGCTAAGATGTTCGAGAATGTCGAAGATACTATCCTCCGGACTTGTAAAAAACGTTGGAATTTAAGAACAATAAACCAAATCCCGTAGAGTGAATCAACTACTTCCCCAAGGAGGGATAATATCTCCGGAACTGTTTAACTTCAACCATTCTGTAATTCCACACCCTCACGAAGACATTGATATAATTACGAACGCGCATGATTGCACGCTCATGGCATCAGGTCCCACCGTTGAATTAAATTGAACTTGTTGAGTTCTTCCTCGCACTAAGTCACAGCCACATTGTTCACCATTTGGATTGCGGAGATAAAACTCCCCAATGTGCTGGCCGATGGGCGCATGTCACAACTATCTACTATAAGATGAGAAGTGTGAACAAGGTCCCCAGCCGGCAGAAATTGGCGAACAGATAAAAAATATTGTTACCGACATAAAACGCGAGAGGTCGGTCCGCCTTAAACTATTGGGCCCTAGTGTTGTTTGCCACAAAATTGCCAGAATGCAGACCTGAGAACTGCTGTAGACCTAGGGTGGTTCTCATGGCGTCGAGCTAATCACACTCTTGATTCCTTGACCTTCACTTGGGACCTGGGCGGGAACCTACACTCGCGTAGATCTGGGTGGTTAGAAGACCTTCTTGATCAGCAAATGCAATTGGCGTGGGGTAACAGAATTCTGTTGGTCTTCGGTTGAGAAATTTTTCCCTCTGGGTCAGGTCGGGATCTTTTACTTCAGATGCCGGTCCTGAGACACTAACAACTCGTGAAGGTAAATTGCTTGCGGAAACTCAATCACCTTGGAAGCATTGGGGACTCAGCTCCGTAGACACTTGACCCATCGGTAGACTATGACGATGCTGATTTATTGCTCACTCGCGGTTATGTTGTACTCGGCAACTTTCGACTACAACGCCTTGCAGGCAAAGATCACTTTTGTTGGGCATTTTGTTACAGTCTCGCCGCAACCCCATTCACGGGAATTGTTGTTGGTTTCTGTAATTGATCCGCAGTTGTAAGGTATTGTCCACAGACGCATTGTTGCTACTTGTTTACGCCGACTTTCGCTTTATTGCTGGTTGTTTTCGTCTAAGTAGCAACACAAGCACATTGTTGTTTCTTCTTTACTTCTGTCTATCACATAAGAAGATCCTGAGACGTGATTTGCGTTGCTAGTTGTTTATAACAAATTTCAGTCTATAAAGTCATGTTTATATTATAGCATTTTGCAGGGTTAACCATCCTTATGAGGATTTATTTAAAATATGATCAATGGAATTGGCATTTGAAACCCAGTGGGTTTGTTAAATCCGGTTATATATAAACGTACTATAAGGAAAAATCAACAAAATGTACGATATTCAAAAACAAAATTAAGCAATGGCCTCGGTACATAGGCGGCTGACTTTCTTGCTTATTTTAAATTAGGGATAAGTAAAGTCGATTTCTGTAAATCGAATAATCGATTATTAGTAGTAAAATATGTAAAAACCGCAGTCGACTATTAGTTGTGTCTTTTTACTTTTTCAGTAATAATTATTCAGTAATACCCCGGTTACACTTAACCGGATTAACCCAGTGGGTTTGGATTTCAAATGTCAACTCCATAGCGCAAACGTCAAATAAATCCTCTCGAAGTGGGTTAACCCGACAAAAAATTCTAGTGTAACCGTACTATAACTTCTTTTCAGAGAGTAAGAGAGATTTTACTCTTTGATATGAAAATAGAGAAAAAAGTAAAAAGACAGCATTTAGTAAACTTTAGCATGATAACAGTTTATAACCAAAACAAAAACATTGGCGTTAATGCATGAACGAAAAAATAACTCCAAAGCAATGAAAAAGTTATTAAATTTTAAGCAAAATAAATAAAAATAATTAATATATTAATAAAATAATCAATAAGTAAACCCGAGTCGTAATATTTATAGTATTTTTCCACAAAAATAAGATAAACATTGAGCAGCTGACCATTAGCAGATAATTAAAAAACAGCTGATCGAACTTGCTAAATGTTGCTGGGAAAAATTCTTTCAGCAACTTTTAGCAATTTCTCAACAAACAACTGTCTAAATTGTTCTCTCACTTCGCTCTCTTTTACTGAACTTTTGTGTAAAAAGTCAGCATTTAGTATCATTTCGTAATAATTATTAGAAATTATCACGTAAAAAGACACAGCTATTGTCTGTGCGAAATACGGATAATCGATTATTCGAAAGACGAAGTCGACTACTAGTCGTTGTCTGTTATTAGTCTTAGTCGACCATAAATCGTAGTCGAATGATCGCAACAATGAACACGGCCGATTATATTCGATTATAACCGGTTTTCGGTTGTTAATGAAAACTCGAAAGTCGACTTTTAGAAAACCTTTATATATTAACCGAAAGTCAAGTTTTAAGTTTTAAGCGTGGTACACACGATCAGTTTTGACTGTCAGTTTTGCTCAAATAATCGGTTGCTTGCCAGTGTGGCCGTTCACTTTTGTCAGTCAACAGGCAACCACAAAATATTTTGTGGTTGATGGACGGTTGGACAGTTATCGATAATTCCGGAAAATCAACAGTCAAAACTGATCGTGTGTACCCCGCTTTAGACTAAAACCGAATAATCTCTAATTTATATCTGGTAAAGGACTATTCTTGATTTTCGGGTTTAGCTCTGAGGTTGTTATTTTCGGTCCGGTTAATCAAATCACTCCTCTGTACTGAATTTTTATACCCTCAGCATTTATGCTAACGAGGGTATATACACTTTCATACGGGCAAAATGTGCCTCATCGAAATAATGGTTTTAGACCCCAAGTATGTTTGGACGAAATGTTTGGAGTCGATTGAGCAATGTCCGTCCGTCTGTCTGTCTGTCTGGCTGGCTGGCTGGAGCGCACGATAACTCTCGAACGGATCAACCGATTCGGTTCAAATTTTGGCTTTCGTAGTATTTTGCCCAAACTTAGTTTAAGTTCGAAGATAGGCTATATCGGTCCACTCCTTCCGGTACCTCCCCCACAAAATTTCGAAAATGTTCGGAAAATTTGTGAGCACGATAACTCTTGAAGGGAGTAACCGATTTGCCCATCGTGATATGTGTACCAGACTTAGATAAGATTTCAATATGGACTCAATCGGCCCGCTCCTTCGGGTACCTCCCACACAAAATTTCGGAAAAGTTCAGTTTAGGGTCATCGCTTTGATTTTTGTTTTAGCAACTTGTATTTACTGCTCCCCATACGACGGTACAAGTTTCATCAGGGGCAAGTCCATACTTCCTGAGAAAATAGCCTGAAAGTTGCAAAAAACCCCTGACACCGTGTGAGGTGGTTGGAGCGCAAGATAACTCTCGAACGGATCTGCCGATTCGATCCAAAACTTTGCCTTAGTAATATTTTGTCCAAACATAGTTTAAGTTCGAAGTTCAAAAATGTTCGGAAAAATTGTTCGTACGGTAACTCTTGAAGGGAGTGGCCGAATTGGTCCATACTTTACACATCCTAATATATCTACCAGATATAGATCAGGTTCAAATGTGGACTATATTTGTCGACTCCATCCGGTACCTCCCACACAAAATTTGGGATAATTTCACTTTAAGACCTGATATGGAATCACTTTGATTTTTGTTGAAGCAACTTGCATTCGCTGTCTCAATTACGATGGTAAATGTTTTTTCAGGGACAAGTCCATACTTCTTGAGCAAACAGCCCGAAGGGTGTAAAAACCCCCTATGGCACCATTTGTAGTGGCTGGAGATCCATTCTTTTTAGTATCTCCTCTCCAAAACTTTTGATCTTTAATCCTAATCAACATTTTTGTCGGTTCTAACGCCCAAAATTTTAAAAACCGCCTAAATACATACGGAACATATTTTTTTGGGATGGTAGCCCATGGCGGAAACTTACTTTCATATTCCGTTTTTATACCCTCAGCCTTTAGGCTAAGTAGGGTATATACACTTTGATACGATGAAAATGTGCCTCATCGAAATAATGGTTTTAGACCCCAAGTATGTTTGGACGAAATGTGTTTCAGACAATTTGGAGTCGATTGAGCAATGTCCGTCCGTCTGTCTGTCCTGCTGGCTGGAGCGCACGATAACTCTCGAAGGGATGAACCGATTTGGTTCAAATGTTGTCTTTCGTAATATTTTGCCCAAACTTAGTTTAAGTTCGAAGATGAGCTACATCGGTCCATTCCTTCCGGTACCTCCCCCACAAAAGTTATAAAATGTTCGGAAAGTTTGTGCCCACGATAACTCTTGAAAGGAGTGACCGATTTGGTCCATACTTTTTATAGCGTAAACTTTCTAGCAGAGTAATATGAGGTTCCAATATAGTCTCAATAGGTCCACTCCTTCGGGTACCTCCCACACAAAATTTTGGAAAAATTCATTGATTTTTGTTTTAGCAACTTGCGTTCACTGCCCTCCATACGACGGTACAAGTTTCATTAGGGGCAAGCCCATACTTCCTGGGAAAATAGCATGAAAGTTGCAAAAAACCCATATGACACCTTGTGAGGTGGTTGGAGCGCAAGATAACTCTTGAACGGATCTGCCTATTCGGTCCAAAATATGGCCTTAGTAATATTTTGTCCAAACATAGCTAAGTTTGAAGATAAGCCATATCGGTCCACTTTTTCAGGTACATCCCCCACAAAAGTTCAAAAATGTTCGGAAAAATTGTTCGTACGGTAACTCTTGTAGGGAGTGGCCTATACTATACTATCTATACTTTACACATCCTAATATATCTGCCAGATATAGATCAGGTTTAAATACGGAATATATTTGACCACTCCATCCGGTACCTCCAACACAAAATTTCGGATAAGTTCACTTTAAGACCTAATATGGAATCACTTTGATTTTTATACCCTCAGCATTTATGCTAACGAGGGTATATACACTTTCATACGGACAAAATGTGCCTCATCGAAATAATGGTTTTAGACCCCAAGTATGTTTGGACGAAATGTGTTTCAGACAATTTGGAGTCGATTGAGCAATGTCCGTCCGTCTGTCTGTCTGTCTGGCTGGCTGGAGCGCACGATAACTCTCGAACGGTTCAACCGATTCGATCCAAAATTTGGCTTTCGTAATATTTTGTCCAAACTTAGTTTAAGTTCGAAGATTGGCTATATCGGTCCACTCCTTCCGGTACCTCCCCCACAAAAGTTCGAAAATGTTCGGAAAATTTGTGCGCACGACAACCCTTGAAGGGAGTAACCGATTTGGTCCATACTTTGCCCATCGTGAAATGTGTTCCAGACTTAGATAAGGTTTCAATATGGACTCAATCGGTCCTCTCCTTCGGGTACCTCCAACACAAAATTTCGGAAAAGTTCAGTTTAGGGCCATCTCTCGAATAGCTTTGATTTTTATTTCAGCAACTTGTATTTACTGCCCTCCATACGACGGTACAAGTTTCATCAGGGGCAAGTCCATACTTCCTGAGAAAATAGCCTGAAAGGTGCAAAAAACCCCTATGACACCGTGTGCGGTGGTTGGAGCGCAAGATAACTCTCGAACGGATCTGCCGTTTCGGTCCAAAATTTGAACTTAGTAATATTTTGCTCAAGTTTGAAGATAAGCCATATCGGTCCACTCCTTCAGGTACCTCTCCACAAAAGTTCAAAAATGTTCGGAAAAATTGTATGGTAACTCTTGAAGTGAGTGACCGAATTAGTCTATACTTTACACATCCTAATATATCTACCAGATATAGATCAAGTTCTAATATGGACTATATTTGTCTACTCCATCCGTTAACTCCCACACAAAATTTCGGATAAGTTCACTTTAAGACCTGAAATAGAATCACTATGATTTTTGTTGAAGCAACTTGCATTCGCTGCCTCAATTACGATGGTAAAAGTTTTTTAGGGGCAAGTCCATACTTTTTGAGCAAACAGGCCGAAGAGTGTAAAAATCCCCTACAGCACCATATGTTGTGGCTGGAGATCCACTTCCATAACTGTCAAACTTTTGATCTTTAAACCTAATCAACATTTTTGTCGCTTCAAACGAACAACATTTTAAAAACCCCTTACATACATACTTATTTTGGGGAAAAAATTGTTTCAATATACACAGGCTGAGGGTATATCTCTGTCGGCAAAGCCGACTGATACTTTTTTACTTGTTGTTAAAGCAACTTGCATTGGCTGCCTCAATTACGATGGTAAAAGTTTTTTTAGGGGCAAGTCCATACTTCTTGAGCAAACAGCCCGAAGAGTGTAAAAACCCCCTATGGCACCATATGTTGTGGCTGGAGATCCACTTCCATAACGGTCAATGTCGATCCATTTCTTTCAGTATCTCCTCCGCAAAACTGTTGATCTTTAATCCTAATCAACATTTTTGTCGGTTCAAATGCCCAACATTTTTAAAACCCCCTACATACATACCTTTTTTGGAAAAAAATTGTTTCAGTATACACAGGCTGAGGGTATATCTCTGTCGGCAAAGCCGACTGATACTTTTTTACTTGTTAAAAAACCTTTCAATGTAATAATCATAATTCAACTGCATTTACATTTTATTTGTTTTATTTTCAGATTCTCTCGAATTGGTTTCTACAATGATATAGCCATTTTGGTGCTGGATAAGCCTGTGCGCAAATCAAAATATGTCATCCCTGTATGTTTACCACGTGCTGGACGTATGCCTCCTAAGGACAGACTGCCGGGTCGTAGAGGTACAGTAGTCGGCTGGGGCACAACATATTATGGCGGTAAAGAATCAACATCACAACGTCAAGCTGAATTGCCAATTTGGCGTAATGAAGATTGTGATCGTTCCTATTTCCAACCGATCAATGAGAATTTCTTATGTGCCGGCTATTCAGACGGTGGTGTGGATGCCTGTCAGGTAGAGTACAATGAAAATTACACCTAAAAAGAAATCATAAATAATGTCTGGTGATTTACAGGGTGATTCTGGTGGTCCTCTTATGATGCGTTACGATTCACGCTGGCTGCAACTGGGCGTTGTGTCGTTCGGTAATAAATGTGGAGAACCTGGTTATCCTGGTGTTTATACTCGGGTCTCGGAATATTTGGACTGGATTGCCGATCACACAAAGGACTAGACATGCTGTCTTGGTGCGGAGTTTTCTTCATTCTGTAGAATTAGGACTAGTCGAAATGATTGAAGCGTCACACGATGAATTTGTAATTTATTGACACCCTTTGTCGCCCCTCTTTTATATATGTACTTATGTATATCGATATGTTAGTTTGTAATTAATTTTATAAATAATTTATTTAACTTAACAACGACAAAAAATAATATGAAATAAATACTGTAGTTTTAACAGGATGTGTGTTAATTTTACATATGTACATATGTATTTTCTTTGTGATTTTGAAGTTGATGATTAATAGAGAGTAATGATGGAGTTAAGCCAATGCATAACATCTAGAAAAAAATTATCAATTTACACTACCACTGCGCGTAGTTATGCAAAAATATGTACGTTTCTTGTTTAAAAGGTGGGTATAAAAGCAGTTCAAATTGACCCTATTTGGCATTTTTTGTTTGTCTCAATATTTAAGTGGTTCATAAAACCAAGATAACAGCCAAAATAAATATTTTTAAATATTTTTTGTAATTGTAATGAAAGGTACGTGAAACGTATTTAAGATGTTCAGTGTCGCCAATGAAGTGTGCGTTCTTTAATAATTGATGTCCGTACTTGTTGATTTTTTTCAAGGTAATTTTTCACAGTAAATGATGAAAATAATTGTGAGTAAGATCGAGTTGGCCTACTATGTACCTTATCATTTCATAAAAAGGGAGGAGTGTTTTACCAATCTCCATCGAGACATCTTGCACATATTTGCATTTTTTTTTTATTCGGAATGTCATAATATAGTATAGGGTAACTTCCTAGCGTTTAGGTAAAATTTAGAGTTTTGATGTACTCTAGGACATAGTACAATTTTATGTCGAACAAATTTCTAGAATATTTTGATTTGATTCGATCACATTTTATTGGAGATTTTAAAGATTTGCGGAAAAAGAGACCAAAAAGACCCATTTTATGACTGGCATATTAACTCAAATATTTCCAAAACTGTAGAAATAGTAGTAGTAGTAGAAGCTTGCACCCCTATTTTATTTTCTTGGTTTTTGGCAAAATTGATACCGACATTTCCTTGGTATGTAATGCACATAGAGATTTCATTTCTTTAGTGACTTGTACAGTATTTTTTGCTTACCTGCACAATCAAAAATTGCACGACTTCTTGTGCAACTATCCCCAAAATGCAGGAAGCTTAAATTCGCTTACCTGCCCCACAAGGCCGATATCTTCAATATTACTTACGTGCATATGATGTGCAACTATAAGCAATGTTGAAATAATAAAGTGAGAGATATTTCAAGTTCGGGAGAGAAAACGTTACAATTTTTTACAATTCATTATCTTTTCTTGTGTTGTATTTATTTTGCACACTTCTTATCAGGGCAAAATCAGAGTGGTTGAATTTTATACTTGTTTTGAGGTCGCAAAAAAATTTAAAATTTTTTTTGTGCAGATATATGTAAATTTTACAACAAAATTGAAGTAAAATCACCATAATTTTGATGCAGCTATGCCGAAAATGCAGCTATTTAATGTCCACTAAAACATAATATATTGAACGGAATCTAGAGAATACTTGCCTATAAACAGATTTTTGGTCAGGTAACGCCAAAATACAGCTATGAATAATGCAGGTAACCAGAAATTACTGTACTACAAGTTGTAGTGAACATTTTTGTCTTTTACACCATTCTTCTAAAATGATGGTTTGTATTACAATTTTGCCAAAAATCACATGAAGTACGACCTTAACCCTAAAATGTGTTTTTACTTTTGCATATTTCTGGAGTTTAGGTAGACGTAGAGTTTTGGTGTATTCTACAATTTTGAATCAGACAGCAAATCGAAATTCCAAAAGAAACCCCCTTACAAAAATCAGAACAAATTTTTTGTTCCCGTCCACTATTTTTCTTCAAAATATTTTGAATCACAGACCTTTTTCTCCACCCATAAATACAGCTCATATCCCATAATAATTTATAAACATACAACTTCCTTCCGTATGTTTATTTTTTAATTAATTTATTAACTTTTACCTCCATGTCTGTTAGCGGACTGTTTGTATGATTGAAAGTCCGTTCATGCTACTTGCTATTGAATGGGCAATGATAATATTTAATCTTCAAATTAAATTATTGTGTTTTTGCGATAAACGCATTTTACCTCTCTTTCGCTCTCACACCCATTTTAATTTACGCCACTCCAATAATAATTGTCATTATCTTAAGAGGCCTGTTCAGCTGATAACGACCATTTACTGATAATCATTTATCTATTGACAGAATTGACACTTTATTGAATGAACAAAACAACAAGAATTTGCTGTCTATAAATAGAAATTCTTAGAACTTCAATGATAGACATGAATTGCCAATTTTTAATCGGAAATGACAGCCAGTTTCTGTATTTCGAAAGAAGAATGTGTGCGAATGAAAAACGTCCAAACTCTTGTGTGTTTTTCAAATTTGTTTTTTGTCTTGAAGCAAAAGCAAAAGTAAAATTATTTCGAAAACTAAAGTTCGGGCGTGTTTCATTCGCACACATTCTTCTTTCGACATACAGAAACTGGCTGTGAATGTCAACCTGATATAACTGTCGAATGTTCTAATTTAAAAATGACAACTCACAGTGACGAAGTTAAAACCACAGTGCCTGAAAGTATGCTTTTTAATTAATCAATTTAATTTCATGTTATTTGCTCAAGGAGCAAATTGTATATACGAACAATTAAATAGCTACATACGTAGCTAGTAGTAAATAGCTACATACTATTGGAGTAGACATCCCAGCAAACCAAAATCGGAAGAAATATCCGAGTTCGGACCGAATTCGGTCCGAAAGTCGGATGAAACGTCCGAGTTCGGATCCGAATTATTTATTTACCGACTTTCGGACAGATATCGCTCCGAATTGGGAAGTAAAATCTTATGAAATTCGAAAGTGTTTGCCGACTTTCGGACCGAATTTGGTCCGGAGTCAGATGAACTGTCGTATGAACTTCTGATTTATTTACCAGCATTCGACCAGAATTTGTTTTTATTATTAAAATATGTTGAAAATACAAAGTTAATTCATGAAATATCCAAATCCTATAAAAGTTTATCTGCTTTAAACATATTAAAAGTTGAAAAACAAACTGTGGAGAACAACAAATTAGTCAACACGATCTGTGAAATATGTAAAACAATTGTTATTAATATTTGAAAAAATACATGTCTTCACATGAAAAAAATGTTGATACACATAAAAGTGTTAAGAAACTTAACTTTGGCCATATACAAATATAAAACATTTGACTTTCCACGGAATAGTGTTCAAGTTTGACGAAGAAAATCTTTACTTTCATTAACTTTATAAAAATAAAGAAATATATATGCAACCGATCACTATGAATAACATTTAAACACTATCATGCATCAACACGCATAACAAAAATAAACCAAATTTGTTCTCCTATACACAAATTAAAACCCGAGCACTCAATGTTTCATTCGTACTTCATCAACGTTGGCCAATGCCGTTCTTTGATATTGTTGAAGTTACGAAGTTGTTCGGCAAATCACACACACACGACCCGAACGCAATGAAAGAGCACACAAAAGAGAGCAAATGTTTTGATTTGTTTTTGTTTTGCATCATGCGTGCATACAAACTTACTAACACACTGTCAAAGATGCCAATATTCAGAATTGTGTGTGCCCTCATCTTGGTCGGCAGTGATTTACAATGTGCGAGAGCGAAACATGTACAATTCTTTTTTCTCTGCTTAATTTTGCCAAAGCAGCACAAGAGAAAATAGAAAAATTTCCTTCAGAGAGGGAGAGAGAGGACGGGAAAAAGTTCGTCAGACTAGTCGGACAGAGTTCTAACCGAAGTCGGTCAGACGCGTCGGACGTCCGACATTGTGTTTGCTGGGATGATACTGGAGCAGAAATGCGTATAACACTATTTGTACAGGTAGCGAACAAGCTTATTTTTTAATAAAAATAGTGAATGTCTTGTTGAGGGTGTAGAGGAGATTTTTTTTTAGTTAAATGGGAATCTATGTATTTTTAAAATGTAGTCCACTTAAAACTGATAAACAATTTAGAAATATATAAAATCAAAGTTGATATAAACAGTAAGCTAGGTGACAGCACTCAGAAAATTTCTCCATCTTTCCAGCCAGTCGTTCTTGCAGGTTCCACTGCCTTTGTCTGCCAGCTTCATCGTCCATGCTGAACTACCTTCATTTGGGGGTTTCTTCCGTATAGGAGTAAACACGTCCTCCTTCTTTAGTGGCTTCACCTTAGGCACTAGGCAGACTTGATAGAAAAAAAGGCTTCACAAAAACGACATAGCTGCAAATTTGCAATAATGTTAGATGTTATCAAACTCCGTCTTTGTCTAGCCAATCACATCTGATATGCCCGATGAGCTGATGTCCACCAGTGAAACGATCGTAGCATATTGGTTGGGTGTGTGGGACTCCGCTAAAATTCACTTTTTCAATACAAACTCATTAGGCCATGTTAGCTCGATTAATTCAATTAATTACAAACGAATAGTATTATACTTCGAATATATTTAGATCTTACTTCCTACAGGGAGCACCAAAAAGGTCCACAAGATTGTAAAGAAGACGCTATCGAGATAGTTTCAATCCGCTTGAACTCCACAATCATGCAATTATTAAAAAATACACTGAAACATTCAATACATTTTTAACAGATTCAAGAAATACTGCTTCAATACTTGTTGCAAGTTTTGACGCAGCATGCTCCAGCGGTTGTCAAGTTGAACGCTGCATTGCGTTTATTCGCTTAAGGTGTATATCAAACTAGCTTTGAGAAGGATTTTGATGTCGGTTGTTGTTGAACATGTCACAGTCTTCGAAGCCCATCTCTGTCCTATATGGTTAAAGGATGGATATGGATATCTCGTAGGCGGATTTAACTTTTGGCTACTTGGTTGTATACTAAATTTAAAGTAAACAAATCAAAATTAATGTATTAATAGTGCTCTAAAAGGTGATTTTCAGTAAATTATCTTTAATGAAGTCCTCGTAAAATGTCGGAATAAAATTGAAAGAACAAACGGCGTTTTGAGGAATCGTTGGCGCATCTTCTTGGTGCAAGGGAATTACACTATAGTCCTGAAGAGACAGCTAAAATCGTAAATGTGTGTTGTGCTTTGCTTAATGTAAGCATCCATTTTAATGTTGAGGAGGACCATATTATAGCAACAAAAACACTGGGAGAGGAGGCCTCCTCATCATCTACTCCTAACCAATATATTGTTGTCGCTCAAAACCAGAGGGCGAGATTTGCATAATTTATAGTAGAACACATATAATTAATGTAGTAAATATGTTCAGTTTATTAAAACCCTGTAGGGACTGTGGCCGATTTAAAGCTCACATAAAACTAGCTTTTTTTTAAACATAAGTGGCATTTTATCGATTATTTTGCCTTATGCCAACTAACTAATTTTACAAGGCGATGAGCGCCTGAGTAGTCAGTACTGTCCTACGCCAGATAACTTTTCGACTGATAATAAACTAACTTTTTTTGCCTATATTTAGTCAGTTTAAAACATAATGTGAAAATAAAAACAAAATTTTTTTCTGTGTGCTTTTTATTTTTGACTTTTCATATTCTCTCTCCCTTTCTTTGTCTCTCTCTCTCTTTTTTGTTAAATTTGTATATTTCCTTTGTGTTCCTTTTTAATTCCAGAATAATATTAGTAATATGTACGAATATGTTCAGTCCATCAATACTGTATTCTATAATTGGATGCTGCATTTATACGAAGAATATTAAGAAAAAGCAAGTGCGAATTATTTATACATTTGTGCCTTATTTCTTCGACAAACACAAATACTTTGCAGACGGTACATGTTTCTGTTTTCAGAGTGGTTAATCTCTAGATAACTTTTCGACTAACTTTATATTGGTCGAAAAGTTATCTAGACATGGACAATCGCCGAAATTTTTTTCTGTTCAAAGTGGTTCATCTCTAGATAACTTCTCAGCCAGTTTTAGGTCAGTTTAAAAATTATCGATCTATTATCAATCATTTTATCAACTGGTTAATAAAAGTCCGACAGGGAACTTAAAGGTTATTCTTATGAAAACTAAAAAAATATTTCAGAAACAGGATGCAATAAGTAAAATAAATGAAACTAAAATTGAATTCATATTACACTGTAATTAAAAACTTAATAAGTCTTATTATTCAGTTTAGAAAAAACTCCTCCATTTATTTGCTACAATTGCAGTTTTTGCCAATTTGTAGTCAATCTCCTGCATTCATAATTAATTTAGCAGTTGCTTGTGACGCTTGCTTTCATACAGTTTCTTTTTTGCATTATGTGGTTATGTTTTTTTTTTTTTTTTAATTTGCCAATTTTTCGATTGTGATGCTCGCTCTGGGTTTTTTTTTGGTTCGTTGTATGGATTCTAAAAGTTGTTTCTGGACATCCAGGTCAGCAAACAATAGCAAAGATACAAACCTGTTTAACTAAATAAATAAATAATATTAAATAATAATAATAAATAATAATAAATATTTCAAATAAAAAAACGACAGAAATAAATTTAACATTGAAATCTAATATCAATAAAATCTTATTACGTTTGTGCTTTCATTCATGAAACCAAAATTTGTTTTCCAATTGTCACGTCCCTACGACAAAAAAAAAACAAACATTGGGTTAACTACGGGCAATCGTCTGTCATTACAATATCTTCTTTAGGAAAAGGTGTGAACTATTTTATAGATTTCTATGCGGTGTTCTCTATTTGTTTCATATAAGTATGCATTTTTTAGCAATAAATAAATATAGCGTTCTCCACAAAGAGGAAGAGAAAGCGAGAGCACATGTTTCTTATCACAAATGACATTGAGCATTCTTTTAGAAATCATAAAAATATTTGGGAAGAGTACCGGCAAAGAAAACAACAACAATTGTGAAATTAATTCTCATATTACTCATAACCTTGAAAATGAACAAATGATGCACACTGTTGTTACGTCTGAATGGACTAAAAATAAAACATTGTTGTCGTAGATCAACTTAACATATATATCGGATATACGAAATGCGTAGGCGGTATTATGAGTTTTAAATTCTAGTATAAGGTATTTAGTGCTTTGGAAAATATTATTCGTGTCGTAATAAAATTTCGCACATAACTGGGCTTTTGTGTGAAAATAAAGATTAAGGTGATTTATAATGTCTTTCCACTAATGATTAATGCTAAAAACTTGTGATTAGTAGCGTTTATAATATATATATAATATATACTTTATATTCACCAATTGAATAGAATTCTTACCAATTCATCAAATTTTCGTGAGCGATGTGGTCCCTTCACGGAGACTGCTCTCCGGAAGTTGCAGGAATGAGATCTCAATTAAAATGTTAAAAATCTCCCTGATTAGGAATTGTATCGGAATTGAAGTAGTTGCGATGGGTAGATGTGATGGTAAATAAAAGTAGACACATTAAACTGTATTTAGTTATGCTACAATGGTATCATGTGTCAAAAACTGGTTCGGGGTTGCCGGATAGGAAAAATTTTCGACCATTCGCACCTGTAAATATGTAACTGTGGTCATGGACAATGGGGTTTTGGCGATATTGAACTATTTAATGCGTTATTAAAGATCGGTCGAAATATATTCGGTTGTCCCTTATAAACAAGTACATAACAGTTGTATACAGAAATTCATATTCTTGGGGTGACGAATTTGAATTTGTTTTGGTTCGCTGGCCGGCTAACCTCACTCAACAGTAAACAGGAGGAATTAAAAATTAATATTTCCGAAGCCTCGACTGTTTCAGAGAATGTTGAAAGATTTTCGAATAAAAACTATAGCTGTGTCTTTTTTACCTGATAATTTCTAATAATTATTACAAAATTTTACTAAGTGCTGTCTTTTTACACAAAAGTTCAGTAAAAGATAGCGAAGTGGGAGAACAATTTTGACAGTTGTTTGCTGAGAAATTGCTAAAAGTTGCTGAAAGAATTTTTGCCAGCAACATTTAGCAAGTTCGATCAGCTGTTTTTGAATCATCTGCTAATGGTCAGCTGCTCAAAGTTTATCTGATTTTTGTGGAAAAATACTATAAATATAACGATTCAACCATATTTATTGATTATTTTATTAATATATTAATTATTATACCCTCAGCATGTTTATGCTAACGAGGGTATATACACTTTCATACGGGCAAAATGTGCCTCATCGAAATAATGGTTTTAGACCCAAAGTATGTTTGGACGAAATGTGTTTCAGACAATTTGGAGTCGATTGAGCAATGTCCGTCCGTCTGTCTGTCTGGCTGGAGCGCACGATAACTCTCGAACGGATAAACCGATTCGTTTCAAATTTTGGCTTTCGTAATATTTTACCCAAACATAGTTTAAGTTCGAAGATGGGCTATACCGGTCCACTCCTTCCGGTACCCCCCCCACAAAAGTCCGAAAATGTTCGGAAAATTTGTGCGCACGATAACTCTTGAAGGGAGTAACCGATTTGGTCCATACTTACCCCAACGTGAAATGTGTACCAGACTTAAATAAGGTTTCAATATGGACTCAATCGGTCCACTCCTTCGGGTACCTCCCACACAAAATTTCGGAAAAGTTCAGTTTAGGGCCATCTTTCGAATCGCTTTGATTTTTGTTTTAGCAACTTGTATTCACTGCCCTCCATACGACGGTATAAGTTTCATCTGGGGTAAGTCCACACTTCCTGAGAAAATAGCCTGAAAGTTGCAAAAAAAACCCCTATGACACCGTGTGAGGTGGTTGGAGCGCCAGATAACTCTCGAACGGATCTTCGATTCGATCCAAAATTTGGCCTTAATAATATTTTGTCCAAACATAGTTTAAGTTTGAAGATAAGCCATATCGGTCCACACCTTCAGGTACCTCCCCCACAAAAGTTCAAAATTGTTTGGAAACATTGTTCGTACGGTAACTCTTGAAGGCAGTGGCCGAATTGGTCTATACTTTACACATCCTAATATATCTACCAGGTATAGATTAGGTTCAAATATGGACTATATTTGTCCACTCCATCCGGTACCACCCACACAAAATTTCGGATAAGTTCACTTTAAGGCCTGATATCGAATCACTTTGATTTTTGTTGAAGCAACTTGCAGTCGCTGCCTCAATTACGACGGTAAAATTTTTATAGGGGCAAGTTCATACTTCTTGGGCAAACAGCCCGAAGAGTGTAAAAACCTCCTATGGCACCATATGTTGTGGCTGGAGATCCTCTTCAATAACGGCCAATGTCGATCCATTCCTTTTAGTATCTCCTCCGCAAAGCTTTTGATTTTTAATACTAATCAACATTTTTGTCGGTTCAAATGCCCAACATTTTTAAAACCCCCTAAATACATACGTATTTTGGGAAAAAATTGTTTCAATATACACAGGCTGAGGGTATATCCTGACGGCAAAGCCGACTGATACTTTTTTACTTGTTTTTTATTTTGCTTAATATTGAAGAACTTTTTCATTGCTTTGGAATTAGTTTGAAAATTGGCGCCAATGTTTTTGTTTTGGTAATCAACTGTTACCTTGCTAAATGCTGTAGTTTTCCTTTTTCTCTATTTTCGTATCAAAGTGTAAAATCTCTCTCTTACTACCTGAAAAGAAGTTACTGAATAATTATACTTTGACGTAAGTCGATTTTTTAATTTAAAATAAATTTTTATCTACGCAGGGCTATTAATAATTGATGGGCATGTTTTCCAAACCATTTATTTATATAAATATCTATATTTCGGCTGCTTCGATTATAAAACCTAACTAACTATTTTATAGTATTTCTTTGTCCAATATGTTCTTTGAGTACAAAAATAAAATAAATTCTGAAAGAAATCATTAATATTGCTTTTAATTACAGAGCTTACAAACTTGACATCTTCACTATTTTTTTTCTAAGAAACACGATTGTTTGAAACATTGTTTGAATATCATAAAGGAAAAATGGAAATCGTAGTAAAAAATTTTAAATTCATGCAGGTTTCGGGAACAGAAATATAACTGGCAATAATGTTAAAGCTTTTTTAAATTTATTTTCATATTGTTATAGTAATTTTAAATTATTTGAATACAAAAATAGTTGGAGCGTACGCCCTATTTTGGAGATTTTTATGTTGGAATTTCCTTTTTGGAAGCATTCCTTTATACATTTTCTGATGTTATATCTTTTCCATATAAAGTTGATCTGTCATACGTGCACGTCCGATCCCATTTCATTCAAAAAATGGACCATCACTTTGAAAATGTATAGCATTTAAATGTGTTACATACTTTACAATTATTTTAAAAACGGGTTAAATATGAGCTCGTAGCAGAGGCATCATGTCGTAAGCACTCCGACACTGTACAAAATGAAACATGTTGTACATTTTTGATTCCACGTATAAAATAAAATTCACCAGTGACTTGATGCTCCAAAGTTTGTGCTTTAAATTTTGCACTGTATTTACAAATATAATTTCCAGAGTGGTCTATTATAATTAGTCATCGGATTTTTGAATATTGTTGAAAATTATAATGCACATAATGCACTTATTATACAATAGAAGCTGGAGCTTTTGTACGTATTATTGATTATTTTCAATATGACATCGAATTTCTATCATTGGAACGATATAATTCTATATAATACTGTAGTTACAATTGGTCGAAATTTCAAAAATATGAAAAAATCCGATGTCTAATTATAATTAAAACTTTATTCTCGTATATTTTTTCTGCAACATATTTAAAGAAATGTATTTGAATTCTATAGAACTTAAAAATGAAGTGGATTTAGAATTTAAGGTGTTAATCAATTCTTTTACTGTACTTCATATTATGTTGTTTCTATCTATGCGAGTGACTTTTACATTGTACGTCTGAACTTACGCACCTTTGCGCGAAATAATTTTGGTACCACTGATGGTAGATCGTGCGCGATTGCAATTGGTACTTTCTCTAAACATACATTGCTTGGAGCTCTTATCGCAAACAATATATGTAGAATACTCTAGAGTACTAAATGGTGTTATTACTTTCGTTCATACAACTTTTCAAGAGGAATTTTATATTTTCATGGACTTTGCATAGACATGTATTTATCGCTCACTGATGTTTCGTTGTACATCCAAAATGGTTTATATTTTTCACATGTTCTAAAAGTAACTTCAGTATTGGACTCCAGTTGAATTTTTTATATAGATCATATTCTTTCTTTTCGTATTGGTATACTCGTGCTTGTGATTGGTCGTTGTGGATGTAAGTCAAATAATAATATTTAAGGCATATAATTATATATTTTCAGAGGACAAAGGCTGATATAGAGTTCATCGCTCCAAACGAACCTTTTTTAATATCTCGCATCTGTCCATATGTCAGATTTTTGTTTTCTGTGGATAAGACAAGCCCTTCTTGTCAACAGGAAAGAATGAGAGTGGACTGAAACAACTTCTTTCGGGAATTTATTGTTTTCAGTTCACTCCAAACCCAGATGCTCATTGACGGTCCGGAGTTATCGTGAAAATCCACGAATCAAAAATTGGGAATGGGAAATATCGTGATCATACTGTTGGGGGGGGCAATGGGTTTTCGATGCGATTGAACAAGGAACAAATATATGCTTTATTTCCCCTGTATAACGCTCGAAAGATACCATGTTGCCCATTATAACGAAATATATTAACCTGGATCTGTGATAGTTTCCGATTTTTGAAAGGCGAGTATTACAGTTTTATGTATATACATATAGTATTAATGATTTGTTTTTATTATAGGATTATGATACACTGGACGAGAATGAATTTACTCACTATAAAGTAAATCACTCAGAAAACTTCGTGGATCCAGAAAGAAGGCAACATACGAATACCATAGAGCGTTTGTGACACCGCTTTAATACCTCTCTGCATATATAGTCCGGTCAAAATAGACATGCGAAATAGCAAAAATTCCCACAAAGCTGAATTTTGGTGGAGAGCTAGGGTTAGCGATTAGAAGCAACGTCCTAAAAGTCCCCATCGATCCCATGTGTGCAAAACAAGTTATTCGGGGTCAAAGGTCATTTTTGGAGGCATTATTCAGTTTTTTTAATTTTTCTCAAAAACGGTAATACTTAGCAAAAGCCCGTTAAAGTAAAAGTTGTAGATTCAATAATTGTCTACAAGATTGGTCTTTATGATTCTTAAAAAAGACTTACCATTTTCGAGATATCTCGATCTAAAGGTCAAATAAAAAATTAGCCGCGTAAGTACATTATGAGGCGAACCGGTCAAAGTAACGACACTATGTGGTAGATACTTCCGTAAGCTTTCAAACGATATCCACTTTGCAGTAATCGGTTCAGTAGAACCGGGTCTAACCCGGTTTTTAAATTTGGCCTTTCGGGCCTAATAACCGGCGAACCGGATCCGCAACCGTTGAAAATTATACATTTCCGTAATCAGCGCAACAAACCCTACCTTCTGACAAAACTTGAAAAAATCGGAGAGTTTTCGTTGGGGTCGTTCCCGTTGGGCTTTCGATTATACATGTGGGTTAAATGGGCTATTTTTGCATAAAATGACTCTATCATTGAATAACTCCACTAAACACGCTCCGATTTTGTTGGAATTTTTTTAGAAGATAGCTATAATTTCGCTCTTCAAGAAAATATATATTTTTTTGGGGGGACAGACCCGATTACTTCGCTTATTTTAGCCGGTTCGTCTGAATATGTGCATATTTCCCTTATAAGTGCATAAAAATCATGTGTTTTTTAGAACAGCTACATCTCAAGAATGGTTCCTTCTAGGAAAAAAATTATAGATGTCAAACTTGTAGATAATTTTTCTGTCTACAATATTTACTTTAGTCACTTTTTGTTTAGATCAACCGTTTTCAAAAAATAAATCCGAAAATCTAAAAACCCTTAAATTTTGACCTTTGACCCCGAATAACTTGTTTTGCACACATGGGATCGATGGGGACTTTTAGGACGTTGCTTCTAATGGCAAACCCTAGCTCTCCACCAAAATTCAGCTTTATGGGAATTTTTGCTATTTCAATGTCTATTTTGACCGGACTATATAACTGTAGAAAATTTATTTCAAGGCGGTTGCAAAAGATCTCTAAACCATAAACGAGACACAATCATGTTTTATGGTACTTATAGAGTTTTGTTCCTTATGCGACTTTCGGGCCATAAATGTCGAATTTGCTTCCATCAATAAAATGCGTCTTTCGAGAACGACAGACAAGCTTTGGTGCGCTACTACATATGTTATTTCTGCGTACGGTACTGGCACTTATGTCTTTTTTGGGCACATTTTCACTGCACAAGTATTTATTCTAGTTGATGACACAGTTGCTATGAATTCACGTTCGTGGAGGTAAATCAAATAATAATATTTAAGTGCACATGATTATATATTTGCAGATGTCAAAAGCTGGTCCGGGCTCGTCGTGGGGTCAGATATAGTGTCCATAGTTCCATAGGAACATTTTTTAATAACTCGCCTCTGTCCACATGTCAGATTTTTGTTTTCTGTTTCATGTGGGCAAGTAGACAACATAATTCAGGAAAGAAAAATCGAAAAGCGGACTGAAACAACTTCTGTCGAGAAGTTGTTGTTTTCAGTTCAAACCAAACCCAGCTGTTGATTGACGGTCCTGGAGTTATCGTAGAAATCGACGAACCAAAATTTGAGAATGGGAAGTTTAGGGGCAATGGGTGGGATTGAAATAGGAACAACTAAATGCTTTACTTTCCCCGATGAAGACCGCTCGAAAAATACCCTGTCGTCCCTCATAAATAAGTATATTAGACCCGGATGTGATATAGTTTTCGATTTTTGAAAGTATTACAGTATTATGTTTTGTCTTTTGTAGGCTTATGATACACTGGATGAGGATCAAAATAAATCACTCATAAAACTTCGTGAAAGAAGGCAACATACGAATACCATACAATCCAATGACAGCGGCTTCTTTCGTACCGGATTGACCCGAAACCAAACCATGGTGTTTCGGCCTGCGGCTGCCAACACAGCTTCAAACATATGTATTTTTCTATGCTGCTACAACATCTAGTGAGTTTGGGGCGCCATCTCAAAGTGTCTATTTCTGCATAAAAGCGTAGAAAATTTATTTGAGGGTACTGTTCAGAAATTTATATTTTTGAGGTGGTGCAATATAGAAAGGATACATTTTTGCAATTTCTTCGGTTCGCTAGACAGTTGTACGACCTAGAGAATCCTACTGCTAATAGCGTAATAATCCACAGTTGAATCAATAATTCACGGTGCGTATAGAATTTTATTCGATACGCAATTTTAGGGCCAGAAATGTCGAATCTGCTTTAATCAAAGAAAATAGCTTTATTCCTTGGCATCTTTGGAGAAGACAGACAGTAATGCTAATTTGTTATTTCTTCTTCGTTACATTTCCACTACACAAGGATTGATTTTAATTTTTTTCCCAAGTTGCTATAGATTCGCGTTCGATTATGTTCTTGCAAGTTGATGGATCACTTTCGAATTTATGTTTCTCTTGTGCCAGACACTGAAAATAATACATGAAAATATTTTAGCTTTTAGGAGAGAGCGGAGGTGAAGGAGCTCCCTTTCTCCCTTCTTACCCATAAGCTCAAAACATTTTCATGAAAATTTTCATAGTCTGACATAAGACTTTGATTTATCATAGTTGTGTCTACCAATAATAGTAGGTGTCTACCAAAAATTACTGAACAGTTTTGACGCTGACTGTAAGTCTCGTGGTATTCTCATTGTGTTATTTATTATTTTTCACGAAAATTATGTATTCCATGGATTCTATTTTAAGAAGGCCACTTCAAATTATAATTAGAAAAATGCACTACCAGTGTTCGTAAATCGAAGGTTACTTATTGCTATAAATCAGTTTGATAACACAAAACAAAAACATATTTTGTCTAAAATAGGCAAAAACACTGTGCAAAATCAGCGAATCAATGAATACGCCGGTACAAATACACGCGGTCAGTTTCTCACTCGCAAAGAAATACGAAAAAAAGTACAAAAAATTTTCGATTTCTCCACAAATGAAAACAAAAAATAAAACCGGCAGCTGAGACGGCATTAACAACAGCTGATAGAATGCGGCAAAATACCAACAATAATTAGACTGGCTCGTACGTACGTCCGTCCATTCATCCAACCAACCAAACACACTCACACCAAACGCCGCACAGCAATGAAAGTTCCTATTGTTTGCCCTGAAAGTTCACGTCAGTTGTGGTGAAACTTGCGACTTGAAAACGTTCTGGCGACGGTCTTATTTTTTCATCGTTCGAATCATCAGCAGCGTCGGACGTCATAATTTCACAAGAATAAGTTTGCCGGTTTTGTTTATATAGTCGAAAAAATTGGGCGCGAATAATTTTGTTGTGTTTACTGGCGTTGTTTTTGTTAGTTTGGTTTTTCAGAAGAATACAAATTAGTCAGAAAATCGCGTGAGTCTGACGTAAAATTATCGCCAAAAATACAAAATTCTCTCTCTTAACAAGTGTAACAAGTGTATGTGTAATTCAGTGTAAAGTGCAAAGTGGAAATACCTACAACAACAATAAGTAAATATCTTAAAGGTTTACTAATTGTTGGTGGCAGATGAAGGCGCATACATATCTGTACATACATACCGACAAATGTACATACCCATTCATCCATATGATTTGTGTTTCTTCTACCCCCTTGTGAGTAAAGCATAACAACGCCGCAGTTCACCACTTTATGAAACTCTCTTCGATTTGTTTTCGGTGAGTGTTGAGAAAATGATTTAAGGGTTGCCATTATTTGTGTTATTTTACTTATGTGGCGATATGTACCACGTGCAACAAACACTCAGTTTTAAGGCATCTGCACATACGGTGCGTTGAGCGTCGCGTTACAACAACCACATGAAAACTTCAAGAACAAACTTGGCATAACTTACACATTTTTCATACGTTTGTTGTTTTCAACGCGCAACGCGTCACACAACGGACCGTATGTGCCGCGGCCTTTAGTTCAATAGTACAAAATAAAGTGTTGATATTCCTAGCTTAGGACTAATGATGTAATGTATGTCTGTTTCAGAACCTGCAAAAATCTTAAAATTTTTACTACGATAATAATTTTTCCTATATGATATCGAAAAATATTAAAAATTAGTAGAAAATATACCTCATGGATATAATGATTTTAGGTCCGTACACGTGTGAACGAAATTTAAAAAAAATTGTTTGGATGTAAATACTAAACAGCTGTTTACATACAGCGTACATATAATAAGCGTCAAATTAAAATTTTACACTTCTAAACAATTTTTAATGGCATTATTACACAGATATAGGGATATTATACACATACAATATAAATGTAACTTTTTTAAGTATTTAGTGGTGAATTAAAATCACAAAATATTAGGCCATTTCAAAGTTTCATTAGGGAATAAATGAAGATTACCGAAATAAACCAAAATTTGACGCGTCAAAACAAAGTTCACACTTGTGCCAAATGTACGAAATTATTTATTTCTTTAACAAAATAAAGACAGAGTAGTGCTCCTAATCTCGGCATGTACGCGTCTTTTGTATTGCAACTCAACTAAAAAATTACTGTAATAAAATGTGAAAATAATGTTAAAAAAGCTTCAACCATAGTGTCATCTAACTTTGTGTAAAATTTCATTGAGCTATGACCATTTAATATATCGGAATTGTTGGTGAGCGTTTTTCATCACAACCGAAAATGCATGCCTCTTAAGAACAAAATAGTGGAGACGTCAACATAATAATGCCTACAATTATATTAAAATGGCCAAATTTTCCACAAAATGGTTGTGTTGAATATTCAAAAGAACATTTTAGAAAAACAAATTATTAATAAATGACACTGTGCAACATTTTCAATGTAATTTTGTGCAAACAACTTCTATTGCGTTTTTTATGAAAGTACAGACCCAGTAGACAAAAACCCTCTTTTGGTTTTATTTTGTTAGATCGGGTTCGAATTTTATGGCCCTATCTAAACATGGATAAATATTGACTTTTTAAATTGGGTCTATATCTTTGAAACCAATACGAATCTTTCCATGACATTTGCAGCAAACTTGTAGATAAGAACAAGAAGAAAATGTTTGGAAAAATAATGAACACGAATAGCCTTATTTATTGCTCAAATTATACCTATAATATATCTAAAAATTCTATAATTTGTATATTTTCGCAGCGTATCCCCAAAACGGTTAAATTTTTCTTAATATTATATTTGGAAAAACCATTCGCTGGAATGTAATACACAACTCTTCAGAATAATATATTGAAATCTCAAATATGAGAATAAGCTGCTTATGTGAACGTTGCTTATAATATGTTTTGTAAAATGTATGATATGAAATACGGCCTAAACAACATAAAGTAAGTTTTTTACAGTTTCAGAGTGTTCTGAAGACTTGCTGAGCACATTATTTGGAAAATTTTTGCGAAAGGTTACTTGGCTCATCTCTGAATAGTTTGGCTGTTACTGACCGTAATTCCAGAAATTTTGTAAACGTTCCTACATTTTATCAATTTATCTAGGTGCGGTTTTTCCTAGTTCGTCTATTTGGCACTTAAATTCTACTACTTTAGGACTACAATATTGCTGAAGAACGCAAAGCAAAATTCTTATTAGTTTCTGATGAAAAGTCCGGATCAATGAAAAAAGGGTCGTTCCGATCCGATCTAAAAACACGAAACCGAACTAGGGGTTTCAGAAAATGCCCACTAATGGGCCAAATACATACGGTCCGTTGTGAGAGTTGAGTTGTAGAAAACAACCACATGAATAATGTGTAAGCTTGTTTTTTAACACTTCAAGTAAAACAATACATCCGTTAGTCCTTGGTCACACTAGAGTGTTTCATTGAAACAATTTCATGAAAACAAGGGTTCCTAGGTCGAGTTTCACAGTAGAGTGATATCATAAAGTTACTGTAGTGGGGAACTCGATCTATAAATACCTAAAAGTTTCAATGAAAACACTCTAGTGAGACCTTCGACTTAAAGTACTTTTTATACCCTCAGTCTCAAGGCTAAAGACGGCACATACACTATCATACTATAAAAAATTTAGTCATTGAAATAATGGTTTTAGACCCCAAGTATGTTGGAACAAAATCCGTTTCAGGCAAATTGTCCTTTCCGTCTGGATGAAGCGCATAGGTTCAAAAGTTCAAAATTTTGCAATAAAATTATACTCACGATAACTCTCGGAGGAAGTGGGTCCAACCTTTACACATCGTAATATTTGCCTCACTTAAATCAAGTTCGAATACGGTTTATAAGGGCCCACACCTTCGGATACCTTCCACATAAAATTCCTAAATTAAGCACACCCGCCTTCCAAAGAAAATGCGGTTCGATTAAATGAACTCTTATGCAAAACGAAACATCTTTAATAATCCAATAATTTCCTAACGACCTTGAGGGTTGGCAACCCTTAATATGTTTTGTTTTGGTTGCTCATTAAAAATCAATCACGTTTAATGAAACGTTCTCTCTTTATCGTATCATGCGCACCTTAGCGTAAAGTTCAGGGTCGAAAATGCAATTATTTTTTTTGTTTCATTTCTGTCAAAATATAGCAAAGGGATTATGCGAAATTGAAAAGATAAGGAATTGTTTATTTCACAATATAACGTTAAAATTATTAAACAAGTTTTCATAGAAAAAAAGTGTTTTAATTCTCGCGAGAGAATCTGAGAAATGCCAATGCGTTATAATCGTTGTTGTCAATTTCGAGGTTTTCTGTTAATTGTAACGATTTTAATGATGCTAATATTAACATTTTGCGAAATCGACATTTTTATATTTATGAAATCCAGAACTCATCTGAAATTCTGTGAATTTCATTTAAATTGACATGGAACCGACGATTGCAATCCAGTGGATTTCGTAAATAGATTTGTTCCTTTACGTTAAAGTTTTACCATTTTTAACTCGGAAAGTGTTCCTTAACCCCAAAAAGTAGTAAAACTTGAAGCAAAATTTAAGAGAGAGCATGTCAAAATGGCCTTCTCTTTTACTACTTTCTGCTCGACATATTTCGTAATGTAAAAAATGGAAAATCTGTCAAACTGTTGATTTGACAATTAAGGCAAAAGAAAAAAGAAAACAACGTGCGCTGTCAAAGCAAAATAAAAATAAATAATATAAAATAAATATAAATATTAAGAAAATTAAACCAGTGAAATGAAAAATAACAATTAATGAAATTTATTTTGTTTTGTTTAGTGAAATTTATGTTGTTTTCGGCAATGTCTGTTTTTTGACATTGCCGCCAGATCTACTATTTTTCCGTTCCTTTACTTTTGTGCAAAACTTGTTACGTGAGATCAATTTTGACAGTTCTCTCTTTTGCTACTTTTACTATTAAAAAGGTAAAGGGACAAAGCTAATCTAAACGTACTCTAACCCCCTGTTTTTGTAAAAATATTATTTTCACACGAATTGTCAAATTTTGTAGATCGATTTACTCGCTTTAGCGCAAATGTAGAGCGCTGATTTTTAAATGTGGGTTTCTTAAGGCCTCTGCACATACGGCGGGTTGAGCGTCGCGTTACAACAACCACATGAAAACTTCACGAACACACTTTGCATCACTTTCACATTTTTCATGTGGTTGTTGTTTTCAACGCGCAACGGACCCTATGTATTTGGCCCATTAACGATATATGGAACGGGTATAGGAAAAATTAAGTATTTATGTCATCTGGACGCTGAGCTACGGATGCCTAAATTATTACGAATATAGACGAACGAAAAAAAAAAATAGTTACAAAAACAGGGGGTAAGAAATGGGCCTTAAGAAAACATGAATGAACGCCAGTGTAAACATATGGTCTGTTCCAGTACTGCACATTTCTACACATTTTTACTATTTTTTTTCGATAACATAAAGGAAAAATCGGTTATCGGAGTAAAAATGGGGTTAATTGACATTTGAAACCCAGTGGGTTTGGTACTTACTTACTTTGTGAGGATTTTTGTGAGGTATACGCAATGGAATTAACTTTTGAAACCCAGTGGGTTTATAAAATACTGTTATACATATGTAAACTTACTAATTTTAACTGCACCATAATAAAAATACCAACAAAGTATGTCAAAACTTTAAATTTTTTGTATTAAGCAGTCAACGAGGTGCATATCATTAATATCAAGGTCTAACATTTAAATAATTTTTTACATATTGTATTTTAATCATATTATAACAGAACAAAAGTATTTATTTTTTAAAAGTGCGTTGACTTTAATTCAATGTCGATTGTATGCCCTCCCGTGTAAATTAAAAGCGAAATAATTCGTTTGAGGTACTACTACCCTCTACTCTCGGCTACAAAGTATGTTTAAATTTCAGAGTTCTATTATACATTTTGCAATTTCCATAGTGATTACCCTATTGGGGTTAAGTCGTCATGATATTACAAAACACTGTTTGAAAAGAAAATATTGGTAACATTGCTAATACGTGTCCTTTGAAATTGGTATCACTTGTCACTGAAAACTTGTCAACACTTTTTAAGCTTTGAATTGTTTACTTTGAAGCTTTAACTAGTGATTTGTAGATGTCGCTATTCGAAGGTGTTTGTAATGTTTATTTAGTTATACTATTCATTTCATATAAGAAGTACATTAAGGATACGTTTATACTGGCGCTTTTATCTCGATTTTTGAGTAAAAGTTATGAAAAAACTTTTAAGCAGAGTTAAATATGAGAAATAGTACAAACGTTCTCTAATACCACATTAATGCATCGTTAAAACTACCTTTTAAGCAAACGATAATTCAAATCATAGAATGCTTTGAAACTATTGCTGGATCTGCATCGCAACTAAGCTTGGCTTCTTTGATAAAGACATTTTATATTGACTTCCCATCACCAGTTCCATTAAAGGTTTCCTTCTCGTAAATTGCCTTTAAACTTTTTCTTTGTAACTTTTTTATATTACAAAAAACGTTTGGAATATTACACTGTGCAACACTGAAAATGCAAACAACTTATAAACTGCATTTTCTGAAAGTACATATTAAGACTACAAAACAACTATTAGGGTTTCGGGTTTTTAGATCGGGTTTGGATTTTATGGCCTCATCGAAACCGGGCTAAAACAACACCTTTTTCCATTGGTCTGGGTTTTATCTCAGAAACTAATAAGAATTTTGCTTTGCAGTCTTTAGCAATATTGTAGCCCTAAAGTAGTAGAATTTATGTGTAAAGTTGGTAAACTACGAAAAACTGCATCTAGCGCATCAAAATCGTTAAAATATAGAAAAGTTTACACAATTTGTGGAATTCTGGTCAGTAGCAGCTAAAGGGTTGGGAGTTGAACCAAGTAACCTTTCGCAAAATATTGCAGATAATGTGCCCACCAATTCTTTAGAACTTTTTGAAACTGTAAAATGATTATTTCACGTTGTTTACGCGGTATTTAATAACATACTTTCTACAAAACATATTTCAAACAATGTTCACACAGCCAGTTTATTCTCATATTTGAGATTTCAATGCATTGTTGAAATATTTATCAAATTGTAGTTGTAAACTACGCAAGAAAGAACGCAATAGAAGCATTTTACAACAATGAAATGTTTTGAAGAGTTGTGTATTACATTTCAGCGAATATTTTTTCCAAAGATAACATTAAGAAAAATTTAACAGTTTTGGAGATACGCTGCGAAATATATGCAAATTATGTAATTTTTAGATATATGTTATAAAATTTGAGGCAATAAATGCAGTTTTTCGAGTTCTTTATTCCTCTAAATATTTTCTTCCTGCTCTTATCTACGAGTTTGGTGCAGTGGTCAAAACAAGATTCGTATTGGTTTCTGAGATACAGCCCCGATTTGCGTTAAAAAGTCGATATTTAACCATGTTTAGATTAGGCCATAAAATCCGAACCCGATCTAAGAATACAAAACCCAAATATGGTTTTTGCCTATTGGTCCTCTACTTTCGATTTCCCGGCCAAGCAACATCGAGCAATTTTCAACGGTGGAAAACATCCCTCAGTAATGTTGGCGCCATTTCCTGAGTATTTCAGCCATGTAAAACTTCTCTACAAGTGGTGTCTTAAGACACGCCGTTCATTGAGCTAATATGAATCGGGGTGCACTCATTGATATGAGAGAAGTCTCCCTTGTCCTTGTATGGGATGTTTGTGGAACAATTATATATATGTATCTGGACAGTTCCACTTGTCCCAAAGGGAAAACCAAGTCACACATTACATAACGACTATAGATCAATTACTGGTTCTATCTTTTTATTTAAGACAATGGAACGTTTACTGAACCTTGCAACTAATACCCTAGACAGACGGCAGCGTTAGTTTGCATTAAGGTATGCATTTAATTTTACCCTGATAGACGACAGTTTCTGCATTAACGAAACAGCTGATTGCTGGAAAACAACTGTTTTGTTGTTGTTTGCAATGCAAATTGTGTCTCAGAGCATATGAATATGCTCTCTCTCCTACATGAATATGGGTTCGCTTTTACGATATTGCCATATTGAAATACCTAAATTCAGTAACGTCCAAGTTCTGATAAAGCCCCCATACCCCGAAATTACGCTCTACAATGAATATGCTCTCTCTATCCTACATGAATATGGATGGGTATGTCTTTTACGGTATTGTCATATTGAAATACCTAGATTCAGTATAAATTCAGTTTGATTCTGTGCATTAAGAATGTGGATAATGGACGAATTAATTTGAATTAAGGCAGTTAAGGCAAATTAACCCTGCGGTCTGCCTATGGTATAAGGCACAATTGGATTCCACATAGATCAGCAAACCTCCTTACAAACTATACAATGGCTGCCTTTCTTGATATATAGGGGGCTTTCAAAAAGGTAAAGCATGAATATACAACTTTGTTTCATATATCATATCAATTAAAGCGGTCTGTGCGTGATCTTTTTTTTTCAATATTTAAATCGAATAAAAGTTATTTTAGTCAAATTCATTCTTTTTGAGAAAAAAATGTTTCCGTTCATTAGTATTTCTTCAAAAAAGATGTGGTTTGTGAGGCAAAAATACTCATTACAAATTGACCTGATGATTATTTTAACAAGGGCATGTCATAGAAAATCAGAATTTATTATTTGACCAAAAAAGTAGATAAATAATTAGTTACTCTCTGGTTACTTCAACTTCTTATTTAACTACCTATTTATCTACTTTTTAGTGGCCAAAAAATAATTACTGATTTCCTATGACAGGCCCTTGTTAAAATAATCAGATAGTAGGTCAATTTGTAATGAGTATTTTTGCTGGGTATTTGAATACTATAAGAAAATAAACTTTATGTTTGTCATTAATCGGCAAAAGTTTACCCATTCTCGCAACAAGAAATCATTTTTGAGAAAAAAACGTCAAAAAGTCATAACCCTAATGTACACAACGGGTGGTAGTTCTCTCACCACTATTTTTGCTTCTGGCAATAAATGATCTGTTTCGACCAGTGTCAATAATGGCACAATTACCAAAGTAGATGCATCGCGAAACAAAATAAAACAAACTCTTTTTGTACAACTAAAATGTCAACATTTGTTGTGTTTTTGTATGAGTATTCAATATACAACAACTAATTTTGGCAGTTCAAATTCGAAAGATGGAAGTGACTTATGCTGATGATGATGTAGTACTGATAAGTGTTTTTTTTTTAGCAATTTTTTACTTTCTCGTACAGCTGTTATAGCCCAGTCAAAATAGACATGCGTATAAGGGGAAATAGCAAAATTCCCACAAAACTGAATTTTGGTGGAGAGCTAGGGTTTGCCATTAGAAGCAACGTCCTAACAGTCCCCATCGATCCCATGTGTGCAAAAAAAGTTATTCGGGGTCAAAAGTCATTTTTGGGGGCATTATTCAGTTTTTTTGATTTTTCTCAAGAATGGTCTGTTTGATTGTTAAAAAGACTTACCATTTTCGAGATTTCGAGATCTAAAGTTCAAATTAAAAATTAGCCGCGTAAGTGCATTATGAGGCGAACCGGTTAAAATAACCACACTATGCGTAAGGTATTTCCATAAGCTTTCAAACAATATCCACTTTTTATCTTTTTTAAATTTGGCCTTTCGGGTCGAATAACCGGTGAAGCGGATCCGCCACCCATGAAAATTACATTTTTCCGTAATAAGCGCAACACACCCTACATTCGGACAAAAATTCAAAATCCTAGTCGTTCCCGTTAGGCTTTCGTTTACACATGTGAGTTAAATGGGCTATTTTTGCATAAAATGACTCTAAAGGCAGCGGCACATACGGTCCGTTGAGCTTCGCGTTACAACAACCACATGAAAACTTCAGGAACAAACTTGGCATCACTTACACTTTTTTTCATGTGGTTGTTGTTATTAACGCGTGACGCGACGCACAACGGACCGTATGTGCCGGGGCCATAACATGGAATAACTCTACTAAACACGCTGCGGGGACAGACCCGGTAACTTCGGTTATTCTAGCCGGTTCGTCTGAATATGTGCATAAAAATTATGTGTTTTTAGAACAGCTGTATCTCAAGAATGGTTCCTTCTAGGAAAACAATTATAAAGACCAGACTTGTACAGAATTTTTCTGTCTACAATATTTGCTGTAGTCACTTTTTGATTAGACCCAAGAAAAAATCGTAAAACCTAAAAATCCCTAAATGTTGACCTTTGGCCCCGAATAACTGTTTTTGCACACTTGGGATTGATGGAGACTTTTAGGACATTGCTTATAATGGCAAACACTAGCTCTCCACCAAAATTCATATTTGTGGGAATTTTTGCTATTTCAAGGTCTATCAAGCTGGACCACGAACATTAGAATTTTCTCTCACAGTTAAATATGTACCTCTGTACCACTTGACAATAAGGCATTTCTGTCCAAATTACCAAGTGTCTAAAAGATGTATTAATGAACCTCCCTGAATTTGATCCTGGATTTCTAAACTTTGTGTATTCTGGTTAAGTATCAAGCTGCGAGAATAGCTTTTAGACTTAGAGATTTTGAGTTTTATATTACAAATGAACATGTGAAGGTCTTGGACTTAACTAATTGTCAACTTGAGTTTGCCCAACAAAAAACTCATTATCAAGTAATGACTTTATTCAGTGAATTTTGGCAGAAGTAACAAATTACAAATCGACAAATCAAACTTATTATTATTATATAGAGGGTATAATTAAATTTGTCCCCATCCACGCACTGAAAGAAAATTACGTTGTATCAGTGAATTTTGTCATTGATTTTGAACCATTGTATTAATGAAGGAGTTTCATTGAGTTTCATAATATAACTTTTATTATTGTTTCACAGTATTAATGTAAAAGTTTCACAGCAATAATAGAATTGTAATATCTAACTACTTTATTGAATTAATAAAGAAGTATCATTGCATAATTGAGGAAATTTCATTGGAGTAATGAAGAAACTCATTTTTGTTATTTAATGGAACTTTGCATTTATTCAATGAAACTCTACGTTGATTCAAAATCAATGAAACATTTTTTAAGAGTAACAACGTGATCAATTTGGTTGTTAGTTTTCGATGGCAGCAACTGTATCTAAAGCTGGTACTGGTAACAACATATATTTCTTCCATTTCGATACTCTCCTATACTCCTATCGGACAAAATGCTTTTATGACCGTTCTACTTTATAAGCTTTAAGCTTTTTTCTAGAAATATTTTAAAGTATTTTATTAGTTAATAAAATACGTTCGTATTAGGTCCTAATCATCGGACATTAGTTTTGTTGTTAATTGGTAGTAAATAGCCAACTCATACACCTTATCGCCACTAGAGTCATAGCACTTCGCACTCCTTTTGGTGGCATGGGCACATGGCGGAGACCGGATTTTGCAGATGTTTGCATGGGGTAAACAAAACCTAGCCATATCTTTGATTTCTTAACTGTGCGAGTATGACTTTCATCTGAAAATTGGGTAAGTTGGTCGGATTGTCGAAGAAAAGAGAATAATATCAGAGCTGAAGCGAAATCGAGAGAGGGAAATTTAAGGAAGAATTAATAATTAATTTTTCTTGATATTTCATTACTAATTTTTAATTTTTTTAAAAATTAATTGGTCAAGAATCTACTAATTTTTAAATTTTTTTCCGATAACATAAAGGAAAAAATGTTATCGTAGTAAAAATGAGTAGCTTCTTGCAGGCTGTGGAATAGGGATATAACTTTTTGCACTTTTTTGCAAATATCAAAAATACCACCACATAGCCGTGTAGAGCATGAAAAACTATTATGAAAAAAGGTGTAATTTTTTCTCTATCGCGAAAAAAGTTTCCGCACCAAATGCATTGAAGTTCAGTAATGCATTTTTTAATTTTAGCTGTTATGACAACATATTTGCTTTTAATTAAAATTTTTATTTTTTTGTAATCTAATTTAAAATCATTATCAAAGCGTTCTGGACCAATTTGTTCTCAAATCGCGCCATTTCGGAGCATTTTATGCATTTTTGACACTATTGCAATTTTTGTTTTTTCTTTATAAACTCGTGAATTTTATGTTTATATTTATTGTACCTATCGGACAAGAGAATATGGTGTCATTTGCAACAAATTCGCGAAAGTTACAGACAGTTTTTAATGACTTTGCCTGTGAGAATTGTATTTTTTCTATGAATATTTATTCAAACAAAGCAAATTTAAAATTATAAGTAGAAAAAATATCAAAAGGGTTTTAGTAATTACAGTCGGCGCGGAAACTTTTTTCACCGAATCGATCTTAGAAACGCGTTTTCATTATTAGGACAAAATTCCCCACGTGGTACTGGTGTTGTATTTGTGTAAAAAATATATACGATTCTCACAGGCAAAGTCAACAAAAACAGCCTGTAACTTTCGCGACTTCGTTGCAAATGACCCCATATTCTTTTGTCCGGTAGGTACAAAAAATATAAACTTAAAATTCACGAGTTTATAAAGAAAAAGCAAAAACTGCAATAGTGTCAAAAATTCATAAAATGCTCCGAAATGGCGCGATTTGAGAACAAATTGGTCCAGAATGCTTTGATAATGATTTTAAATTAGATTACAAAAAAATAAAAATTTTAATTAAAAGCAAATATGTTGTCATAACAGCTAAAATTAAAAAATGCATTACTGAATTTCAATGCATTTGGTGCGGAAACTTTTTTCGCGATAAAGAAAAATTGACGCCGTATTTCATAATAGTTTTTCATGCTCTACACGGCTATGTGGTGGTATTTTTTTGGTTATAGCCCTACTGTGGAACATAGCAAATGTTGTTTAAAATCGCCTACAATGCAAATCATTAAAAAATATATATAAAAAATTGAATAAACGTTTAATTGTTTATGGTTCGCAAAAACTAAGAGTACGTTTTTCACAATTTGCCTGTGTGCTAGGACACATGCGAGTTCAGCTGTGATAATAATGTCCAGCAGACAAAAACTATAGTTGGATATGACAAAAACAATTGTTGTAATTAACAAAAACTATTGTTGGAGTCACAATACTACATACGGAATCTAAGAATATCTTTACAATACATATTTTGCTTTTCGAATATTGTTGGATCAATCATATTTTTCCCCTGCGTGTACGTTTAATCAGGTACTGCATATCGTCACCATAAATGCCAAAAGTCGTAACTAACAAAATAATAATTTTACAGGAGAAGCAAAAAACGTTATAAAATAAAAATTGTTTTTTTGGAATATTAATCTTATGAAGGTTAGTATATGGGATATTACCAATCATATACGAATGGGAGTAAATAATGAAACCAAAACCGCAGAAACGCTTGGTTTTCGAAAACAACATCTGCAATGGTATCCCATTTTCCGAAATGCCTTTTCTTGAAATTTTGCAAGAGCACATATTTTAGTCTTACGTATTAGATTCAATCAAAAATTAATTTTGACTTTTTTGGAGATACGACTTCGGGGATTTATGGTAACCCGCTATTGTTCTAGTTTCTAGTATAAATATTTAGTGGTTTTACATTTTTTTTAGATGGCACACCCTCCACGAATTGGCGTTGGGCAAAAAAAGTGTCCATAAATTAATATTTTCAAAACCATTATCATTCTACCTCATTGTTATGACATTTATCCATCATTTTTATTGAGAAGTGTCATCAAAATTCCAGAAGTAAAAAACCATAAAACTTTGTTATTTTCTTCCTCCCAGACTCAAAACAAACAAAAAATATAGAGTGTCCTGCTGCACGATGATGTTTTCTCTTCATATTTTACGCTTTGTTTTCATTTTTTTGGTCTTTTGTTTGATTTTGATGTGTTGGTCATAAAAAAGGACTGAACTGGACAGCAGGACACTTCATTCATAATCGATGATGCCGAAGAAAAAAAACAAAATCGACTATTTTATGAACGCAATTCACACGTGCTGTGCAGTTCTGTTCTAGTCAATTATTGGGGGTACAAAGAAACAGACAACGACTATATTTTTCGACAAACAAGACTTCCTTCGCTCGTTCATACCCGATATAGGGAAATTTATGACAGCAGATGTCGCTCAACCATTAAATATTCGTAAATCAATCTTTCCAACATTTGCAGGTTTTTATTGCTTTGCCACCATCGGCAAAAAGGACCTCAGCTCGTTTCTTTTGCAACGTTGTCCCTAGTTATGGGAATTCGAACTGAATATCTGCTGAGTTGAACCATCTCATATGCACTTGGCAGCCAACCTTTGTGTATGTGTGCCCGATGTTTTATGAGGTTCCTTTTATTATTGTTGTGTTCTGTTGTTCCCGTTGACAAACAAAAATAAAAAAGAAGAACCAAAAAAAAAAGATTTTTCCAGTTAAGCAGCCAAATTAAGGTAGCATTTTTCTCCAGACATAGCAGTTGTGGCATTATTTATAGGTTCAATAAGAGTTCAATATGAATGTGGTCGTTGTTGTTTATAGCCGTCTTTTGTGTTGTCCTTAGAAACCGGTTTGCTATGGGTGAAAATAAAATGATTTTTTTTTTCAAAAAACGTCCTGTTTTTATTGCTTCTGATATAAAATGTAATCTTTTACAATTTAATTTAATAAAAAAACGTTTATGAGGGGTTGTGCTAAGAATGAATTGTGTAAAGGTTTTGTTGCTTTTTATATGTCTTTTTTAGGGTTGTCATTCGCCTATTTTTGTAATCAGCCTGTTGCGTGTTTCAATAACAAATTTAATTTGTAGAATATAATTTTGGATTTTTAACCAGTCCAAAGTTATCCTACCAAAGAACGCAAAGTGGCAAACTGCAATTGAATTGGTTGAAAATGTGATTAAGGCCTTCAAACTGTCGAAGAAGGTAGGTATCGAAGGATGGGGCTTCCATACATATATCGGCTATATCATCTTTTTATCAAAGGATTTGAAATGTAATACGGGGAGATATGCAAAGCCCAAAAATCAATAAATAAAAATATAATAATGGGGTTTTAGTTTTAAAAGGCGTTTGCACTAGAGCTTTGTCGGGTTAAACATCATATGAGGATTTATTTGACGTTTACGCTATGGAATTGACATTTGAACCAAAAACCCACTGGTTTAATCCGCTTAAGTGTAAACGGGGTATTAAATAATAATGGCAAATGCCGGTTTTATTAATAATAAAAATAAATAAGGGTTGGTATGATAGCTTACATGGCTTGCAGAATTGCGGGCGAGTACGACTTCGTATTGGGAGATAGAAGAGACTCGATCATAACATGAAGGAATGTGGAGGTGTTGGCCCCATTCGCCACACGAGGTTAGCCCTTCAAAGATTCAGGGCCTGTTTCACTATGTCGAAAGAAAATAATTGCGAACGAAAAACACCTAAACTTTGGTTTTCATGGCAATATTGACTTTGTGTTTGCTTTAAAACAAATGCAAAATTTAAAAATTATACACGAGCGGACGGCACCCGCCTGGGAATTTAACAAATTTCAACAACAATTACTCACAGGCAACTGTGGTGATGTTCTTTTCAACTTACAGAACTCGATAAGTCCTTAGTTGATACCTGCTAATAGTAGTTTGCAAATATTTTTGTTCTGATGTTTTTTGGGAAAGCCGAAAAGTGAGTGTGATTCTCATTTATTTGAGAATACTAGACACTTAAAGAGTTCGGTTTTTCGCTAAAAAAGGCATAATTTCAAAAATCTGAAAGCCAATTGATAATTCCCTTCGCCGGGATGAAATCATGATATTGGTAGCGATCAGTAAAATTTTGCAACACTGTCAGTTCGTTTTGAAGAACATTGGGGGTAATACTCCAGACTTAAAAACAATCAATCATACACGAGTTCAGTTGTTTTATCTTACGTTTTCATTTTCGTTCGACATAGTGAAACAGGCTATTAGATGCGTTATCCCATTGTTAACGTTAATAAACAATAATTTAAATTTAAATTACTCATGCCGGCCAACTTACAACACATTGCGATCTTGTGACTGAAATACAATATATAAATATACAATGTTTTTTTTAATTCAGTTTATTTTTAATTTTTCTCATTTGTTCATTTTGTCCATTCATTATATTTTCATACCCTTTAGGTTTGGGACCTTATAAGCATTCGCCTGTTGCAGATAATTAAATTCCTTTAATGATTTATAGCAGTATTATTGCAATTTTCGTACATAGCAGTTCCCCACTGCTATTATTTTGCACGCAACTGTAGCATCAAACACTTTTTTTGGGATAACATTAATATAGCTCCTTTATCAGTGAGTTTTCAAATCTCTGTTTCCGCAAAAACGAAAATGCTGTATCTGTTTTTTCATTGCTGTGAAAATGACCGGCAGAAAACACGATAAAATACGCGATATTTTCAAAAACAATTTTAGGTGATTTTCCGACTTTGGAATTTCTCGTAACTCGGGTTTTAGTAGATGGATTTTCACGGGGAATGATTTGCAAATATTAGACCCGAAAAATATGATTTTTAGAAAAGTATTCGCACAAAATTTCAGGATTTGGATGCAGATTTCTATAAAGCTGTGCAGACTACATTCACAATATACGTATCAAATAACTCAAAATCACAAGTACTACAATCCTATAAATGATTTCTTGATAACCCTGTTTGCGGAACGCAACTAGAAGAATATGTTACAACACACTGTAAATCTGGCTTAAAAATGTCATCGTTTAATGGTAGAAGCAGATCAAATTTTGAAGAGTAATACATTAGTGAGATTATCCTTATTTAGATTGCTTCTACTTTTACGTTGACAGGAAAATCGTGAGAAGAGTGGTTTACTCACAAATCGAGAGAAAACAAAAAAAGACAAATTAGCTTCAACCCATTTTTACCCATTTTTTAACATAAATACCAATAAACCCAATATTTTTTGCCACTCCCAAAAACATTTCATTTTATCCAAAAATATTTAATTTGTATAATATTCAATCACAAGTAGCGTGTTCTAACAGGGTAAACCTTGGCTTCAGCTATGTTAAGTTTTCAAAAATATTGGTGATATACACTTTCATATGGGCAAAATGTGAGTCATCGAAATAACGGTTTTAGACCCCAAGTATGTTTGGACGAAATGTGTTTCAGACAATTTGGAGTTGATTTAGACATGTCCGCCCGTCTGTCTGTCCGTCCGTCTGTCTGGCTGGAGCGCACGATAGCTTTCGAACGGATCAGCAGATTCGGTCCAAAATTTGGCCTTCGTAATATTTTGTTCAAACTTAGTTTAAGTTCGAAGATGGGTTATATCGGTCCACTCCTTCAGGTACCTCCCCCAAAAGTTCGAAAATGTTTGGAAAATTTGTGCACACTATAACTCTTGAAGGGAGTAATCGATTTGGTCCATACTTTGCTCATCATGAAGTTTGTACCAGATTTAGATGAGGCTCAAATATGGACTCAATAGGTCCACTCCTTCGGGTACCTCCCACACAATATTTATTAAAAGTTCAGTTTAAGACCTGCTCTCGAATCGCTTTGGTTTTAGTGGTAACAACTTGTATTCACTGCCCCCAATACAAGTTTTATCAGGGGCAAGTCCATACCTCCTGAGAAAATAGCCTCGAAGGTGCAAGAAACCCCTATGACAACGTGTATAGGGATTGGAGTGTAAGATAACTCTCGAACGGATCTGCTAATTCGGTCCAAAATTTGGCCTTCGTAATATTTTGTCCAAACTTAGTTTAAGTTCGAAAATAAGCCATATCAGCCCACTCCTTTAGGTACCTCCCCCACAAAAGTTCAAAAATGTATGGAGAAATTGTGCGCACGATAACTCTTGAAGGGAGTGACCGATTCGGTCCATACTTTACACATCCACATATATTTACCAGATATAGATCAGGTTCGAATATGGACTATATTAGTCGTATCCTCCACGTTAACAGCTGCTCTCGAATAAATTTGATTTTGTTGAAGCAATTTGCACTCGTTGCCTTAATTACGACGGTAAAAGTTTTTTCATGGGCAAGTCCATATTTCTTGAGAAAACAGCCCGAAAGATGTAAAAAACCCCTAGAGCACGATATCTCTCAAACTGATCAACCGATTTGGTCCAAAATTTGACCTTCGTCATATTTTGTCCAAACTTAGTTTCAGTTTGAAGATGGGCAATACCGGTCCACAACTTCCGGTATGTCCCCCGAATATATCACGAAAATGGTAGGCACGAAATCTCTTGAACGGGGCAACCAATTTGGTCCAAACTTTGGATCTCCTAATATTTTGTCGAAATTTTGTCGAATTTCTAAAATGGCCCAATATGGGAACCTCCCCCACAAAAGTTCAACATTTGTGCAGCTTAGGGGCTGTTCGAAGGTCCTTTGGAAATGTATACTGATGCTGTTCGTTGTGGTCCTTTTTACAGCGACATTATGCTTTCCGAGGACAAGTCCATGCTTCATGGCGTACTGGTCTAAAAGCTATACGATGACCCACTGAAATGACTAGTGGGCGCGATATCTATCGAAAAGATATAACTCCCAAAATAAGATACACTTGCATAAAGGACTATGCCGGTCCGTTCCTTCAAGTACCTCCTCCGCAACACTTTTGAACTTTCATTCTAATCCACATTTTTGTCAGCAAGTTCAAATGTCCAAAAAGGACCACAAAATTCTAAAACGACCCTAAATAGATTAGATTTTTCCGTAGATTAAGGTTTCAATTTATATAGGCTGAGGGTATAACTCTGTCGGCAAAGCCGACTGATACTTTTCTACTTGCTATATCGACACCTCCAAATAATAGTATGCTAAGTCTAAAAAGTGAGTTTTGCAGGAGAAGCTCTCAAAGTTTGGAAATTTTTTTGAACTACAGTACTATGCTAAGTCAATATTTGTTTATAACTTCTGTTCGGATTGACCGATCATTACCAAAATTAGACAGAATTTAAGTTAAAGGACGTTCGACACCTTCAGATAATAGTTTGCTAATTCTGAAAAGCGAGTTTTGCAGGACAAGCTCTAAAAGTTTGGAAATTTCTTTGACCTCCAGTACTATGCTAAGTAAATATTTGTTTATAACTTCTGTTCGGATTGTCCGATCATTACCAAAATTTGACAGAATTTAATTTAAAGGACGTTAAATATAAAAATGTAAAGAACTTGAAAACATGCTAAGTCGACTTAGCATACTATTGTTTGGAGGCGTCGATATGTTACATATGCCCGACAACACCCAACCAAAAATGGTATAGCGATGTGTTACGACCCTGGCATAAACTTCCGACCCGAGTACAAAGGCCACCCGACCAGACCTATTAAAATCAGGATCTGCCAACGGAAGACCTATAAATGAGGCTTTGATGCGATCTGCGATTGCCGCTGTAGGCGTAAGCGCATGGTCCATATTGGTCACCACAGTCATAATTGAAATGGACTGACTCCGGTCATAGATCGAACTAACGGTCAACCGACATATTTGGCTACCATCGATCGTAGAAGTAGGGAGTCGAAGACTATGCACTAGAGAAGAACATATCTGACTCTGCCTACTGCACTGGTCCAAAACCGCCCTCACAATAGTGGGTCGATCGGACGACACAATCCAGACTATCACAGTTGCCGAGGGGTGAGCGTTATCAGACGGACGACTGTACGGACTGTTACGTGGCCGATATCTAATCCGACTGCGGACGACGCTGACATGCCTGTGAAGTTATATTGGACATTATATTGGAAAAATTAATTTTTAGCAAAGGCGCAAACCATTCACAGGGTGACTCAGAGAAAACATATTTAACTAAAATTGGAGAACAAATTGAATCGCAAATTATAATTTATGGTCATAACTATTAAAATAACGGTAAAGTATAAACAATTCTGAACAAAATGAATGAAGGAGGCATAAATACGTGTTTAATATATATCAAAGAGCTGTATTGAAAAAGACACTGAACAGAACAGCCCATTGTGCCAAAACTATAAAAGATGGGCGGACGAAACTTGGCTTAAATTAAAGGCCTCTTGAATAGCTATCAGCCCATATATAGGTTTTATCCGAAATCAATTTCAGAGATCTGCATTTTGCGATCTACCTTGGGCCCACCTATGAAATATATACTGAACATAATAGCCCACTGTTCCAAAACTATAAAAGATGGGCGGACGAAGCTTGGCTTAAATTAAAGGCCTCTTGAATAGCATCAGCCCATATATAGGTTTTATTCGAAATCAATTTCAGAGATCTGCATTTTGCGATTTACCTTGGGCCCACCTATGAAAAAGACACTAAACAGAACAGCCCATTGTGCAAAAACTATAAAAGATGGGCGGACGAAACTTGGCTTAAATTAAAGGCCTCTTGAATAGCTATCAGCCAATATATAGATTTTATCCGAAATCAATTTCAGAGATCTGCGTTTTGCGATTTACCTTAGGGCCCACCTATGAAAAAGACACTAAACAGAACAGCCCATTGTGCAAAAACTATAAAAGGTGGGCGGACGAAACTTGGCTAAAATTAAAGGCCTCTTGAATAGCTATCAGCCCATATATAGGTTTTATTCGAAATCAATTTCAGAGATCTGCATTTTGCGATTTACCTTGGGCCCACCTATGAAAAAGACACTAAACAGAACAGCCCATTGTGCAAAAACTATAAAAGATGGGCGGACGAAACTTGGCTTAAATTAAAGGCCTCTTGAATAGCTATCAGCCCATATATAGGTTTTATTCGAAATCAATTTCAGAGATCTGCATTTTGCGATTTACCTTGGGCCCACCTATGAAAAAGACACTAAACAGAACAGCCCATTGTGCAAAAACTATAAAAGATGGGCGGACGAAACTTGGCTTAAATTAAAGGCCTCTTGAATAGCTATCAGCCAATATATAGATTTTAACCGAAATCAATTTCAGAGATCTGCGTTTTGCGATTTACCTTAGGGCCCACCTATGAAAAAGACACTAAACAGAACAGCCCATTGTGCAAAAACTATAAAAGATGGGCGGACGAAACTTGGCTTAAATTAAAGGCCTCTTGAATAGCTATCAGCCAATATATAGATTTTATCCGAAATCAATTTCAGAGATCTGCGTTTTGCGATTTACCTTAGGGCCCACCTATGAAAAAGACACTAAACAGAACAGCCCATTGTGCAAAAACTATAAAAGGTGGGCGGACGAAACTTGGCTTAAATTAAAGGCCTCTTGAATAGCTATCAGCCCATATATAGGTTTTATCCGAAATCAATTTCAGAGATCTGCATTTTGCGATCTACCTTGGGCCCACCTATGAAATATATACTGAACATAATAGCCCACTGTTCCAAAACTATAAAAGATGGGCGGACGAAGCTTGGCTTAAATTAAAGGCCTCTTGAATAGCATCAGCCCATATATAGGTTTTATTCGAAATCAATTTCAGAGATCTGCATTTTGCGATTTACCTTGGGCCCACCTATGAAAAAGACACTAAACAGAACAGCCCATTGTGCAAAAACTATAAAAGATGGGCGGACGAAACTTGGCTTAAATTAAAGGCCTCTTGAATAGCTATCAGCCAATATATAGATTTTATCCGAAATCAATTTCAGAGATCTGCGTTTTGCGATTTACCTTAGGGCCCACCTATGAAAAAGACACTAAACAGAACAGCCCATTGTGCAAAAACTATAAAAGGTGGGCGGACGAAACTTGGCTTAAATTAAAGGCCTCTTGAATAGCTATCAGCCCATATATAGGTTTTATCCGAAATCAATTTCAGAGATCTGCATTTTGCGATCTACCTTGGGCCCACCTATGAAATATATACTGAACATAATAGCCCACTGTTCCAAAACTATAAAAGATGGGCGGACGAAGCTTGGCTTAAATTAAAGGCCTCTTGAATAGCATCAGCCCATATATAGGTTTTATTCGAAATCAATTTCAGAGATCTGCATTTTGCGATTTACCTTGGGCCCACCTATGAAAAAGACACTAAACAGAACAGCCCATTGTGCAAAAACTATAAAAGATGGGCGGACGAAACTTGGCTTAAATTAAAGGCCTCTTGAATAGCTATCAGCCAATATATAGATTTTATCCGAAATCAATTTCAGAGATCTGCGTTTTGCGATTTACCTTAGGGCCCACCTATGAAAAAGACACTAAACAGAACAGCCCATTGTGCAAAAACTATAAAAGGTGGGCGGACGAAACTTGGCTAAAATTAAAGGCCTCTTGAATAGCTATCAGCCCATATATAGGTTTTATTCGAAATCAATTTCAGAGATCTGCATTTTGCGATTTACCTTGGGCCCACCTATGAAAAAGACACTAAACAGAACAGCCCATTGTGCAAAAACTATAAAAGATGGGCGGACGAAACTTGGCTTAAATTAAAGGCCTCTTGAATAGCTATCAGCCCATATATAGGTTTTATTCGAAATCAATTTCAGAGATCTGCATTTTGCGATTTACCTTGGGCCCACCTATGAAAAAGACACTAAACAGAACAGCCCATTGTGCAAAAACTATAAAAGATGGGCGGACGAAACTTGGCTTAAATTAAAGGCCTCTTGAATAGCTATCAGCCAATATATAGATTTTAACCGAAATCAATTTCAGAGATCTGCGTTTTGCGATTTACCTTAGGGCCCACCTATGAAAAAGACACTAAACAGAACAGCCCATTGTGCAAAAACTATAAAAGATGGGCGGACGAAACTTGGCTTAAATTAAAGGCCTCTTGAATAGCTATCAGCCAATATATAGATTTTATCCGAAATCAATTTCAGAGATCTGCATTTTGCGATCTACCTTGGGTCCACCTATGAAATATACACTTGACATAATAGCCCACTGTGCCAAAACTGTAAAAGATGGGCGGACGAAACTTGGCTTAAATTAAAGGCCTCTTGAATAGCTATCAGCCCATATATAGGTTTTATTCGAAATCAATTTCAGAGATCTGCATTTTGCGATTTACCTTGGGCCCACCTATGAAAAAGACACTAAACAGAACAGCCCATTGTGCAAAAACTATAAAAGATGGGCGGACGAAACTTGGCTTAAATTAAAGGCCTCTTGAATAGCTATCAGCCAATATATAGATTTTAACCGAAATCAATTTCAGAGATCTGCGTTTTGCGATTTACCTTAGGGCCCACCTATGAAAAAGACACTAAACAGAACAGCCCATTGTGCAAAAACTATAAAAGATGGGCGGACGAAACTTGGCTTAAATTAAAGGCCTCTTGAATAGCTATCAGCCAATATATAGATTTTATCCGAAATCAATTTCAGAGATCTGCATTTTGCGATCTACCTTGGGCCCACCTATGAAAAAGACCCTAAACAGAACAGCCCATTGTGCAAAAACTATAAAAGATGGGCGGACGAAACTTGGCTTAAATTAAAGGCCTCTTGAATAGCTATCAGCCCATATATAGGTTTTATCCGAAATCAATTTCAGAGATCTGCATTTTGCGATCTACCTTGGGCCCACCTATGAAATATATACTGAACATAATAGCCCACTGTTCCAAAACTATAAAAGATGGGCGGACGAAACTTGGCTTAAATTAAAGGCCTCTTGAATAGCTATCAGCCCATATATAGGTTTTATTCGAAATCAATTTCAGAGATCTGCATTTTGCGATTTACCTTGGGCCCACCTATGAAAAAGACACTAAACAGAACAGCCCATTGTGCAAAAACTATAAAAGATGGGCGGACGAAACTTGGCTAAAATTAAAGGCCTCTTGAATAGTTATCAGCCAATATATAGATTTTATCCGAAATCAATTTCAGAGATCTGCATTTTGCGATCTACCTTGGGCCCACCTATGAAAAAGACACTAAACAGAACAGCCCATTGTGCAAAAACTATAAAAGATGGGCGGACGAAACTTGGCTTAAATTAAAGGTCTCTTGAATAGCTATCAGCCCATATATAGGTTTTATCCGAAATCAATTTCAGAGATCTGCATTTTGCGATCTACCTTGGGCCCACCTATGAAATATATACTGAACATAATAGCCCACTGTTCCAAAACTATAAAGGATGGGCGGACGAAACTTGGCTTAAATTAAAGGCCTCTTGAATAGCTATCAGCCCATATATAGGTTTTATCCGAAATCAATTTCAGAGATCTGCATTTTGGGATCTACCTTGGGCCCACCTATGAAATATATACTGAACATAATAGCCCACTGTTCCAAAACTATAAAAGATGGGCGGACGAAACTTGGCTTAAATTAAAGGCCTCTTGAATAGCTATCAGCCCATATATAGGTTTTATTCGAAATCAATTTCAGAGATCTGCATTTTGCGATTTACCTTGGGCCCACCTATGAAAAAGACACTAAACAGAACAGCCCATTGTGCAAAAACTATAAAAGATGGGCGGACGAAACTTGGCTTAAATTAAAGGCCTCTTGAATAGCTATCAGCCCATATATAGGTTTTATCCGAAATCAATTTCAGAGATCTGCATTTTGCGATCTACCTTGGGCCCACCTATGAAATATATACTGAACATAATAGCCCACTGTGCCAAAACTATAAAAGATGGGCGGACGAAACTTGGCTAAAATTAAAGGCCTCTTGAATAGCTATCAGCCAATATATAGATTTTATCCGAAATCAATTTCAGAGATCTGCGTTTTGCGATTTACCTTAGGGCCCACCTATGAAAAAGACACTAAACAGAACAGCCCATTGTGCAAAAACTATAAAAGATGGGCGGACGAAACTTGGCTAAAATTAAAGGCCTCTTGAATAGCTATCAGCCCATATACAGGTTTTATTCGAAATCAATTTCAGAGATCTGCATTTTGCGATTTACCTTGGGCCCACCTATGAAAAAGACACTAAACAGAACAGCCCATTGTGCAAAAACTATAAAAGATGGGCGGACGAAACTTCGCTTAAATTAAAGGCCTCTTGAATAGCTATCAGCCCATATATAGGTTTTATCCGAAATCAATTTCAGAGATCTGCATTTTGCGATCTACCTTGGGCCCACCTATGAAATATATACTGAACATAATAGCCCACTGTTCCAAAACTATAAAAGATGGGCGGACGAAACTTGGCTTAAATTAAAGGCCTCTTGAATAGCTATCAGCCCATATATAGGTTTTATCCGAAATCAATTTCAGAGATCTGCATTTTGCGATTTACCTTGGGCCCACCTCTGAAATATACACTTGACATAATAGCCCACTGTGCCAAAACTATAAAAGATGGGCGGACGAAACTTGGCTTAAATTGAAGGCCTCTTGAATAGCTATCAGCCCATATATAGGTTTTATTCGAAATCAATTTCAGAGATCTGCATTTTGCGATTTACCTTGGGCCCACCTATGAAAAAGACACTAAACAGAACAGCCCATTGTGCAAAAACTATAAAAGATGGGCGGACGAAACTTGGCTTAAATTAAAGGCCTCTTGAATAGCTATCAGCCAATATATAGATTTTATCCGAAATCAATTTCAGAGATCTGCGTTTTGCGATTTACCTTAGGGCCCACCTATGAAAAAGACACTAAACAGAACAGCCCATTGTGCAAAAACTATAAAAGATGGGCGGACGAAACTTGGCTAAAATTAAAGGCCTCTTGAATAGCTATCAGCCCATATATAGGTTTTATTCGAAATCAATTTCAGAGATCTGCATTTTGCGATTTACCCTGGGCCCACCTATGAAAAAGACACTAAACAGAACAGCCCATTGTGCAAAAACTATAAAAGATGGGCGGACGAAACTTGGCTTAAATTAAAGGTCTCTTGAATAGCTATCAGCCAATATATAGATTTTATCCGAAATCAATTTCAGAGATCTGCATTTATGCGATCTACCTTGGGCCCACCTATGAAAAAGACACTAAACAGAACAGCCCATTGTGCAAAAACTATAAAAGATGGGCGGACGAAACTTGGCTTAAATTAAAGGTCTCTTGAATAGCTATCAGCTAATATATAGATTTTATCCGAAATCAATTTCAGAGATCTGCGTTTTGCGATTTACCTTAGGGCCCACCTATGAAAAAGACACTAAACAGAACAGCCCATTGTGCAAAAACTATAAAAGATGGGCGGACGAAACTTGGCTAAAATTAAAGGCCTCTTGAATAGCTATCAGCCCATATACAGGTTTTATTCGAAATCAATTTCAGAGATCTGCATTTTGCGATTTACCTTGGGCCCACCTATGAAAAAGACACTAAACAGAACAGCCCATTGTGCAAAAACTATAAAAGATGGGCGGACGAAACTTGGCTTAAATTAAAGGTCTCTTGAATAGCTATCAGCCAATATATAGATTTTATCCGAAATCAATTTCAGAGATCTGCGTTTTGCGATTTACCTTAGGGCCCACCTATGAAAAAGACACTAAACAGAACAGCCCATTGTGCAAAAACTATAAAAGATGGGCGGACGAAACTTGGCTTAAATTAAAGGTCTCTTGAATAGCTATCAGCCAATATATAGATTTTATCCGAAATCAATTTCAGAGATCTGCATTTATGCGATCTACCTTGGGCCCACCTATGAAAAAGACACTAAACAGAACAGCCCATTGTGCAAAAACTATAAAAGATGGGCGGACGAAACTTGGCTTAAATTAAAGGTCTCTTGAATAGCTATCAGCCAATATATAGATTTTATCCGAAATCAATTTCAGAGATCTGCGTTTTGCGATTTACCTTAGGGCCCACCTATGAAAAAGACACTAAACAGAACAGCCCATTGTGCAAAAACTATAAAAGATGGGCGGACGAAACTTGGCTAAAATTAAAGGCCTCTTGAATAGCTATCAGCCCATATATAGGTTTTATCCGAAATCAATTTCAGAGATCTGCATTTTGCGATTTACCTTGGGCCCACCTCTGAAATATACACTTGACATAATAGCCCACTGTGCCAAAACTATAAAAGATGGGCGGACGAAACTTGGCTTAAATTAAAGGCCTCTTGAATAGCTATCAGCCAATATATAGATTTTAACCGAAATCAATTTCAGAGATCTGCGTTTTGCGATTTACCTTAGGGCCCACCTATGAAAAAGACACTAAACAGAACAGCCCATTGTGCAAAAACTATAAAAGATGGGCGGACGAAACTTGGCTTAAATTAAAGGCCTCTTGAATAGCTATCAGCCCATGTATAGATTTTATCCGAAATCAATTTCAGAGATCTGCATTTTTGCGATCTACCTTGGGCCCACCTATGAAAAAGACACTAAACAGAACAGCCCATTGTGCAAAAACTATAAAAGATGGGCGGACGAAACTTGGCTTAAATTAAAGGCCTCTTGAATAGCTATCAGACCATATATAGGTTTTATCCGAAATCAATTTCAGAGATCTGCATTTTGCGATCTACCTTGGGCCCACCTATGAAATATATACTGAACATAATAGCCCACTGTTCCAAAACTATAAAAGATGGGCGGACGAAGCTTGGCTTAAATTAAAGGCCTCTTGAATAGCATCAGCCCATATATAGGTTTTATTCGAAATCAATTTCAGAGATCTGCATTTTGCGATTTACCTTGGGCCCACCTATGAAAAAGACACTAAACAGAACAGCCCATTGTGCAAAAACTATAAAAGATGGGCGGACGAAACTTGGCTTAAATTAAAGGCCTCTTGAATAGCTATCAGCCAATATATAGATTTTATCCGAAATCAATTTCAGAGATCTGCATTTTTGCGATCTACCTTGGGCCCACCTATGAAAAAGACACTAAACAGAACAGCCCATTGTGCAAAAACTATAAAAGATGGGCGGACGAAACTTGGCTTAAATTAAAGGCCTCTTGAATAGCTATCAGACCATATATAGGTTTTATCCGAAATCAATTTCAGAGATCTGCATTTTGCGATCTACCTTGGGCCCACCTATGAAATATATACTGAACATAATAGCCCACTGTTCCAAAACTATAAAGGATGGGCGGACGAAACTTGGCTTAAATTAAAGGCCTCTTGAATAGCTATCAGCCCATATATAGGTTTTATCCGAAATCAATTTCAGAGATCTGCATTTTGCGATTTACCTTGGGCCCACCTCTGAAATATACACTTGACATAATAGCCCACTGTGCCAAAACTATAAAAGATGGGCGGACGAAACTTGGCTTAAATTGAAGGCCTCTTGAATAGCTATCAGCCCATATATAGGTTTTATTCGAAATCAATTTCAGAGATCTGCATTTTGCGATTTACCTTGGGCCCACCTATGAAAAAGACACTAAACAGAACAGCCCATTGTGCAAAAACTATAAAAGATGGGCGGACGAAACTTGGCTTAAATTAAAGGCCTCTTGAATAGCTATCAGCCAATATATAGATTTTATCCGAAATCAATTTCAGAGATCTGCGTTTTGCGATTTACCTTAGGGCCCACCTATGAAAAAGACACTAAACAGAACAGCCCATTGTGCAAAAACTATAAAAGATGGGCGGACGAAACTTGGCTAAAATTAAAGGCCTCTTGAATAGCTATCAGCCCATATATAGGTTTTATTCGAAATCAATTTCAGAGATCTGCATTTTGCGATTTACCCTGGGCCCACCTATGAAAAAGACACTAAACAGAACAGCCCATTGTGCAAAAACTATAAAAGATGGGCGGACAAAACTTGGCTTAAATTAAAGGTCTCTTGAATAGCTATCAGCCAATATATAGATTTTATCCGAAATCAATTTCAGAGATCTGCATTTATGCGATCTACCTTGGGCCCACCTATGAAAAAGACACTAAACAGAACAGCCCATTGTGCAAAAACTATAAAAGATGGGCGGACGAAACTTGGCTTAAATTAAAGGTCTCTTGAATAGCTATCAGCTAATATATAGATTTTATCCGAAATCAATTTCAGAGATCTGCATTTTGCGATCTACCTTGGGCCCACCTATGAAATATATACTGAACATAATAGCCCACTGTTCCAAAACTATAAAAGATGGGCGGACGAAACTTGGCTTAAATTAAAGGCCTCTTGAATAGCTATCAGCCCATATATAGGTTTTATCCGAAATCAATTTCAGAGATCTGCATTTTGCGATTTACCTTGGGCCCACCTATGAAAAAGACACTAAACAGAACAGCCCATTGTGCAAAAACTATAAAAGATGGGCGGACGAAGCTTGGCTTAAATTAAAGGCCTCTTGAATAGCATCAGCCCATATATAGGTTTTATTCGAAATCAATTTCAGAGATCTGCATTTTGCGATTTACCTTGGGCCCACCTATGAAAAAGACACTAAACAGAACAGCCCATTGTGCAAAAACTATAAAAGATGGGCGGACGAAACTTGGCTTAAATTAAAGGCCTCTTGAATAGCTATCAGCCAATATATAGATTTTATCCGAAATCAATTTCAGAGATCTGCGTTTTGCGATTTACCTTGGGCCCACCTATGAAATATATACTGAACAGAACAGCCCATTGTGCAAAAACTATAAAAGGTGGGCGGACGAAACTTGGCTTAAATTAAAGGCCTCTTGAATAGCTATCAGCCCATATATAGGTTTTATCCGAAATCAATTTCAGAGATCTGCATTTTGCGATTTACCTTGGGCCCACCTATGAAAAAGACACTAAACAGAACAGCCCATTGTGCAAAAACTATAAAAGATGGGCGGACGAAACTTGGCTTAAATTAAAGGCCTCTTGAATAGCTATCAGCCAATATATAGATTTTATCCGAAATCAATTTCAGAGATCTGCATTTTGCGATCTACCTTGGGCCCACCTATGAAAAAGACCCTAAACAGAACAGCCCATTGTGCAAAAACTATAAAAGATGGGCGGACGAAACTTGGCTTAAATTAAAGGCCTCTTGAATAGCTATCAGCCCATATATAGATTTTATCCGAAATCAATTTCAGAGATCTGCATTTTGCGATCTACCTTGGGCCCACCTATGAAAAAGACCCTAAACAGAACAGCCCATTGTGCAAAAACTATAAAAGATGGGCGGACGAAACTTGGCTTAAATTAAAGGCCTCTTGAATAGCTATCAGCCCATATATAGGTTTTATCCGAAATCAATTTCAGAGATCTGCATTTTGCGATCTACCTTGGGCCCACCTATGAAAAAGACACTAAACAGAACAGCCCATTGTGCAAAAACTATAAAAGATGGGCGGACGAAACTTGGCTTAAATTAAAGGCCTCTTGAATAGCTATCAGCCCATGTATAGATTTTATCCGAAATCAATTTCAGAGATCTGCATTTTTGCGATCTACCTTGGGCCCACCTATGAAAAAGACACTAAACAGAACAGCCCATTGTGCAAAAACTATAAAAGATGGGCGGACGAAACTTGGCTTAAATTAAAGGCCTCTTGAATAGCTATCAGCCCATATATAGGTTTTATTCGAAATCAATTTCAGAGATCTGCATTTTGCGAGATTTGCAGATCTCTGAAATTGATTTCGGATAAAACCTATATATGGTCTGATAGCTATTCAAGAGGCCTTTAATTTAAGCCAAGTTTCGTCCGCCCATCTTTTATAGTTTTTGCACAATGGGCTGTTCTGTTTAGTGTCTTTTTCATAGGTGGGCCCAAGGTAGATCGCAAAAATGCAGATCTCTGAAATTGATTTCGAATAAAACCTATATATGGGCTGATGCTATTCAAGAGGCCTTTAATTTAAGCCAAGCTTCGTCCGCCCATCTTTTATAGTTTTGGAACAGTGGGCTATTATGTTCAGTATATATTTCATAGGTGGGCCCAAGGTAGATCGCAAAATGCAGATCTCTGAAATTGATTTCGGATAAAACCTATATATGGTCTGATAGCTATTCAAGAGGCCTTTAATTTAAGCCAAGTTTCGTCCGCCCATCTTTTATAGTTTTTGCACAATGGGCTGTTCTGTTTAGTGTCTTTTTCATAGGTGGGCCCAAGGTAGATCGCAAAAATGCAGATCTCTGAAATTGATTTCGGATAAAATCTATACATGGGCTGATAGCTATTCAAGAGGCCTTTAATTTAAGCCAAGTTTCGTCCGCCCATCTTTTATAGTTTTTGCACAATGGGCTGTTCTGTTTAGTGTCTTTTTCATAGGTGGGCCCTAAGGTAAATCGCAAAACGCAGATCTCTGAAATTGATTTCGGTTAAAATCTATATATTGGCTGATAGCTATTCAAGAGGCCTTTAATTTAAGCCAAGTTTCGTCCGCCCATCTTTTATAGTTTTGGCACAGTGGGCTATTATGTCAAGTGTATATTTCAGAGGTGGGCCCAAGGTAAATCGCAAAATGCAGATCTCTGAAATTGATTTCGGATAAAACCTATATATGGGCTGATAGCTATTCAAGAGGCCTTTAATTTTAGCCAAGTTTCGTCCGCCCATCTTTTATAGTTTTTGCACAATGGGCTGTTCTGTTTAGTGTCTTTTTCATAGGTGGGCCCTAAGGTAAATCGCAAAACGCAGATCTCTGAAATTGATTTCGGATAAAATCTATATATTGGCTGATAGCTATTCAAGAGACCTTTAATTTAAGCCAAGTTTCGTCCGCCCATCTTTTATAGTTTTTGCACAATGGGCTGTTCTGTTTAGTGTCTTTTTCATAGGTGGGCCCAAGGTAGATCGCATAAATGCAGATCTCTGAAATTGATTTCGGATAAAATCTATATATTGGCTGATAGCTATTCAAGAGACCTTTAATTTAAGCCAAGTTTCGTCCGCCCATCTTTTATAGTTTTTGCACAATGGGCTGTTCTGTTTAGTGTCTTTTTCATAGGTGGGCCCTAAGGTAAATCGCAAAACGCAGATCTCTGAAATTGATTTCGGATAAAATCTATATATTGGCTGATAGCTATTCAAGAGACCTTTAATTTAAGCCAAGTTTCGTCCGCCCATCTTGTATAGTTTTTGCACAATGGGCTATTATGTTCAGTATATATTTCATAGGTGGGCCCAAGGTAGATCGCAAAATGCAGATCTCTGAAATTGATTTCGGATAAAACCTATATATGGGCTGATAGCTATTCAAGAGGCCTTTAATTTAAGCCAAGTTTCGTCCGCCCATCTTTTATAGTTTTTGCACAATGGGCTGTTCTGTTTAGTGTCTTTTTCATAGGTGGGCCCAAGGTAAATCGCAAAATGCAGATCTCTGAAATTGATTTCGAATAAAACCTATATATGGGCTGATGCTATTCAAGAGGCCTTTAATTTAAGCCAAGCTTCGTCCGCCCATCTTTTATAGTTTTGGAACAGTGGGCTATTATGTTCAGTATATATTTCATAGGTGGGCCCAAGGTAGATCGCAAAATGCAGATCTCTGAAATTGATTTCGGATAAAACCTATATATGGTCTGATAGCTATTCAAGAGGCCTTTAATTTAAGCCAAGTTTCGTCCGCCCATCTTTTATAGTTTTTGCACAATGGGCTGTTCTGTTTAGTGTCTTTTTCATAGGTGGGCCCAAGGTAGATCGCAAAAATGCAGATCTCTGAAATTGATTTCGGATAAAATCTATACATGGGCTGATAGCTATTCAAGAGGCCTTTAATTTAAGCCAAGTTTCGTCCGCCCATCTTTTATAGTTTTTGCACAATGGGCTGTTCTGTTTAGTGTCTTTTTCATAGGTGGGCCCTAAGGTAAATCGCAAAACGCAGATCTCTGAAATTGATTTCGGTTAAAATCTATATATTGGCTGATAGCTATTCAAGAGGCCTTTAATTTAAGCCAAGTTTCGTCCGCCCATCTTTTATAGTTTTGGCACAGTGGGCTATTATGTCAAGTGTATATTTCAGAGGTGGGCCCAAGGTAAATCGCAAAATGCAGATCTCTGAAATTGATTTCGGATAAAACCTATATATGGGCTGATAGCTATTCAAGAGGCCTTTAATTTTAGCCAAGTTTCGTCCGCCCATCTTTTATAGTTTTTGCACAATGGGCTGTTCTGTTTAGTGTCTTTTTCATAGGTGGGCCCTAAGGTAAATCGCAAAACGCAGATCTCTGAAATTGATTTCGGATAAAATCTATATATTGGCTGATAGCTATTCAAGAGACCTTTAATTTAAGCCAAGTTTCGTCCGCCCATCTTTTATAGTTTTTGCACAATGGGCTGTTCTGTTTAGTGTCTTTTTCATAGGTGGGCCCAAGGTAGATCGCATAAATGCAGATCTCTGAAATTGATTTCGGATAAAATCTATATATTGGCTGATAGCTATTCAAGAGACCTTTAATTTAAGCCAAGTTTCGTCCGCCCATCTTTTATAGTTTTTGCACAATGGGCTGTTCTGTTTAGTGTCTTTTTCATAGGTGGGCCCTAAGGTAAATCGCAAAACGCAGATCTCTGAAATTGATTTCGGATAAAATCTATATATTGGCTGATAGCTATTCAAGAGACCTTTAATTTAAGCCAAGTTTCGTCCGCCCATCTTTTATAGTTTTTGCACAATGGGCTGTTCTGTTTAGTGTCTTTTTCATAGGTGGGCCCAAGGTAGATCGCAAAAATGCAGATCTCTGAAATTGATTTCGGATAAAATCTATACATGGGCTGATAGCTATTCAAGAGGCCTTTAATTTAAGCCAAGTTTCGTCCGCCCATCTTTTATAGTTTTTGCACAATGGGCTGTTCTGTTTAGTGTCTTTTTCATAGGTGGGCCCAAGGTAAATCGCAAAATGCAGATCTCTGAAATTGATTTCGAATAAAACCTATATATGGGCTGATGCTATTCAAGAGGCCTTTAATTTAAGCCAAGCTTCGTCCGCCCATCTTTTATAGTTTTGGAACAGTGGGCTATTATGTTCAGTATATATTTCATAGGTGGGCCCAAGGTAGATCGCAAAATGCAGATCTCTGAAATTGATTTCGGATAAAACCTATATATGGTCTGATAGCTATTCAAGAGGCCTTTAATTTAAGCCAAGTTTCGTCCGCCCATCTTTTATAGTTTTTGCACAATGGGCTGTTCTGTTTAGTGTCTTTTTCATAGGTGGGCCCAAGGTAGATCGCAAAAATGCAGATCTCTGAAATTGATTTCGGATAAAATCTATACATGGGCTGATAGCTATTCAAGAGGCCTTTAATTTAAGCCAAGTTTCGTCCGCCCATCTTTTATAGTTTTTGCACAATGGGCTGTTCTGTTTAGTGTCTTTTTCATAGGTGGGCCCTAAGGTAAATCGCAAAACGCAGATCTCTGAAATTGATTTCGGTTAAAATCTATATATTGGCTGATAGCTATTCAAGAGGCCTTTAATTTAAGCCAAGTTTCGTCCGCCCATCTTTTATAGTTTTGGCACAGTGGGCTATTATGTCAAGTGTATATTTCAGAGGTGGGCCCAAGGTAAATCGCAAAATGCAGATCTCTGAAATTGATTTCGGATAAAACCTATATATGGGCTGATAGCTATTCAAGAGGCCTTTAATTTTAGCCAAGTTTCGTCCGCCCATCTTTTATAGTTTTTGCACAATGGGCTGTTCTGTTTAGTGTCTTTTTCATAGGTGGGCCCTAAGGTAAATCGCAAAACGCAGATCTCTGAAATTGATTTCGGATAAAATCTATATATTGGCTGATAGCTATTCAAGAGACCTTTAATTTAAGCCAAGTTTCGTCCGCCCATCTTTTATAGTTTTTGCACAATGGGCTGTTCTGTTTAGTGTCTTTTTCATAGGTGGGCCCAAGGTAGATCGCATAAATGCAGATCTCTGAAATTGATTTCGGATAAAATCTATATATTGGCTGATAGCTATTCAAGAGACCTTTAATTTAAGCCAAGTTTCGTCCGCCCATCTTTTATAGTTTTTGCACAATGGGCTGTTCTGTTTAGTGTCTTTTTCATAGGTGGGCCCTAAGGTAAATCGCAAAACGCAGATCTCTGAAATTGATTTCGGATAAAATCTATATATTGGCTGATAGCTATTCAAGAGACCTTTAATTTAAGCCAAGTTTCGTCCGCCCATCTTTTATAGTTTTTGCACAATGGGCTGTTCTGTTTAGTGTCTTTTTCATAGGTGGGCCCAAGGTAAATCGCAAAATGCAGATCTCTGAAATTGATTTCGAATAAAACCTGTATATGGGCTGATAGCTATTCAAGAGGCCTTTAATTTTAGCCAAGTTTCGTCCGCCCATCTTTTATAGTTTTTGCACAATGGGCTGTTCTGTTTAGTGTCTTTTTCATAGGTGGGCCCTAAGGTAAATCGCAAAACGCAGATCTCTGAAATTGATTTCGGATAAAATCTATATATTAGCTGATAGCTATTCAAGAGACCTTTAATTTAAGCCAAGTTTCGTCCGCCCATCTTTTATAGTTTTTGCACAATGGGCTGTTCTGTTTAGTGTCTTTTTCATAGGTGGGCCCAAGGTAGATCGCATAAATGCAGATCTCTGAAATTGATTTCGGATAAAATCTATATATTGGCTGATAGCTATTCAAGAGACCTTTAATTTAAGCCAAGTTTCGTCCGCCCATCTTTTATAGTTTTTGCACAATGGGCTGTTCTGTTTAGTGTCTTTTTCATAGGTGGGCCCAGGGTAAATCGCAAAATGCAGATCTCTGAAATTGATTTCGAATAAAACCTATATATGGGCTGATAGCTATTCAAGAGGCCTTTAATTTTAGCCAAGTTTCGTCCGCCCATCTTTTATAGTTTTTGCACAATGGGCTGTTCTGTTTAGTGTCTTTTTCATAGGTGGGCCCTAAGGTAAATCGCAAAACGCAGATCTCTGAAATTGATTTCGGATAAAATCTATATATTGGCTGATAGCTATTCAAGAGGCCTTTAATTTAAGCCAAGTTTCGTCCGCCCATCTTTTATAGTTTTTGCACAATGGGCTGTTCTGTTTAGTGTCTTTTTCATAGGTGGGCCCAAGGTAAATCGCAAAATGCAGATCTCTGAAATTGATTTCGAATAAAACCTATATATGGGCTGATAGCTATTCAAGAGGCCTTCAATTTAAGCCAAGTTTCGTCCCGCCATCTTTTATAGTTTTGGCACAGTGGGCTATTATGTCAAGTGTATATTTCAGAGGTGGGCCCAAGGTAAATCGCAAAATGCAGATCTCTGAAATTGATTTCGGATAAAACCTATATATGGGCTGATAGCTATTCAAGAGGCCTTTAATTTTAGCCAAGTTTCGTCCGCCCATCTTTTATAGTTTTTGCACAATGGGCTGTTCTGTTTAGTGTCTTTTTCATAGGTGGGCCCTAAGGTAAATCGCAAAACGCAGATCTCTGAAATTGATTTCGGATAAAATCTATATATTGGCTGATAGCTATTCAAGAGACCTTTAATTTAAGCCAAGTTTCGTCCGCCCATCTTTTATAGTTTTTGCACAATGGGCTGTTCTGTTTAGTGTCTTTTTCATAGGTGGGCCCAAGGTAGATCGCATAAATGCAGATCTCTGAAATTGATTTCGGATAAAATCTATATATTGGCTGATAGCTATTCAAGAGACCTTTAATTTAAGCCAAGTTTCGTCCGCCCATCTTTTATAGTTTTTGCACAATGGGCTGTTCTGTTTAGTGTCTTTTTCATAGGTGGGCCCTAAGGTAAATCGCAAAACGCAGATCTCTGAAATTGATTTCGGATAAAATCTATATATTGGCTGATAGCTATTCAAGAGACCTTTAATTTAAGCCAAGTTTCGTCCGCCCATCTTTTATAGTTTTTGCACAATGGGCTGTTCTGTTTAGTGTCTTTTTCATAGGTGGGCCCAAGGTAAATCGCAAAATGCAGATCTCTGAAATTGATTTCGAATAAAACCTGTATATGGGCTGATAGCTATTCAAGAGGCCTTTAATTTTAGCCAAGTTTCGTCCGCCCATCTTTTATAGTTTTTGCACAATGGGCTGTTCTGTTTAGTGTCTTTTTCATAGGTGGGCCCTAAGGTAAATCGCAAAACGCAGATCTCTGAAATTGATTTCGGATAAAATCTATATATTAGCTGATAGCTATTCAAGAGACCTTTAATTTAAGCCAAGTTTCGTCCGCCCATCTTTTATAGTTTTTGCACAATGGGCTGTTCTGTTTAGTGTCTTTTTCATAGGTGGGCCCAAGGTAGATCGCATAAATGCAGATCTCTGAAATTGATTTCGGATAAAATCTATATATTGGCTGATAGCTATTCAAGAGACCTTTAATTTAAGCCAAGTTTTCGTCCGCCCATCTTTTATAGTTTTTGCACAATGGGCTGTTCTGTTTAGTGTCTTTTTCATAGGTGGGCCCAGGGTAAATCGCAAAATGCAGATCTCTGAAATTGATTTCGAATAAAACCTATATATGGGCTGATAGCTATTCAAGAGGCCTTTAATTTTAGCCAAGTTTCGTCCGCCCATCTTTTATAGTTTTTGCACAATGGGCTGTTCTGTTTAGTGTCTTTTTCATAGGTGGGCCCTAAGGTAAATCGCAAAACGCAGATCTCTGAAATTGATTTCGGATAAAATCTATATATTGGCTGATAGCTATTCAAGAGGCCTTTAATTTAAGCCAAGTTTCGTCCGCCCATCTTTTATAGTTTTTGCACAATGGGCTGTTCTGTTTAGTGTCTTTTTCATAGGTGGGCCCAAGGTAAATCGCAAAATGCAGATCTCTGAAATTGATTTCGAATAAAACCTATATATGGGCTGATAGCTATTCAAGAGGCCTTCAATTTAAGCCAAGTTTCGTCCGCCCATCTTTTATAGTTTTGGCACAGTGGGCTATTATGTCAAGTGTATATTTCAGAGGTGGGCCCAAGGTAAATCGCAAAATGCAGATCTCTGAAATTGATTTCGGATAAAACCTATATATGGGCTGATAGCTATTCAAGAGGCCTTTAATTTAAGCCAAGTTTCGTCCGCCCATCTTTTATAGTTTTGGAACAGTGGGCTATTATGTTCAGTATATATTTCATAGGTGGGCCCAAGGTAGATCGCAAAATGCAGATCTCTGAAATTGATTCGGATAAAACCTATATATGGGCTGATAGCTATTCAAGAGGCCTTTAATTTAAGCGAAGTTTCGTCCGCCCATCTTTTATAGTTTTTGCACAATGGGCTGTTCTGTTTAGTGTCTTTTTCATAGGTGGGCCCAAGGTAAATCGCAAAATGCAGATCTCTGAAATTGATTTCGAATAAAACCTGTATATGGGCTGATAGCTATTCAAGAGGCCTTTAATTTTAGCCAAGTTTCGTCCGCCCATCTTTTATAGTTTTTGCACAATGGGCTGTTCTGTTTAGTGTCTTTTTCATAGGTGGGCCCTAAGGTAAATCGCAAAACGCAGATCTCTGAAATTGATTTCGGATAAAATCTATATATTGGCTGATAGCTATTCAAGAGACCTTTAATTTAAGCCAAGTTTCGTCCGCCCATCTTTTATAGTTTTTACACAATGGGCTGTTCTGTTTAGTGTCTTTTTCATAGGTGGGCCCAAGGTAGATCGCATAAATGCAGATCTCTGAAATTGATTTCGGATAAAATCTATATATTGGCTGATAGCTCTTCAAGAGACCTTTAATTTAAGCCAAGTTTCGTCCGCCCATCTTTTATAGTTTTTGCACAATGGGCTGTTCTGTTTAGTGTCTTTTTCATAGGTGGGCCCAGGGTAAATCGCAAAATGCAGATCTCTGAAATTGATTTCGAATAAAACCTATATATGGGCTGATAGCTATTCAAGAGGCCTTTAATTTAAGCCAAGTTTCGTCCGCCCATCTTTTATAGTTTTGGAACAGTGGGCTATTATGTTCAGTATATATTTCATAGGTGGGCCCAAGGTAGATCGCAAAATGCAGATCTCTGAAATTGATTTCGGATAAAATCTATATATTGGCTGATAGCTATTCAAGAGGCCTTTAATTTAAGCCAAGTTTCGTCCGCCCATCTTTTATAGTTTTTGCACAATGGGCTGTTCTGTTTAGTGTCTTTTTCATAGGTGGGCCCAAGGTAAATCGCAAAAATGCAGATCTCTGAAATTGATTTCGAATAAAACCTATATATGGGCTGATAGCTATTCAAGAGGCCTTTAATTTAAGCCAAGTTTCGTCCGCCCATCTTTTATAGTTTTGGAACAGTGGGCTATTATGTTCAGTATATATTTCATAGGTGGGCCCAAGGTAGATCGCAAAATGCAGATCTCTGAAATTGATTTCGGATAAAACCTATATATGGGCTGATAGCTATTCAAGAGGCCTTTAATTTAAGCCAAGTTTCGTCCGCCCATCTTTTATAGTTTTGGCACAATGGGCTGTTCTGTTCAGTGTCTTTTTCAATACAGCTCTTTGATATATATTAAACACGTATTTATGCCTCCTTCATTCATTTTGTTCAGAATTGTTTATACTTTACCGTTATTTTAATAGTTATGACCATAAATTATAATTTGCGATTCAATTTGTTCTCCAATTTTAGTTAAATATGTTTTCTCTGAGTCACCCTGTGAATGGTTTGCGCCTTTGCTAAAAATTAATTTTTCCAATATAATGTCCAATATAACTTCACAGGCATGACGCTGACGATTATTTGAGGGTTTAACCAGGCTCTGCGCATCTTCATGAAGGAACGTATGGTGTTTTTCATTGCATACGGCACATTTTCTTTTACTTCGGCAGTCCCTAGCTTGGTGGGATTTAGACAAACACCGTTTGCAGTCATTATATTTTACGTCAATGCGACGTTGCATGTGAAACACCGCTACCAGTGCGCCCCTAAATTCACGTTAATCCACGAGAAAGCTAAATGTGATCTGATAGAAGTATTTCTTGGTTTGTGTCCCCAGTATGCCGGGGCTGTAAGCTGCAGTTGTTCCTGAGCTTGGTTTCCTCGATCTTATCTCGGAGTCAATTGCAATTTAATTGCAAAAAGGATGCATTTTCAGGGATTTGAACAACAACGGCTGGTGTTAAGTGCTGCGTGGCAGCCGCTGGACAGAACACGCTGCCATGAAATTGAACACATTGTATAGTGGTAGACAGAGCATCAAATTACAAAGATTCATATGTTTCGCACTTGTTGGCGGTGCTCATCAGATGTTTTATGTGGGACAATCTGACTATGCTCACTCGAGTTGAGCTCGAATGATGGAAGATTGCAATTGAAAAAGTAAGTAGGTAAGTAAGTAACAAGCAAGAGAAAACACACATCTCATGTGACCGGCTTCTCTAGCCGCTTTGCGAGAATTATGTGTTTCAGTCAAAAAGGTGTTTGAATACAATCCCATGCGAACATCGGTTGTAAGAAACTACGTTAATAACGAACAAAGCTTTGTGTTCACAAAGAATTTCTCTTAATATTTGTACACACATTCAACTTCTTAAAACGACAATGATTATAACGAACAAAAATTGTCACCCCGCAAATAGAATTGTTTACAATTTATTAGGATTTACTGGCCCGCTTTTAAGCACAAGCGGATAGCCATGAATTTAAGCATTGTTTCAAATATTTTAATTTGTGATATTTAAAAGAAAGCTTTAATGAGAATTTTACAGATGAACGCATTTATAAAGAACGCCGGATATAACGAACAAATTTTCTTGTTCCTACCCCCTATTCTAATTTTACCTATTTTATTCGTTCCAAACCAATGAACGCGGTTAAAAAAAAGAAATGAACTAGAATATTGATACGCCAAAAGATTTTTATTATACCCTCAGCATTTATGCTAACGAGGGTATATACACTTTCATATGGGCAAACTGTTCCTCATCGAAAAAATGGTTTTAGACCCCAAGTATGTTTGGACGAAATCCGTTTCAGACAATTTGGAGTCGATGTAGCAATGTCCGTCCGTCTGTTGGTCTGGCTGGCTGGTGCGCACGATAACTCTCCAACGGATCAACCGATTCGGTTCAAAATGTGGCTTTCGTAATATGTTGCCTAAACTTAGTTTAAGTCATATTGGTCCACTCCTTCAGTTACACCTCCACAAATGTTCAAAAATGTTCGGAAAAATTGTGCGCACGATAACTCTTGAAGATAGTGACCGATTTGGTCCATACTTTACACATCCCAATATACAAATCTATTAGGTAAAGATCAGGTTCGAATATGGTCTATATTTGTACACTCCTTGGGGTACCTCCAATACAAAATTTCGGATAAGTTCACATTAATTTTTGTTGAAGCAACATGCATTCACTGATCTAATTTACCACGGTACAAGTTTTTTCAGGGGCATGTAAATATCTCCTGAGAAAATAGCCCGAAAGTTGTAAAAATCCCTATGGCACCATGTAGTGGCTGGAGCGCACTTTAGCACTCGAACTGGTCAACCGATTTGGTCGTAAATTTACCCTTCGACATATTTTGTCCAAACATAGTTTCAGTTCGAAGATGGGCAATACCTGTCCACAACTTCCAGTACTAACCCCCAAAATTTAAAAACTGTGTCTTAAACGGGGTATCCAATTTGTTCCAAACTTTGGATCTTCTAATATTTTGTCCAAATTTAGTTTAACTTCCAAAAATGGTCCATATTGGTCCTCTCCTTAAGGTACCTTTCCTGCAAAAGTTCCAAATTTTTTTTTAAGTGCAGTTTAAGGTCTCTTCGAAGATCCTTTGGAAATGTAACCGATGCTATTCGTTGTGGTCCTGTTTACAGCGATATTATGCTTTCCGTGGGCAAGTTCAAGCTTCCTGGCTTACTGGTCCAAATGTTATACGATGGCCCACTGAAATGACTAGTGGGTGCGATATCTATCGATATTCCCCCATTGGCTCAACTTCATTTATTACCCTCTATTACAGAGAGTAATGTTTTTGAAAACGAACTGACAGTGTAGCAAAATTTTACTGATCGCTACCAATATCATGATTTCATCCCGGCGAAGGGAATTATCAATTGGCTTCTCAGTTTTTGAAATATTATTTTTTTAAAAGGACCAAATAAATCGCGCAATAATGATCCCTAGTTAAAACGTAGTACAGCTATAATTAACAAAAATGTTGAGCACGACACGTCTGTACCTTTTTAAAGCACATGGTGAATATTTCTTCAAAGAAAAATGTCTTTTTAGTTCAAATTGGATGTTTTTGTGTTTCATAGACTCTTCACCAAACCAAAACTTAAAAAAAATTTTGTCTGCAAGGAGGGCACCTTCAAAAAAGTAATATAACTCACAAAACGCAAAAAAATGGCAACTTGGTATATAATGCAGTTGATTCAAAACTCTTTGCTGAAGATATTCTCGGTGGCAGAATTTCAGACAAAGTTGGACACAATTTTGTAATAGTCTATTATATAAAACTACTAGCGGACCCGGCGAACTTCGTCTCGCTATTAAGGAATAAAGGGAAAGGAATAAAATTTCAATTTCACAAAAACTCAATTTTCGATTTTTTTTAATTTTCCGACTTTTCCAGAGAGATTTTCCAAAATTTTCTTCCGTAAAGACCTTCTCCTCGAAAATACGAATAACTGACAAAAAATGTTACAGAAATCGGCCTAGCCGTTCTCATTTTATGAATTACTATAAATTTTTTACACCATTTTTATATATATATATATATAGATAAAACTATAATTTTTAAAAAAATAAATTCTTAGGTTTATTCTATATGACGATTTTTTCCGCCGTAACAAACATTGTGAATAAATTTATTTCTTAAAACAGAAAGTACACACCGCCAACATTCCACTGAACATCATATATATGTATTTGATTATTACCAAACTCTTACAAATTGCGTTTAAATTCTAATCTGAGTTTTAATCTTTTTTAAAATTTTTTATTTTGTCTTCGAAATTTTGATTTTAACTTCGAATTTTATCGAGAGATTTGAATATTTTTGAAAACAAATTGCACATCCATATTATTTGACATGTTCTTTCTTCGAATCAAATTAGAAAACTTGCGTTATTAAAAGTGCAAAAATCGACTTTTTGCCTAAAAACCTGTCAAAATTACCTTTAGTGCAACGTTGTGTTATAGGCACCTAAGTGTGTATAACTTATTAAAGACAAGCTGAATATAATTTTGACGAGTCTCACTAAACTATCCCAATGCAATTGATTAAAGTCTCGATCTAGAGTAACATTAGATTATTTTGCATAACATTGAATCCTGTATGATAACAAAAAGCATTCGTAATGTGTAACCAAAGTGATTGGCCTTAAAATACATAAATGTGTACATACATACCACAAAATTTGCACTGGCAAACACTGCACAGAATTACACACATCTGCACAAGAAAGGAAAAATAAAAAACAAGAAATATATAAAAAATGTTCCGGCTGCACTTAAAATGCCAAATATAGCGAATATTTAAATATCGCTTACACGACATATTTTTGGTCAGTTTCCGGACAAAAAACTATATGTATGTTCTACTATCAAAACTCATGTAAAACATTTCCTCCCGCTCCCGGACAACGTCAACGCTATACACAGAGACCAAACGTTTTGTTCAATGAATTCTTCGGTCATTTGTTTACATTCAACGATGCAGTAAAAACAATAATTTATCATAACATGAAATAGTTCGTTTTAGACGATGTACCATGGTAATCCGGCAGCGAGAATTTTAGTGCTCCATTCCATTGTTATTTGCAATGCTGTAGCTGAGGTGCTGCTCTTCTATTCTGTTTTTTTATGATTTTTTCTGCTTTTGTTGGTCTTATCTCGTCTAGAGTTTGCTTGCAATTTCAATAGAATCGTATACAACTCATCCTCAACAAACATATGTGGCCACTTTACATATGCGGTACTGCATTTTGATGCGGGTTTTTTGGTAAAATTCCATAGTAAAAGCTTCGAAAAATATTAAAATTCCAAAAAGGTGATTTCAGTTTGTTTGGTCTTTAGATATGGGCGAATGATAAGCATTTGAAAAGGTATAAGCACTCAATCACTTGCAACACGAATCATCCACGGGGTGGTTGAATGCATGTGCCAGAACATTTTTAGAAACTTTTGAGGATTTTTTGATTGCCATTGCCGGTATATGGGAGCAGCGTATATCAGAGATGACCTGTATGACAATTTCTTAGGGTTTCGACGGAACGTTGTAAACGTCGAAAACGTCCTATGAAGTATATATAACGTATTAAAAATATTAAGCATTGTAAAGATTTCGAATACTGTAATATTCATATGAGTTCATGTCAAGTTTCCTACTTAAAATAAACTCATATACCGGAATACCTATGCCGGATTCTTTTGGTCCGTCCCAATATGGACGAGCTCAGTTTGTCACATCCGCATCTACCATACTCAAATTTCTGTGAGATACAATAGTTGTCGGCAGTGAGAACATCTCAGGGGTACTCTGGGCTTGTCCATGTGACCGATTACGACAGGAGCTATGTTGCTGCTGGCTGCGTTAACACAGCCCCCACAGTGTCTCTATTTCGTCGTCATCATATCACTCAACCCCGGTCGTTGCTGAAAGTACACATCGAGGAAATGGTGAACCTTATGAGTCGGAAGTATATTATGGTCGCGGCAGTGCAGGAAATTAAACTAAACAACTTAAGTCTACAGCGTGAGACCATCTCCGGGGTGACTATGTTGCTGCAGGCTGCGTTCACACAGCCCCCAGTGTGTCTATTACTTCGTCATCAGAATACGAGACTCCCCCGTAGTTCCGCCCAGTCGTTGCTTCCAGTCACTGAAAATACATAATATTTACGAATCGCGCCAGAATTGGAGGTGAAGGTGTTCAATACAGACCTATCTTGCTTGAGCCTAGTTCCGATGACTCATAAATGGAATGTATTAGTACGTTTATATATAACCGGATTTAACAAACCCACTGGGTTTCAAATGTCAATTCCTTTGCGTATACGTCAAATAAATCCTCATTAAGAAGGTTAACCCTGCAAAAGGCTATAATATAAACATGGTCTATGTTGATAGCATGCAGGTGTGGAACTGCCGAGATAGAGTTGCCAACGTATTCAGGTTTTAGGCCCAACATTAGCCCGCTTTTGTAGGGTCATGACTTTAATGTTCATTATAGGTTGCGGCATTCGGTCCTCGATAATGGCCAGAGGGATTGATAGCTCAACGTTTTGCACGTTCAATGAGGACGTACCTACCAGAATTAGCGGAGTGTGCCATAGTTCGCCAGACATAACCATTGTGTCATCTGGTCTGACAAATGAGATCACCTGGCAACCAGTAGTTTCTCTTGAGTCAGGCCATCTCACAAAATCTGTCTCCACCAGCAGACCTCTCGACTCGCCCATCTTTCGAAACTAATTGGCCTAGTTTCAGAGAGTTCACCAATCACCGCTTTTGGGAACTGCGCAACTCTTTTGATGTTCGGGTACTAGAAAGGACTTCATCACAGCTGCTCGCTATATACCTGCAGGTCGAATATCCGCAGTGTGACGAATTTTCCCTACCAAATGAGAATGATGAGCATCCTCGAGCCATCTTAGTGACCCCAAAGTCAGGGAGCTATCTACCATTGGAAGTTAACAGCTTGGCTGCCTGATTCGAAGAGGTGCGTAATTTGCGAACACCATGGGAGCAAGAAGGCGAAGAGAAGAGTACTACTTCGCATTAGATATCTTTCTTCCGAGGAGGAACCACCACAATTTATAATCGATGATGTTACTGATCGTACAGAACGATTTGTCTTTTGCCGCCCGTAATAAACACTCTTGAGGCTTTACTCCCCCCAGCGACAGAACAAGGTATCTAGTTGCTGATCAGCTGCATGGGTTCCGTTAGCAGCACAGCATTACAACAACGCTGAACGCCATCTCTGCACAGTTTAGTCGAGGATGTGAAGTCGTAGCTCCGTAGCCTTTACCTCCTCTAGACGACGTTGTGATCATTGCGTACGCAGATGATTGTACAATCTTGGGGTTACTTACCCGACCTACCCTAATGACATTTGTGAAAGGCTGAACTCCTATTTGATCGATCTTACAACCGTTTTCCTTTTTCACCATTCGAGAGTATGTATGTTCACGTCGTTCGCGTATGCTATGCTGAGTTGAACATCCTGGTCGGTGATAATAGAATTCCGATCACTAACTACCACATCGTCCGCGCATGCCACAGCTTTTTACGATGAATTGAGATATAGAAACAAGGTGCTTAATTCCCTCGCCGTAGCACTTGGGGTACAGACAAAGAAATCTTGATGATCACATATAACGCGATAGGTCGGTCTGTGATAAGCTATGCGACCCCAGTGCAATGCGATGGAAAAAAATTGTCAACCTGTCCGAACGTAGCCCTGAGAACTGTAACAGGGTAGCTCTTTACGTCATCAGTGGAACGAACGAACATCTGCAATAGGAGACGATGACTCTTTTAGTACGGCAACACAATGTCATGTTCTCGTTGAAGTACTGCCCTCACCTTTGCATGTTAGGAGTCATCTTCGTTATATACAGAGAGAGTCATAGAGGTTGAACGTTAGAAAAGGGAACTCCTAGATTAGGAAGCCCGAAAAAAGTCAACTGCTACGACAAATCAGAGTAGTTTTGGCTCAAAACGTTCGAAATGGTGTAGCCGTGCCATTTTCTGTAGGTCAAGGATTCCTAGACCTAGAGTCAGTGCCAGATTAAGCAGGAAAATGAACAAGCAAATGGTATTAGAACAACAATGAAATTAAGACAGAGAGGGAGAGAGAGAGATAGAGAGTGTGAGAGAAAACGACCTCAAACTCAGTGTTGCCAGTATTGGGGATTTTTCCCCAAACTGGGGATATTTTTTCGAAAATGGGTAACAAAATATAGGATTGGGGAGCTGGGAATTTGATGGGGAAAAGACTTACAAATTTGGGGATTTTATGTGCTGTTAAACTCCTCAGTAAGGGGACACATTTCTAAATATTTCGATATAAAACTTCATCAAAAGGAGTGTCGAACTATGCGCGCAAAATTGTTTGAACTCAGTGTTAAGCTGGTCAGCAGACGTGATGGTTTAAAATAAAGTCGGTTTACAAAATTTATTTGCATACTTTGGAAGAAGAAATTTGAATTTATGCGTAAGTATATGGTTAGTAAAGGGCGATGTTGCAAGCTAGAAGTTTTTATCAAGTCGAGTACTATCGATGAAATGCGTAAAGACAGTTTAAGTAGGTATTCAAGACAATTCGAAGAATTTTTCTCATATACACAAAAATTAAAGTTCTTTTGGAATGTTCAAATTCCAAACGCTTCCTACAATTTTTAAATCGATAGAGGCAAGAAAATTTACATACCGGACGCACTAACATAGTGTCAAAAGCAATAAATTAAAACCATTAATTGATAGTTGTAACAAAAATTAGAAATGTCGTGGACGATCTACCAGTAACACCAATAAGGGCTTGGAGAAATCGTTGTTTTCGTGAATAACCCGGCAATAAAGTGAAATATTAATACAATTATTAAAAATTGTCACTAATGTTCGTCCAAATAGTTCTTGGACATTTTTTCTGGGGAAAAAGGAATACAGAGTCGTTCATCCCCAAGACTCTGTATTTGGGGATGACGCACAGAAAAATACTGGCAACACTGCTCAAACTAGCCAAGAAGGTATTATACACAATTATATAAATACATATAGGGAAGAGATCACTATGTGTTCTTATGGTTAAAAGCCTTGTGCGGTTCAAGTCAACTACATTTAGCGGATGTAAAAATTCTCAGGCCAGAAAACATCACATTTTCAACGGTGGCAGAAATCCTCTCAGCGTAATGTTGGCGACAATTCCTGACATACGAAAAGAGAGATTAAATTTGGTTTGTGGTTACGGCAACGTATATAGGGTGACATCTACGTTTCTGAGTAATTCAGCTACAAGTGGTGTTTTATGGTGTTTTTTTATAAATATGAATCGGGGTGCACTCATTGATATGAGAAAAGTCTACCTTTTCCCTTCCGGAATATTTCAGAAAACAAGGTAAAATTATCCTGTGCAATCAGAGATCCTGAAATTGTGATACTTAGTGTTTTGATAGTCTTTTTTTAAGAATTTGAGACTTCCTTATAACAGTTTGAAAAAGTTCCAGTTGATATGGAACACCTTATTTTGCCACCAAATGCTTACCATCTCTGTACACAATCAACTGCTGCAAATTCCTAATAAGTTTTTTTTCCTATTTGAAGTATTCAAACACCATTCACTCAAACATACTTTGCTGAAGTTTTTGGTGTCAGCTATAACACTCACATCGCAGGCTGCGTGTAAAATACGATACGGCGAAACTTTTCCATTTTTTTCGTTTGTTGGCTGTTTTCGATTTTGCATTTCCGATTATGCACTAATTCCGTCATTATTCAGTTGAATTTATGCGGACTTTTTCGGTGCAATTTCTAAGACAAGCAAGCAGATAGACATTCTTTTGGCAAACGTTTTACACGAAATGTCATGCAAATAGGCAAGCAGACATAGAGGTAGGTTGAAGTTAGGCATTTAGACTGTTAATCGATTTTGTTTTTTTGTGATTGTAGGCCACCAAGGGTGTTCCATCAACCGCTAAATTTATTGTTATTCCAATGAGTTTTTGGAATGGCTTCTTTTTTCATCTTTAATATAGCATTTATTAAGTTTATTTTCAATTCAATTTGAACTTTGACATTTTTTGCGACATGTCATGTTTCGTAGCGCGGTAATTTTGGAGACCTTGTAAAAGTTTATTTGTATTAAATGTGATATGATTTTCATTTAAGTTGGAACTTTTATGAAAACTTTTTTTGTTCTTTTTTTTTCGTGGAAGAAATATGTTGAATCTTTTGGATTTCGATGAACATGGAATTCGGCTATGGTAAAGGGCGCAATTTATTATGTGTGGCATTTCTGTCTGCGAACTCGAAATATTAAATCTATCTGATAGCAACAATAATCATAATGCATTATTTTAACTGTAATGACCCAATAAATTAAAAATATTTTACAAAACTAATCTTCATTGCCGATTGTTTTCTTCATTGGTTTTCCTATTCCAATGAAACTGTTGATGAGCAATTATCGTTAAGTCATTAAGTACCCACTTATCACTTAACAAAACGACAATACACCGTTGATGCAACAATATACCTATGGATATTAGGGTAATGACTTTTTGAAATTTTTTTCTAAAATTATTTTATATAGTGAGAATGAATGAACTTTTGCCTATTAATGCCTAAAATAACATTCATTCCATTTATTATAAAAAAAGGTGCCGCACAAATTACTTTGAATTTTTTTTTAAACAATCCTATGAAATGAAAAAGATTTTTTTTCTCAAAAAGTGATTTCGTTTTGATCGAAAGAATGACCTTTTGCCTATTAATAACAAAAAAAAAAAACTTTTATTCCATGTAAATATTAAAAAAGGTCCCGCACAAACCACTTTTAATTTTTATAATATATGAAATAAAATTATATATAATGTAAAATGGTATATATGTACTAATACGATGATAAGATTAGTAAGAAACAAACGGTTATGTCATTTTGGTTATGTCGTGTGCCCCCACAGCAAAAATTCGGATCCGTTAGTCATTATGTAACCCTTTACAAAATAATGTAAACAAAAAAAAACTAATTATATTACTCCTTACAGAGTTATGATACGGTGGCACATGTAAGTGTTTAAACAACACTTAAGGTTCGTAGACGTGGCCGAGTGTGTAGTGTGTTCGGCTACATATCAGAAGTTCGCATGATCAAATCCAGCAGGGGGAGAAATAAAATAAAAAAATGACGTGTTTTAAAATTGAAAACAAATTCCACCTCAACTGTTGATCTAAAAATATACATTTTTAGCTAATTTTTCAACTTCTAGTTCTAACAGAATAACTAGTTATTCTAGTGGCCATAGAATAACTAGCAATTAAGAGCGACATGTCCTTGTTAAAAAAAATGTGTTAGTAGAGGGATTTGTAATTAGTTACGGCTGTCAAAAATCCCGTAAAAAAACATTATTTTGGGAGGACTTTTTGCTGGGTCTATACCTTGTTTTCAGTTAAATATATATGCTTACAGTGACTTCAAAATTTGTTCAAAAATTGTGAAAAATAAAAACTTTAGCTTTTTATGAGGAAGCTTTTCTATCGAATCACTTTATGATTAAGATTTTATGTAATCGAGGTTGTAAAAAATAATAACCCTAATGTATATACTCGCCTTAGAAAACCACTGTGAGTGGGGAAGGGCACAAATGTTGTTCTGTCATTATTTTTAGATTTTCTTGTTGTGTTCCATTAATTTGAACTTATTTTAGTTTGGAATAAATATTTTCAGACATTGTATTTGTCTTCGTTGGTTGAATCAGGTAACACGCAGCTCATTCCAAAGAATTTACTGGTAACATGCTGTTGATGACATATTCTTAAGTTTGAGGTTTCATTATGGGAAAATAAAAAAAAATGCTTCTACTAGATAAAGTGGGATGAACTGCTTAAGGTGTTCAATAAAAAAATCTAATTTTATCTGCTTTTTAACGTCTATAGAAAATCATTTCTTTGGGAATGAGGAAGTAGAAAATAAAATGGCTGTGAAAATAAATTCGTAAACAACTCCAGCGTCTCTGCCCATTTTGATTTAGACGCTTACCAACACTGAAAATCTTTTTACGGTAAAAAACACGAATTTAAGTATAAAATCACATTAAATTATAATAAAAATTAAACAAATTTAATGCAAAAATGCTTAATTAATAATATTACATAAAATATGCCAACATTTTATTAATATTTAAGCAGATATTTGAGTGTGAATTATTATTCCGCCTCAAGTATCCCACGTGCCATATATCAACATACACCATACGATAGGTAATAAAAATACCTATTCGACAGTACCCGATATATATCCCAAAACGTTTTGGTTCCCGAGATATCGGCCAATTATATATATCTGCCGAAGGGCCCATATAGTAAATTGCCTGTTTCTCAGGAACAGATCTGCGTGCCATATATCGACATATACCATACGATAGGCAATAAAAATACCTATCTGACAGTACCCGATATATATGCCAAAACGTTTTGGGACCCGAGATATCGGCTATTTTATATATACCGAAGGGCCCGTTTGGTAAATGGCCTATTTCTCCCGAACGGTTCCGCGTGCCATATAGCGACATATACCATACGATAGGTAATCGAAATACCTATCCGACAGTGCCCGATATATATCCCAAAACGTTTTGGAACCCGATATATCGGCCATTTTATATATATATATATATATGCCGAAGGGCCCCATATAGTAAATGGCGAGTTTCTCAGGAACGGCTCCACGTGCCATATAGCAACATAAACCATACGATAGATAATAAAAATACCTATTCGACAGTACCCGATATATATCCCAAAACGTTTTGGAACCCGATATATCGGCCATTTTATATATATGCCGAAGGGCCCCATATAGTAAATGGCGTGTTTCTCAGGAACGGCTCCACGTGCCATATAGCAACATAAACCATACGATAGATAATAAAAATACCTATTCGACAGTACCCGATATATATCCCAAAACGTTTTGGAACCCGATATATCGGCCATTTTATATATATGACTCATGAAGGGGGTCATATACTATAGGGTCCCTTTGGCATATATCAAAGGGATTTTATAAAATAGCCGATATCTCGGGTTCCAAATGGTATATATGGCTATATGGCACGTGGAGCCGTTCCTGAGAAACAGCCATTTACTATATGGGGCCCTTCGGCATATATATAAAATGGCCGATATCTCGGGTTCCAAAACGTTTTGGGATATATATCGGGTACTGTCGAATAGGTATTTTTATTATCTATCGTATGGTTTATGTTGCTATATGGCACGTGGAGCCGTTCCTGAGAAACTCGCCATTTACTATATGGGGCCCTTCGGCATATATATAAAATGGCCGATATATCGGGTTCCAAAACGTTTTGGGATATATATCGGGTACTGTCGAATAGGTATTTTTATTACCTATCGTATGGTGTATGTTGATATATGGCACGTGGGATACTTGAGGCGGAATAATAATTCACACTCAAATATCTGCTTAAATATTAATAAAATGTTGGCATATTTTATGTAATATTATTAATTAAGCATTTTTGCATTAAATTAAATTTAAATTTGTTTAATTTTTATTATAATTTAATGTGATTTTATACTTAAATTCGTGTTTTTTACCGTAAAAAGATTTTCAGTGTTGGTAAGCGTCTTAATCAAAATGGGCAGAGACGCTGGAGTTGTTTACGAATTTATTTTCACAGACATGAAAATAAAAAGCAAAAGCCATGGTCATAAGGCCAAAAAGATTTCCACCATTGGACAGATATAATGTATCCTACACGTTCAAAATCCTTCGCCTAATGGTTGACGGTCGCCCGTGTGATATATGTTTGTAAGTCCGTTTTCTGCTTAATCTGGCTCTGGGTCTATGTGGCTGCTTCGATGGTTGGTAGGTACTATAGGTACCACGAAGATACTGGAGGTAGGTTTGACATGACAGTTGAAAAAGTTTAGTGCGTCGTGCGAGCCTTCACCGCATGCTGGACAGATGTTTTTCACGGTGTCATCATTCCTTGTCTTATAGGAATTTAACTGACTGCACCACCCCGAGCATAGTTGTGTCGAAACTACTCTGCTATGTTGTGGGAGCTGTTGTCTCTCGGCTGCAATGGATGGGGGATGTAATCGGAGGATCACATTCACACGATAGTTGTTTTCTGCTCTAGGGGTTCACTCCTGTAACGTTGTACTTCTCTTTCAAGATCATGAAGAACCCTCCAGACATACCCTGGTGGGGGAGTCCCATCCACCATATTGTGATTAGGATAATTACTGGAACAAGAACACGCCCTAGTGTTGCCGTACAGGAAAAAACTTCGCCTCCTCATGTAGATGATCCGGTTTATTATTCGCGGATCAGTCTAGCGCCGTATATCTTTCCATAAACCGACCTATTGCGTTATAAGTGGTCAACAATGTTTCTTCAGGACCTTGTTCCTTCATCTCAGCTTGTCGCAGATAGCTATGGAATACGCGGATGGTGTGCACATGCTGTCGAATGTGGTCCCTAGAATTTTGTGTAGTTAGTGGTCGGAATTCTGCGGTGAACAGAGTGGTCATAGATGTAGTGGCGTATATTTGAATATTTTTCGCGAGGTGGTATGGTCTATGAAATAGGGGTTCTGCCTTCACAAACGACATTAGGGAAGGTACCAAGGTCGTACAATCATTCGCTTACGTTACGATGTCAATGCCGTCTAGAGGTGACGAAATACAGGATAGGTTAAACGGTTCCGGAGATATCACCTCGCCTTGGGGAACTCCCTGTTTCAATATACGGGCTTGGACTTCTTGTTGCGAATTCCACGTACGACTGACGTCCACACATATACACTCCGGTTCATCTGAATAGAACCAACCAATTTTGCCAACAAATACCGTTATATCTAACGATGGGAGAGAAATTGAAAATTATATTTTTCTGGACATGTAGAGTATATAGTAGCCGATATTTTTAATACCTAGCATGTTTCACATATGCGTTATAACAGTACTTTTTACTCGTTTTATTAAAAAATGTCAAAATATTGGCATGTTTTAATGATTCACCAGGATAGAACCACCATAAGAATTTGCACAAGTCCTTTGTCAGATGTAGAAAACTTTTACAAAAAACTACTCGTATTAAAAATAAAGACCGTGAGTGTTCTTTGCCAACAAATATTGGAGAAAAAATTGTTTAGGGTCTTGGAATATGATGAAAATCGATGCTTAGAGCTAAAAAAGGATTCTTATGAAGAAATCGATAGAAACAATTTACAAAGTCAAAATTGTATACTGAATTGGGTTCAATATTTTCATGACTACAACAAAAGTACAAAAAATCTCATTCGATAGCTTTATAAGCCCGAAACAGAAGAAATATGGTAAAGATAATTCAAATTTATGCCTTTCAAATTCAATGATTGATATTTTATCTGAGGAAAATGAATGAAAATCGATGGGTTCCCCGAAGTTTCGTTTGCTGTAGACATCTAAAGCTCCGAAAAATATCAAAACTCCCACCGCTGAACCCTTTATCTCAACATCAAGGGCTTTGATTTAGAAGATATTGCGTAACGTAAAATCCACTGAAACAAAGTTGCCCTTTCTTGTGTTGTAATGCGTCAGAAATATTTTTTCGGTACACAAACCATGAGTAAACTTCAAAACCATCAAAGTTAATTACTTTTCTTCCGATAAAATTGACCTCTGAATGCCCCTATCACTAAGTTGTTTGGGCACATCAAACGTCATGGGATCGTTTGAAATTTGAAGGTCTTCATGGTGACATGAAGCGTTCTGCGATTGGATTTTCTTTATTTTTTGGACCTGTATATGTCCACAGCCAACGAAACTGCGCAGAACCCATCGATTTTCATTCATTTTCCTCAGATAAAATATAATTCATTGAAATGGCAAAAATTTGAGTTATCATTACCATATTTCTTCTGTTTTTTGTACTTTTGTTGTATTCTTGAAAGTATTGAACCCAATTCAGTATACATTTTTGACTTTGTAAATTGTTTCAATGGATTTCTTCATAGGAATCCTTTTTGAGCTCTAAGCATCGATTTTTATCATATTTCAAGACCCTAATACAATTTTTTTTGCCCAATATTTGTCGGCAATGGACACTCACTGTTTTTGTTTTTAATTATATGTAGTTTTTTGTAAAAGTTTTCCACATCAGACAAAGGATTTGTGCAAATTCTTATGGTGGTTCTATCCTGGTGAATCATTAAAACATGCCAATATTTTGACATTTTTTCATAAAGCGAATAAAAAGTACCGTTATAACGTATATGTGTAACAGGTTAGGTATTGAAAATGTCGGCTACTATATACTCTACATGTCCACAAAAATATTATTTTCAATTGGTTGGTTCTATTCTGATGAACCGGAGTGTAATTGATTATTAAACGTTTCAATCTTGTCCGGAGGGTAGTCTGTTCGATGTCCTCATATAGCGTGGAGTGGTTAAGAGTATCAAAAGCTTTTGATAAGACAAGGGCACTGTTCTATCGAACGGCTGGTTTTTGTTGAGTCTTCGAGGAGATGGAGTGAACCTATGATGATGATCGGCGAAACTGAAATGACAAAAGTGAAATCGGTCTGTCCGATTCAGCTTTGCCGGCATCCTGGCCTGTCTTCATTTTCCAAACTTCGGGCAAGATGGTGGGGGCTATTGATACACTCAACTCCCCGTCCATCTAGCTGTTTCATCATTACCATGGAGATACCGCCATGGCTTAGCTTTGGATGATTTAGCGTTCCTAATGGCATTTGAAATATCATTCATTTTGAATTGTGGTGGTCCCTCCTCGGCACCAAAATCTTAGGGGATTCTTTTCTTCGCCCTGTCACTCTCCCGGTGTGCTCGACAAACTGTGGATTAAAATAATCTGCGCACTTGAGACTGAGGTTTTATCTAGCTGCTTTTCAGGGTGACTTATCTGTTGCCCACAATTCACAAATTCCGGCTCTAACGTTGCAACTCTTTAGATGATCTAGCAGTTGTTGTTGAACTTGGTCTCCAGCACCGCTGCGACCTTGATAACCTTCCGACTCATAAATTCAACTATATCCTCGATATTACCTCGGTGTCCATTGTAATTAAATTGCGAAAACTATGGATTTCCTGGCATTGGAACTGTAACGACCGGGGATAAAACATGCGTGTGCGGTTGCTGATGAGACGACTGCGTTAGAGTTTCATGTGGAGCAACACAGAGTCCAGAGCAGAGGTGACCAAGAAGAGAAAGTCAAAAATGTGAATTTATTTAAGAAATTGTAAGTATTGCAAATGTACTATTATATTGGTAGTTCAAACAAGCTATTGAACAACAACAAAAGAAAGTACTTGTTCTCCAGAGCAACCCCGGACATCTATTGCATCTCACCGAAGTTTGAGAGTGGTGAATGCGGATGTGACGTACCGATCACATCCAAATTCGTCTTGTTCTTTCTCCGTCTCGGCATGGACCGATAGAATTTGGAGCGGACATTCACACGATACAAATACAAACATATGTATACTCTGGTGGCCGCCGCGGAAAGCTGGTGTAGTGAGGTTGCGGGTCAAATCGGAGCCCGTCGTCGTGGATTGACATTTATAACCTCTTTGTAATGGATAAAATACGTTTATAACCAATAACTTCTCTTTTGTTTGAGGTATTTCCGTCTGTAGGTTTTTTAGAGGTTTTATCTACATCGAGTTTTTGGAGCGCATAAATAAAAAATTTCAATTTTGCAATATGCAATGCACGGGTTCCATATAACAGTCCCACCCAATTTAAATTATTTTAAAGCCTTTAGCTATATTTTACAATCATAGTTTGACTTATCTCCCAACCTTATCGAACAATATTCTACTCTTAATAGCTTGCGTATTAGAAACATTTATGACTCGAATAAAATGGTGCCCTACAGTTTGGCACATGTAATGTGCTAAGTACTTTTGGGATGGAGGATTTGCTTTCTGCGGTAATCATAATTTTTTACATACATGTCTAAATTAAGAAATAATGGTCGTAAAGATGTTAAGCGTGTACATATGACTTACGTCTGAATTTGCATGGAGTTGTTGTCATTTGTCATTAGACTATGGCATTTGTCATTAAATTCAATTTTGGCTCTATATTGTCACTTAATTTAACCTAAAAGTGAGTGTTTAACAATTCTGGAACAATAATAAACCAAGGCATGAGAAAAAATCGCTGTAACTTATAGAACGTTTTACTTGAAGAGGGGCGTAATGAGCCCAATGTTACTACCGCTGACATATTTACATTGTTGTTGATAAGCCACCATCACGTCATAGTCAACAAACTAACGGGCGAACGCGGCATGACGTTATTGTTACTATAACAACCGATTTCCCATTGATTGCAAAGATTTTTTGTTATTTCAATAAAATTGCGATGAAGCAGAACGCCAGATTGAATTGTGAATTTTTTTCCAAGGCGGGTGGTAGGAGTTACAGGCAAAACTCGAATTACGTTAAGTGTTCGTAGTGTAAAATTTATATCGCCTCAGTTATGAATGAACTTGGCTACTAACAAATGTATTTGTTCCTCCATTTGAACATTATTGTATTGTTAGAGGTTTATCTGTATGTATTTTTCCCGGCCACACACATGTCGGTAACGAAGCTTTGTAATAAAAGTCGCATGGTAACATAAAACAAATCGACTTTAATTTTGTTTATTTGTTTTACTCTGTGAATTCAGGCTTGGAACATTGATCGAATGTAATTTTGTTCTACCTATTTGGTTGCTTATTCGATTTGCAACAAAGTTTCAACATAGTCACAGTTATGACAAAATGCACAGTGATACGGAAGGTATTATATGTACATATGTAAATGTAAAGCTGTTACCTGATATCAAGTTGAATAGTAAATATGAAATACATATATTATGCCATTGGTAAGGTTTATTGACTGAGTTTTTGGATGACATTAATAAACAAATCAAATCAATATCGATGAAGTTGCAATAAGATTCCTACAAAAAACAAGTAAGAAAGGGGTATAGTCGGACGGGATCGACCATGTGATACCGTACACCACTACCTTTGGGCACTAGTTTTCCATGGAATTTCTTCTATGTGATTGCGATATGTTTTAGCCGTCAGGTCATACATATGTTGATATACACGATAAGATGCCAGAGATGTTATTACTGCAAACATAACACGTTTTTCCTTTTTTAAAATGGACATACGGGCAGTTTATCTACATATACAAACATATATGTTAAAAATTTAAAATTTAAAATATGAAAATACCCTTAGAAATATCTTTCGGCGATTTTAACCGCGTACATCATCATTGCAATTTGCATCCATTTTAATTTCAAAACTGGGAATTTCTCCATCATGATGAAAAAACTTTATTATAATGATTGCAACATTTTGTAGTATGGAAGTTAAATTTCAAGTTTGGTTTTCGTAATTGCCGGAATATGTCTCCCAGAGTTTAAAATGTGGAGCAAACATTTAATTTTTGTTCCATTTCTTCCACAAATGCTATAGTCAAATTCACTAGCTAAACACTATCCGATTAAAGATATAATCAAATAACACTCTGACACAAAATGGAACTCAAAGTGTGGGGGGTGGAAAATTTTTTTTGGAGAGCCCTTGATGAGTATACTAAGAACCCAAAAGGAAATTTTCGCCATAGGTCAAGTTTCTGAGATATCGCGCGATGAAGTTTTTGATTTTTTTCCTATAATACCAAGGAAAATACGTCCATATCTCTGTTTAGCGTTGGTGTAGCTTCGTATTGAGGTGACATGTCTTCAGTGAAATCGATTGGCGAATCTTTTTGTAGAACATTTCATTCTTCTAACTCAATGCCTTTCATGTCCTTTTCGTCCTTTATTTCTTGAACCGTAGTGAAAGTACCACAAGATGAGATTTTTCACCATCCAAATATTCTACAAAATGTTGCTCAGAAGATTTTTGGTACGGTTCTCTTTGACAACTAAACGATGTTGTCCCGTTTTCATTGTCATTTTTTGACATTTATTCGGACTTCGTTCAGAATTAAACCATGTTTGGTATTCTGTATATTCGATATTGGTTATTTATTGGTATGTGGACATACCAATTGGCAATTGCTTATGTAAACATCTGGGGTGCTTCTGAAATATTTACCACAAATAGCTCTTGTAATGATGAACACGTTAATAACAAATTTTCTTGGAGGATAGATCCGGTTATCTCAATTTTTGAACCGGATATTCCGACATTAAAACCGATTTTTGAAGCGGTTTTAAGTAACCGATTAAACTTATATGTATACCATTAAAAAGCTTATAGAGTTGTCAATCAAATTAAATTAATCCGCTTATGAAAACTTTGTTAGTTGCAGTTCTAGAACAAAAAACCCGTTTTCTTAAACCGTTTTTAAGGAAAAATATCAGTACGCGCAAATATGGAGATCAAAGGCTGGGGGGTGAAAAATTCTTTTTGTTGATGAATGTCGATGAAGTAGAGTGATGAACACGGAAGGACAGTTCTGCCGTAGGTCAAACTTCTGAGTTAAGGCGTGATCAAATTTCGTTAGGTTTTTTGTCATGTAGGTACGTATAGTTTGTCAAGAAAGAATTAATTTCACTATAACTCAGAAGCGATATCTCAGAAAATTGACCTATCGCGAAAATTTCCTTTTGGGTTTTTAGTATACTCATCAAGGGCTATCATCTCCAAAAGAAATTTTCCACACTCCAAAAATGCTGCTGCACAGTGTAATTTGTAACAAACATTTTTATCCATGTAGTTTCAATAAATTTAAATAAAAAAGTGTGAAACGGACGGAACAGGACTGGCATAAGAGTATATATGGGCTGAAAGAGGACACTATCAGGCATCATTATGCGAAAACGAAACTTTGTTCCATGCTGTTTCATAAAAGTTCTAGCCCACTAAAGTTGGAATTTCACTATTTAGTACCTGAGGAAAAAAGCTTACTTCGGGTAAACGCTACGGTAATTTGTTAAAATTGCGAAATTCGGATTAGATTTCAATATAGCTATATAGGGCTCAAACTTCCTAAAATCGGCCTATCGGAGCTACATACAAATCCGATCCGATTTTCATTAGTTTTTTAGCCACAACAGTGAACTGGTATTAAATTTTCATCGATTGGACCTTAAATGTGGCTTTTAGATTTTTTGTAAAAAATCACTTTTGGTCCCATTCAAATTACTTTGGAAACAAAGATGGCCCGGGTGGCACGGGTTAACGTTAATCGATCATCATAAAATTTCATACATAAGGTTTTTTTGATCAAATGGAAAACATTCAGGGGTAGGAGTATAAACATTTTTGGGTCAATCTAGTGGACCTGTACTGACAATTTTCTGGAGGAAAGCATTGTAGTCCCATGGAATATGAAATACCAAATTCCAGCCATTTCAATGTGAAAATGAAAGCAAAACCTTCAAAATACCGAAGGAACCGTTCTATGGGGTCTACATCAATTTAGCCCATTTTCAATACTAAACATCCTAGAAGTAAAGGTAGCTTCTGTACCATATTATATCTTAATCTATCTATCTTAAATATTGCGAGCTGTATCTTGATTTCAACAGATGGACGGACAGGCGAACATGGCTATATCGACTTAGAATTTTACGGCAAATTTCACATTTTGTTTAATTTGCTAGATGGCTTTATTGACCTGTTTATCGATACAGAGTCGGCGAAAAAGGGAACTGATGAAGTTGTTTGGTGACAACTGAAACTATAGTATTCCCTACCCTTCGCCCGCAACTAATCAATTTCATATCCACTTTAAAATATTTTGTTGTTATTCAAACAATTGAATTACAACAAAATATGGACTCAAAGATGTAAAATTCTGCAGTCCAACAATAAAAAACGCCAACAACAATAATAGGCATCAGCACGGCCTTGTTGACCAATGCGTAATGCAAAAACAACTTTCTTGTTGTTTTTACCCCCGCTTATTGAAGCAACATTCGTATGTTCGTATTCTTTGCGAAGCAAAGACGACATAAAAACAGTGGTGGATATGAAATTCCTTAGTTCGACTCAAATTGTAGGGTAAACAGCTTTAGGGCCATACGGCAAATTTCTCATTTTGTTTAATTTGCTAGATGGCTTTATTGACCTGTTTATCGATACAGAGTCGGCGAAAAAGGGAACTGATGAAGTTGTTTGGTGACAACTGAAACTATAGTATTCCCTACCCTTCGCCCGCAACTAATCAATTTCATATCCACTTTAAAATATTTTGTTGTTATTCAAACAATTGAATTACAACAAAATATGGACTCAAGCTGAAATAAACACAAAGATGTCTGATCAAGAATATATATTCCTTATAGGATCTCCAACGATTATTTCGATGTGTTACAAAGGGAATGACAAAATGAATTATACCCTCCATAATATGGTGGAGGGTATAAAAAAGGCTATGCCGACTGAGATATACCTCCAACCTGCGTGAATAGATACACTCATTTGGACAGATCGAATACCACTTACCCGACCAAATTCCTTTTCCCCAAAAATTATTTTGGTGGCCCTTTTTGGACAAAATATTTATTTGCCGACAAAAATATTAATTTGGATTAAAGCTCAAAAGTGTTTCGGAGGAATTCAATCTTTTGGAAGTAAATTTTATTTTAGAAGTAGTTTTTTTTTTTGATAGATGTCGCCACCTCCAGTCATTTCAGTGGGAACGCTAAAATGTAGAGGTTTTGTCAGGAAGCATGGACTTTCCCATGAAAACATAAACATAATATCGCTGTAAACAGGACCACAAGGAGTAGCTTAGATAAAAATTTCCAAAAGATCCTCGAACTGCAATTGTACAAAAATTTTGAAATTTTGTGAGGGAGGTACCCCATGAAGGGAAACAATATTGCCCATATTCGAACTTAAGGGGTTACCTGGTGATTTGTATGTAGCATAGAAACTTTAAACGCGTGTTTCTCGAAATGGCATTTTTGAATTCGGTGCCAACGATAGCTCGAAAACGAATTGACCGATCTGCATATGGTTTGGTGAGCTTATTAAATACATAAAAAACTTGTCTTTAAGCGAGACCGATTTTTTTAATTTTTTGCCCTTTTTTTGACAAGAAAACGGTCAATTTTTTTTCGTTTAAAGCGAAATTTTCTACTTTGACAGCTCACAATTTTTTAAATAGCTTTTTTAAATGTTTCGCTTAAAGACAAGATTATTAGGTTCTTATCGACGGAGTGAACCAACTCGGTATCCGCTTCGAAAGTTGTCATGAACACCAGCCGCTCGTACATGGTGGTCATAGGGGCTTTTTTTTACAAGTTTCATGTCATTTTCTCAGGAAAAATGTACTCGCCCCTGAAAAAACTTGTACGGTCGTTATAAGGTCACCGAATACAACCTGCTGCGAAAAAAAATCAAAACGATTTGAAGGGAGGTGTTAAACTGCACTATTCTCAAATTTTGTGTGGGAGGACCCGATTGATCATATTCGAACCTGATTTATCTCGGGTAGAAATAATGATGTGCAAAGCATGGACCAACTGCACTCTAAATTACTTGATGAAAATTGCAATGAAAATCACTGTGTTTTTTGTTTATTTTTTAGGCGGTGCGCAAAAATTACCAAATTATAGTGCAATTTGTGGATATGCTTAATTTCAAACACAAATTGTTGCAAAAGGAGTAGTTTCAATATAATGTGATTGAAATTAAACTAAAACTGCTTCATTTTAAACATAAAGTGTTGCAGAAACTGTAATTACAACAGTAGCAAATTAATTTTCGTACAACAAAAATATGCATTTTTCAAGCAGGAGAACAACAATACTCTAAAAACGTGTAAGTTGCTCTCGGTTCTTTTTTCGAAGCGGACCAAAGATTGAGAAGATATTGTTTTTTTTAAATAAATCAGAATTAAAATAAGAAGAAGAAAATTAGAAGTCAAGAAATAAATTTGTGAAAAAGTGCATAGAAGCCGAAAAAGTTGTGCATTAAAGTGTAAAATAATTTTTAATGACTTAGATAATTTAATTATCATTAAAGTTTAGAGTTCTTTAAACATATTGTATATAATTAAATATATATTTCCTTTTATTAGTATTTTTAATTACACACGTAGTTTTATTAAAAAATTTCAGAAGTTATGAATATATTTGGGTACATCTCCATACACTTACATACAAAAGTGAGTAAAATTACTACAAATTGTGTCTAAAGTCGCAACTCAAAATGTGTAAAGTTTTAAACACATATTGCGTAAAATCTTAGCTTTGTTGTTAGCTGTTGCAAATTACGCATTATTGTGTCGCATCTTGTTGCCTATCATTACCATTGTGAAATTCAACAGAAAAAGTTTATAGTGTGGTTACTTCCTTCGAGGTTATTGTGCGTATCATTTTAGCGAAAATTGTAGAACTTTTGTGGGGGAGGTACCCAATGGAGTGGACCGATATGATCCATCTACGAACTTGATCCAAGTTTGGACAAAATATTACGACGCCCAACTTTTGAATCGAATCGGTTGATCCGCTCGAGTGTTATCCTGCCTTCTACGCACAGTGGTGGCACTTACATGGTAAGGTGTGACAAAAATACTTCTAGATAACATATCGAACTGAAATTTTTATCAATGGGTCCTCGTGGCCAAAAAACACTCTAACAAAAACATTGCAGTCCTACGTCCAAGATTTCGCGTGTTCTCCATGTAATGATCCTCTTGAATTTAAGTATTTTACTGTTACCAAGACATTGTTCAGCCAAATTTGCTGTAATTCGGTACCAGGAGTTATTATTGCATATTAAGGATCCCCACGAAAAATTGTCAGTATTGGTCCATGATTTAGTTTACTCCCATATGATTTATATATCGATTTATTTGGGCATATGTCAACCAAATATTCTAACTGAATAGGTTTTATTAATGAACTCAGAGTTCAGAACACTACCTTATAAAGAAATTTTATATCGGTCCACTTTTGACTACAGCCTCCATATAATGTTGCCATACTTTTTCGGTACTTTATAAGCTTTAATCACCTTTTTCTGCAGAATTATTTGTAATAATGTATTTTAAGTCCTCAGTGCAGGAAAAATCTCCACGTTTTGGCGTGGCCCAACATTAGGGTGTCCCAAATAAAGAAAAATTATTTGTTGAAGCGAACACGCCCAAAACTTTGTCTTTTTCTTTCACGAGTTTTCAATGTAGCTCTAAGTTACCATGACAATAGAAATCTCTAATAGTACAAAAACATTATATTGTACATAAATATAAGAAAGGATAATAAAAATAATTTAAAAAAATGCAAAAAATATAAATTCAGCAACTAAAAAAGGGAGTTAATCTTTTGGTCATAACTGCAAAAATCGCAGATTTCCGCAAAAAGTCCATACAGTTTTGAAATCTACAGGCGCTAGGCTATAATTTGGTACTAGTGGCCATTTGTGCGAATTTTTGGAAAGTAACTAAAACTTTAAGGAAATCCATACATACATATATATTAAATATTTTAATTTTGACCAATATTATAACCAAAATAGTTGGCAACTCTAGCAATTTAGAGGAATTTTCATAACTAGAAAAATGAAGCTTAGACAATTTACTAAATGATTCAACTTAAGTTAAGGCGTTAATAATAGTCCTTTGTTTCATAAATTCGCTTAGAATATAACTATTTTTTCTCATTTTTAAATCCATTTTTCCTTCAAAATTAGTCATGTTTGTGAAGCCTTTTCTCCTTAAGAACCTCGAAAAATGGAAAAAATTAGTTGAGTTTCGAATAATTTGGAACGTTTTGAAGCGATTTGCATCTTTAAATTTTTAAAACGATGACATGAATTTTTTGATTTTTGTCGTTGGGCGCATCCACTGTGCTACGTGGGCTCTAAAACCATTATTTCGATAAGGCACATTTTGGTCATACGAAAGTGTATATTATACCCTCTTTAGCCTAAAGACTGAGTGTATAAATATTCAGACAAGGTTTCTCTTATTCTAACCTGCAAACGTTAAAACTGTTTCACAAAAAAACTATGAACAGAATCTTCTCATAAAAAAGGGCACTGAAAATTCGTTCTAAACCATTTGAACTTTATGAATATCTAATAGTTGTTATTGTATGGTTGCGAGGTCGCTATCGCCGTCGGGTTAAGAGAAGTGTTGTGAGGGTGTGTCTTTCTTTTGTTGATTTCTAAAAGTGAATTAGTAGTGTGGTTCCCGCAACGGTATTTCCCCCACCACTTAACTTTGATTCCCATTTCGAACGGAACCGACAGTACTGAATATTCATTCAGTTGTTAAAATCGCATTTCTAAAACTGACAATCAGTCAACGCTGATAAACAGATTAAATAGCACACAAAGCTCTTCTCTGCTGCAGTAACTTTGCAGAGGATTTACTGTCAAACGGAGAATTTTGAGGAGTTTTGAAGGTTGAAAAATACAAAAGAAATAAACAACTTTAAAACCACCCACGAAGTTTTTGCGTGAATTATTTTCTCAAAGGTATTTTAACACACAAACCAAAAAAATAAGAAAAGGGTGGAAGTTGTATTTAAATATGGCAGTGTGCTTGTCTCTTGTCGGAAAACACAGAAACTTGTACAACTTGCACATTTATGAACATTTACATATCCTTAACAAAAAGACAGACGTTCTTACAAATATCTTTCGTGTGCATGTACATATTTTTCATTATCCTTGTTTTGTTTCTTGTTCTTTTTTGCAGTTACAAAGTCACAGTTTCAAACGGAAGCCAAATTTCGTTCATTTTTAAGCGTGTATATAGTTGGTACGTTTGTGTGGGTGCGACCTAGTGTGCTTTGTCGATATATAAATCCAACCGGAGTTGCAGCGCGCCACATTTTCAATTCAAAGTATGGACTCACCAACACCGCCAATTGTCATTGACGATCCGAACGGTTCAGCAATGGACGCTTGTTTTACGGCATTCGATAAAGACGGGTGAGTTAGTGAGTTAAGTGATCGATAAGAAATTTCACAGAAATTACAATTTATTATATTTTCCAAGAAAAATGCAACAATATCGTTGAGTGCAATAAAATAAAAAAAATAAGTAAGAAACGGCAAACTTTTGAAGTGCTTCACAGGTGCAATTGGAAGGTGTAATGTGTCTGTTAAAATAAAAAAATTGAAAAAATATAAATACCCATTAAAAATGTTCAAATCAAAAAAGTGAATGCTTGCTCAATGTTCAAAGTGCCTTCTAATTATATTATGGGGGCTATTAGCAAACGTCAATCCATAGTACGAATTTTCTACAGGAAGTTTTTGTGAAAACACAAAATACCAACTTCTGACAACTCTAAACGGCTATACCAAAAAGTGAACCTTCATCATCAATTTTCACCAAGAATGTGTTCTGCCTTTTGGAAAATATGACTTATACCTACAAAATATTATAAATTATATATTGTGCGTAAAATTGGTTGGTGCACTAAAAAGTGCGGTATTAAGGTTATACGACCGATAAGGTCCATTTTCACTATCAAAAACCTATGAGCTCACTCACAAATTTCAGAGGTCTATCTCCGATATTGGAGGCTCTACCTGGATTTCTATAAACGGACTTCGACAAATATTCAAATATATATTGACTGGTCAAAATGATATATATATTAGGGCGACCAAAAAACATTTTTTGGTTGGAACTCCTACCCCCTAAATTGTTTTCCATTTGATCCAAAAACCGTACATATGAAATTTTCTGGAGATCGGTTAACGTTAATTCGTGGCACCCGAGAGATCTATGTTACCATTTAATTTGTATAGGGCCGAAGGTTAATTTTCACGAAAATTCTCTAAAAGCCGATGAAAAAACTTGTGGCTAAAAACCAATCCTTCAGAAATTTGTGAAAATCGGATCGGATTTTGAATAAACCACACTTTTCACGATCTTCCTGTCAAAGTAAAAGTAGAAGCAACCTAAATGAGGATCATCTCACTATTGTATAACTTTTCAAAATTTTATCTGCGTCTACCATTAAATGATGTTTGAAGCAAAATTTTAAGTGTTTTTTATATATTCTTCTTGTCGCGTATCGCAAACTGGTTTTTCAACAGTTAAAAAAGTATCAGTCGACATTGCCGACAGAGATATACCCTCAGCCTGTGTGGATTGAAATACTTTTTTCCAAAATAAAAAACGTACGTACGTACGGGGTTTTCAAAACAATATGGATAGGATTAAAGCACAATATCGATAGATAGGGCTTTTTTAAAACTGAGTTTCGACATTATTTAGAGTACCATTTAGCGAATATTTTCGAACTTTTGTGGGGGAGGTATCGGAAGGTCCACACCTTCCACCTTTGAATTTCATCTAATATTCGAAGAAATAATACGACATCCAAAGTGTGGACGAACGCAGTATTCAGTTCGAGCTCTCCAGTCACTACATATGGTGCCATAGGATGTTTTTACAACGTTCGGGCTTTTTTCTCAAGAAGTATGGACTTGCCCTTGAAAAAACTTTTACCGTCATAATTGAGGCATCGAATGCAAGTTGCTTCAACAAAAATCAAGGTGATCTGAGAGCAGGTCTTAAAGTGTACCGACGGATTGGACAAATATAGTCCTTTTTCGAACCTGACCTATACCTGGTAGATATATTAGGATGTGTAATGTATGGACCAAATCGGTGACTCCCTTGAAGAGTTATCATGTGCACAATTTATCCGAACATATTTTAACTTTTGTGGGGGAAGTACCTGAAGGAGTGGACTAATATGGCTTATCTTTGAACTTAAACTAAGTTTGCACAAAATATTACGAAGGCCACATTTTGGACCGAATCTTCAGATCCGTTCGAGAGTTATCTTGCCTTGAAGAGTTATCATGTGCACAATTTATCCGAACATATTTTAACTTTTGTGGGGGAAGTACCTGAAGGAGTGGACTAATATGGCTTATCTTTGAACTTAAACTAAGTTTGCACAAAATATTACGAAGGCCACATTTTGGACCGAATCTTCAGATCCGTTCGAGAGTTATCTTGCGCTCCAACCACCTCACACGGTGTCATAGGGGTTCTTTTTGACCTTTCAGGCTATTTTCTCAGGAAGTATGGACTTGCCCCTGATGAAACTTGTACCGTCGTGAATATAAGTTGCTACAACAAAAATCAAAGCTATTCAAGAGCAGGCCCTAAACTGAACTTTTCCGAAATTTTGTGTGGGAGGTACCCGAAGGAGTGGACCGATTGAGTCCATATTGATACCTTATCTAAGTCTGGTACAAATCGGCTACTCATGGCCCATCTTCGAACTAAAACTAATTTTGGACAAAATATTACGATAGCCAAATTTTGGTCCAAATCGGCTCATCCGTTTGAGAGTTATCGTGCGCACCAGCCAGCCAGACAGACAGACGGACATGGCTAAATCAACTCCAAAATGTCTGAAACGGATTTCGTCCAAACATACTTGGGCTCTAAAACCATTATTTCGATGAGGCACATTAGAAAAGACAAAATTTTTTAGTTTTCCATAAAAAAAAAATTAAAAATATTTTTTTAAGCTACATGAAAGATTTTTGGTACATAGATTGGGAAAAAAATCCCATTCTTAAATCTGTTCGAGATACTAATTTTGGTTGTTGCGCGCAAAAGTTATGGCGGTTTCAATTCTGATAAAAAGAAAAAAATCTTTAAAAGACTCTAATCATTATATTGAGAAACTCTCTTAATTAGGGGCTCCCTACATACTATATGGTTACTGAGGTCCCATAACTTTAGTGAAAAAGTTGTAAATTTTCGCGGAAATTAGGAAAGCATTCAAAACAATTGGTAGTTTACAACTTGTTCTAATAAAATTCAAGCTGTTTATGCATCTGAAAAATATATAAAAAATATGTACGTAATCTAAACATCGCGAAGATTCAAATGAAACCAAAACTATACAAATCCGTTTAGCGGTTTGCATATTATAGCAAAAAACAAAAAATATATTGAGGAAATTTATAAAATTTTTGTAAGAGAAAATATTTATTAAAATTTATTTTGTGAGTTAGTTGAACAAAATGTAAGAAAAATAGGTCGGAGTTTTTCTTCTATTTTAGTTAAATTTCACGCAATAAATTACATTTTTTATTGTAATCACTTCTCGAAAACACGCTAAAATCTAGCAGAAGATATGGATATCTTTCAAATAAATCTTGGGTTCCTTTAAATGGGGTATAATCTTGAAATAAAATTGTATCGGGTAATGTTCATTTTGAAATGCGTGTAAATCGCGAAATCCTCAAAATCACTTGATGCGCATGCGGTTTACCAATACAGCGAATTCTTCTCTTTTAATTTGTACACATTTGCCAGGATTTACTTTGGCCGCTAAGATGTAGCATCGTCTGCAGTTTAGTGTGCAACAAACTGTATTACGCTTATATTTTGCACAAAGTGCATACACTTTTTATGCGCATCCGATTTCACTATCAACCGTGAAAAAATACATCGATCTAAACATATTTCAATAAAATCCATCAAGAACCGTGGATGTAGCATCATACAGTATTTTTTGGATAAATCGGATACAGCTCCCATGCCACTAAATTTTTCAAACCGCTGTTTTCGCACAAACACGAGTGATGATTCACTGTCTTCATTGAAATGGAAACGATCCACATAAAACGCGAATTAGTCAGCGATATTTTGAAAAACATTTTTCGCAAATTTTTCAATTTTTGCAGTAGCCATTTCCGCCGTTCTAGTAGATGGATTTTTACGATCTGTGATTCATATGATCCGGATCGTCGAAAAACTAAAATATCGCGGGGTACAAGCACACTCAAAACGATATTGTAAATACTGTACCCAAAAAATAGGTTTTTTAGAAAAAATATCGCACTAAATTTTTGCCTTTGGCAGTAGATTACTCTGCTGCTGTGTGGGCTACATACTTAATATACATATCAGATTATGCGAAATCGCGAGTTCTGTAGTCCTATAATTGGTTTTTCGAAATATCCGAATGCGCGTCCCAGTTACATAAAAAATGCAAAAAACACCTGAAATCCGGCTTCAAAATGTCAGCATCCATAAAAGGTTGATGCAGTGGAAATTTTGGAAAGTGATATATTAGAAGTGTTATCTTCATTTTGTATTCTCCTACTTTTACTTTGGACAGATGTCCGTCATTTGAATGGTTTAATCAGAAATCGAAGAGCAATGTAAAAAACCTGTTTAGATTCAACGTGTTTTTACTTATGGTTTTTCTTTTACGCGGTCGTAACTACCACGTAAATTAATTTTTTTTGCTAAATTTTTGAGCTTTGTACAAAAACATCTAAATTAATCCAGCAATAGTCATAGTTACTGGCAAACTACAATAGTTCGCGTATTATAATAGTGCAAACCTTGGCTTCATGGAAACTAAAAAATTTTGACTTTTCCTCATATACCCTTTATAGCCTAAAGGCTGAAGGTATAAAAAATCATTCCTAGTATTGTAGTACTGTCGGTATAGCTTCACAGAAATCTGCATCCAAATGGGGGAATTTTGTGCAAATTTTAGATTTTTACGTTCCGGATCTAATTATCATCATTCCCCGTGAAAATCCATCTACTAAAACGCGAGATACAAGAAATTCCAAATTAGGAAAATCACCTAAAATTGTTTTTGAAAATATGAAAATGAAAAGACGGGTACAACATTTTCGTTTTAGCGAAAACAGAGATTTAAAAACTTCACTGATAAGTAGAGAGCGGAATTTTATGCAACTCGTATTTTTGATCCGATTAATGTCAAATTTTGGGTCTGGACATATTTTTGGCTTTTGATTAAATTGCAATCGAAAAACATAACATATGCAAAAATATGCAAAATGCACAAATTATTTATATGCAAACATTATTTTTTGCATATGAAAAATTTATGCATAAATTATCTATATGCAAATATTATTTTTTGCATATGCAAAATTTATGCATTTTACATATTTTCGTATTCAACAAATATTTCAATAATATCTTCAAAAATATGAGTACAGTTTTCTATTTAAAATTCTCTTCAGACAAGTCAATAAAATAGAGAAATGTATAACCACAGCTACTACCTTCAAAATACCGAAAATCGGGAGGTTCCGGAAGCGTGGACCTATAACGACAAATTACTGGTGGAAAGTTTTATACCCCCAACGTAGATTAAATACCAAATTTCAGTCAGTTCGGTGGGATATTGAGGCCACAACCTTAAAAATACCGAAAATCGGGAGGTATCGTTCCATGGGGACTATATGAAGACGTAGACACATGCCGACAAATATAAAATACGCAAAAATTTCTGGACCTAATTCGTTTTATTTTGTGATAAAACGAGTTTCCGTCTAATCAGATTTTCTCTACGACCCTGACTTGTCCCAAAAATTCGGTGTGATGCTACTTCCACGGTTCTTCATTGACCACCTTGAAACAGATATACATATGTATATCGATGTAGATTTTCATTGTGGACAGTGAAATCGGATGCAGACAAAAATTGCATGCACTCTGCGAAAATTAGCGATGTTTTGTAGGTTTTTGCCTACAAAGACGAAACCCATGCTACATCTTAGCCTCCAAATTAAATTTCGATAAATAAATACAAATTTAAAGGCATGACTTTGCTGTACATGTAAAATTCATGCGGACAAACTGATTTTGATAATTACGCGATGTAAACATATTTTAAAAATGCATATAAATTAAAGCGGTGTATTTATTTTAATCTAAGCATTAATCTCAACAACCCGATTATCTTCCTCATTGAGAAACCTTGAAAATCTGACCATTTTCTTGGGAGATTCAAGGAAAATAAAAGAAGTGCTCCTATTTTCAACTCCAGAATGCACAGTTTATACAGTTGGACACTAAGCCCACCTGATTGTTATGTTTGTTGTCAAAAACATTAATGTGATTTAAAATGCAAAGAAACTCAAATCACAATAATATAAAATCTATTATGTGTGTTGTCAAAAGTTGTTAACAGAACTCTGAATGGCCGACCTTCTATAGGCCTTGACCAGAATGTATGTATGTGAAAACTATTTTTTTTTCAAACAAAAATAATAACTATTTTTTGACACAGATATTATTTTGGCACTGACATCCAAACTATTATACCGATCATTATATATATTTTTTTTTAATTTTTGACGGGACGTATATTAAAAGAAAAAAACTGTACTACGATTAAAATGGGGGCATACACTATCAAATTTTGATGTCAATATCTGTAGTAGTATGTGTAAATTTTTCAAAATATGAGAATGTGTGTTTGAATTTTCAATGAAACACAGTCAATCCGATGAATATGGTTTTTTTCAAAGTTGTCAAAAAGAAATTTTGAAAAAAAAAAAAAAAACAAAACATTAGTTGTGTCTTTTTACTTTTTCAGTAATAATTATTCAGTGACTTATTTTTAGTGAGTAAGAGAGATTTTACTCTTTGATACGAAAATAGAGAAAAAAGTAAAATGACAGCATTTAGTAAACTTTAGCAAGATAACAGTTGATGACCGAAACAAAAACATTGGCGCCGATGCATGAAAAAAAACTAACTCCAAAACAATGAAAAAGTTCTTCAATTTTAAGCAAAATAAATAAAAAATAATTAATATATTAATAAAACAATCAATAAATATACATAGCTGAATCGTAATATTTATAGCATTTTCCACAAAAATAAGATAAACATTGAGCAGCTGACCATTAGCAGATGATTAAAAAACAGCTGATTGAACTTGCTAAATGTTGCTGGGAAAAATTCTTTCAGCAACTTTTAGCAATTTCTCAGCAAACAACTGTCTAAATTGTTCTCTCACTTCGCTCTCTTTTACTGAACTTTTGTGTAAAAAGACAGCATTTAGTAACATTTAGTAATAATTATTACAAATTATCACGTAAAAAGACACACCTATTGTGTTTTTAAAAGAAATAAAAAAAATTTAAGTTCACTCATTTTTAGAGGAAAATTTGAAGATTTTGGTTGCAGATTGAAGGCTGATTGAATGCTTTGCTACACACTTATCAAGCACACACGTACAGAAGAGGTTCATCGGCTGGACAAGCCAATTTGATAGTGTATGGGCCGCTTAAACATTTTTCAATCAAGAAAGAAATAAATGTTAAGAAGGACAAATACAGTTGAATATTTTGTAAAACCTTTTCGCAAATTACTGATTATCACTGATAAATATTTTATTACCTGGAGTACGAAGATATTTGTGGAACATTGTAGGCAAGGCCTACATATGGTCGGCCAATAAGCCCAGCTGATTATTATGTTTGATGTCAAAAATATTATTGTGATTTAAAATACAAAGAAACTAAAATCAAAATAATGTAAAATCTATTATTTATTAATTTTCTCGTTTAGAGTTAAGCTTGATGATTGGAAATTATTTGCAAGTGAAAAAGGAAAGCCAAGGACTCGAACCCACATAGTCACCAAATTACGTTACCTGGTTTCATTGGTGGTAAAGCAAATCTTCGGACGTATCGACTATGTAATGGCTTCTCTGTCCTAGAACTTATCGTTTTTCAAATGCAAATGTGTTTTGTACATTTACGCGGATACTTGCCCAATGAAACCAGGTAACGTAATTTGGTGACTATGTGGGTTCGAGTCCTTGGCTTTCCTTTTTCACTTGCAAATAATTTCCAATCATCAAGCTTAACTCTAAACGAGAAAATTAATAAAAAATCATTAAAAATGATCTTCGCCCTTACAGGCAAAATTTCAAAAAATAAAATCTATTATGTTTGTTGTCAAATGTTGTTAACAGTACTCTGAATGGCCGACCTTCTGTAGACCTTGAGTGTATGTATGTATATGTATATAGCAGAGAATGGAAAAATATTAATGTATCTGCCATTTTGTGCACGATACAAAAAAGAAAAATGAAATTAATTGTTTGCTTCAGTCGCTAATTCTATTTTTAAGTCATAAAGTCTTGCTTGTTAAAAGGCTATAAAAGAAATGTATGACTGTAATAATTTGCGATACATAAATAAAAAAGTTTTTGTTTGTCTATGATAAAGAAATATTATACATATATTTATATCACTTTTGTCTATATTGGGTGTTATTAGACTTTCAGTCATATGGCTATGAAAAACTGCAAATCTTTGCATGTTCCACTGAAACATTTGTACATAGGAAAAAACTTTCCAATTCAAATTCGATTGTCATCATATGTATGCTTGTTTGTTTCGGGCAAACGGTATGTCAGTTTGTACTATGTATAAATTTTCACAAGTAAAAAAGGATCAGTCGGCTTTATCGACATTTTAGTTGGTCACCGTAGGATTTTAGAGCTTTTGTAAACAAGGACTTGCCGCGAAAAAATATTTTACCGTTGTAATCAGAATTACATGAACAACCTTCGATGAAAATTTCAAATCAATCCGCGAACAGCCGTTAAATCTGAACTTAATCGAAAAGTTGAAACTTTTGTGAGTGATGTACCGGAATTATAATTTAAGTTTGAGAGAAATATTACGGTATGCAACGGTTGGTCACTTAAATTTTTGGTGGTCACTTAAATAGCACTAGAGTTGGGTATATATACGCAGTTTGTGCAAAGAAAAAATGTGGGCCATTGGAACTGCGAAGTGAACGAGATAGTTCCATATAGTTCCTTTGGCACAACTCTAAATAGCACATAGGCTAAAATTTTGAACTTTTGTTATGGAAGTAACCGAAGGTTTTATTCTGTCCGATATAGACCTTCTTTGAACTTTATGAACGTTAGTAAGGAATTATTCTCATAAGTCATTTTTTTGTTGGTGTCAGCAGGATTTTTAGAGCTTTTGGGCCATTATCTCAAGATGTATGGACTTGCCCTCGAAAAACATTGCACCGTTGTAATAGTCGCCGCGAGGACAAATCAAAAGGATCCGAGATCTGGTCTAAAATTGTACTTATATAAAATATTGTGTGGGAGGTACTCGTAGGCGGGAACCGTATTCGAACTTGATATATTTTTGGGTAAGATATTACGAGAAACAAATATTGGACGAAATCAGTTGATCCGCTCTAGAGTTATCATGTGACACCATATCGCGTGATGCACTGTGGGAAATCCTTTCCCTAAATGGTATTCCGGACAAAATAATAGTCCTCATTCGTGAACTCTACAGGAATTCGACATGCCATGTGCGTTTTAATACAGCAGAAAGTTCACCTTTATGACTACAGCCGGAGTTAAACAGGGATGCATTTTGTCACCAACCTTATTCCTGTTAATGCTGGACTTTGTTATGAACAAAACAAACAGCGAGGCCCCATGTGGCATACAGTGGAACCTCAACAATCGCCTAAACGACATTGACTATGCCGATGATATTTGTCTCATGGCCCACCGTTTTGAAGACATATGAAGAAAAAATACTAAATAGGCTTATTACACTGTGCCACAAATTGGAACTCAAGGTCTGTGCGGTGGAAAATTCCTTTTGGAGATGAAAGCCCTTAGTGAGTATATTAAGAACCCAAAAGGAAATTTTCCCCATAGGTCAAGTTTCTGAGATATCGCGCGATGAATTTTTTGAATTTTCGCCTGTGATGCTTGAGAAAATAGTTTTATATCTCTGTTTGCCGTTATTGTAGCTTCATTTTGAGATTACATGTCTTCAGTCAAATCGAATGGCGAATCTTTTTGTAGAACATTTCATTCTTCTAACTCAATTCCTTTCATGTCCTTTTCGTCCTTTCTTTCTTGAACCGTAGTAAAAGTACCACAAGTTGAGATTTTACAGCATCCAAATATTCCACAAAAATGTTGCTCAGAGAATTTTAGGTATGGTTCTCATTGACAACTAATCGATATTGTCACGTTTTCATTGTCTTTTTTGACATTTACCCGATTTTTGTTCAGAAAAAACCTATGTTTCGTTTTTCTGTATATTCGTTATTTGTTATGTATTGGTAGGTAGACATACCCATTGGTTATCGCTTATATTGACATCTGGGATGTATCTGAAATATTTACCATATATAGCTCCCGATATGCTGAACACGTTAATGAAAGATTTTCTTGGAGAATAGATCCGGTTATCTAATATTTTGAACCGGATATAGGGATATAAAACCCGGATTTTTTACCGATTTTAAGTAACCGATTAAGGTTATATGTATACCATTAGAAAGCTAATAAAATTGCCAATCAGGGAAAATAAATTTTTTGACAGCATCTTACCTGAGTTCTGTGCTAAAACAAAAAACCCGTATTCTTGAACCGTTTTTAAGGAAAAATATCACTGCGCGTAAATAAGAACATCAAAGCTTGGTGGGTGAAATATTCTTTTTGCCGATGAAAGTGGATGAAGTCAGTATTATGAACCCGGAAGGACAGTTATGCCGTAGGTCAAACTTCTGAGTTATGGCGTGATGCATACATTCTTGATGAACTTTAAAAGCACGACAATAAACCCGTAACATAAATTCCTTGTCGCTATAACTCAGAAGTTTGACCTACGGCATAACTGTCCTTCCGGGTTCATAATATTAACTTCATCCACTTTCATCGGCAAAAAGAATATTTCACCCACCAAGCTTTGATGTTCTTATTTACGCGCAGTGATATTTTTCCTTAAAAACGGTTCCAGAATACGGGTTTTTTGTTTTAGCACAGAACTCAGGTAAGATGCTGTCAAAAAATTTATTTTCCCTGATTGGCAATGTTATTAGCTTTCTAATGGTATACATATAACCTTAATCGGTTACTTAAAATCGGTAAAAAAAATCCGGGTTTTATATCGCTATATCCGGTTCAAAATATTAGATAACCGGATCTATTCTCCAAGAAAATTTGTCATTAACGTGTTCAGCATATCGGGAGCTATATATGGTAAATATTTCAGATACATCCCAGATGGCAATATAAACGATAATCAATGGGTATGTCTACCTACCAATACATAACTAATAACGAATATACAGAAAAACAAAATATAGTTTAATTCTGAACCAAGTCCGAATAAATGTCAAAAATGACAATGAAAACGGGACAAAATCGATTAGTTGTCAGAGAGAACCGTACCTAAAATCTTCTGAGCAACATTTTTGCAGAATATTTGGATGCTGAAAAATCTCATATTGTGGTACTTTTACTACGGTTCAAGAAAGAAAGGACGAAAAGGACATGAAAGGAATTGAGTTAGAAGAATGAAATGTTCTACAAAAAAATTCGCCATTCGATTTGACTGAAGACATGTAATCTCAAAATGAAGCTACAATAACGGCAAACAGAGATATAAAGCTATTTTCTCAAGCATCACAGGGGAAAATTCAAAAAATTCATCGCGCGATATCTCTGAAACTTGACCTATGGGGAAAATTTCCTTTTGGGTTCTTAATATACTCACTAAGGGCTTTCATCTCCAAAAGGAATTTTCCACCGCACAGATACCTTGTTGCACAGTGTTATCAATGCATCTAGTATAGGCCTCAAAATTAACATCAAAAAGACAAAACTTATGCCGCGAGGACAAATCAAAAGGATCCGAGATCTGGTCTTAAATTGTACTTATGTAAAATATTGTGTGGGAGGTATCCGTAGGCGGGAACCGTATTCGAACTTGATATATTTTTGGGTAAGATATTACGAGAAACAAATATTGGACGAAATCAGTTGATCCGCTCTACAGTTATCATGTGCACCATTTTAGAGAAACAATTTTAACTTTTGAGGGGAAGTACCGGAAAGAGTGAACTAATATGCCACATCTTCAAACTTGATTAAGGCAGTTAATGCAAATTAACGCTTCCGTCTGTCTATGGCAGCGTTAATTTGCATTAAGAACTGAATTTTATTTTACCGTGACAGACGACAGTTTCTGCATTTCCGAAACAGCTGATTGCTGGTAAACATTGATGTCAACGCCTGCGCGTTGTCGTAACAACAGAGAATAAAGGTAGAATTAGACGTGACATAGCCATAACGCCATAACCATAGAAAACCAAAACCCAATTGGTTTCTTATGGTTATGGCTAGACATTTCCATAGGTTTGGTTGAATCAGCTGATTGATATGGCCTTATGGCTTTATGGTTATGTCACGTCCATGGCCCAATAACAGGTCCCCCAGCAAAATCAGATGATTTCGATTTGAGCTGTCAAAATTCATATTTGTCATTTGAATTCGCTGTGAGGTATAGAAATGTCAAACTGTACAGAAACAGGTAGATGTATCTCGAAAAAAGAAAATAAATAAACTTAATGTTGTAGACGTAAAATGTCAACATTTTTTGTGTTATGTATGAGTATTTGATTTACAATAACTTATTTTAGCAGTTCAAGTTCGATCAGCTGGTATTTTCTGTTTCGTCAAACAAAAACAACTCTTTTTCAACTTTTTCTCGGAAAATGTTTTGTATGTATCTACCTGAATTGACAGATAAGAAATTCGCCTCAAACAATTGTTCGCTTCTGTTTATGAATTTCGACATTTAAAATCTTTGTTTTTCTATGAACTCGCTTGGAGGACCTGTAATTGGGCCATGGTCACGTCTAATTCTACCTTAACAAATTCAAATGAGAGTTATGTCAGCCGTTGTTTATCAAAGGGACATTACTGCCCTATCAATTCTCTCTCATTTTTGGACCCCAATACTGGTAAAAAACTATTTTGTTGTTGTTTGCTCAAAGCCTGTGTCTCAGAGAATGAATATGTTCTCTCCCTTACATGAACATGGGCTCTCTCTACAGCAGTCATGCACGCGCCTTTACGAAAACGTTAAACACAACTATCTTTCCCATACAATTGCCAACAATAGCATGCTCTTCGTGTGCATCTCTGCTCTACAGTATTGCCATATTGAAATACCTAAATTCAGTTTAAATTCACTTTGATTTTGTGCATAAAGAATGTGGATAATGCACGAATTAATTTGAATTAAGTCAGTTAATGCAAATTAACGCTGCCGTCTGTCTATGGCGGTGGTGCTCAAAATATTTTGCGCTATAGTCTCTCTGAGCGAGTCTTTCCTTTGCTAAGCCACGACGGATAAGAATAAAAAGAACATACATATGTTGTTGTTGCAACCACCTCTCAGTCTTCGTTCAGATGTCAATGAAGAAGGTTCTGTTGTCGCTTGTTTCAATGATTTTTAATTTTAGCAATGCATTAACGCACACGCTGTTTGAGGAGAGAGCGAGAGAGAAAGTCGTATGCATGAGGCCGCAAACAATGCGATTGTGTTGGTGCCGATACCTGGTCTAGGGTATAAAGGCCGAGGGCAAAAGAATGAGAAAGAGTTGTTTTTGTTTCAATACAACAAACTGATGAGGACATGTGGTGACATCCGAAACTATACCAGCCAATAAAAGAAGGTCGTGAGGGCCGATTAAATCGGCCGTTGTGCCACAAAAAATTAAGCCTTGTGTGAGCGGATAATGCAAGATGGCCATGTTATATACCGTGAGATAGAGACATCCTTTGGCATTTCTTCCACCAACTAACATTTGACATTGCATGAACACCTGGACGCAAAAATACCGTGAGATAGAGGCATCCTTTGGCATTTCTTCCACCAACTAACATTTGACATTGCATGAACACCTGGACGCAAAAATGGATTTTTCTCGTTAGATCCAGCAAAATTGGAAAATCGTTTAAAAAGAGACACTTGTGGAATGGTGTAAAGAAATTGTGAATAAATGCGATCGCAGTGCTTCAAATGACGTTTAAAAGATCGACGAATTTTGAACTATGCATATGAACCCGAAACATAACAGCAATCGACCGTGTGAGTCTTCGAAAACGAGCCAAATCCTTCGAAAGTTGTTCATGTAAGAAGCACTTCAAAGCAAATGGTCGTCTATTTCGTCGACAAAACTGACGGTGTGGCTACTATACGGTTTCAGAAATGTAGGATGGTGAATTTTGAGTGGTGCACAACAATTTGTTTGCCTCTCGCCTTCTTCGCTTTTGTTTGCCTCTCGCCTCCTTCTCTCGTGAGAAATTCGAAAAACGAACAAGAAAAGACGAATCATTCTGCATCATGTCAATGCGAACCGGACACAACGTGAAATTGATGGGTAATCCGCCGTACAGCCCTGACTGGGGATCCAATGACAAGAAACAAGGCGTGGTCAATGATTTTCGTCATCAGAAGATGCTGTGAAATCGTTCAAAACCCATGTTTTGGAGGGTCTCCATCGGAGTGGAAAAAGTAATTAAAAAATTGGTTTGATGGCATGAAAAGTGTATAAATCATCCTGGAGACTACTTAGGAAAACAATAAAACTATTTTCGATGTTAAATATTCACGTTTTCATTGTTAATCCAGATAGTTATCGTGCTGCCCTCGTATTATATTTTCTTTTTGAACAGGGCTATAATCTTAAAGATTCTATCAACATTTCAAAATTTTTACAGGATATGAGCCTCTGATTAAATTATAAACTTTTTTGAAAAACAATATTGTACTTATATATACCAAATTTAAAATAAAAATTAATTTTTATTTTATTTTTAGTGATGATCGCTTGAGTTTGGCTGAATTCAGTTTAATATGCCGAGCTCTGTTTCGTAATGACAAAGGCCATATTTATGATGTACCCGAAGAGCGTTTGCAAGAAATATTTGCAGTATTTGACACAAATGAAGATGAGTTCATTGACCGGGATGAATTTAAGTTCTGTTGGAATAATTGGATAAAAACGGTAAGTTTTATTTGAACATTTAAAAATAAACTGTGTAATGGCCATTTTAATACAGATTAGAAAAAAGAGTTGTGTGTTTTGAGTGCTATTTTACTGTCATGTTTTTTCTTTCTTAGTATATTTACGTTTTATTGAAGTTTTGCATTCTAGTCCAGCCTTTCGTTCGATTACACCAATTGGGAGGAGTCTCATATGATGATGATGGTGATGACAAAGAATGATGCGTTGTAAACAACGCAATTTCATTCACATTCACAAAAAAAAACGTTTAAATGTGCACAGTATACATATACACATACGGAGAATATGCCAGTTCCGAGTGACTACTCACTTGGAGCATGTGAAATGAACGAGTAGAAGAACATGACACAGTGTCATAAACACTCAACTGTCATGTTAAAAAGGCTTAGTGTTCTTTGATAGATTAAAAGGACATATGCAAAATATCCGTTGGCAAAATGTATTAGACTCTATACACAGATCTGACGAAAAGAATTAGAGGAAAAGTTCAAAGGCACGAAGGACATAGGAGATTTTGTTGTTACAAAACTAGTACCTAATTATATCAAATTAAAAAAAAAACATAGATTAGTATTTCAAGCTATTCTTAGTAATTTATAAATATAACTTTTCTATGAATTTATTTTAAATTATACATCCTATTATACATTCATGAACTTGAAACAAGTCCATAAAATGTACTGAATTTTCTTAGCCATCAAATGGCATAGAAGTAGACGGACATAGGTATGTATGTATGTGTGTGTACATTGTTACATGTTCATATGCACCAATATATCACATCAAAGCGAAGGCTGGCAAATATTTTCAAAGGATGTTGAAGCTGTGCAATCAACATCAGCAACGCCAGTCTCTGCATCATTGGATATTTTCCCGGAAGCCTTTAATATGGAAATGTGATAATTTGTCTATGACGTTGTCGACATGTCAACGTTGTTGGATTCTATGTGTTTCGTATGTTTGCTAGTATTGCATTTTTCATACTTTGTTTTGTGTATTTCTTTCGTGCATGTGTGCGTATGTGAAACATTAATATACTGTTGCAGTTTGTTCTTGTGACTACTCTAACTACTACTTTATGGGATTCTATTTTGTGGGTAGATATTCCAAAAGCGATGTGAGATATTATTAATATGGTGTGGTCACAAGCTATACATACCCAGTAAAAAATTCCATTACTAAATAATGGGTTTTTATAGTAATCAAACACAAATCACCCACTAACCCATTAATTCAACAAGGACATGTCGCGCTTATTAACTATGGAGAAAGCGAGCTAAACAAGTATTAGTCAAATTTGCCGACAGAGATATACCCTCAGATTGTGAGAATTGAAACACTTAAAAAAAAAACTTTGTATTTAGACAAAAATATAAAGCTCAAAAGTTTTACATAGTCCCTTTTGGGAGTTGGTCTTATTTTAGGAGTCATTCCTCTTGATAGATATCGCGCCCACTAGTCATTTCAGTTGGTCATCAAATAATTTAGAGCATAACGTACCATCCGTAGATGTGGACAGATAAAGAAAGTACAAAGAATGTTTTGCTTTAGCGGAAACAATCATCCATGAAGTTTCACACAAGGTATGATCCGGCAATCGCAGACTAAAAGTGATCGGTGAGTGCATCGAAAGAGACCACCAAACATAACACCAAAATATATGAAGTGTCACAATGGGTGATTCAATAAATCATATGGATTCAGACCGGATATCCAAAACAAGCGTAGTTACCTTGTGTGAAACACTAATACCAGACAGAGACATGTGGATAGGTGGAACCCCATCACAACTCCCATCTTACATATACTATTTGTGTATGTGTCGATCGCGGTGCGCCTGAACTAATTTTAAATGAAAGGCGCTTGCAGCTAGGAAGTAGCTGTGAAAATTCCCTACAAGATTTTTATAATTATATCCTCAGCATTTATGCTAACGAGGGTATATACACTTTCATACGGGCAAAATGTGCCTCATCGAAATAATGGTTTTAGACCCCAAGTATGTTTGGACGAAATGTGTTTCAGACAATTTGGAGTCGATTTAGCAATGTCCGTCCGTCTGTCTGTCTGGCTGGCTGGTGCGCACGATAACTCTCGAACGGATGAACCCATTTGGTCCAAAATTTGGTTTTCGCAATAGTTTGTTTAAACTTAGTTTAAGTTCGAAGATGGGTTATATCGGTCCACTCCCTGCGGTACCTCCCCCACAAAAGTTCGAAAATGTTCGGAAAATTTGTACGTACGATAACTCTTGAAGGGAGTAACCGATTTGTTCCATACTTTAAAAATCGTGAAATGTCTACCAGGCTTAGATGAGTTTCCAATATGGACTCAATCGGTCCACTCCTTCGGGTACCTCCCACACAAAATTTGGGATAAGTTCAGTTTAGGACCTGCTCTCGAATCGCTTTGCTTTTTGTTTTAGCTACTTGTATTCACTGCCCCCTATACGACGGTAGAAGTATCATCATGGGCAAGTCCTGAGAAAATAGCCCCAAAGTTGCAAAAAAACCCTATGACACCGTGTGAGGTGGTTGGAGCGCAAGATAACTCTCTAATGGATCTGCCGATTCGGTCCAAAATTTGGACTTAGTAATATCCTTCAGGACTTCAGTAATATCCTACCAGATATAGATCAGGTTCAAATATGGACTATATTTGTCCATTCCATCCGGTACCTCCCGCACAATCGAATCACCTGCAATCGAATCACATTGATTTTTGTTGAAGCAACTTGCATTCGCTGCCTCAATAACGATGTTAAAATTTTTTTCAGGGGCAAGTCCATACTTCTTGAGCAAACAGCCCGAAGGGTGTAAAAACCCCCTATGGCACCATATGTAGTGGCTGGAGATTCACTTCCATAATGGTGAATGTCGATCCATTCCTTTAAGTATCTCCTCCGCAAAACTGTTGATCTTTAATCCTAATCAACATTTTTGTCGGTTCATACATCCAAAATTTTTAAAACCCCCTTAAATACATACGTTTTTTGGGAAAAAAATTTTCAATATACACAGGCTGAGGGTATATCTCTGTCAGCAAAGCTGACTGATACTTTTTTAATTGTCAAAATTTAGTTTAACTTCTAAAATGGCCTATATCGTTCCTCCCTAAGGGTATCTGCCCTACAAAAGTTCAACATTTGTGTATTAGTGCAGTTAATTCCTAATCCGCAAAGCCGACTGACACTTTTTTACTTGTTTTTTCTAAGTTGTACCATTTTTGAGATATAGAAGTCCAAATTAAGACATTGCATTAACTCCATCGCCTTGTTATAAAACACGGTACGCCTATACTAACTTTAAATGGAAAGTGATGCAGCTGGGAAGTTGTTGGGGATTATGAAACAACAAAGTTCAGGTGAGAAAAAAAATCAAAAAACAAAAAAATCGACGGAGGGATTTTTAAATAAAGTTCAAAGTTCACATTTTAGGCTTTTTTAGATTTTCACGATTTTCCTTGAAAAGGCAAGTCCTATCGAAATGGGGCAACCGAAAATGTCGTAGGTGAACATTTTCTAAAAGATTGACCTTTATGATTTGTTCCTAGGTTTTACCAGTTTTAACAATTGGGTTATAAGCACATCTGTAGTGCGATTCTCTAACACATTTTTGAGTTACCGACAAAAATCGGTAAAATTAAAACGCAAAATTATAAATAAAAAGTTCAAATAAATGTTGACAACACTCTTGCTATCGGTAGAACTTTACGACTGTTTTTTATTTGTCGCTAACTTACCGAAAAACATCGGTAATTACCGAAATTATAAGCATTTTAATTTTGCCGACAATTGTCGGTAACTCAAAAAATGAGTTAGAGAATCGCACTACTGAACAATATAGGTTGTATGAGGGTATATGCCATTTACGATAAAAATGTGTCTCATCGAAATACTGATTTTTGATCTCATGCATGTTTGGACGAAATTCGTTTCAGACAATTTGAGTCGATTAGCCATGTCCGTCTGTCTGTCTCTAGCACGGATTATCCTATTATTTCTAAGCTTAGTACCTCGTATTATTTTGTGCAAAGTTTGAAGATGGGGCATATTTGTCCACACCCCACAAAAGAAATATGCGTTAAGTTCGGCTAGGCCAAACTTTTTATACCCTACCCCATGAATATTCTGAACTAATGTGGATGGTACGAAAGTACCAATATTCACAATTGTAGGCGGATAATTTTTTTTTGACCACTGAGAACCCCAAATACCTAATTTTAGCTAATTCCTCAACGTGGGTCTATGTCCTCAATTTTCGGTGGAGAAGTTTTTTTTAATCACTTTCAACCTTAAACTCCAAGTGACATCTAAATTCCTTAAATCGGGAGTGGGCCTATGTCTACAATTTTTTGCGGATCCTTAATGCTAAATTATTCTGATTTAGAGCAAAAATGTAGATAGTAACTTCCAAAAACCTGAAACCGGGCTATACCGTTATATAAGGGCTACTAGCAAATAAAATATGAACAATATTTAATATGGAAGTGGTGAACACTGGCTATTCTGTTGTACTAAAACATATTTTTAATACCAACATTTAATCGATTTTAATTAGTACAGCACACTGTAGTTAGAATTTCAAAAAAAAAAAAAAAGAAAAAAAATCTGCCGTATTGCACTCCTACACAGCTACCATATTTTTTATTTCGAATTACCAAAAGTACGACCTCATATCACGACATACACCAACAGAGACTCATATTGCAAATTTCAGACTACTTCTGGTTTTACCCCTTCACTAACACAGCATTCCCTCCCAGTACGAATTTCCAAACACTAAACTTTATCTCATCCCTTCACAACAATTTAAGTTTCTAGCTTGAGCGGTTTCGCCAAGAACCCGAAAATTCTACGAATGCCGAAAATTCTACGAATGCCCCTCGACTTAGGGTATTTTAAAAATAGAACAAATCTATATTGTCCAATTTTCTTTAAATTTGGACCTTGAATACTCAGAGGATATAAAAGTTTAATTTAAAAAATTTATACTTCAATCCATTTTCCAACCGAAATTCGGAATATGCCACAATTCCGAAAGGTTAGAAAAAACTATTTAACAAAAAATTTTACTTAATGTGCACGGGTATGTAAACCGTATATAACTGTAATTTGTTTTTTTTTTTTTTTTTTTTGATGCATTTCATAGTTAACAAATGCATATATAGTTAACAAAATTGTAGCATAGGACCACGTTTTCAAATTAACATACAAAAACATTTTTTGGAAAGATACGTCACGTTTGACTATATAATTCCAGTACATTATTTAGAAACGCATTCGCGTTAACATAAAATCAATAGAACAATATTCAGTACAATTTTTCAATCTCCGAACTTTATCACAAATTTCAGAGTGATCTTCATAACAAATATTTGTCCATTTCGTAGTTTTTGTCCAAATTATATAATCCAGGCTTTGTTCCTACACCGAACGCCAAAATTAGTACCATTTAGTACTTTTCGTTCCCCTATAGCAGGTATTTCTCACTTTAACCGTTTACACAATACCAAAATGGTTTTTGTACCAACACGTTACCAAACTTTTCGTACACATAATTAAACGTTTCAAAACTTACTTCCTTATATTCAAGATATATTCCAACCGCAATTCTCTTTTCCAAATTTTGTACCATTTACCAATTTTCGTACACGACTTTACAAAAACTACTTTCATATCTAAGCTCCATCCGTTCACCTAAATCCATATTATATCCAATGTAGTTTCATGTAGCACTTTTCAATAAGTACGAATTTCCAAAGTTACCGCAATCCTTTACTCCAAGAGTAATCTGTTCACGCAAATACAAATTGTATTGAATTTAGTACCATTTAGTACTGCTTCCTGCACATTAGTATGATTTTCCAAAGATACCTCCATATCTTAATTCTACTTTCCAACAGTAATCTTAATTCCAAACTTCCGGATTCCAGCTCTATCCGTTCACCCAAATCCAATTCATTCTTACTCTTCATCGGTGACCCTCATTCTAAATTTCAGGATTCCAGCTCTATCCGTTCACCCAAAACCAAATCGTACTAAATTTAGTACCATTTAGTACTTTTCGTACCCTTATAGTTCGAATTTCCAAAAACCTTTCATCGTTACTCTCCATCAGTGATACTCATTCCAAATTTCAGGATTCCAGCTCTATCCGTTCACCCAAATCCAAATTGTACTAAATTTAGTACCCTTTAGTACTTTTCGTACACTTATAGCTCGAATTTCCAAAAACCCTTTGGTACATCTTTCTAGCTCTCCATCAGTTACCCTCATTCCAAATTTCAGAGTTCTAGCTCTACGCGTTCGCGTAATACAAAGGATACCATATTTAGTACCTTTTGGTACTTTTCGTACCCTTCCAGTTCGAATTTCGAAAAATCCAGTCTTATCTCACTCCTAAACACCAACAGCAACCCACACTAAAAATTTCAAGTTTCTAGCTTCAGCCGTTTCGTCTGGGCGTTGATGAATCAGTCAGTCAATCAGTCAGTCACTCACCTCACTACTCTTTTATATATATATATATATATATATATATATATATATATATATATCAGTGAAAGGCATTGTGACTCACAAGAGAGACCATGTGCTCTAAGTGAGCGTAAATTGGTTATCGCTCACAACCTGTGTAGATGCTAACACGTTGTGAGCATCAACAAATGTACGCTCATTGAGAGCACAAGGGAGACCCAAATAATTTCTCTGCCTTACTCTGATATAGATAAAGGTGGATCTATAATTGTTCCACAAACATCCCATACGGGACAAGGGAGACCTCTCTCATATCAATGAGTGCACCCCGTTTCATATTAGCTCAGTGATATGGGACCTACTGTTTATTGGTGAGTCCGAACGGCGTGTCCTAAGACACCACTTGTAGAGAAGTTTTACATGGCTGAAATACTCTGGAAATGTCGCCAACATTACTGAGAGGTTTTTTGCCACCGTTGAAAATTTGATGTTGCCTGATGGGTGCCACCGTGGTGCAATGGTATGCACACCCGCCTTCACGCTAAAGGTCGTGGGTTCGATTCCCAGGCCAGGCAACATAAAGGTGGATCTATGTCCATAATTTTTGGTGAAGAAACAAAGACGCATATTTTCAGGGTCATAACTCAAATTTGTGGATGCTAGAGTGATTTCCACAGACGGACGGACATTCATAGATTGACTCAGAATTATACCCTGATCAAGAATATATGTATATTAGGGTGGGACGATTTGAACACCATCACGGCAGCCTGGAGGTTTCTGATTCTCTGAATTGTAGTGATCAAAAAAGTCTACTAGACCATGTCTAAAGTTTAAGTCGAGCTTCCGGATTTTGACTTGAAGTATTTTATCCATTGAGAGTGTACTAAGAACCCAAAAGGAAATTTTACCATAGGTCAAGTTTCTGAGATATCGCGCGATTAATGGTTTAATTTTTGCCCCTTAATTTGTGGGAAAATAGCTTTATGTCTCTGTTTAGTATTATTGTAGCTTCATTTCGAAATTAGATGTCTTCAATCAAATCGAATGGCGAATCCTTTTGGGTTCTTAGTACACTCACCAAGGGCTTTTCCACCCACTGACTTTGAGTTCCATTTTGTAGCACAGTGTCACTTATCGATATTTTCCGAAAAATTCCCACTTTCTCAAGGCCAAAACTACATGAAGGAGCATTCCGATGCATTAGAGAGTTCTTAACTATTGTCTTGGCTACCACTTTTGTATTTGTTTTGGACCGAAAATATCAACGGTTTGGCTGTTATATGCCAAAATATCCAAAAACCCAGGACAAAAAACTTCAAGTCAAAATCAGGGGGCTCGATTTACACTTTAGACATATGGTCTAGTAGACTTTTTTGCTCAGTACAACCGCAAGAATCAGAAACTCCAGGCGACCGTTAATATTTTTATTTCAATACATTACAAACGGAAGACTATGGTGGAGGATATACAATTAATTATTATTCGCGCTCGATAACTATCGTAAAAATTCTTCTAGACAGTAGTCGATATTCGAATCTGATCTATATCTGGTAGGTAAACTAGGATGTGTAAAGTATGGACCAAATCGGTTACTCCCTTCAAGAGTTACTGTGCGCACATATTTTCCGAACATTTTCGAACTTTTGTGGAGGTACCGGAATGAGTGGACCGATATAACCCATCTTCGAACTTAAACTAAGTTTGGACAAAATACTACGAAAACCAAATTAGGGACCGAATCGGTTGATCCGTTCGAGAGTTATCGTACGCTTCAGCCAGCCAGACAGACGGACGGACGGACATGACTAAATCAACTCCATGTCGGAAACGGATTTCATCCAAACATACTTGGGGTCTAAAACCATTATATCGATGAGACACATAATGCCCGCAGGAAAGTGCATATACCCTCGTTAGCATAAACGTTTTTGGGCTGCGCGACTGTTGGTAACCCCTTAACTGATTGTGAATTTTACCGAATTGCCATTGCTTTCACAACGCTTCCCATCTTGTATCTGTCATATTACATTTTCTCTTCTCCATAAATTTAAATGTTGGCAAACAAATAATGCGAAATGAAAAGTGATGTATGAGAGCAATTTCGAAACACATGTTTATTAGGGTGGTGTATTTTTCACTTAAATTATTCTTTATTCCATTAACTTAAAGAGATAACGATTTTTATATGATGATTATGTTTAATGTCGTCATCTGAAATGCCCAAAGACAACCCTGAAAGGGATAAGTTGAGGCCTACATCTTTATGCATTTTAGGTGACGATGTACATTTTAACTGTGCATTTGATGGGCAACTATAATATTTTGAAAAACTCAATTTATATAAAATTCTATTTCTCTAATATTAACATACTAAATTTTTAACATGTTTACAATTTGCGGCATATATTGACAGCTTTGGGTATGAGGTGGAGGTGGTCGTGGGGCATAGGGCTCCCTGTTAAATATGACAAGTGAAATATGCGAACATTTTGATATTGAAAATAGAAAAACTGAAACAAAAAGCAAACAAAATGTGCAACATATCTTTTGATAGATTATATCAATGACAGCAAACAACAGACAACACAAAAAAGGACAACAGGACAGCGATGAGATTAACAGAAATATTCACACTCACTCACTCGCACTGCCAGTGTGACAACAACGACAGTGTAAAAACAGATTCCATGTCACACAGATAGATGCAAATTGAATAAAAAAAAACAAACAACAACAAGTAGCACAACTACGAGGACACCAGCACCATGACTCTCACAACAAGAAGAACAACAACAACGACGACCATACCTTTGAAGAGCAACACTCTACACGGATGTAAACAAATTTTCATGTTTGTTCTGTTGTTTTTAGCGTTTTTCCATGAAAATCATTTAATTGAAAATTGATATGAAACGTTTTGTAAATATTGGCGATATGATGCATATCCATCCATCTATCCAATAGCCCGTCCGTCCATTCATTTACCCTTAGCTAAGGTTGTTAATAAAATATACCACTTAACGCGATGAAATATGAATATTTATGCGATTTGGTTTGTTACAGTGTCAAATGGAAGAGGTAAAAAGGATGTAACAAAAAACAAAGAACAAAAAAAACCTTAATGATTAGCCGATTAGGAATAAATAAATGCAAGTCTGAATCATTCGACAAAGTTGAGTGATCTCCAAAGACGAGATTCAACATATGTAATTTTATTTTGTAGTTACAATAAGTGCACTGATTTTTATTTCAAAATAAGTTGGGCTAAAGATCTTGCTCTCAGAATATGCTTGTCTCAGTCTTTAATTATCGAGTTCTTCTTTTTACAGAACATTTTTTCCATAACCCGAACTAAGAAAAGATCTCTAATCCTCTCAGTTTGCTGCTGTATTTTCCCAATCTGGGATATGTAGCTTTCTGATGTCTCGTTTCACTTGTTCGCTCCAACGAAGCTTTATCCTTCCAGATCTGTGTGAACCTCCATGCGGCCCGTATTTATACGCCTTTTTAGCGGGTTCATCATCACTCATTCTTATGACATGGCAATCATTGTATCTCGAATAGTTCAACTATACTGATGTCGTTGTATAGTTGATACAGGTCTTTGTTCATACGACTTCGATATTCACCGTCAACGCAGATTGGGCCGTAGATCTTTCGAAGAATTTTTTCTCTCGAGCACACCAAGCACTGCTTATCTGCTTGCGCAAGTACCCATGCTTCTGTATCATGCATTAGCGCGGGCAGTATCAGTGTTTTGTAAAGTGTTACTTTTGTTTGACGAGATGTGGCTTTATTCTTAAACTGCTTACTTAACCCAAAGTAGCATCTGTTGGCCAACACTATTCTTCTTCGTATTACACAACTGATGTTGTTTGTTCTGTTTATGGCGGTGCCGAGGTAGACGAAGTCCTTTACTACCTCAAAATTGTAGGTAGCAACATTCACAGATGGTGCGAGATCTGTGGACATATTACGCGTCAATACCATCAACTGGGGTTTATCGCCGTTTACTGCCAGACCGACTTTAGCAGATTTCCTTTCGACTTTTGCAAAGGTATCAGTTACTTTCGTTACCGATCGACCTATGATGTCAATGTCGTCGGCATAAGCAAGTAACATATGGCTTTTTGTGTATATTAAGGTGGGCGATTTGAACACCATCACGGGCGCCTGGAGTTTCTGATTCTTGGGATTGTACTGAGCAAAAAGTCAGCTTGAACACATGTCTAAAGTGAGAATCGAGCCCCGGATTTTTACTTGAAGTTTTTTATCTAGGTGGTTTGGAAATTTTAGCATATAACAGCCAAACCATTGAGATTTTCGATCCAATACAAAAAATTTTTAGCCAAGACAATAATTAAGAACTCTCTAGTACATCTCAAAAGCATTGGAATGCTCCTTCAGGCAGTTTTGGTCTTGAGAAAGTGGAAATTACCGTTTTCTTAAACCGATTTTTATGGATGTTAAAAAATCTCATCTTGTAGTACTTTTGCTACGGTTGAAGAAATGAAGGGGGAAAAGGACATGAAAGAAATTGAGTTAGAAGGATGAAATGTTCTACGAAAAGATTCGCCATACGATTTGACTGGAATCTCAAAATGAAGCTACAACAACGCTAAATAGAGATATAAAACTATTTTCTCACAAATTAAGGACCCAAAATAAAACCACTAATCACGCGATATCTCAGAAACTTTACCTATGGTGAACATTTTCTTTTGGGTTCTTAATGCACTCACCAAGCATTTCAATGCGTTTGAGATGTACTAGAGAGTTCTTAACTATTGTCTTGGCTACAATTCTTGTCTTTGTCTTGGATCGAAAATCTCAATGGTTTGGCTGTTATATGCCAAAATATCCAAAAAACATAAATAAAAAAATTCAAGTCAACATCCGGGGGCTCGATTTTCACTTTAGACATATGGTCTAGTAGACTTGTTTGCTCAGTACAATCCCTAGAATCAGAAACTCCAGGCGCCCGTTAACATTTTTTCCTTCCATACAAATCGCCCCCGCCTAGTGTATATTGTTCCACTTCGTTTCACCTTCGCATCTCGTATGACCTTTTCCAACAGGATGTTGTAGAGATCACACGACAGGCCGTCTCCTTGTCTGAAACCTCTTTTGGTAATAAACTCTTCGGAGATGTTCTTTCCTATTTTAACTGAGGACCGAGTATCAGTTTATGTCATCTAACAAAGCAGGATGAGCTTTGGGGGGGGGGGGGGGGGGGGGGGGTGTACCAAAATCAGACATGGCTTGCAACAGCTTTGAACGTATAGGGCTGTCGAAGGAAGGTGTCGATCTGTATTTCTTGGGTCTTTTCCAGGATTTGTCTCAAGGTAAATATCTGGTCAATGGTGGATTTGTCCTGTCTAAAGCCGCAGTGATAGGGTCCAAAAATACTTGACCATAGGCTTTAGTCTCTCACACAATGTGCCTAGTATCGTATATGCAATAGGGAGTAGAAATATGCCCCTGTAATTGGAGCACACACTCTTATCTCCCTTCTTGTGGACTGGACATAGAATGCTCAAGTTCCAATCGTCGGGTACGCCTTCGGTTTTGAACAGCTCCATCGGCTCCTGCTGCCTTATTATTCTTCAGCCGGTATATTGCTGTCTTTACCTCATCCTGGCTGGGCGGTATACATTCAATACCATTTCTGGGATTGGATCTGTGGTATCTTCGTTGCCTTCGTTAGTATTGGATCCCAGCAGTTTGGAAAAATGCTCATTCCATATCCCTAGCATACTATCTGTATCAGTTACCAAATTAACTTGGTGGTGCCCGTACCAAAGCCATTAGTTTGATGCTTCACTCTTTGGTAGAATTTTCGGACTTCATTCTGCCTCCTGTACATCTCGATTTTTTCACTCTACCGCTTTTCTATTTCTATCTTTTTCCTGTGGAAAAGACGTTTCTCCTCTCTCCTTTTCTCCCTATACCTCTCTCGTGCGCTACGCGTTGCTACTGATTGTAGGGTAGCCGGTAGCAGCACGACACTCCTGGTCATACTTCCTTGGTGGAGATCTCTGGTATCCAAATATGGATTTTGCGGTTGTGTGCATGGAGTGGGCAATAATACGTTGCCATTGTGCTGATATTTTATCGGGACGAGGAGTGCTTTCATTAAGCAATTGCGCCAGTTGAGTGGAATATGCTGCGGCTATCTTGTGTTTGCAACTTACCGATGTCACTTCCGTGTTGTGTCTGTTCGTGCTTTATTTGCAACGTTTAGACTGGTACGTACCTTTGCTGCAACAAGGTAGTGGCCCGAGTCTATGTTTGCTCCTAGAAACGATCGTACATCCAATACGTTCGATGAATGTCTTCCATCTATCACAACGTGATCACTTTGAATTTTTTGTTTTTTGAACTGGGGACATCCAGCTGCGCTTATGAATATCGTGATGCTTAAATCTGGTACTGCTAACTACCATGTTTTTTGCCGCTGCGAAGTTTATCAGCCTCATTCCATTGTCAGATGTTTCACTATTCCCGACTGTTGGGCCAAAGATATTCTCCTTTCCTATTTTCGCATTAAACTCGCCTAGAATAAATTTAATATCATGGGCAGGACAACGGTCATATGTTTCTTCTTAGCGCTCGTAGAATATATCTTTGGTCTGTTCGTCTTCGGTTGGAGCTTGAGCGCAGATAAAGCTAATGTTGAAGAATTTTGCTTTTATTATTGTATTGTATTATTATTTATTGTAGCAAGTCGTTCATTCACATAATACAGTGCGTGTTGTTGTGACGTCTTTCCCAATCCATCGTATTTCCTGTATGGCAGTTATTTGGCCTTGTACTTTTCAAGTACATTTGCTACCGCGTAAACTGCACCTTCTCTATAAAGAGTGCGAACATTCCAGGTGCAGATTCGCATATCATGGTCTTTAAAATGTTTGCGGGGACCGTGAACTGTAGGACGGTTTGTTCTTCTTTTCATTCGTTTTTATACCCTCCACCAGATGGAGGGTATGATTAAATTTGTCATTCCGTTTGTAACACATCGAAATATTCGTCGGAGACCCTATAAAGTATATATATTATTGATCAGCATAAAATTCTATGTCGACTTGACCATGTCCGTCTGTCCGTCCGTCAGTCTGTTGAAATCAAGATACAGCTCGCAATTTTAAAGATAGAGAGTCAAAATTTGGTACAGAAGTTTTTATTACCTGCAGGATGGTTGGTATTGAAAATGGGATATATCGGTCCACGTTTTGATATAGGCCCCATAGAATGGTACCTCCTGATTTTCGGTATTTTAAAGGTTTTAGCTTAATTATCATACCAAAATGGCTGAAATTTGGTACGTAGTCTTCTTTAGGGGTATAAAACTTTCCCCCAGAATTTTGTCGGTATCGGTCCACACCTTCATATAGCCCCCATAGAACGGTACCTCCCGATTGTCGGTATTTTTAAGGTTTTAGCTTCATTATCCTACCAAAATGGCTGAAATTTGGTACGTAGTCTTCTTTAGGGGTATAAAACTTTCCCCCAGAGTTTTGTCGGTATCGGTCCACACCTTCATATAGCGCCCATAGAACGGTACCTCCCGATTTTCGGTATTTTAAAGGTTTTAGATTCATTATCACACCGAAATGGCTGAAATTTGGTACTTAGTCTACGTTGGTGGTACAAAACTTTCCCCCAGAACTTTGTCTGTTTCGGTCCATGCCTTCATATAGCCCCCATAGAACGGTACCTACCGATTTTCGGTATTTTGAACGTTGTGGCCTCAATATTCCACCGAAATGGCTGAAATTTGGTATTTAGAGTTCGTTGGGGGTACTCAAACTTCCCCTTTAAATTTGTCGGTATAGGTCCACGCCTTCATATAGCCCCCATGGAAAGGTACCTCCCGATTTTTCGTATTTTGAAGGTTGTGTCTTCAATATTCCACCAATATGGCTGAAATTGGGTATTTAGTCTTCAATGTGATATAAAACTGTTCGCCAGAAATATGTCTGTACAGGTCCACGCTTTCGTATTGCCCCATTTCTGACTAAAATTCGTCGGTATAAGTCTACGTTCCGATATAGCCCCCATAGAACGGTACCTCCCGATTTTCGTAATACTGAAGTTTGTGACTTCAATATCCAACCGAAATGGCTGAAATTCGTTATTTCGTCTTTCAAGAGTTATAAAATATTCCAGAAGAGTATTATCAGTATAGGTCCACGTCTTCCTATATCCCCATAGAAGCGTACTTCTTGATTTTCGGTATTTTTTAAGTTTTAGCCACATTCTCTTACCGAAATATAGGAAATTTGGTAATCAGTCTTCCTTGAGCCTAAAAACTTTCCGTCAGAAATTTGTCGGTATAGATCGACGTTTTGAAATAGTCCCCATAGAATGGTGCCTCACATTGTTTTACCGAAATTGCTGAAATTTAGTATTAAGTATTCTTCATACACGAAAGGAAACTAATTATTCCATTTTACTTCAATACAACTTGTGGTGGAGGGTATAACAAGTTCGGCCCGGCCGAACTTAACGCCGTTCTTACTTGTTTCATAGTAGACTGCTTTTTCTAGGGGAGGGTTACTAACCCGACGCCCAAATCCAAGTTTTTAACGTTCTTATGGGTGAACGCGCGGCACATATTAACTCACTACTTTTAACAGGTGTTAAAGGTAGCTCCCCAGTTGACACTACGGGGGAGGTCAGTGTCCACTTGGGATGAAAGAGGGACCAAGATAAATCCTGGGCTTTGCCATGTTAAAGCCGGTCAGGACCGTTCCTTGGTATTTTTCATCCCCTACATCACCCAGTATGTAGTCTCCAATATTAAACAGTTTGGCTGGTAACCTATTGGAACATTCTGCCTTATTATTCTGCAGCCGACCTACTTGCTATCCTGACCTTATTCTGGCTGGGCAATATTAATTCACTACCAGAATCTACGTAGTTTCTGTGGTATAATCATCATCGCTACTTCTGGATGCTAATAATATGGAAAGTCATCTTTCCTTAGGACGTAATGAACCGCGGTCTAATTCCTTTGTTCTTAAGTTTTTTTGACGTCTTGTCATTGCATTGTTGTTCCTTTAATTCGGCTATATAACTTTATACAATTCGTCATGTCATATAAAAGGTACCCCTTCATTTTTTTTGGAATTAACACATACTTTATGTTAGCAATTTCTCATGGTGCGACCTTATCTAGTACCTTTTATACTTGTTGAACTTTAAAATGTTCTTATTTTCACCATCAACTATTAATAACATTCTGTGGTCATGGCGAGTTTTTCAAATTCCCTTACAAATGTAAACCATTTCATTTTAAAGTCAAACATGTTTTGGAAAACTGATAAATTTTGCACACTGCCACTCTCGAAGTAACTCACCTGGTGTTTATTTGAATATAAATAAGTATCCGTATGCACATATGTATCTGTCGTTAGCACTTACTCACCCGAAATGACTTGACTTCCGGCACATGTGGTCAACCTCAAACACTTTTAAATTGTTATTCAAGTTGAAACAATTTAACTTTTTCCACACAGAGGTTATAATTTATGTAGCCACAAAGGCATAGAAAACAGTAATTCGAAGCATAAGAACTATGATCTCTTTCACCACCCCAAAGATTTCTTGTTAAAGAAGATGAAGAGAAGTGAAACCTTGTTTGCGGTTATATGAAAAGTCTTGGTGGGCTTACTCATCTTTGTGTTGTGCGGCTGTGTTTAAAAATGAATCATTATTTCTAAAAGTAGTGAACTTTTCACTGTGGCCCGTTTCGGTTGGTCAACGTTTGTTTCCAACTTTTCCATTTCATTTGCAAGTCATGTGAGTTTCTTCCTTCGAATGAAAGTACCTCAAAACGAGGTGATTGGTGTTTCATATTTTTTCGGTTTGCAGCACATCCTTTGGTTATCCTTTTCTTGGAACCTTTTGCCACAGCAGCAATTGAAACGTAGTTATGGCAGACACGTACAATGGAGTGTTTTGGGCAAATTGAATTGTAGTTTTTCCAGGGTCACGTGGGACAAAGTTTGTATGATTTTGTCATGCAAAATTAATAAATTTAAATTGATTCTTAGCAAAATCGTTAAAATAAAAAATGTATATAAATGTATAACAAAATATGAAATAGAAGGATTAGGGTGAGGCTACTTTAAAGGTTTTGGAGTGGTATTCCACCTTTTATCCATTCACATGGCATGACCTACCAGTGTACCCTTTATACAAATCGCATACTTCGAAGTTTAGTAAAGTTAGGTTTAAGAATACATCCACCAAAAACAGCGTCCACTTGATTTGAAGATTTTGATGATGATGCCGATAATGAGAAGATTTTATGGTTTTTGCTTGTTCAATTGGATATGAAGAAATGTCCTTGATATTGCTGTATTATAAGGTTAACATCTTACGAAGTTTGCCAATGTAGTAGCACAGCGTTGACGTAACTGTTTTAGCAATTAGTATATCAATTGATTTAGAGCCACTCATACGTTACATTTCCTGGAAACCAGTAAAGTTTACCGATATTGCGTATTTGAGTTTATGGTCCATTGCTTGAGAGGGCCACAAGATTATGTACTTGAAGATCGATGCATCTATCGCTAATCTTATATGAGCGTTTGATTAGTGCATTTTCGGGCTAAATACCGGCACCAGTGCCTCTCTCAATCCTGGATACACCTATCAGACTGTTCAGAGGGGAATTCCCTTCAGCACATTTTTTTCTGTTTGCAATAATTATTGAACTTGAAAGAGGTGGGCATATAATTGCTTTTGCGATTACTGGCGCCAGATTCAAGCTGACTATCAATTATGTCTAAGACCTTCGCATGTGAAACCTGTCACGTTCCTGGCTCACAGAGACTTAAAGCCGCCCTCGCAGCTTAAGACTCGACCAGGATATCCAAAGGTAGGAAATTCAGAATCACATTCAAAGCAGCCTGAGCGACACTTTGTACACTTGTTAGTTTGGACAGAAGGGCCTTATTCCAGACATGTCTTTCATAGGTTAAGGTGGGCAGAACCATGCCTAAATATGACCAGTGTAGGACTTGTGGTCTGATTCCCCAACTTTTGCCATTGGAGTTCTTATGGGAGTCCATGTCCGCTCCACGATATTACTTTTCCAGGTAATGCATTCGTCCAGGATTGTACGAGAAATTTCTAATACAACTCCATCCATTACTGGTGGCTGGAAATCAGGAAGTTAGCTCGTCTCGGTGAATAGTACGAGTTCCGTCTTCTCCGGGTTCACTCTAAGAGCACTCAGCCTGGCATTTGCACCAGAGAACCTTGGGTCAGGTCCGACAAAGTTGGCTAAAAATGTACCACTTATAAATACTACAACATCATCAGCTTAAACCATCGCCTTAGTTTCCAGCTGACCAAATCGGGCAACAATTTCATGTATTACCGGAAGCCAGAGTGGGGGTGAGAAAACCCCCCATGCACAGTTGATCTACTTGTATGGAAAAGCTAGGAAGTGTTGCACTACATAAAGGATACTAACATATATTTGTTGAAAAAATTGCAGGATATTTTCAAAGGATATTTTAGTATTTATTTTTAAGGAAATTGTTGATGTCCTTGTTATCCTTGAATTCAGTAATTAATAGTTACTATATAAAGCCAATACTCTAAAATATTTTTTGGAAAAATTTAGTTCTTTGAAATTTAAATTTCCTTTGAACGGTCAACAGGATGAGAAAACGAAAAATCAAAAACGCCATTTTACTCATTTTTGCCTATAATTTCAGGCGTATATAGTCCGGTTCATGTGTAATTTTGGCTGTCGTGCGGTGCTATAAACGCCCCTTCTATATCATGTACTGTGATTTCCACCGACTTGCCCTGAATGCATACGAGCTGAGATGTATTGATCTTTGAAGAATCTAATTGTGCCCTAATTTCAAGGTCTGTATCCAGACTCAAAAATTCTGCAACTTAGACTGGTTGCGTCCTTAATGAATCAGGAGGCAGGTGAGTGGGGTTAGCTGGGCAGCTAAACAAATGCAGCGTGTAGTGTGGTCCCAATCCTCGTGCCGGGCATGTATTGGGTATCGTGCTATTAGGGTCCGATACAAAATGAGGCGGTTGCATCGTTCGAATATGAACTAAGATAAAACAACTCTTGTTTGCCATGGCTGCTGGCGTTCTTCAGCTGCGATGGTGGTTCCCGAGTGCGGCATTCGCACTGTATCACTCTACTGCCTGCGCGACTGTAGCAGTGTGAATGCTATTCAAGCCTGCCTGATGAGCTAGTTGGTCTAGAGGTTCTCCTTTGTACATTTGGAACTCTTTCTCTAGATCTTGAAGATGTATCCTGACGTGCCTGGGTGGGGAAACCTTTCCATTAAATCGTGACAGGTATGCTTACTGCGAGAACTTGGTACTAGTAAAACCTTCGCCTTCTCATGATTATGGTCCACTCATGTCATGAGGAGGCACCCTGTTGCAGTCCTCAGGGCGGCATTCTGGCAGGTTTAATATTCTTCCACTGCGTAGCACTAACATTTGCTCGCTGGAGCCGCATAGCTTACCGCAGACCGGCCTATTGCTTTGTAAGTGGTCAACAAGGTATCGTTATCAGCACCCCAAGTGCTGCCGGCAAGCGACTTGAGGACCTTGTTCCTACTTCTGATCTTATCGCAAATAGATGTGGCTTTCGCGACCGGAATCAGGATGCCAACGACCAATATGTTAAGTGGGAACCTCATTTCAGTCGTCCAACTGGTAAACATAACGGCAGACTTTTTCATATTCCTCAGATGGAACAACTGCACTAGGTCAGCTATGCAGACGTTAACCTATCACATATGTCATCGACGACAGGACGCGACGCCAAGATCATACAATCATCCGCATACATTACGATTTCTATGCCGTCTGGAGGGTGTGGAATTTCAGAAAAGTAGAGGTTAAACAGTTCCGAAGATATTACCCCACCTTGGGAATCTCTCTGTTTCACTCTACGTGTTTTGGACTTCTTTTTGGTTATCCAAAGTTTCAAACACGGAAGAGTGGTATTCTCTATATCCTCGAACAGCTTGGCAAGGTTGTCGGTATGGAAGGCCTTCGATAGATCAAATGCCACGGTCTGTTCTGGTTCAGTTGTTGTTGTTGCCTGTTCTGGTTCAGTCTTCTTCTTATATATGTAGATATGTCGAGTATTCCGTGTGGGCCGAACGCGTTGAATGATTTCGCGTTTCGGATGACGTCTGCAACATCGCTCATAGTAAATTGTGGTGGGACCTCCTCGGCTGGGAGGAGGTAGCACATTCCTCTTCGCCCTATCACTCTCGGTGTGCTCTAAGAACTGCAGGATAAAATAACAGGCGCACCTCTTTGGGTCAATTACTATCACACCGTTAAAAGTAAGAGCCGTTCTATAATTCTTCTTTCCCGGATTCGAGAGTGATTTAACCGTTGCCCACAATTTACTTAATCCTGTACCAATGTTGCATTGCTTCAGGTGGTCTAGTCACTTTTTCCGCTTAGGTTTGCCTACTACCTCGTTGACTTCAAGAGTAAGTTCTCCAGTTCTTGGGTCGCATCTTCTGAGAAATTTGGTCTGATTTCGGTCTGTTGACTTCAAGAGAAAGTTCTGCAACTCTTAGGTCTTCAGGGTTCGTACGACGAAGCTCATTGCGCTTATTTGTTACTCCAGTCGCCTCTGCTGGGAGATTTGGTCTGATTTCGGATGTTTCGGAAAGATCTCTCAGCTACCCCAGGAGCTGAGGGAGTGGCCAACACTCTCAAGCGATGATTAGTAAATTCTCTGAACTCAATCAGCTTTCCCATGGTTCCGAAGAGTACGGCGTTCAAGGGTTATGAAGTCGGGTGGTCTTTTTATGGAGACTATGATAGGAAGTTGGCCTGAGCCAAGGGAAATGGCGGGTTCCCAGGATACGTCATTTATCAGATCTGGTGTCATAATGGTGGTATCGGCGAGCTTTGACAATCTCCACTTATCCTCGTAGGAGCGTCTTCATTCACCGTGCAAAACGTGAATCAATCAGCACTGTACCCCTCTGGTCATTAAATAGGACGGAATGCCAAAGCTCATAATGGGCACTGAAGTCCCCTAGCACCAGACGGTTATTGCCCTCTAAAAGCGAACTAATATCGGGCATATAACGCAGGGCACAGGTTTTCATCAGCGGTATGTACACATTAAGCAGCTCTACCTCGGCAGTAGCACACTTTACTGCTACCCCATACATTCCATGTATAGGTCACAAGAGTCAAGTACAAGGAAGTTAGGTCTGTACCAGCAGACAGGTGTATTAGGAACGCAAGTCCTCCTCCTCCGTTTCTTGTGCGATCCTTCCACAGAGCGTTGTAACCATCGCAACGTTGCATGATGTTTTTCCAACTCATAAAGTCCATAATTTCGAATTGCAAGAATGACGCTTTTCCAGGCCGCTGACAACAACTTGAAGTGTTAGATGCTGCATTTGTTGTTGTTGTTGGGTAGACTGCGGAGGAGTCTTGTCTTCCGACGACGATGAAGAATCGGACGACGAAGTTGAAGACACACTGGGAGATGTTCTGACGCTGCAAGCAGCAACATACCTATCGCAGTAATTCTGGATGCGACTAAGGCCAGAGCACTCTCAGAAGAGCATCCATTGAAAAAATACACGAACACAAACACATAATTGTTGATGTGACGACCCCTGTTCGAAGATTCGTCCAAGTCAATACGATGCCTAGAAATGGCCGCCGTGGGGTTGACTTAGGGTTGTAGGACAGCTTGACCTCTTTCCATTAAAAATCTCCGTCAGGATTTCTAACACCGGTTCCGCTGCGTTCTGAAGCATAGCTGGTATTATAGCATTCAGTCCCGAAGACTTGTAAACTGAAAGCTGTTAATTGTCCATTGAAGTCTTGGTAGGCTGGTTAATCTCTCTATCAGTTGTTCATCCTCTTCAGAGCGGGATTAATTATGCGAGCAAGGAAATGAACCTCTGATAGTGGATTCAGCGTCTCTACACGGAGGAAAACAAAGGCCTCTCTGACATATATCCCTAGCATATGCAGCAAACATATATTTGTTTGCAATCAGTCCCAAACATAACATATGTTTGGGTCCTGCGAACAAATTTATGTTTGGGTGCAAACAAATATTTGTTTGGGTGGAAACAAATATTTGTTTAGATATTATATAAATACAAACCCAAAAGCCACAAAAAACAAACACATACACCAGTGGGCGCTTACTGAGAGCAAGGGAGCGTAAATCTCAATGTTAAATACATTGAAATGTATGCTCACTTGCTCTCAGTAAGCGCTCACTGGCTATCTCTAAATATACACACATTTATAAATGGTGGTGGTTTATTGAAAGGCATAGAAATACCAAACACAAAAGCAACAACAGACACATAGGTACATAAAAATTCCAAGAAATACACAGACTTTAATAAAAGAAAAACGGAATGAAATTATTTATAAAAACTTACACGTTTAAAAAGAAAAAACAAAAATATATATATATATATATATATATATATATATATATATATATATATATATATATAGAAACACGTTTTCCTCAAAGTTGAAATCATGAGCGGGAATTCGGAATCTGGAATCATAGGTTATATAGTGTAATAAATAGGTACATCCATATTTCAAATATACACATATATGTTATGAAAACTTACATTTTACAACAACAAAATGTTTCTAAAAGTTGTGTACACTTACCAGCGAATATTTTTCTCAAAGATAACACTACGAAAAATTTAGCGTGCGAAATATATACAAATTATGGAATTTTTATATATATTATTAAATTTGAGGCAATAAATGCAGTTATTCGACATTCACATTAAAATTGTTAATTTCTTTATATTTTGCTCCATAATTCACCGTTTAATTATATTACATTAATACCGATTGGTACAAAAAAGAACAATCGCAGCCGTAAGGATCACTGAGTAGCTTTGTGTGTTTCAAGTACTTAAAGCTCATATCCGGCATGTGACAAGAAGACATAACAGTTTACATTCACTACCTCCCAACTGACAATGGTGGATGTAAGAAAACAACAATAACAACAATATTGCCTGCCATCACCAAGAACAGAAGGCCAAAATGACAATAACAATGAATTTACATCCGGCTTCTGTTGAACTTATATAACATTTCTTTGGATTTACTTTTCTTCTTTATGGGTGTGAGCGATGTCTGTTGTTTGTTTTTTAACGTTCCAAATATAAAGTCATCTTTTGGATTGTGGAAGTAAGAATTGTGTAAAATGTAAACGTATTGCCAGGATTCAAATAACGACACGGAATGATGATGAGGAAGACTGGAGATGGATGACAATGGCTATGGCGATGATGATTGCGATGAGATTGATGCTGCTGATGCCAAGTTAAAGTAGTTTGAATGAATGACATGATATCGTCCTCACAGAGATAGATATTTGGATATGTGTCACACAACAATCTTCTTCATTCAGGTTTCATTTCCAACCTGACTTCATCGTTAGCCGTTATAAGTTATTTCCTTTCGTTGTTGGCAAGTTTTTCTTGGAGTTTTATTGTTGTATTTAAACGTTGATGACGATGAACGAAAGTTGATATAAGAAAGTTTATGGCTTGCCAGTCAGTTATAGAAGTGAAATAATCTGAATCTGGAGTACAATGTGAAGTAATTTTGTTCCGTTCGGTTTCTTCTTCTTCTTCTTCTTCTTTTGCAGATCGTTCGTCCTGTTAACGCATTTTTGATTGTTGATGTACAAAATGACTTTATAAGTGGTTCCTTGGATATAAGTAATTGCAGTGCACAGCAAAAAGGACATGAGGTAAGTTGATATAAGAAATCCTTTCCCCTAGTTTCTTAACTTTTTTTAATAAGACTAAAAATAGTATTTCATTCGTATGTATAAGTTTAAAAAGTGTGAATGTCTGCATGCAATTTTGTCTTCCGCTTTTTTTTGTCAAGAAAATAAAAAAGTTTTAGTTTTTGTGGAAAGTGGTAAAATTGGAAATTTCCAGATTTCTTTTACTCATTTTTTGCATTATTGTCGAGAACATAAAGTAATCACCGGTATATTTTCTCCAACGCCATAAAGTTTTGTAAGGGCAAAGAAAACCCTCTTGATTTTGACATAATGATATCAGGCCAGTACTCGTGACATGTCTTGTTGCTGCATCAGGTTAAGATGTAGAAAATAGTATGAAGTAAGGGAGGAAAGAATTAAGTTATAAAATAGAGACGAAATTTTAAAGGCTGTTACGTGGAAACTATGAATGGAATAAATGAATAGACATTTTCTAAAAAGAGCACCGACAATAAGTTCAATCTGTATACATATGTATGTGTGTATGAATGTAAAATAGTTGGGTTTAAGTGATTGCTATCGAAATAGAACAAACTAGGAATTTAAAAGATCACTTCTATAATAATCGGTCATTTCTTTAAAATGTTACAAGCAAAACCTCATATTTTGTTCAGTACTAACCTCCAGTTTTTGTAACAATTTTTATTCTTCTCACACGAATTGTCAAATTTTGTAGATCGATTTTCTCGCTTTAGCGCAAATGTAGAGCGCTGGTTTTTAAATAAGGAATTCATAATGATAATGGAACGGTTATTCGAGTAAAAAGTATAAGCCGGCTTTGCCGACAGAGATATACCCCCAACTTATGTGAATTGAAACTTTCATCTGCGGACAGATCGAATGTATTTAGGGTCGGAATTTTGTGGCCCTTTTTGGAAATATGAACTTGCCGACAAAAATGTGGATTAGGATTAAAGTTCAAAAGTGTTGCGGAAGAAGTACTTAAAGGAATAGTCGTTTCAGTGGGTCATCGTATAACTTTTGGACCAGTATGTCATGAAGCATGGACTTGTCCACGGAAAACATAATATGCCTGTAAACAGGAGCACAACGAACAGCAACGGTATACATTTTAAAAGGATCTTCGAATAGACCCTAAACTGCACTTAAACACAAATGTTGAACTTTTGTGGTTGAGGTACCCTAAGTAGAGGACCGATATGGGTCATTGTAGAAGTAAGCTTAAATTTGGACAAAATATTAGGAGATCCAAAGTTTGGGCCAAACTGGTTGCCTACCATTTTATTGACATTTTTTAAATATTGAGGGGAAGTGCAGGAAATTGTTGCACATCTTCGAACTGAAACTAAGTTTGGACAAAATATGACGAAGGCCAAATTTCGGACCAATCGGTTGATCAGTTCGAAAGTTATCGTGCTTTACACCTTTATGGTGATATGACTTACCTTCGAACTTAAACTAAGTTTGGACAAAATATTAGGGAAGCCAAATTTTAGAACGAATCGGTTGATCCGTTCGAGAGTTATCGTGCGGTCCAGACAGCAAGTCAGACAGACGCACATGACTAAATCAACTCCAAATTGTCTGAAACGGATTTCGTCCAAACATACTTGGGGTCTAAAACCATTATTTCGATGAGGCACATTTTGCCTGTATGAAAGTGCATATACCCTCATTAGCATAAATTCTTAGGGTATAAAAAGACGCATCTCGTCAAACAAAAATGACACTTTAAAAAAGCGGGTACTATCCGTTCTAATGGATGTTACTTGCGTAAGCAGATAAAGCAGGGGTTGCTATGTTTGAGAAAAAATCTTCTTCAAATGATCTACGGGCCAACGTGCGTTGACGGTGAATATCGACGTCATATGAACTACAAGCCGTACCTGCTATACAACGAAATCAGTTTAGTCATGTTGTAGGACAAAGTTCTGTAGAGGGCCAACTATGTAAGTAATAAGTCCCAAAATTATTTTGTAGGTATAGCCGTGAGACATAACTATACAGTGTCAGAGCACTGTAAAACACTTTATGGGTAGATACATTCTCGGTTCTTTCCATCAGCAGCTAAGTGAGGACTTCGTATATGACCTTACAAATATCATGACCGTTTTTCAACTTCCACGGCCCATTAACAGGTACCCATAGGTAATACACTCTCTGTATTCTATAAGATTTAAGGATTAGTTTTTTATATAGTTTGTTAGTCATCGTTTTTAAGTCTTTTTTTGGGGGGAAGAATTCTCTTTGTTCTGTTAACGCCGGGAGCAAGTTTTTCTTTTTTTATTGTCATTATCAGTGATTAAAATAATACATACCAGTTTTAAGTATCTCCTTTATAACGTTTCAAATGCCTTGATTTTGTTAAAAACTTAAACTTAAACTAAAAAAAACTTGAAATTGCATTGAATTGTTTCATTTTCTAGATTTCAGAGTTTTTTTTGGCTATATCACGTAGAGCCCCCATTCCAAAGGCCCATTAATAACAATGATGACTTTCCGTTGTAATCTTCTTCCTTCTTATGACCCACCTTTCTTTCTTCCTTCCTGCGTTCCATTACTACACGGCACACAAATTTGGTATTATTTTTTCAATTTTGTTTAAATAGCATGCTAAGGCTCTGAGAGTCTGTATCTATTGGAACTGCTGTCATTTTGTTGATGTTGTTGTGAGTTTTTATTATACGGAAACGGATATGCTTTACTTACAGTACATCCGTTCGTGTTACAAAACGTGTTGTTGGATATTCTAGCAACACACAAACAGGCGGCATTATAACAATCCGCCAGTTACAACGACAACGTCTCGCACACAGCATAACTTTTTTTCTTATTTTTGTGATATTTTAATAAAAATTTGTCAAAGTTCATATTTCACATTTCCGAAAATGTATTCAAAAGATTTCAGCTTTTCGTCACTTCTCTTTCAAGAGGTTGTATTTTTGTTTTCGTAGGGCTTATGTGGTGTATAAATACTGGATATGTGCGAATTACACTCGTCCCGTTATACTTTTAAGATTGAGGACGTACATATTTTATTTGAGAAATGTGGAAAGGAAAAACAGAGGTACAGATTTGTTATGTAAATTAATTCCACTACAGAAAAGTGATGTTGCTCGACCATATTAGAACCTAGGTTGACCATATCAAAAGCTTTTATAGGTCTATAGGTGGAGGCACCCTACTATTCCTTGCTACGGTCTGTCCTGTTTAAGACTTCGACTGATACATATGTGGAAATGGCATCCAAATGCTGTTGTGGTACAATATTGCTCTCGGATTTGGTGTTGAGTATCCTCAACTCGATAACAATTTCGAATGCTCCGTAGTAATGCACCTCCCCCTACTAGTGATAAAAGCAGAGCTCCGAGGGGGCCAACTTGCCCCCCCCCCCCCCTCCCCCCCCAAAAAAAAACCAAATCCCACCAAATTTTCACTCGCGAGTAAATTGGAGCACTGGATAAAAGTGAGACCGGTCGTTATGATTTCGTTATGATCGCAAAAGACATATAACTCTGCATCTCAAGAGTGTCACAGTTTGCAGACAAAACATAGCCATCGTGTCACCTGATCTGACAAATGGCGGCATCTGTTAACCCGTAATTAATTAAATACATAATTGTTGAGGTGACGACCGGGTCAATCCGGTGCATAGAATCGGCCGCCGTGGCATTGACCTGACAACCCGCCATTTCTCTTGGTTCAGACCATCTCCAATAATTATCTTTATCATCACCTCAGAGCATTACACTTTAAGCCTAGTTTCAGAGAGTTCACCAATCACCACTTTAGAAATCTCTCCAACCCTTCCGATGTTAGGATTACAGAAACGAAGTTCCTGGCTGCTCGAATACCCGAAGTGAGATCAAACTTCCCAGCAGAGGCGATGGGATTAGCAAATGAGCGTGATGAGCTTCGTCGTGCGAACCCCAGTGACCCTAGAGTCAGGGAGTTGACACTGGAAGTTAACAGGTTGGTCGGTGAGCATAAGCTGAACATGTGGCTAAATCATCTGAAGAGTTGTAACATTAGAGCTGGTATAAATGAAATGTGGGAAAAGGTTAAGCCATTCTCGAACCCTGGAAAGATGTTAGCTAACTGATCCGAAGTTATTTCAATCGACAGTTTGTCGAGCACCCCGAGATTAGTACTACCTCGCATTCTTCCTGCCGTGGATGACCCACCACAATTTGCAATAGATGATGTTGCGAATGTCATCAGGAACGCTAAATCATCCAAAACGTTGGGCCCTGTTGTATTCTCAATTGTAATGCTGAAACAGCTGGCTCATCCAGTTGTCGAATATCTCACTAAAGTGCTCAACCTGTCAGAAGTCTGGGAAATGAGCGTATCAAAGACCCTTGAAGTTTTAGTCCCCCCAGCGTTGGAAATAGCTATTCAGTTGCTGATAATAAGTACAGGTTCCGTAAACAGCACAGCACTACAACATCGCTGCACGCCATTTCCACACATATTAGTCGAGGACTCAACCAGAGCAAGCCGTGTGATAGAAAAGTGATGGTGGCGATTGACTTATCAATAGTCTTTGATACTGTAAAACACTTCACGCTGTTCGAGAACATTGAGCAGACAACCCTCCGGCCAAGTTTGAAACGTTGGATAATCAATTATATGTGTGATTGCCAGTCGTACGTGGAATTCAGGAACAGGTCGCATTCGACAGCATGTTCATGTCGCCCGCGCATGCCACAGCTATCTGCGACAAGCTGAAATGTAGCACTTGGGGTGCAAATAAAGAAACCTTGTTGACTACATATAACGCGATAGGTCGGTCTGTGGTAAACTATGCGTCGCCCGTATGGTCCGCGGATATAAGTGCAATGCGATGGAAAAATATTCAAACCTGTCAGAATGCAGCTCTGAGAACTGCAACATGAGTAGACAAAGATTCTTCTGGTACATCAACACAATGACATGCTTTCGTTGCTGTACTTGCTTATGTGCTACCGTGAGAGCCACCCTAATCACTATATGGTGGGGGAGTCCAACCTAGGCATGTCTGGGGGATCTTCATGATCTAGATAGAGAAGACCAGCGCTACAAGGGACAACCCCTAGATCAACAAGCCTTTTAAGCATGTTTAAATAGCATTCACACAGATGTAGTCGCAGATGCCATAAACAAATATCGTGTGAATGCGGACTTCGGAGAACATCCCCCATCTATCGCAGCTGAGTAACGACAGCTGCCACGGAAAACCAGAGTAGTTTTGGCACAACTACGCTCTGGATGGTAAAGCCGTCTGAATTCCTATAGGGCAAAGATCAATGGCACCGTGGAAAACAACTGCCCAGCACCTTTTCAACCTACTCAACTAACTCCAGTAGGTTTGCCGTTACATCCCAACGGAGCAGCCACATTCCTAGAACTGGAAATAGACACAGAGCCAGGATAAGCAGAAAAACAAACATATAAAATACTGTTACAACAACTCTTCTACTTTGCCTGGTCACTCTTCTACTAGCCTGGTAACCCATATGCTCTAAAATTTTTTTATATGTCAGTACTATATTTTTCAATCATATTTTACCTTAAGTGGAATAGAAACTCCAAATGCCAAAACTTTTCTTGGAGAAGATGGAGCTGTACTCATGAATCGATTTCACACTATGTTATTGAGGAAAATCACATCACTTAAAATTGTACAACAACAAATTTATATATCTCATTACAATTAAATCTTTTATCTCATTACAGATCCTCGAACCCACAAATAATCTGCTGGACACAGTTGATTTCGATGCCGTATTCTATTCCTTGGATTGGCATCCCAGTGACCACGTTTCTTTTATAGACAATGTCAAAATGAGGCCGCTTGACGAAAATTCCCCGGTAAGTTTGCCAATAACCTCTCTCTTTGAGAATATTTCTAAATTCTTATTTCTCACTACAGATAGATGCAGATTCAGCACAGGTCTTTGATACAGTAATATTTGCTGGTCCACCACCAATGAAACAACGTCTATGGCCGCGTCACTGTGTCCAAGATTCATGGGGTGCAGAACTACACAAAGATTTAAAGGTGGTTGAGCATGGCATTAAAGTTTATAAGGGTACAAATCCAGAAGTTGATTCATATTCAGTATTTTGGGATAACAAGAAACTTTCCGATACCACTTTGAATGCCCAGCTAAAAATGAAGGGGGCAACAGATATTTATGTATGCGGCTTAGCCTATGATGTGTGTGTTGGTAAGTTGATTCACCAAATCAAGTGAATGATAAAGCAGAAAACATTAAATTTATTATTTTCTTCAACAGGTGCTACTGCTGTTGATGCTCTCTCTGTTGGCTACAGAACCATTTTAATTGATGACTGTTGTCGCGGCACAGATTTCCATGACATTGAACATACCAAGGAGAAGGTGATAAGCAATCATGGTGTCATAGTCCATTCAACTGAGGTAGGTGTAAAGATACCCATTCATTGCCATCTAGAAAATAACTTTCTACTCTCCATTTTAGGTTAAGGCAATGGCTGAGGGACGTGATCGCCGCCCTGAACTTGGCTATAAATTAGCCATGGAATTAAAAAATCCCGATTCAGTTTTATCTCAACGCAACGGTTACCGTTCAGTGGAGTAGATCTCCAAGGGAACAGTGTCCTTCCTACGTTAAGCTAAGATAATGCTTGCCCTCTATCTCTCTCCCCCTTAGATTGTACCTATTAGATTCTCTTAGCTCCCTTAGTTTAATTTATATTTAAATTTATTATTATTTAGCGCTTATTGTTATTGTTATTATCGATCCACATGAATGGATATGTGAAGGGAAAACATGAAATTGAATTTTTATTGGGAAACTGTGAACAAAAACAAATAATTAACTCGTATTGCATTCAAATAATATTAACATTGAATATCAATTATCATTTAGACGCATTTAACTAAACTCAGCACCTGGCTATAGAATTACATACATACTTATAATCATATTTTAAGTTAATTAGGTATTTTAATGGAAAAGAATATCAAAATAAAAGACATTTACCAAGTACAAACGCAAAGAGTTTTATTCTTAAATTTGATGGATTATTTTTTCTTCTCTGGAATGCACCAATGAAATGATAGAGAGGTACATTTCATTGTAAATCATTATTGGGCAGAAATGCTCGGCCTCATACACAAAAGTGTAAAAAAAACATGAGTCTCACGCAATTTGCCCACCATTGTTGTAAATATAAATATTTAGGAATGCCTGAAAGTATGCAGTTATTTTTTATTACAGTGAGATTATCTAACCAAATTCACAGACATAAAATATAACAAGATGGGACATTTACATTGCCACTATACATCGGCAGATGGCGCTGGAGGTCTTCTAATCTTTACAGTTCTATGTCTTTGCCAAATATGTTCGATCCAATTTTTGTACCCTTTACCCTATTTTGTAAACATGGGATAACAACCTTTTTTACCTTTTAGAGTTCTAGCGGGTAGCACGAGAGGTTTGTAAAGTAAATCTTTCTAAAATAGAATAAGTAAGAACGGCGTTAAGTTCGCTCGGGTCGAAATATTTATACCCTCCACCACGAACTTCATTGAAATGAATAAGAACAATCAGTTCCTCTTATTGCAGGAGTAGTACATCGCAACTGATAATACTGCCTTCAAAAGAGCTAATATGGGGCGTCATCATAGTTCTTTCCAAAACATGGATCAATATTTACAATTTTCCAAATTGAGCTTTTGAACACCTGGCAACACACAATATTAAATTACAGCAATCTCGGTTCGAAAATTTGACAAAAAAAAACTCTCGAAATACATAATAGTCCGTTTCCACGGTACGTCGTTCGTTCTCTATTCGTCGTTCGACCCTCAAATACGAATAAATTACTTGATTCCCCATACAAAATTCTGAGAACGAACGAAGATTTTTCTACGTTGTTCAAGTAGAAATACTCTCCGAACAACGATAAAATATGTCCCATCCCTAACAAATGAGAGAATTTATCGAAAATAATAATTATGACATGTCTAAATTCAAAATTGAAAAATTTGTTGAAAACACAAAAACTTTTAGAACAAAGGAAAAATATGAATGAAAATTAATGAACTAAACGTTTTATATAGATGCAGAAGGAAGATGGTTGTGTTTCCTTCTTAATTCCACACACATTTCTTGTCCATTAGTTCAAAGTCGCGTAAAAAATCAGAAACAAAAAGGAAACAAATAACTGAAAGTCTGTATACACAAACATTGTTTTGACATGTCTCTCTCTCTTTAATCTTGAAAATAGAAAAATATATTGAAAACACAAAATTATTCAGAATTTATGGAAAAAATGAATGAAATGTGTGTAGATAAATATAAAAGATACATTTGAAGGAAAGTCTACTGTTTTTCCTATTCATTTAATGTATATTTTATGTGGTTTCGGTTCAAATTTTCGTGAAAACAAGGAAACAAATATGAAGGAAATTTTGTTTATGTTTCTGTTAATTACGAATGGTGTCGTGGAAACGGGTTAATTCGTGTACGTCGTTCGACAGGCGAACAACGTAATTGAAACGCTCGTGTGAACATGACATAACATTGGGTAATACCAGCTATACCTAAACCTGAATATATATGAACAGTTTGTTTTTTGCCGACAGCGATATACCCTCATCCTATATAAATTGAAACAATTTTTGCCCAAAAACATATGTATTAAGGGGGTTTCAAAATTATGGGCGTCGGTACTTAAAGAAATGGACCGACATAGTCCATTATGGAAGTGGATATTATTTTGGGAGTCATATCTTTTCGATAGATATGGCGCCCACTAGTCATTTCAGTTTGGACTAGTATGCCACGAAGCACGGACTTGTCCACGGAAAACATAATATTGCTGTAAACAGGACCACAACGAACAGCATTGGTATACATTTCCAAAGGATCTTCGACCAAACCCTAAACTCCACATAGACACAAATGTTGAACTTTGGTGGGGGAGGTACCTAAGTAGAGGACGGATATGGGCCATTTTAAAAGGTAAATTTGTTGCCCCGTTTAAGATATATCGTGCATACCATTTTACTGACATTTTTTAAATATTGGAGGGAAGTATCGGAAGATGGGAACCGGTATTGCCTATCTTCGAACTGAAACTAAGTTTGGACAAAATATGACGAAGGCAAAAATTTGGACCAAATCGGTTGATCTATCTCTCGAACTGATCGTGCTCTCCAGCCACTAAATATGGTGAGATAGGGGGTTTCTACACCTTTCTGGCTGTTTTCTCATAAAGTATGGACTTGCCCTTGAAAAATACGTTTACCGTGGTAGTTGAAGTAGCGTGGTATTTGAATGCAAGTTGCTTCAACAAAAATCAAAGTGATCCGAGAGCAGGTCTTAAAGTGAACTTATCTGCAATTTTGTGTGGGAGTTACCCGAAGGAGTAAATAGATATAGTCCATATTCGAACCTGATCTATATCTGGTAGATATATTGGGATGTGTAATGTATGGACCAAATCGGTCACTCCCTCCAAGAGTTATCAGGTGTACAATTTTTCTGAACATTTTTGAACTGAAGTAGTGGACTGATATATATAGCTTATCTTCGAACTTAAAGTAAGTTTGGACAAAATATTACGAACCCATATTTTGGGCCAAATCGGCAGATCCGTTCGAGAGTTATCTTGCGCTCCAACCACTACACACGGTGTCACAGGGTTTTTTTTTGCAACTTTCAGAATATTTTCTCGGGAAGTATGGACCTATTGAAACTTACATTGTCGTATGAAGGACAAGTTGCTATAACAAAAATCGAAGCGATTCGAGGGCAGGTCCTAAACTGAACTTTTCCGAAATTTTGTGTGGAAGGTACCCGAAAGAGTGGACGATATTGGAACCTCATTTAAGTCTGGTAGAAATTTTACAATGCGGAAAGTATGGGGCAAATCGGTTACTTCCTTCAAGAGTTATCCTGCGCACAAATTTTCCAAAAATTTTCGAACTTTTGTGGGGGAGGTACCTGAAGGAGTGGACCGATATGGCCCTTCTTCGAAATTGAACTGAGTTTGGACAAAATATTACGAAGGCAAAATTTTGGACCAAATCGGTTCATCAGTTTGAGAGTTATCGTGCGCACCAGCCATCCAGACAGACTGACGGACGGACATTGCTAAATTGACTCCAAATTGTCTGAAACGGATTTCGTCCAAACATACTTGGGGTCTAAAACTATTATTTCGAGGAGGCACATTCTGCCCGTATGAAAGTGTATACATACCCTCGTTAGCATAAACTTTAAATGTGTGTGTGTGAGAAATTTTTACAGAGGTTTCGGTGGGATATTGTAGCCACAATCTTCAAAATACATACCGAAAATCGGAAGGTACCGTTCTATGGGGGCTATATGAAGATGAGGACCTACATATATTGACAAATTTCAGGTGGAAAGTTATATAGCCCCAACGAAGACTAAATATATATTTTCAGCCATTTCAATGGGATACGGTGGCCACTATCTTTAAAATACCGAAAATCGGGAGGTACTGTTCTATGGGGGCTATATGAAAACGTGATCCTATACAGACAAATTTGAGGGGAAAGGTTTACACCCCTAAAGAAGACTAAATACCAAATTTCAGCCATTTCGGGTGCCACCGTGGTGCAATGGTATGCACACCCGCCTTGCACGCTGCGGGTCAAGGATTCTATTTCCCGGCCAAGCTACATCAATTTTTCAACGGCGGCAAAATACCCCTCAATAATGACATTTCTTGAGTATTTCAGCCATAAAGAACTTCTCTACAGGCCGTGTCTTAAGATACGCTGTTCGGACTCGGCGATAAAGAGTATGTCCCATATCATTGAGCTAATATGAATCGGGGTGCACTCGTTGATATGAGAGAAGCATCCCATGGTTATATCGACTTAGAATTTTACCCTGTAGTACGATTCTCTAACTAATTTTTTGAGTTACCGACAAAAATCGGTAACATTAAAGCGCAAAATTATGAATGAAAAGCTAAAAAAATTGACAACTCTTTTGCTATCGGTAGAACTTTACGACTACTTTTTATCGTTAATTACCGAAATTATAAGTATTTTAATTTTACCGACATTTGTCGGTAACTCAAAAAAATGAGTTACCGACAAAAATCGGTAACATTAAAACGCATAATTATGAATGAAATGTTCAAATAAGACTTGACAGCAAGGTTGCCATCGGTAGAACTTTACGACTACTTTCTATTGGTCGCTAACTTACCGAACAATATCGTTAATTACTGAAATTAAAAGCATTTTAATTTTACCGATTTTTGTCGGTTACTCCAAAAATGTGTTAGAGAATCGCACTACTGATCGAGAATATATCTACTCCAAATAATATTTCGATGTGTTACAAACGGAAAGTTAATTATACCCTCCATATTATGGTGGAGGTTATAACAAAAGCTAAAATTTTTGAATAGGGGATTTTTTTAATATGAAATCCGCTAATGTCTATGCCGATGTTGTTTACGATATGTATGTAAGTTCGTTCTGACTTTAGATCTAACTCCAGTTCAAGGAATGTGGCTGCTTCGATGGGTTGTAACCACAAACCTACTGGAGTTAGTTGAGTAGATTTGACAGGACAGTTGAAAACAGTTGGACAGATGTTTTATTATTAATCCTTGTCCTATAGGATTTCTGACGGCTGCACCATCCCGAGCATAGTTGAGCCAAAACTACTGTGATTTGTCGTGGCAACTGACGCTCCTCAGCTGCGATAGATGGTGGATGTTCTTCAAGGACCGCGTTCGCACGATAGAAAGTATGACATCTGTGACTGCCTCTGTGTGAATTACATTGATACCTGCTTGATAGACTTACTGATCTAGGGTTCTCTATTGTACGGTTGGACCTTTGGACCTGGAGCATGTCATTGTGTTGCTGTACTGGAAGAAGCTTAGTCTGCTTATGTAGATGGTTCACTAGTGAAGTTCTCAGGGCAGCATTCTGAGATGTTGGTATATTTTTCCATCGCGTTGCACTAATATTCGCGTCGCCTGACGCCGCGTACGTTACCACAATAAAAGTAATAATAATAAGACTTCTCTCATATCAATGAGATTTATATCAGCTCAATGATATGGGACCTAATGTTTATTGCCGATTCCGTAAGGCGTGTCTTAAGACATCACTTGTAGAGACGTTTTAGATGACTGAAATACTCAGGAAATGTCGCCTACATTTGAGGGGAGTTTTGCCACCGTTGAAAATGTTATGTTGCCTGGCCGGGGAATCGAACCCACGAACTTCAGCGTGTAAGATGGATGTGCATACCATTGCACCACGGTGGCAACCGACTTGAACATGCTGTCGAATGTAAGCCCTAGAATCTTGGGTTAGTTAATGGTCAAAATTCTGCTACTGTCGGCCATGAAATTCAGCCAGTGCTCATTTCCACAGCCCATGTGGTAAACAGAGTGGCTGAAGATTTAGTGGCGGATATTTGCATATTCCTCGCGTGGAAAATCAGGAAAAAAGATCAGATATATAAAAATTCAGCCTTTCGCAAATGACATCAAGGAAAGTACCTGACATCAAGATCGTAGAATCATCTGCATACGTAAAGATGTCAATGACGTCGGACGGGATTGAAATATAGGTAAGGTAGATGTTAAACAGTACCGGAGATATCAGCCCACATTGGGGGGTGTTCCACTCTAAGAGACTTAGACACGTGTTATTGGATATGCAAACTTTCAAACTTGGCCAGATGGTATTCTGCTCGATGTCCTCAAACAGGGCGGTGTGTTTGACAGTATCAATGTTATGTTGTATCGTATGGCTTGTTCTGGTTGAATCCTCGACTAATATGTTTGGAGATAAGGTACAGCGCTGTTGTGGTGCTGTGCTGCTTACGGAACCAATGCGATGATCGGCAATTTGATACCTTTCCGACGCCGAGGAGGAGTAAAGCCTCCAGAGCATTTGCTACGGGCGACCAAAATGAAATCGGATGCTTGCCTGGGTTCAGTAGTGGGCCACCAGATGTCAGCAACTATGTGGTTGGCTAGTGACAGGTTTAGCACTTTGGTGAAATACTCAAATCCCGGCTCATACAGCTGTTTTGGCACTGCCATTTCATCCGGCCCCAATGCTTTGGATGATTTAGCGTTTATGATGACAATCGCAATATCATCCATTGTAAATTGTGGTCCTTTCACTTCCGGGGCGCTCGGCAAACTGCTGATTGAAATAAATGGCGCGCCGTGACAGAGGTCCTATCTTCCTTCTTCCCAGGGTTCAAGATTGACATACCCGTTGCCCACAATTCCCACTCCAATGTTGCAACCTATGTTTATGCGTACCAACCAATCTGTTAACTTCCAGTCTCAGTTCTATAACTCTGCGTTTGGCTCAAAGAAGCTCATAAAGCTTATTTGTTAAACATCTCGTTACCTCTGCTGGGAAATTTGGTCTAACTTCGGATAATCGACCAGCAGGTATATGGTGAGCGGCTGCAGCAGTCTCGGAACGTGCTCTGTGCTACTCGAACATCAGAAGGGTTAGGCAGATATCTGAGACTGTGATTAGTGAACTCTCTGCAATTAGGTATGGCGCTCAAAGGTGTTGAAATCGAGCCGTCTGCTGATGGAGACAGTTAAAGTGAGAACGCATGACCCAAGATAAACGACAGGTTGCCCGGTGACGTCATTTGTGAGACCAGGTGACACGATGGTTATGTCTGACTAATTCTGGTAGAGGGGTCCTCATTGACTGTGCAAAAGTTAGAGTTATTAGTCTGCTCAGACAGCGCTGTCACAGCTCATGATGAGCATTTGGTCCACTAAGATCGGACCGGTATGACCTTTCAAAAGCGGGCTAATGTTGGACCTGGAGTGCAGCTATTTATCGGCGGAATGTATACGTTAAGCAACTCTACCTGACAGTTCCATACCATACATACAATGTACTGGCCATTAGAGTCAGGCTCAAACGAGATAGGTCAGTATTAAACCGATTGGTGCAATAGGAATCCCCCCACCTCCACTTCTGGTGCGATACTTCCTCAATACGTTGTAGCTGCAGTTGTTAATCCTGCACCGCCGTGACCATGATATTCTTCCGACTTATTAATTGCAAAAAGGATGCATTTTCAGGGATTGGAACAGTAGTGGCTGGTGTTAAGTGCTGCGAGTGTGACTTCTGTTGAGAGGACTGCGTTGGGGACTGCGTGGGTGTCTCGTATTCTGATAACGACGACAACAACTCACTTCACTGGGGGCTGTGTTCACGTAGCATGCAGTTCTTGTCGTAGTCCTTCACATGAACGAGTCCTGAGCAATCCCTGAGATGCACCTACTCCCGGCATCTATTGCATATCACCGAAGTTTGCTTGTAGTGGATTTTGATGTGACAAACCGAGTACATCCATATTGGTCCTAGGTTTTCCTCCGTCCCTGCATGGACCAAAAGAATCCGGAGCAGGCATTCCGGGATATCTAACGCAGAAAAACGACACAAATACATACAAATATATGTACACTGTGGTGGCACTGGCCGGAACACGAGTTTTGTGTTGTTCAGGTCAATGCTGTACACGAAGCACACAATGTTACCTATTGTGTACGCGTGCTTTTATTTGTCTTCTGTATGCTCATGAGCATAGGCGATGCCCATTGCTGACATAATGCTTTCTATAGCAACAACGTGTTACATTGTTAGTTGTTGTATTTCATGCATATCACACATCATCGTTTTTAACATAAACATAACAACATTTTAAATTTCGAAGCAGTCATATGAAATGAGTCCTTAAAACGGTAATGCTTCCAACGTCTTCCTTTTTCATATCGTGTTTTTGGGATTTGTTATTTCTCCCAAGAAAAATTAGTATTGTATTTCCTCTTCTACCTTGTATTATTTAAAATATATGTGTATGTATTTATGTATGTATGTATATTGTAAGAACCTAAAAGTCTAACAACTTATGACAAATGAAGAAAGTTCTTTAATAACCTGACCACAATGTTAAGAATTTTCATGTTTTTCAAATATGAAATTGCAAAAGAAACTTTGTCTCAAATACAGTACATCTCGTCGTTATTTTTGTCGTCATCATCATCATCATCACAAACATTGTCGACAATGACATTGTTACTGCTTTGCTGCTGGTTTTCTAAAATGGAATAAAGTAACCAAAACATCTCAGATCATCACTTGGCATCAGGCCAATGACAAAGTGTGACAATAATCCCCACTAACCAACCGAACGACAAACCAACACCAAAGAGAACGACGACGTATGGACGAAACAAGAACATGACCACCAACAAAAGAAAAAGGAAAAAAATGTTCTATAGACCAAAAGACAGAAAAACCAACAACAAGACAAAATTGGGATCGAGTACTGACTCGAAGTGGACGACGCAATAAGCACTTGGTTGAATAACCATAACCACCAGTGGTGAATGGTTCTAAAGATATACACCAAATACAAGTGGATGGCCAAGTGATGGCCAAAACACAGACCGAATTACTAAACTGACTTTTGATGTTTGTTTTCCTAACTTGTTCAACATTGTCCCAACTTCATTTCTAATTTTTTTCTCACCGAGTTTATACTGTAAAACGACTGTGAATGTTTAACAACGGCAACGAAAAGCTGCTGACATGTTTAATAGCTAAGTGCATTGTCGTTTCGTTTGTCCACTGTTTTTGGTTTTGTCCAACTTTAAGTACTTTTATTCGTTGATTAATTTCAATGCAAATTAAAAGGAAGTGAGCGGAATGAGTTCAATAAATGTATGCAAATGCATGCATTAAATCCGTAACAAAGGTTTTCTTTGGGAATTGAAATGTTCTAATCAGAAAGAAAAAAAAGTATACCCTCCACCATAATATGGAGGGTATAATTGAATTTGTCATTCCGTTTCTAACATATCGAAACATTCGTTGGAGACCCTTAGATCATGCCGACGACAAAGCTGTTGGCATCATTTCCTTTTTTATTCTTGCCATTACCGTGACAACGACTTTCAGGACTTTCCAGACGACTTGCTGCGACGAATTTACGCTTACACTTTAAACACTCCAGTATGGAACGCGATTGGCTGTGGGCCTCAATCATGTGACGCCTCAGCTCAACGTTACTAAAGAAGGTTCGTGCACATTTTTGTCATTTCATAAGATTCTTCTCGTCGCGATGTAGTTCCATGTGTGTTTATTTTGAACATACGACCACATATTTTACATGCTATGGGTTCGCGTTCAATTGTGTGCACCTTATGACGCAATACCAGCGACTGATTGCGTTGGAAGAGATGATCACAATCATCACAGGCAAATACTTCAGGAATTGTCGGAACGCTCTCTCTTGTGATTTCCTATGGGATCACCATCATCTTCGTCCGAATAACCATTCCCCGATTTGGCACCTTTTAATTTCTGTGATTTCAACGAAGATTTATATCGAAAGTCGATATCACAATGTCCGTCTGTTAAAATCACGATACAGCTCCCAATTTAATATAGAAGTTTCTATTACTCCTAGGATGTTTGGTATTGTAAACGTTTTGATATAGTCCCCATAGAACGGTGCCACCTGATTTTCGGTATTTTGAAGGGTTTAGCCTCATTTTCACACGGAAATGACTGAAATTTGGTATTTAGTCTTAGTTGGGGGTATAAAACTTTTCCCCAGAAATTTGTCGGTATAGGTCCACCCCTTCATATAGCCCCCATAGAACGGTACCTCCGATTTTCGGTATTGGTATTTAGTCATCATTTGGGGTATTAAACTTTACATATGAAATTTTGCCGTGCTATGGGTGTTAAATTAAGGCGTGGACCTACTTAATTTAGCACCCATAGAACGGTAACTCCCGATTTTCGGTATTTTGAAGGTTGTGGCCACAATTATCCATCGAAATGGTTGAAATTTGGCATTTAGTCTTCGTTGGGGGTATTCAACTTTCCCCTCTAAAATTTTCGGTGTTGGTTTACGCCTTCATATACCCCCTATAGAACGGTATCTCCCATATTCCACCGAAATGGCTGAAATTTGGTATTTAGTCCACATACGTTGAACTGTATCCCCATAGAACGGTACCTCCCAATTTTCGTAGTTCTGAAGGTTGTGTCGTCAATATCCCACCTAAAGACTGAAATTTGTTATTTAGTCTTCCATGTGGTTATAAAATATTCCAGAAAAGAATTATCATTATATTATAGAAGCGTACCTCTTGATTTTGAAGGTTTTAGCCACCTTATATTACCGAAATATAGAAAATTTTGTAAAAAAAAAAATTTCTTATTTGAGTATAACAACTTTCCGTCAAAAATTTGTAGGTATAGATCGACGTTTTGATATTGCCCCCATAAAACGGTATGTCCCGAATTTCGGTATTTTGAAGGTTAGCCACATTGTTTTACTGAAATTGATGAAATTTGGTATTTACCCCTTGTTTTTGTAACTAATTTTTGTTCGTTCGTCTATTTTCGTAATAATATAGGCATCCATAGCTCTGCCCCCAGATGACATACTGACCTAATTTTTCGTAGACGCGTTCCATATTTAGCAGAGAATTCCTCATTTAAAAATCAGCGATGTACATTTGCGCTAAGGCGAGTAAATCGTTCTACAAAATTTGACAATTCGTGTGAGAAGAATAAATTTTTTTACAAAAACTGGGGGTTAGTCTTCTTCATAAATGAAAGGAATATAATTGTTCCAATACAACTCATGGTGGAGGGTATAACAAGTTCGGCCCGGCCGAACATAACGCCGTTCTTACTCCTCCTTTTTGCTTTCATCCGATTGGTCGGATGAAACAGAATCTTCATGTGCGAAACACTGGCAATGACGGACACTTTATATTCCTCATCATTGGATTCCGTGACAGGATCAGTATCGAGAGGAGCATCAATGACCACATAGCCAGTGGGTCGTCGAATTTTGTTTTTGTGTCGAGACAATTTTTTGTGAAATTCCTTTTCGGTTCTTTCGCATTGCTGCTTAAGTTGAACTGCCTTAATGATATTGTCCAGACAAGTGCTACAGATGAACTCAGGCAGGAAATCTTTGATGGCTATGTGCACGGAGGGGCAAATCAGCATTAGCATATCGGCAACAGTTTTTTGGTCTTCCATCTTTTTGAAAAGTGTCACCAAGTTGTCCTTGTTGCAGCAAACACGACATTGATTTTCATCAACCTCTTCTTCTGGTCTTCGACGTGAGCTTAATGTGGAGGAACTTGCAGCTTAGGCGTCATTATCAGATTTACCATCTTCGGAATGAGCTTTTTATTTTCATCCAAGGGTTAGTCTTTATTATCTTCGTTCACTTCATTTTCTTCAGCTGATTCCGTTGGTTCTGTATCCTTAATGACAGTGGGTGGTATACCATAATGGCTTCATCTTCATCCTGCTTTTCTTCTTCCACATTCTCCTCCACTTTCTCCTCTTCACCTACTGCCTCTTCAACTTCCACATCTTCTGAGCCACAACCTCATCGTCATTGGCAACTTTTTCGCTCATCTTTGCTGCCTCCTCTACCGTTGAGGATTCGCCTTCTATAGCTTTATCTTCTACGGAAGTTTCCTTTTCATTATCCTTTTCCGTACTTTTGTCATCCGAAAATTTTCTTTGCACATCGATATTATCTGCTGTAGTTTTACGTCGTTGGAGACCCTATAAAGTATATATATTCTTGATCCGCATAAAATATAAATATAATAAGTCGAAATAACCATGTCCGTCAAGATACAACCCGCAATATCTAAGATAGAGCTTTATAATTTTGTATAGAAGTTTATATTACTCCTAGGAGGTGTGATGTTGAAAATGAGCTATATCGATCCACATTTTGATGTAGTCCCCACAGAACTGTACCTCCCGATTTTCGGTATTTTGAAGGTTTCAGCCTCATTATCACACCGAAATAGCTGAAGTTCGGTAATTAGATTTCGTTGGGGGTATAAAACTTTCCACCCGAAATTTGTCTTCATATAGTCCCCATAGAACGGTACCTCCCGATTTTCGGTATTTTGAAGGATCTGGCTTCAATATTACATCAAATTGGCTGAAATTTGGTACTTAATCTTCGTTGGGGGTATAAAACCTTCCATCTGAAATTTGTCGGTATAGGTCCACGCCTTCATATATCCCTCGGTATTTTGAAGGTTGTGGCCTCAATATCACATCAAATTGGCTGAAATTTGGTACTTAGACTTCGTTGGGGGTATGAAACTTTCCACCCGAAATTTGTAGGTATAGGTCCACGTCTTCATACATATATCCCTCGGTATTTTGAAGGTTTTAGGCTCATTATCGCACTGAAAAGGCTGGAATTTGGTATTTAGGCTTCGTTGGGGAAATACAACTTTGTACCTAAAATTTGTCGGTGTCGGTCCACGTCTTAATATGTTCCTCATAGAACGGTACCTCCCGACATTCGGTATTTTAAAGGTTGTGGCCTGAATATCCCATCGAAATGGCTGAAATTTGGTAGTGTTTCGATGGGGGTATAAACTTCTCCCTTGAAATTTAGGCCCACATTTTCTCATAGCCACCATTGATCGGTACCCCGATTGGGTCAACATTTTGGTATAACCGCCATTTAAGAGTTATGAAAGTTCTAGTCATATTTTTCTACTTTTCTACTATTTATTATTGCGAAAATATCAATTCGGAAAAATGTAAAATCAGTCCATATTTTGTAAAGAACATGACGCCCCATACGAGATCTTTTAACGTCATCATCATCAGTTAATTTATTCTATTTCTGCAAAGAATAAGAGGAAGAGCTTAGTACTTTCTTCCATACAGGTCGTGGTGGAGGGTATAAAAAGTTCGGCCCGAACTTAACGCCGTTTTTAGTTGTTTTTCACTCAAGAACCAAGTCAGGGTGGTGAGATAGGCATTAATTTGTCCTCGCCGTGTGGAGGAACAAGAATATTAGAGAAGTAAAAGTTGAATAGCAAGGGAAAATTACACCTCCTTACGGTACGCCCTGTTTAATTCGAATCTTAGACTTCTTTCCTCAAAATTCCACATGTAACTGCCGACCATTTCTGTTATTGGCTTTGAGTTTTTCATCGTGCTAAGCAATGTGGAGTTCAAGATGCCGTCAAGTCTGGGATAGTAGTAACGTTCTTTTGGCATGTCCTGTTTGGTTAAGCCGTTTGACATATTGTTGCCTTCTATGAGGGCTGCTATGAGGCTTTTTGATCCAAAAGCTTGGGGAGCGGTAATAGGATGAGATTGGACGATATGAATATCCTTTGCTAGCTGTTTTGTCAGGATTTGGTTGCGGAATTATCCTCGTCATTTTCCAACTCTGAATTTACTTACCCATTCACTGATTGTGTCAGGATTGCTCTTAAAAGGCTTTTGCAGCTGGGGCGATAAGTTTCAACATAAACATGGAAATGTTATCAGCAGTGGGATGTAACTTTTTGCCGTTACCGACAACTATATTTTGGTCTATAATTTACCAACAAATTTAGTTAATTATCAAAATTAAAAGCGAGTAAACATTTTCAGTTATCGATAATTGTCGGTAATACTGCAGTTAACTAGTTACAGAATCGTACTACAGGTCGCGGTGCTTTCGATGGTTTAGCTCCTCTGTTGTAAATAGAGCCTTCGAAACAAACAGAAATCCTCTCTGTGAGATTGTTTCTGTTGTCCAGGGAAAGGAAATAAATGTGAAACGAAAAAAATTATAAAGAAAATACATACATACATATGTTTTTTTCATTTCAAATTTTCACAGAATAAGAATGCAGCCAAAACTTCACAATTATCCAGATACTATTTCTCTCTGCGATGAAGGTTGATGAGTTTGCTGATTTCGTCGGTCGGAGTATTATTAGACAGTGTTACACACCGACGTAGCCAGGGGGGAGGCCCGGGGGGCCCTGGTTTTAGTTCCCATAGGATATTAGCTTATGTTACACATTTTTTAATTTTTGAGTAAAATTTTTTTAAATTGTTCAAGAAAAATGTAAAGTAGTTGGAAGTTGGAAGTATTATATGATATTTTGTTTTTGAAATTTTTTATAAGAAAAATTCAACAATAAAAGATAAAATCGTTGCTTAATCTTTGTGGTTTTAAGTGTTTGCATTAGGGTTATGACTTTTTTCCTCAAAAATAATTTCCTGTAGCAAGGATGAATGAACTTTTGCCTATTAATCACTATGCTATCGTTTATTCCATTGAAATATAAAAAAAGTTCACGCACAAATCGATTTTAAAAAAATAATTTTTCGAAAAAATATCTGAAATGAAAAAAAAAAATTTTCAAAAAAATAATTTTTTGTTGCACAAATTAATAAATATAAGCCTACTAATAACTATAATAACGTTTATTTCATTCAAATATGAAAAAAGTCGCGAAAAAGTCACTTTGAAAAATTTTTAAATTTTTTGTTTTTTGTTAAAAAATTATATTTTTGAATAAAAGCGTTTACGACATTTTTACGATTCTCAGAATTGAAGAAAAAGAGTGAGAAATAAATTTTATGTCATTTTAATTATCACATGTGGCTCTAAAGTTTATTTTCAATTATAAATCTGTTTTCAGTGACTTCAAAAAATTGTCCATAATTTTGATAAATTAAAATTTTAAAATCATTTTGTGCGTGAGGTTTTTTCACCGAATCACCTTATAATTAAGATTTTATGTAATCTTATGGCAAAACTCATCACGCTATGATACAGGGATATGAGGCTGTAAAAAAGTCATAACCCTAGTTTGCATATTTCCTCTAACACGGTTTTATAATGAGCTATTTTGAAATTAATAACAATTACAGATTCTTTATTATGTTTGAAATTTGCAATAAAAAACTATATCAACCATTTTTTATGATATAATTTCTGTTCCACCGAAGTGCCGTCAGTTGAAATTATTTGAAACTGGTATCTTGCTACAAATTAGTAAATGTCTATTGGACAAAAGGATTTTTCTGTTGAATTTTTATGTTTTGTTCGACCTTTTGAATGTTAATAAAATAAAGATTATTATGTAGCTTGAGGTCAATGTTTATATTTTAATTATCACATATTATTTCCAATATTTCAAAATTACAATGAATTTCATGTTCAGGGATTTTTCTGTCCGTTACTCTTTGAATAAAACCAGAAGAAAACGTAATAGAAACCCACAGCAATTGTATTTTGGGAAGTACTTTTAATGGATGCACCTTTCTAGAAATTTTAATTTTTCCTCCTTCGGTAAAGGACTTTGTGACGACAAACGAAATCTAAAAACTGATCGGAAACAGGTTCTTCTTCGTCAAAATCTCAGCAAGTACCACTCGGCTTTGCGAACAGGAATATACCCTGAGCCTGTGTGAATTGAAACTTTCATCTGTGGACAGTTCGAATAGCGGCTACACAGCCTAAATCCTTTAACCCAAAAACTAGGTATTAGGAGATTTTCAGAAATTTGTAGCCATTTTCGGACGTATGAACTTGCAAACAAAATATGGATTTGTATCATTGATCACAAATGTTGCGGAGGAGATATGGAGAAATGGACCGTACCGACATAGTTCATTTTGGGAGTAGATCTTATTTTGAGAGTCATTCCTTTTAAAAGATATTGCGTCCACCAGTCATTTCAGTTCGCCACAGTATAATTTTCACCTTTTGGATCCTTATGTCATGGATTGCACACGAAAAACATAATACCGCTCTAATCACATGGAATACCTTCAGTAATTTTTTTTAAATATCCTCAAATATACCTTATACTGCACTTAAACAACTATTTTGAAGGTTTGTGAGGGAGGTACCCCAGTATGGCCCATTTTCGGGCAAAAACTAAATTTGGAAAAATATTACTTAATCCAAAGTTTGGACCAAATCTGTTGCTCTGTTCAAGAAAATTCGCGGATACCACTTTAGCTAAAATTCTTGAAATTTGAGCCTCGCTGAAATATTGCGAGAAACAATGTTTGGACCAACGCAGTATCCGGTTCGAAAGTTGTCGTGCGCACTAGCCACTACATCTTTACAGCTTTCGGGCCATTTTCTCTGAAAGTATAGACTTGCCTCTGTAAAACTTGTACTGTAGTAATAGGGGCCCCGAAAACACTTGTTGCAAAACAGCAAAGGGTTTCCAGAGAGTTCTTTTTATTTATTAATTTATTTATTTCATATTTTTACTTATAACTAGACAGCGGAATCCTATGCAAATGCATATATGGTTAGGATGGTCGCAGAGTAAATTTGATTAGACAAAAACTCGAATTAGGCCCAGAAATTTTTGCATTTTTTGCATATCGTGCATATTTTGACATATTTGTACATATCTGTATAAAATGAGCATATGCAAAACCATATGCAAAAATATATTCAAGGATTTGTGGTCTAAATATCCCACCGAAATGGCTGAAATTTGGTATTAAGTCTTCGTAAGGGGTATGCAACTTTACAACTGAAATCTGTCCGCATAGGTCCACGTCTTCATATAGCCCCCATAGATTGGTACCTTCGGCTTTCTGGTATTTTGAAGGTTGTGCCCTCAATATCCCTCCGAAATTATCGGTATAGGTCCACGTCTTCATATAGCCCCATAGATTGGTACCTCCCGATTTTCGGTATTTTAAAGGTTATGGCCTCAATATCCAACCGAAATGACTGAAATTTGGCATTTTGTCTTCGTTGTGGGTAAAAAAATTAACACCTACAAATTGGCCGGTTTATGTTCAGGCCTTCATATAGCCCCCATAAAACGATACCTCCCAATTTTCGGCATTTTGAAGGTTGTGGCTGTGGTTATACATTTCTCTATTTTATTGACTTGTCTGAAGAAAATTTTAAACAGAAAAATTGTACACACAAACATTTTTGTACCTATTATTGAAATATTTGTTGCATAAGAAAATATGTAAAATGCATAAATTTTGCATATGCAAAAATGTATGCATTTTGCATATGTCATATGTTTCGATTGCAATATAATCAGAAGCCAAAAATATGCCCAGTCCCAAAATTTGACATGAATCGGACCAAAAATACGGGTTGCATAAAATTCCGCTGTCTACTTATAACTAAATTATTAGCATAAATAAGCCATGATTATTGAGGTCTTAAGCTTACATAGCTTATCCAGAGATGTCTTAAACTGCACTTCGCCGAAAATTTTTGAAATACTCTGCGGAAGCTTCCCGAAAGAGTAGATCGATATGACACATCTTCGAAGTTGATCAAAATTTGGACAAAATATAACGAATGCCAAATTTTGGACCGAATCGGTTGATCTGTTTGAGAATGAATTATCGTGCTCTCCAGGCAGCTACCCAGACGAACGGACATAGCTATGACGACTCCCAGTTTTCTGAAACAGATTTCTTCCAAACACACTTTGGCCCTAAAACCATTATTTCGATGAGGCACATTTTGGCTAAAGGCTGTCTATTAACAGATGCACGATTTGGCGACAGAATTTGTCATTTACATAACCGCGATTAGGTGCTAGAATTTCTTTTATGGATAGACTAACTATCATTAGTTCTCGGCCATCGGATTTTTGCATATTTTTGAAAATTATAACAAGATATTTGAAAATTCAATGTTATGATATTTCTAAGGTTTTCCGATTGTATTCGCTTTCTTTTGGTCTTACCGAAGTGATATAACTGATTTTCATAACATTCACTGTAGTTGTGAATTATTTGATAAATGATACGCCCAAAAATATATGGGATTATTAATATATTCATTGTTTTGACCATATATTAACTGTGACATATTGTCAAAAAAGTTCTAAAAACAAGATAAAATTTGCCAAGAGGTCTTACGCCATTTGTATTTAAAAATAGTAATGGAAATTATTTCATCAGTAAAATAAGTATAAAATAAGGTTTATATCTTTGATAAATAAGGCATTTTCGCTAACATGAACTTTCAAAATTTTGGTCAGGTGGCCCACCCCCCCCCCCCCCCCCGAAATGAAATCCTGGCTACGTCCCTGGTGTTACATACTAATTGATGTTAGAAGGACGTTGTTTTCCACGCTCACAATAAGTCTACCAACCACCAATTTATGCTAGTATTTCGTTACTTGTTATGGTAGGCGTCATGTTTCTTTAACGACAATAGTCCACTTTACTAAGTTACTTTAAAAATGTCCCTTCTCTTATTATAATTAAGATGCCATTCATCATTCCACCCAGCCTTTGAAATTTTGAAAGTTTGATTTTGGCTCTGTTTACTTTAAGTTTTACGAAAACTTCTTGATAATTTCCCACTCCATCTGGCATCTGCTTGGCAAAATAACAAAACACTTAAATAAATTTCTTGATTTACCTCATGTCAAATTTAAAAGTTTTACACTGTGCTATAGTTAACATTAAGTTCTGCTGTTTTTCGATATTGATGATAACAACTGTTTCCAAATGTTCGTTGATTTTGTGTGTGTGCTAAAGTACCACAAATGCTATCAGTTTTGTTAGTTTACGAATAAGAATTTCCTAATTATTACGGGAGACATTGCTTCTAGCAAAAACTGGGAAGATGTTTAACTGTCCCCCTATGGCTTGATTTACTATTCAATAAAATTTCATATGAGAGCCTAAAGTCTGATTCTCTCTTGGAAAACAGGCAAAGACATAAAAGTAATAAATACGGCAAAAATGCATTTGACATGGAAATAATTAACAAAAAATACAAAGTTGTTTCTGTATAACAGAAACATGTTAAAATAAAGTAGACAGATCTATTTTTTAAGTACAAATTTGTTTAAACGTAGAAATATGTCGAAATTGTTAGCATACTTTTAGGATGGACATTTATAATGTTTAACAGGGTGCCATAAAAATTACAAATAATAATGTTGGCACTTCCTGTATATTGATTTTGATTGATTTAATAATAGATTACATATGTATACAGTATAATCTCGATAATTGGGGCACGACATGTTTCGGCGGTGTCCGAATTATCGAATGGTCCGGATTATATACAGTCTATACAGTCTGTCGCAAAAACATTGAAACCAAAATGTATTACGAATAAAGAGCACTGTCACATATTGAAAACAATAAACAAATACAGTCGGATCTCGATTATCCGTAATGGTCGAGACCGGAAGCATTACGGTCGGTGAAAAACAAACCAAAATTTCTGTGTTTTCCTTCCCGGATAATGGAGGTTTACGTATAATAGATTTCATATGACATGGTACATACTTCATACCCACATAGTTCATATTTTCATACTTTTTGTTTGTTGATTTTAAAGGAAGTTTCAAACAAAAGACATGAATTGGAAAAATAATTTTCTTTCCTTCAAAAATCTATCTTATGTTATATTCTATTCTTTTCATTGATTTTTTATATTTTTGCTAAAAATTGTGATGTTTTCAAGACATTTTTTAAATTTTCTATTTTCAAAATTATGCTTACTATGCTTTGAATCTATACTAAAAGTTTACTCTTTATTCATGCTTTGCAGTTTTTCTTAAAATGTTGTTGTTTTTCATAAATTTTTAAATTTTGTATTTTGTATGTCATAATTAATTTATTTCGATAAATACTCTCATTTGCTAGAGATGGGACATACTTTCTCGTCGTTCGGAGGGTAATTTAAATTGAACAATGTACAAAAATCGTTCGTCGCTGTCAGAATTTTGTATGCAAAATTAAGTAATTAATACATTATTTTGGCTCGAACAACGAATAGAGAGCGAATTACCGTCAGTATGAGCAAGGCATTTGACTTCACAGAAAATCGAAAGGTCGATTTAATTTTTTTATTTTGAGATTTTTGCTGTCGAAATCGAAAGATCGACTTTCTAGACTTTAAAGTGGAGTACATAATCAAAACTGACAGTCAACGTACTTTTACGACAATTTTTTGACAAATAAAAACTTTCGTTTAACTAATTTTTTGAAATACAATAAGTATAGTATTGTTTAGAGATTAGGAAAGTCATTACTCATCCTTGCAAAGGCTGTACTTGAAAAACGTTTGAACGTTTTCATTGTGACAGGTTCTGGAGCATTGTTTATAATTGCTCTGTTCCTTTACGTGCCTGAGGTTACCATTTCTTACCATTTTTAACCAGCAAAGCGTTCCTTTACTTTAAAAAGCATACAATTTATATGAGAGCAGTTTACCACTTTAACCATATTTTGCCACTGTTACCATTTTTAAAAGTAAAGGAACAGACCAAATAAATATACAAAATGGAAAGGATAAGTGTCGAAAGAAAAAAAATCGAATGATCGAAAAGTCGATTTTGTTCTAAGTACAAATCAAAAGATCGATTTTTGAAATCAAAAGATCGAAATTTTAGTTTTAAATAAAAGTCAAAAGATCGCAAAGTCGATTTTTGCATTGTAATGCGTGTCTCTTTCATGTAGGAAATGTCAATAGTGAATCTATACTGACTTACTACTGACATTGTCAACAGTACTACTGACAAACTGTAGACAACTCATGTAATTTCCTATAGAGATTTTGTTTGAACGTGTCGTTCGAAATTCAGTAGTGACCATGGTGGTCCATTTCACACCTTTCGATCTCTCTCGACCTCTCCACAAAATTTCGTGACGATCGGTCCAAATTTGAGACCTGGAGTTTTATTCCAATTGTTAATGGATGTCAAGATATGAAAAAATGGCAAGGGGGGGGGGTCTACGACGAAAACTTCGCGATATCACACGAATATTGGACAAAATAAACTTATAATACCCTTTCCACATTGTTTTCAAAGATGTATAGATATAAAGACCCGAACAAATGCATATTCCCAAAACATATGCTAATAGTTCCACATTTTGGTTACAGATGGCTACACAACTCACTGGAATTGATAACAGCAATGCCAATCGTTTTTGATTCACATTTCTCGCGGCAGAAAACATTAACGTCGTGTTTTGTGGCTGAAATTTATTTCTTTTCATTTTTTATTGTACATTCAATGAAAAAATCAAAAGCGAATGCCGTCAAACTTGAGTTTTAATGTTTTTCTTGTCAATATTCCAATGAGTAACAGTTTTCGTTTAACAGAATGTTGCTATGATATCGTAGCAACAGAGGTTAACTCCCTCTACAGTTAATTTTTCACAAGTGACTTTTCCTATCTTATAATATTGACATCTTTGTTGTTTTGTAAAGTATAAATATTTTATTTTAAAAAAGTCTGTAAATTGTAGGAAAAGGTCGTTAGTCCCTACAAAAATACAAAACTGCACAAGGAAAAGGTCGTAAGTCCAAAGACATCCAATTATCTCCCAAACGCGCTATTTAAGCGGAATAAATAAACGAAGAATACTGACTTTACCACCATAATAAAATCTTTAATACAGAAAGCGCTGGAACGTTTTTCCTTCCTCCTGAAAAACTTATTGAGAGGGACTTACGACCTTTTCCGACGGAGCAGACGATATGTAAGTTACGCTCAGCATTTTCAGCGAGACGAGACAATATATTCGTCAGGCTCCACAACCTTCTCTAAAGGTTTGAAAAATGTCTAATTCTCCGTCCACACTAGAGTAATTACAATGAAGTTTCACCTCAAAGGTAGTCAGCCGTTTCAGAATTTGCGTTTTTATATATACAATTGCTATTTTTTCACTTGCCTTTTATAATTTCTTATGCTCATACTTGTACTTATTAAAATCATAATGTTTATTTACTAATTTTCACAAAAACACTTTTTTTCAGGAACCTCCAAAATTATTTTACACCATACACTTAAGAAAGTGAAAAAAATAAGAAGATGCTTCTTTGAGCTATCAGCTGTCAATATAAACAATGCTTCTTCTTATTAAGGTAAAAGTATGAATTGTTGACATGTTAACAAAGTGTTACTTTTGTCACCAAAATAGTAAACAAAGTGGTGATATGTCGACACATGACCCCATGCTTCCTACAGGGTATTACTCGTCCGAGACTCTATCTATATATATAAATGAGCTTGGTGATAAGTGATTGACTGACTGACTGACTCATCATCAACGCCCAGCCAAAACGGCTAAAGCTAGGAGCTTGAAATTTTACCAGTGGGTCACTGTTGATGCAAATGTGCGAGATAAGGCCGGGTTTTAGAAAATTCGTCCTGGAACCACAAAAAATAACAACAACAAAAATCCTTATTTTTCATTAATATTACGTACTTATTCACTTAGTTGGCCCTCTGCAAGACATGTGTCAAATTAACAATGCTATAACATCTTGATACCGTAAACGATCACACATAATTTCAAATTTTGTAGTTTACTTCTAGGCGCACTTAATTTATCGTAAACCACTAAATAATAGAAAGACAAGACAGTTGTTATCTTCCATTGCAACAGATGCCGCAGTTGGTGATAATGATATAAACATCAATTACGCGAAAAATAAAAACCGATCCTGATTTAGTTTTCACATAACAGGTGTCGCACAAAAGATTTTCATTCGTTAAAATACAGTTAGAAAAGATGATTACAAAGGATGCATTTGTAAAAATTTTGATTTTCAATTTAAAATTAAAACAAATGAGTTGCTGTTGAAGACAACATTAGGGGAATAAATTCAGAAATCGGCCAGAAATAACAACAACTAAAAACTGTATGGACCTCACTTTTCGGTAATAACTAAATGTTTGCAAATCAATGAAAGTGCAATAAAATTGTGCATATTACCACGATTTATTTGCAATTAAGAATTTTATCGTACATGGAGATGTACAGTTATAACTATTCAATTTCAAAATCTGTAATTTGAAGAAATCGCTAAATAATTAATGAAATCAATAATAGGCCCCAGGAATATAGGAATATAGGAATTTGGTATGGAAAGCAAGGTTGGGAAGTGGTGCTTCTAAAAGGAAATGGTTTGGAAAATTACCAATCATGTGTACGAAAAGTACTAAATGGTACTAAATTTAGTACAATTTAGATTTGGGTGAACGTAAAGAGCTGGAAACCTGAAATTTGGAATTAAAGTTACTGTTGTAGTGTAGGATTGAGATATGAGGGTAGTTTTGGAAATTCGTGCTTATGTGCACGAAAAGTACTAAATAGTACTAAATTTGGTACAATTTGGAAATTCGTACTTATGTGTATGAAAAGTACTAAATGGTACTAAATTTGATACAATGGGGATTTGGGTGAACGGATAATAGCTGGAATCTCGAAATTTGGAATTGAGATTACTGGTGGGGTGTAGGATTGAGGTAGTTCTGAAAATTCGTACTTATGGGTACGAAAAGTACTAAATGGTACTAAATTTAGTACAATTTGGATTTGAATGAACGGATAGAGCTGGAAACCTGAAATTTGGAATTAATATTACTGTTGAAGTGTAGGATTGAGATATGAGGGTGGTTTTGGAAATTAGTACTTATGTGTACGGAAAGTACTAAATGGAACTAAATTTTGTATAATGGGGATTTGGGTGAACGGATAGCGCTGGAATCTCTAAATTTGGAACTGAGATTACTGGTGGAGTTTAGTATTGTGGAAGTTTTGGAAATTCGTACATAGGGTACGAAAAATACTAAATAGCACTAAATTTGGTACAGTTTCGATTTGGGTGAACGGATAGAGCTTGATTCCTCAAATTTGGACTGAGGATCACTGATGAAGAGTAAGAAAGATGCACCAAAGGGTTTTTGGAAACTTGAGTGTACGAAAAGTACTAAATGGTACTAAAGTTAGTACAATTTGGATTTGGGTGAACGGATAGAGCTGGATTCCTGAAATTTGGAATTGATATTACTGTTGGAGTGTAGGACTGGGGAAGTTTTAGAAATTCTTACTTATGTGAATGAAAAGTACTAAATGGTACCAAATTTGGGACAATGGGGATTTGGGTGAACGGATATAGTTGGAATCTCAAAATTTGGAATTGAGATTACTGGTGGGGTGTAGAATTGAGGGAGTTTTGAAAATTCGTACTTATGGGTACGAAAAGTACTAAATGGTACTAAATTTAGTACAATTTGGATTTGGGTGAACGTATGTATGTAGCTGGAAGCCTGAAATTTGGAATTAAGATTACTGTGAAGTGTAGGACTGAGATATGAGGGTGGTTTTGGAAATTCGTACTTATGTGTTCGAGAAGTACTAAATTTGGTACAATAGGGATTCGAGTGAACGGACAGAGCTGGAATCCTGAAATTTGAAATTGAGATTAATGTTGGAGCATAGGATTGGGGAAATTTTGGAAATTCGTATTTATGTGTACGAAAAGTACTAAATGGTACTAAATTTATTACAATTTGGATTTGGGTGAACGGATAGAACTGGTATCCTGAATTTTAAAGTATTTTAATTTTATTTATTTTAATTTAAAGTATGAATTTTAGTAAACGGAAAGAGTTAGAATTTGCAACCCGTTCTCGGTAGGCTATAGAGGTAGAATTTGGATTTGGGTGACGGATAGTGTTTGAGTCCTGAAATTTGAAATTAGGATTACTATTGGAGTGTAGGTGGTACTACCTGTGGTACAATTTGGAGTTGGGGGAACGGATGGAGCTGGAATCCTGGAATTTGGTCAGACTGCTGTTGGAGTATAGGATTGAGATGGAAGTAGTTTTTGAAATTCGTACTTATGGGTACGAAATGTACCAAATGGTACAACTTGGATTTGAGTGCACGGATAGCGCTGGAATCCTGTTATTTGGAATTATGGTTACTGTTGAAGTGGAGGATTAAGGTTGTTTTGGAAAATCGAATTGTACAGAATTTTGTACAATTTGATTTTGTGTAAAGGGGTTTTTGGAAATTCGTCCTAGAAAGGTACGAAAAGTGCTAAAGTGTACCAAAGGGTATTTAGAAACTCGACCTAAAAGTGTACGAAAAGTACTAAAAGTTTCTAAATTTGGTGCCAATTGCATATTTTTAATGAATAAAGCTAGAATCTTCAAATTTGGTATGGAAATCAAGGTTGGGAAATGGCGTTGAAATAAGGAAATGGTTTTGGAAGTTCGTATTTATGATTACGAGCAGTACTAAATTTGGATTTGGGTGAACGGATAGAGCTGGAATCCTAAAGTTTTGAATTAAGATTACTGTAGGGGTGTAGGATTGAGATAGTTTTGGAAATTCGTACCTTTGGGTACGAAAAGTACTAAATGGTACTAAATTTGGTACAATTTGGATGAACGGATAGAGCTGGAATTCTGAAATTTGGCACTAAGATTACTGCCGGACAGTAGAATTGAGGTAGTTTTGGAAATTCGTACTTATGGGTACAGAAAGCACTAAATTTGGTACAATTTTAATTTTAGTAAACGGATAGTGTTGGAATTAGGAATTAAGATTACTGTAGGAATGTAGTATTGAGGAAATGTTGAAAAGTCGTACGTATGGGTACGAGAAGTACTAAATGGTACTAAATATGGTACAATATGGATTTGGGTGAACGGGTAGAGCTGGAATCCTGAAATTTTTGTTTGGGAAAGAAATGGTACTAAATTTGATACAATTTGGATTCGGGTGAATTAATAGAGCTGGAATCCTGAAATTTGGAATTACGATTACAGTCGAAGAGTAGGATTCAGGTTGTTTTGAAAAAGCAAACTTATGGTTACGAAAAGCACTAAATGGTACTAAATTTAGTACAATTTGTATGTAAATGAACGGATAGCGGTGGAATCCAGCAATTTGAAAGTATGATTATTGTAGCCCTGTTGCGTTGAGGAAGTTTTGAAAATTGGTACGAAAATTCTAAATTGTTCTAAATTTAGTACAATTTTAATTTGGTTTAACGGATAGAGTTTGAATCCTGAAATTTGGAAGTAAATTGGTATTAGTGCGACCAAATTTTCAGTGTTTGTCATTTCCATATTATATATTGTTTATTTGTTTTTTATATCCTTTCCGCATACGAAGTAGCGGGCATTTTGCTAGTAAAGTATATGTGTATATTCTTGATCACTAGTGGATTTATATGTACATATGTTCTTAAAGGCGTCCCGAGTAATTTTAAAATTGCTCATTATGAATTCATTATAATATTTGCTTGCCTTTAAATATTTAATAACTGTGATCTTTTACTCAAGTAATCGTAGTTATTGTAAGTAACAATTAGGTTCAGAACCACGTTGAGATTTTGGACATTTTTCAGGAAAAATTATACATTTTTTGTGTCGTAAGAAATTACCGAATATTTAAATTTTAATGTCAAATTCTTCGTTTTTTTTTTGTTGTTTTGGGATAGTGATTGATTTGAAAACAATCTTGTAGAACGATTTCATTTTGTGTATCGAGGTTTTGTGAATGAGAAATCAATGTCAGAACATCTGTTAAAAAACTGTCATATAAATGCTTAATAGCAGGGGTAAGCAATGGGCTCCCATTTGTAACTGTGTGGGTAAAAAATTCTCACACACACAATTGAACTGATTGAAAAACATGAGCTTTGTTCCAGAACTAAAAAGTTTTTACAATTTTTACCACTTTAAAACGCATTTTACCCGAATACCCGTACACAAAAAAGTTGTAAAATGTTCACTTCTCTTTAAACAAAAATGGCGCTGAATGACGTTCTCTTTAAAAACATTTACACGACAAATTTGTGCGAGTAAAAAATAGTAACATATTTGACGGCGTCTGATTGGCTGATACGCCGACTCTGACATTTTACCAGTTTTTTGACGTTTTTTCCATTTCCGTTCCCGAACTATTTCAAAAAAACTTTTGTTTGGAGCAATTTTTACAGTTCTCTCTTTTACCTGTTTTACTTATAAACAAGTAAGAAAGGCGTTAAGTTCGGCCGGGCCGAACTTGTTATACCCTCCACCACAAGTTTTATTGAAGTAAAATGGAATAATTAGTTTCCTTTCGTGTATGAAGAAGACTTACAGCGTGTTTTTGTAAAAAGTTTTTGTCCATTCGTTCGTCGATTTCATGAACGAAGACACAATTTGGTTTTCATAGCGATTGACGTTTGTATTCGTGTGACAAACAAATGAAAGCTTTTTATTTTCGTATTTTTTTTGGTTTTCGTAACAAAATCAGACGAACGAATACGTCAAAAATAAACGAATGGAAAAGACCCATCGTTTTGAATGAAAATTAAATAATTTGAGTAATAAATGGCACAAAACACACGAAAACTGGAAGTGAATGCAATTTTATTTATTTCCATAGAAGCACACGCGTATATGTACAGCCGTTTCTTCATATAATCACAATTATTTTTGACAAATTTGCCCAGCAAACCAAATGTCGGATGTCCGACATATCGGAACAATTTCGGAAACAAAATCGTTCAGATTTCGTATCGATTTCTATACGATTTTTCGTAGGGGAATTCGTTCAGATTTCGTTCCGATATGTCGGAAACAAATTTCCCTTCGCACAACAACCACCTTTTGTATATATCTAACAAGCAACATTTTAGTTTGTTGTCGAAAAACAAAATTGTTGGTTATAAAATTCGCATATACATTTTTTAAATATTTTAAATATAAATGCAACATATAATAATTCAAGCTAGTGCTGATAGACTCAACATATTCGTACACAAAGTTTGCATTGTTCTACTATAAGTACAAAATGATAACAACAGTCAAAATCATTACATATCTTTGAAATTATAATCTTCCAATAAAAAACATAACAAAGCAAATTTATCAATAAAAAAGAGGCATTAGAGAAAAATTTTTTCCTTCAATAATCATACGAAATTATCCCAAAATCGTTCAGAAATCTTTACGAAAGTTCGGAAGTTAGCTCAGATTTTCATACGACATTATTCCGAAATCGTTCAGAAATCTGTACGAAAATTCGAAGGAAAAAATTCGAATTCCGAATTTCCCAAGGATTTTCTTCCGATTTCGTAGCGAATTCTGATCGAAATCGATCCGATTTCGCTCCGACATTTCGTTCCGAAATTATGTCAACCACTTCATACAACTTTCGTTAAGATATCGTTACGATTTCGGATCAGATATCGGACGTAACGTCCGAATTTTGTTCCGATTTCGTTACGATATCGGTACGATTGGTTTGCTGGGTTGATTACATTTTGTTCTTATTTTTTGTTTTTCATCTGTTTATCGGGGTTGCCATCAAGTAACACATTTTACGTGCAGATGCCTATGCAAAATTCACAAAATAAGTATCATGGAAACCCTGAAATATAAAAGCTTTTATGAAATAGACGAAAGCTTTCAGATAAAAATCGTAAAATTTTACAAGAACCAAATTTTGAACGTATACGTTTTAGTACGAACGCACTGTGGGCGAAATCCAAATCTAGCGGGGAAAATTAATAACTCCTAAATTGAGGTAAGCGGCTATAATTTGGTACAGATGTTACTTATTTGTATAGGTATGATTACACTGAGCATGGCGAATATAGCTCACCGTTAAAGCATATCGTCCTCGTAACGGTACCTCCGCATATAAGGTATTTTGGGTATGTGGACCACATTTCACTGTTAATTTTGCTCCGGGCCACCAGTCCCGGGTCCGTTTGGGGACCAACTGGTAGTAGCCTTCATGGGTACGAGGTCGTACCAGAGACTTAATTCTGGGACCACGGGTGCCGGCAAGCCCCCTGGTCCTTGTAGCACTTTCCTTCGGGAATGCAGTCTCGGACTGGGGCCGGTAGTTGGTGATGCCCTTCGGGGAGTATCGTGGTGGCTGTGGTTGCCCAAAATCGTGGGAAGAGTTCGTAGGACTCGAATGGGGTAGCATTCTCTCCCGCCTGTGCGCCATAAAAAGACAGGAGTTTTAGATGATGCTCCGCGCCAAACCAAGGTGGTGAACAGGGCCAACCACCTGAACGCAATTGGTATCTCACTACGGTGCAAGGGGCTCTGATTGGTCGCTTATTACCAGTCCAGTGTTGTGAGGACACCGTGGGGTTAGGCTGAAAGGCAGGGACCCACGTTTATCACACCACGTTCTGTTAATTTTGCTGTATTTTGGTATTTACGATCTTCAGGGGGTATATAACATTAGTTCCAATGATGGGGGTCTTAGGTCCACGTTTGGTCTAACCCCGAGATTTTTGTTATTTTGAATGTATTCTTCATATTGTCCAATCAAATTGGCTGTACTTTGGTATTTCGGGTTCTAAGTACACACAAAACCTCCGTACCAAAAATTTTCGACCTAGATCAACGTTTTGATATAGTGCCCATATATAGGTATCTTCCGATATCCATAATTCGAAGGTTTTAGCAACATTTTCCAACGGAAATGGCTGCAAATTTTGTTTTCGGGTTTTTAGTAGACAAAACATCTACACACCAAACATTATTCACTTAGGTTCACGTTTTGGTATATCCCCCATACAAATGCCCTACTTTATATTACGTATTTTCATGTAAAAATGGGTTTTTTAAAATTGTTGATAACATGAAAAAAGGCAAAAAAAGGCAGACGAAATTTTGGGAGTAGATACCTCGGAGTATGTAATTTAATATTAAAAAAGTCCTGTAGTGTTTCCGTGTGTTTCCCATAAGTTGCACTTTACTCAAAATGCTCTAAGTAGAAAAAATCTCATACAAATGTTTAACGATTTTTTTCAGAATATTTACAGCATCAAATAATGCTACAATTATTATTTTTTTTTAATAAACACTACTTCCAAACTATCTGAAAGAATTAAATTAGGTCATATTTATTTTCATTTGTCCATATTACTTGTCAATATAGAAGTCATCAAAAAATTCGATTTTATCACTTGCAAAAAAACTCCTAGTAAATGTACCGTTATAACGGCCAATAACAATTAAATGCAATACTGATTGTTATTTTTAGGTCTACCAGTATGTTTGGAAAAATACTGCATTAATGATTTTTACTTAGCTCTTGGTCAGTTTTCGGACTTTTTCCCCGCTAGATTTGAATTTCGCCCACAGTGGAACGGTTCGTGTGACAGGCAAGCATTTTTACAAAAACACCCTGTTAATACTAAATTTCAGCAATTTCGGTAAAACAATGTGGGGCACCGTTCTGTGGGGTCCATTTCAAAACGTCGATCTATAGCGACAAGTTTTTGACGGAAATATCAAATATTATATTTATATTTCGGTAAGAGAATGTGGCTAAAACTTAAAAAAATATCGAAAATCAAGAAGTACGCTTCTATGGGGATATAGGAAGACGTGAACCTATACTATTAAAACTCTTCTGGAATATTTTATAACTCTTGGAATACTATATAACGAATGTCAGCCATTTCGGTGAGATATTGACGTCACAATCTTCAGCATTACGAAAATCGGGAGGTACCGTTCTAAGTGGGCTATATCGAAACGTGGACCAATACGGACGGATTTTAGTCGAAATAGGGCAATATGAAAGCGTGGACCTGTACAGACAAATTTCTGGCGAACAGTTTTATATCACATTGAAGACTAAATACCAAATTTCAGCCATTTTGGTGGAATATTGAAGCCGCAACCTTCAAAATACTGAAAATCGGGAGGTACCTTTCCATGGGGGCTATATGAAGGCGTGGTCCTATACCGACAAAGGGGAAGTTTTAGTACCCTTCGTTTTAGTACCCTTCGTTTTAGTACCCTAATAACAAATTTCAGCCATTTCGGTGGAATATTGAGCCCACAACGTTCAAAATACCGAAAATCGGGTGGTAACGTTCTATGGGGGCTATATGAAGGCATGGATCGATACCGGCAAAGTTCTGGGGGAAAGTTTTATACCACCAACGTAGACTAAGTACCAAATTTCAGCCATTTCGGTGTGATAATGAAACTAAAACCTTCAAAATACCGAAAATCCGGAGGTACCTTTCCATGGGGGCTATATGAAGGCGTGGACCTACGAGTATACCGACAAATTTAAAGGGGAAGTTTTAGTACCCAACGAAGTCTAAATACCAAATTTCAGCCATTTCGGTGTGATAATGAAGCTAAAACCTTAAAAAATCCGAAAATCGGGTGGTACCGTTCTATAGGGGCTATATCAAAACGTGGACCGATATATCCCATTTTCAATACTAACCATCCTGCAAGTAATAAAAACTTCTGTACCAAATATTGACTCTCTATCTTTAAAATTGCGAGTTGTATCTTGATTTCAACAGACGGACGGACGGATGGACAGACAGACATGGTTAAATTGACATAGAATTTTATGCTGATCAATAATATATACTTTATAGGGTCTCCGAGGAATATTTCGATGTGTTACAAACGGAATGACAAATTTAATTATACCCTCCATCATATGGAGGGTATTAACAAAACATAGTTTTCTGAACAAAAACCGGATAAATGCCAACAAATAAGAATAGCGTTAAGTTCGGCCGGGCCGAACTTTTTGTCCCCTCCACCACGAACTTTACTGAAATGAATTCCAAAAATTCCGACAATTGGGAGGTACCGTTCTAGGGGGGCTATATGACGGGAAACATGTATCTTTCCCCGATTTTGCTATAACTCGGTCAATTTTGTTCGAATAGCCTTCAAATTTGATATGTTATATTTTCTTAGACCCCTGAGTAGCTCTACAGATTTTCACAAAAATCGGTTCAGATTTGGATATATCTTTCCCGATTTTGCTATAACTCGGTCAAATTGCCTTCAAGTTTTGTATGTGATATTTTCTTTCTATTTTGCCACCGGGTAGTTTCACCGATTTTCGTAAAAATCGGTTCAGATTTGGATATAACCCCCATATATATCTTCCCCCGATTTTGCTATAGCTCGGTCAATTTTATTCGAATAGCCTTCAAATTGTATGTGTGACATTTTCTTAGGCACCTAAATATATTCACTTATTTTCATAAATATCGGTTCAGATTTGGATAGAGTCCCCATATATATCTTTCCCCGATTTTGCTATAAATCGCTCAATTTTTGATAAATAGCCTTCAAATTTTCCGATTTTGATTTGATTTCGCAAATATCGGTACAGATTTGGATATAGCCTCCATATATGAACCTATTCAGGGGCCTAAGAAAATATCACACATACAAGGCTATTCGATTAAAATTGACCGAGTTATAGCAAAATCGGGGGAAGATATATATGAACCGATATATCTCAAAAGGTTGTAGGGATGGGCAGAGTGTTTTTACACATTTAGCTTCGGAAGAGATGTCCAATTAACGAAAATCAAGAGCCAAGGTGGCGATAGGTGGCAATCAAAAGATATACTCTACCAAATATTAAGAATTTATATGTTTTTTATCAAATTTAAATTTTTAATTCTTGATAACGGTACTTTGCCCATCTCCAGTTGATGTCAACTTGTACTAAAATTTTATATTTATAGCCCACCCATCAAATCCCCATCCAAAACTTTTAATGTTACCAACAAACTTTTCAAAAAATGTTATTTTAAATGTCGTCTAATTTTTATATGATTATCGCTTTAGATTACCTGAGAAATATTTTTCATATTTAAAGAGCTATTACTTCATTATGGGCGCACATATCGACAAAATTCTTTCAGATTCGTTGTATCGGATGTGTTTACTGTAAGAAAAAAACATAAAGATATGTAAAAGTTAACATCACATGTCTTGATTTTTGTCCACGCGGCAACACTGTGCGACGCGTCACGCGTCACTTTGTATGCGGGCTGTACGAATATTTCATCCACCTACTTTAATCCGTTCGTACGCTAGAGTGATTTCCACAGACGGACGGACAGACGGACGGACATGGCTATATCGATGTAGAATTGTACGCTGATCAAGAATATATATGGGGATTTCTGAGTGAAATCGGACACTTTTTCAAGATGAGGTTTTTGATTTCCTTTATTTTTTGCTGTGGTGATGCTGCTCATTAGCAAAACATTTTAGTATATTTTCAGATTTTTTTGGACTAACGGTTCCAGAGATATCGTGCCTTGAAAAAGTCAAATTCTGTGAAAACTACATGCAAGAAATACTCATAACTTCTTTAATATTGGTCCAATTTAAAAAAAATCTTTTTTTGTATATTTTGTTGTTCTATCAGCTATTAAATAAAAAATAGCAACAAAATTTGCACAGTGGGCTTGGATGCTATTTTCGCGATTTAATATTTAAAATCAATTTTTAAAGATGTTCGACCCCTTCGATTTTCTTTAAATTTTTTTGTATTAAACTACGTTCAATTACAACAATTTTAAGTCCTATGTGGTAATGGGATTCGGACGATTACTATTTTTTCTGAATTTTTTAAAATTTGTCAATTCAATTTTTCCTTTATAACTTTGTGCAACATTTATTAATTTGTTAAAAAAATTAAAACTTTCATTTATAGATATTTGTTTTGATTTTATATTTATGAATTTTATCTCAAACATCTTAAAAACGGCGCCATTTTTCGATTTTGAAAATGCATCAGCGAAAATTCCATTAAAGCCCACTGTACAGTTTTTTTCTATTTTTTTATAATAAATATATAATATATAATGATAAATATGTACTCTTAGCATCAACTATACAGGAAATACTAATTTTGGACAAAGTTATAAAGGAAAAATTGAATTGACAAATTTTAAAAAATTCAGAAAAATAGTAATCGTCCGAATCCCATTACCACATAGGACTTAAAATGTTTGTAATTGAACGTAGTTTAATACAAAAAAATTTAAAGAAAATCAAAGGGGTCGAACATCTTTAAAAATTGATTTTAAATATTAAATCGCGAAAATAGCATCCAAGCCCACTGTGCAATTTTTTGCTATTTTTTAGTTAATAGCTGATAAAACAACAAAACATACAAAAAAAGATTTTTTCAAATTGGACCAATATTAAAGAAGTTATGAGTATTTCTTTGCATGTAGTTTTTACAGAATTTGACTTTTTCAAGGCACGATATCTCTGGAACCGTTAGTCCAAAAAAATCTGAAAATATACTAAAATGTTTTGCTAATGAGCAGCATCACCGCAGTAAAAAATAAAGGAAATCAAAAACCTCATCTTGAAAAAGTGTCCGATTTCACTCAGAAATCCCCATATAGTTTGTGGGGTCTACAATGATTATTTCGAGTAGTTACAAACGGAATAACAAACTTAATATACCCCCCATCTTATGGTGGAGGGCAGAGCTCCGATTTGCTCGTTTTTACTCGCGAGTGAAAAGTACTCGCGAGTGGGAGTACTCGAAAAGTGCGATTAAAAAGTCTGATTTGCTCGTTTTTACTCGCGAGTGAAAAATACCTACGAGTGGGAGTACACGAAGAGTACGAGATTTACAATAAGTTTACTCTCCACTCTTTTGTTTTATTTGGGAGCACTCGCGAGTACTCTTGGTTTAAAAATAAGAGTGCGAGTGAAAATACTCGAAATAGAGTCGGAGTTTGCTCGAAGAGTAAGATCGAGTGAAAAAATATTTGTTTGCTGTTCGTGTGCTTTTGCCTGTCTAGTAGTGAACAGGTTTTGATGTTCCTGTGGACTGAATATGGAAAGAGCAAGTTGTTCGAGGGATCAGAGGAGGTTGTTCCGAAGTTCGGATGTGGGTGGTCGGAGATTGTTCCGAAGTTCGGAGGTGGGTGGTGGGTGGTCGGAGGTCCGGAGGAGGTTGTTCCGAAGTTCGGAGGAGGGTGGTCGAAGGTCCAGAGGAGGTTGTTCCGAAGTTCGGAGGTGGGTGGTCGGAGGTCCAGAGGAGGATGTTCCGAAGTTCGGAGGAGGGTGGTCGGAGGTCCAGAGGAGGATGATCCGAAGTTCGGAGGAGGGTGGTCGGAGGTTGTTCGGAACTCCAAACTCCTTCCTCTAAACCTCCGACCACCCTCCTCCGAACTTCGGAACATCCTCCTCTGGACCTCCGACCACCCTCCTCCGAACTTCGGAACAACCTCTTCCGGACCTCCGACCACCCACCTCCGAACTTCGGAACAACCTCCTCTGGACCTCAGACCACCCTCTCCGAACTTCGGAACAACCTTCGACCAACCTCCTCCGGACCTCCGACCACCCACCTCCGAACTTCGGAACAACCTCCTTTGGACCTCCGACCACCCTCACCGATCTTCGAACAACCTCCTTCAATCACACAAAGGGTCTAAAAATAAATAATTTTTTTTTACTCTTCGAGTAAACTCGTACTCTATTTCGAGCATTTTAACTCCCACTCGTTTTTTCGTGCAAAATTCGTACTCTTCAAGTACTCGTACTCGCAAACACTTTTCACTCGCGGGTAAAAACGAGCAAGTCTGAAATATGCTTCGCGAGTGACGAGTAAAAATAGAGTATACTCGATTTATTTTTTCTACTCGCACGAGTACTCCCGCTCGAACTCGCTCGAATTTCACTCGCGAGTAGAATTCGAGCGAGTATTTCGGAGCTCTGGTGGAGGGTATAAAAAGGACCATGAAAACGGGGAAATATCGATTAGTCATCAATGTGAAACGTACCTAAAATCTTGTCTTGTGGTACTTTGACTACAGTTCAAGAAATAAAAGACTAAAAGGACATGGAAGGAACTGAGTTAGGGGGATGAAATATTCTACAAAAAGATTCGTCATTCGATTTGACTGTATAGGCATGTAATTTCAAAACAAGTAAAAAAGTATCAGTCGGCTTGGCCGACAGAGATATACCCTCAGCCTGTGTATATTGAAACAATTTTTTCCTAAAAAACGCATGTATTTGAATTTTGTGCGTTTGAACTGACAAAAATGTTGGTTAGGATTAGAGATCAAAAGTTTTGCGGAGGAGATACTAAAAAGAATGGATCTCCAGCCACTACATATGGTACCATAGGGGTTTTTTACAACTTCAGGGATGTTTGCTCAAGAAGTATGGACTTGCCCCTGAAACAACTTTTACCATCGCAATTGAGGCAGCGAATGCAAGTTGCTTCAACAAAAATCAAAGTGATTCGAAAGCAGGTCTTAAAGTGAACATGTATCCGAAATTTTGTGTGGGAGGTACCGGATGGAGTGGACAAATATTGTCCATATTTGAACCTTATCTATATCTGGTAGATATATTAAGATGTGTAAAGTATGGTCCAATTCGGCCACTCTCTTCAAGAGTTATCGTACGCACAATTTTACCGAACATTTTTGAACTTTTGTGGGGGAGGTACCTGAAGGAGTGGACCGATATGGCTTATCTTCGAACTTAAACTATGTTTGGACAAAATATTACTAAGACCAAACTTTGGACAGAATCGGCAGACCTGTTCGAGAGTTATTTTGCCCTCCAACCTCCTCACACGGTGTCATAGGGGTTTTTTTTAACTTTCAGGCTATTTTCTCAGGAAGTATGGACTTGCCCCTGATGAAACTTATACCGTCGTATGGAGGACAGTGAATACAAGTTGCTAAAGCAAAAATCAAAGCGATTCGAGAGATGGTCCTAAACTGAACTTTTCCAAATTTTTGTGTGGGAGGTACCCGACGGAGTGGACCAATTGAGTCCATATTAAAACCTGATCTAAGTCTGGTACACGCTCCTCGATGGGCAAAGTATGGACCATATCGGTTACTCCCTTCAAGAGTTATCGTGCGCACAAATTTTCCGAACATTTTCGAACTTTTGTGGGGGAGGTACCGGAAGGGGTGGACTGATATAGCTCATCTTCGAACTTAAACTAAGTTTGGGCAAAATATTACGAAAGCCAAAATTTGAACCGAATCGGTTCATCCGTTCGAGAGTTATCGTGCGCTCCAGCCAGCCAGCCAGACAGACAGACAGACAGACAGACGGACGGACATTGCTCAATCGACTCCAAATTGTCTGAAACACATTACGTCCAAACATACTTGGGGTCTAAAACCATTATTTCGATGAGGCACATTTTGCCCGTATGAAAGTGTATATAGCCTTCATAGCCTAAAGGCTGAGGGTATAATGAAACTATAATAACGCTTAACAGAAATAAAAAGCTATTTTCTCACAAATATGGGGCAAAAACTAAACCATTAATCACGTGATATGTCAGAAACTTGACCTATGGTAAACACTTCCTTTTGGGATCTTAGTACACTCACCAAGGGCTTTCATCTCCAAAAGAAATTTTCTACCCACTGACTTTGAGTCCCATTTTGTAGCACAGTGTCATTTATAGATATCTTCCGAAAAATGTGCATCTTATCGAGGCCATAACTACCTGAAAGAGCGTTCCATTGCTTTTGCGATGTACTAGAGATTTCTTAATTATTGCCTTGGCCACAATTTTTGACTTTCTGTTGGATCGAAAATCTCAGTGGTTTGGCTGTTATATGCTAAAATATTCAAAAAACCTTGAAAAACAAAAACTTCAAGTCAAATTTCGGGAGCTCGATTTTCACCGTAGGCATGTGGTCTAGTGGACTTTTTTGCTCAGTACAATCCCAAGAATCAGAAACTCAAGGCGCCCGTGATGGTGTTCAAATCGTCCCACCCTAGTGTGGAATCTTCATTCTGGACTATATGTAACACATATTTTTATTATAGTTGTAGCCAGTGATGCCAGATTTTCCGATTTATCGCCAGTTTTAAAATTTTTAGACCAAATAACAGAAATGCCGATTTGATTTTTAACCCTAAAACGCCGATTTGTAGTTATGGCAACTTTTTCACATAAAATTAGCGTTTTGTGTGAATATTGTGATTTGTATAATTTTTTATGATTTTTTTGTCCAAGAAAAGGACCAGGCTTTTTTAACAGATATTTTGTCATGAGGAAATGCATATTTTGATCTACATTCGGTACTTTTTTGTTGAAAAATATTGCATAGTTTTGTGACAAGTGGCCATCTACGAGACACTGTTTTTAAAAAAAGCATCTAGCGTTGTACGCTCTATCTCGAAAACGACTGTACGGATCATCACATATTTCTATTGGCTTATTATGTATCTAGTTTTCTTGTTTTTAGAGGGAATTTCAAAAAATATTAATTAAAAAAATTGTAGACTTTTAAAATTCAAACTTTGTTAAAAAATTGGGTACCTTTTGGCCAAAAACGTTCAAAATTTTAAAAAAATCTCTTCTTTAAAGAAACGATTTTTATGTACTTAATAATATAATTGTTCCACAAACATCCCAGAAGCGGCAAGTGAGGGTTGGGCGGTGTTGTACTTAATAAGCCCACAAAATTATATGATAATCGGTACAGTCCTTCTCGACCTATAGTGAACACCGCTTTTTTTCATAAACAGCGTTTCGTAGGTGTAGGTTTCATTTGTAACAAAACTGTTTTGTTTTATGAATTGGTAATTGTTTTCTTTACTTAAAATTTAAGATTTTCGAGTAAGCTTATCTGGCATCACTGGTTGTAGCGTCGGCAACGTTTTCAAGAGAGAAACTCTTGAGCAGACTGTTATCTGTCAAAAGACAATTTCTTATCACCAGCTTCTGTACATAACATTTTGGAAGACTTCGTCCACATTATCATAACAATTTAGTTTGTTTTAATGCCTGGGTACGGTCAACACGCCGCTTACGATAAGAGTTGTCGAACCCACAATGTGTCACAAATACAAATTGCTGTTCCTTGTCATGCAAATGTCTAGTTTGTTTATTAACATCATAAATTCATATCCGGAGAAGATTTTGGAGCCTAATTTACAACACATGAAACAACTAATGTCTTCTATAGATTTAATGAAATATCCCTGTGTCAACTTCTATGAATTCGCCTGTGGCGAATGGTCGTCTTATCAAAAAAATGAACATTATTCAAATATTGAAGAGTTGGTGGATTACCGAACTAATTTGGAATTAATAAAAATTGTACCCAATATGAATGATGAAATACTTAAAATGGACGTCTTCAACCATACATTCAATTATTATCAATCATGTCTCAAAGCTGAGGGCAGTGCTCCAATGCTAGAGTACTTGAAAATTATTAAGCCGGCGAAGAATTTGGAGTGGCCACTATTGTGGCATTTACGAGAAGGTAGCGATGGTAAAAAATGGCCTGCGGATCAATTTGATGTTTATGCATTTTTGGGACAGTTGTTTGACTACGGCTTTGGAAATATTCTGATAAGGGCGCACATTGAGCAGACGGCCAGTGATGCTGTTATAACTTTGTCGCGACCCACTGAAAATACTCTAGACTTATACATTATTGTAAATATGATAGAAAAATTAAGAAGAAAAAAACGTCCTTCACTAACGGAGTTTGTCGATGCCATAGAACTACAATCTCTACAAGTTGATTTAAATAATATGAGTAAAAGCTACGAAGAAAAACGAGGGCATCGCACGGTACTTTTCGAAAGCAACGATGATTTCGAGAGACTTAAAGAAGGAAACTTTGCAAGTTTTTATAGATATATTAAAAATATTGGAATTCTCCATACAAAGAAAAATGTAAAAATTTACGTTGCCGATGTGCCATATTTTTATAATTTATTCGGCCTACACTGGACCAAGGAAATGAAGGAGAAGCTATGTAACTATATAATGCTAAATCTGTTGCAATATCTGATTAAGGACAAAGGCACCACTGGCTACAGTAAATTGGAGTGTATAAAAGAGGTACGACAAAAATTAGATTTACCATTAACATTTCTATACTATTTACATGTCTACAAGTCAAATGAAATAAAAACGAATCCTGATATAAGAAATATATTTCGCCAGCTAGTTGATAGCCTGACACAACTCGTAACACAATTCGAAAACAAATCTGGACTTCCTTTTAACACAGAATTCAAACCACAATTAAGGAACACCACCATGAATGTTGGAAATCAACCCAGAAATGTACGTAACTCTCACATCAAAGGATTATTTGTCCATATACCTCAACTCCAACCAAATGATTTCTACATGAATCACTTGCAGTTACTACGACACAAAATGATCACATCATTTAAACGTTTTGACTATCGCACACATGTCATGTATTCGCCTAACAATGGTATTGGTTATTCATCCACACCCTTTCACGATGAAGTCCGCAACATGTTGATATTACCTCTCGGTCTGCTAAAGCCACCAATTTATCATCCAGATTTACATCCCATCTTTAAATGGTCAACATTGGGATTTATATTGGCAAGAAATATTATCCACACCTACGATGCTGGGATACCCTATTATTTTCCATCAACATCTATGGAACCAAAATTATATCGTCAGTGTATACAACAATTTCAAAATAATAGCAAAACTATAGGTGTTACTCGAAATATTGGAGCTGCAGCAGTGGCCTATCACGCCTATCTTCAAAATCACCCAAATCAGTTGCAACCTGATTTTACCGATATACCATGGCAAAAATTATTCTTTCTTAATTTGGCACAAACATTTTGTACGAGTGAACCACATTTAAGAAAAAGAAATAATTTCTATTTGCAAACAATAACAGAGCGATTCCCTGGTTTCCGTGAGGCATTTTCATGTCCACGAAGTGACATAAAACCCAAGGACATGTGCACATTTTCGGATGATTATGAGTTTTTGTAGCGTTTTAAAAAATGTAAAAAATAAACTCAAATAATTGTTTTTCGAATAAATGTGTATTTTTATAAAGAAACAAGTAAAAAAGTATCAGTCTACTTTGCCGACAGAGATATACCCTCAGCCTGTGCAAATTGAAACACTTTTTTTCACAAAAAAAAAAATTATGTATTTAGGGGGTTTCAAAATTATGGTCGTATGAACCGACAAAAATGTTGATTAAGATTAAAGTTCAAACATTTTGCGGAAAAGGTACTTAAAGGAATGGGCCGACATAGACCATGGGGGTGCCATAGGGGGTTTTTACAACCTTCGGGCTGTTTTCTCAAGAAGTATGGACTTGCCTCTGAAACAACTTTTACCATCGTAATTGAGGCAGCGAATGTAAGTTGCTTCAACAAAAATCAAAGCGATTCAATAGCAGGTCTTAAAGCGAACTTATCCAAAATTTTGTGTGGGAGGTACTGGATGGAGTGGACAAATATAGTCCATATTCGAACCTGATCTATATCTGGTAGATATTATGAGAATGTGTAAAGTATGGACCAAATGGGTCACTTCCATCAAGAGTTATCGTGCGCACAATTTTTCTGAATATTTTTGAAAATTTGTGGGGTAGGTACCTGAAGGAGTGGAACGATATGGCTTATCTACGAACTTAGGGCCTGTTTATGTATGTCGATAAGAAAATGAATACGCAAGAAAAACTACCAAATTTGAGTGTGCTTTTCAAATTTGTTTTTTGTTTTGAAGCAAAAGCAAAGGAATTAATGTTTCCAAAAATAAGGTTTGCGTGTTTTTCATGCGCACACATTTTCGTTTCGAAATACATAAACTGGGGGTTAAACTAAGTTTGGAAACAATATTACGCTTCCACCCATAAACATGGTGTTTTCAGGAAGTATGGATTTGCCCCTGAGGAAACTTGTACCTTCGCATAGGGGACAGTGAATACAAGATGTTACAACAAAAACCAATGCGATTCGAGAGCAGGTCCTAAACTGAACTTTTCCGAAATTTTGTGTGGGAGGTAGCCGAAGGAGTGGACCGATTGAGTCCATATTGGAACCTCATCTAAGTTTGGTAGAAATTACACGATGTGTAAAGTATGGACCAAATCGGTTATTCCCTACAAGAGTTATCGTGCGCACAAGTTTTGCGAAAAATTTTGAACATTTGTGGGGGAGGTACCTGAAGGAGTGGACCTATATGGCCCATCTTCGAACTTAAATCGAATCTGGACAAAATATTTCGATACCCAAAATTTGAACCGAATCGATTGATCCGTTCGATAGTTTTCGTGCGCACCAGCCAGCCAGACAGACAGACAGACGGACGGACATAGCTAGATCTACTCAAAATTGTCTGAAACGGATATCGTACAAACATACTTGGGGTCTAAAACCATTATTTCGATGTGGCACATTTTTGGTTGTATCAAAGTGTAAATACCCTCTTTAGCCTAAAGGCTGAGCGTATAATTAATAAACAAAATGTCTGTTAAAGTTTAATCGTTTACGATCTTTATTTTACGATATTTTTCTTACTTTTTCGCAAATTGTGGATTTTTAAAATTTATTTTTCCAAAAATCATGGGTTTTAAAAACATATTTTTCCAAAAATCTTGGATTTTTAAACAATATTTTTCCAATTTTTTTAAGCAATATTTTTTCAAAAATCATGGATTTTTTTAACAAAAATTTTCCAAAAATTTGAAATGTTTTAAAGAATATTTTCTGCAAATCTTGGACTTAAAAAAATAAACATTATTCCAAGAATTTTGAATTAAAAAAATAATTTTTCCAAAATATTATATTAAAAAAAAATATCTCCAAAAATTTTTTTTAGCTATATTTTCCAAAAATACTGTTTTTTTAAACAACATTTTTCCAAAGATCTCGGATTTTTTAAACAACTTTTATCGAAAACCATTAATTTTTCCAAAAGTCTTGAATTTAAAAAAAAAAAATATTTTTCTAAAACAAACAATTTTTATCCAAAACCACTGTTTTTTTAAACACTATTTTTGCAAAAATCTTGGATTTTTTAAATAATTTTTTTTCCAAAAACCGTGGATTTTTTAAACAATAATTTTCCCAAAAATCGTGTATTTTTTAAACAATACCTTTCCAAAAATCGTAGATTTTTTGAATAATATTTTTCCCAAAATCATTAATTTTTTTAAATAATTTTTCTTCCAAAAATCGTGTATTTTCTAAACAATATTTACCCAAAAATATTGGATTGTTAAAGAATATTTTTTTAAAAATCTTGGATTGTTTAAAGAACATTATTTCAAAAATCTTGGATTAAAAAAATCGTGAGTTTTTTAAACAATATTTTTCAAAAGTCTTGAATTAAAAAAAAATATTTTTATTTATTATTGTCTTTTTAGGACGAAGGCCATTATTTATGAAAGTTTTTAATTAATTAACTAGATTAATAGAGCTAATATGGCCTAAGGAGTTTTGTATTGAAAAATGAATTCTAGCGAAATACCACACACTCAACCATTACGCTACGATCGTTTCGCCTGGTGGTTTAAGCCAGGCTCATCAGGCGTATTTGAATGCTAATGGCTAGAAGACAAAGGCTGATTTTGATAACTTCTATTTATACAAACATTTTTACAATTTTGTAATTATGAAGTATTTATGGAAGTCTTTTTCTTTATCAAGTCACCCTAGTGTCTTATCTAGGAATCATTTTCTCAATACATACACATATACAATCGAAGGGGGGTTTCCTTCATGAATTGTAATGCCTTCAGTTATTGAAGTTTTGGATATCATGTCGACTAGTTTTGTTGATATGATACATTGGCATCATGTCGACTAGTTTGTTGATATGATACATTGGCAGTGGCTTAGAACGCTGAGATTCTCGACAACCTTGTCTGTTTGTTGGAGAGGACCCAGGTTCAAACCTCAGCCGGGGCAGCCGGGCTCTGCTGTGAAGATTTTTATTTATTATTGTCTTTTTAGGACGAAGGCCATTAGCTCGATTAATCCAATTAATTAATTAAAAACTTTCATAAATAATGGCCTTCGTCCTAAAAAGACAATAATAAATAAAAATCTTCACAGCAGAGCCCGGCTGCCCCGGCTGAGGTTTGAACCTGGGTCCTCTCCAACAAACAGACAATGTTGTCGAGATCTCAGCGTTCTAAGCCACTGCCAATGTATCATATCAACAAACTAGTCGACATGATGCCAATGTATCATATCAACAAAACTAGTCGACATGATATCCAAAACTTCAATAACTGAAGGCATTACAATTCATGAAGGAAACCCCCCCTTCGATTGTATATGTGTATGTATTGAGAAAATGATTCCTAGACAAGACACTAGGGTGACTTGATAAAGAAAAAGACTTCCATAAATACTTCATAATTACAAAATTGTAAAAATGTTTGTATAAATAGAAGTTATCAAAATCAGCCTTTGTCTTCTAGCCATTAGCATTCAAATACGCCTGATGAGCCTGGCTTAAACCACCAGGCGAAACGATCGTAGCGTAATGGTTGAGTGTGTGGTATTTCGCTAGAATTCATTTTTCAATACAAAACTCCTTAGGCCATATTAGCTCTATTAATCCAGTTAATTAAAAAAAATATTGTTTTTCAAAATAGTCAGGCTTAATCCCATAGTCGTTGTTTTAATATTTTATTAAAACAACTTTAATTTATTAGTGGGAAAAAATTGGCGATGTTTACCAAGGGGTAAGGCAGGGAATACTATAGTTTCAGATCTCGCCACAGATCTTCATCAGTTCCCTTATTTCTTGTTTTTCAACAAGAAACTTTTTATACCCAAGTGTCAATTGCTAGCTCAAATAGATACGTGCGCAAAGAAACACTCTGATCGAGAATTTCTTTGGCACTACCTAAACTCTAGCAACTTCACTTGCAAACAAATCCAAATTTTTCCCACTGCTATGCGTTCGTCGATTCTCGACGAAAAAGCACATAACTAATTTGTTGGTATTGTATACTACAGCAATAAACAACATTTTGACGGTGCCCGGTCTCACAATTAGGAGGGTACTGATGAAGATCTGTGGCGAGATCTGAAACTATAGTATTCCCTGCCTTACCCCTTGGTAAACACCGCCAATTTTTTCCCACTAATAAATTAAAGTTGTTTTAATAAAATATTAAAACAACGACTATGGGATTAAGCCTGACTATTTTGAAAAACAAAATAGATGTCGTCATCCCAAACAAAAAACGCCAACCCTCCTAATTGTGAGACCGGGCACCGTCAAAATGTTGTTTATTGCTGTAGTATACAATACCAACAAATTAGTTATGTGCTTTTTCGTCGAGAATCGACGAACGCATAGCAGTGGGAAAAATTTGGATTTGTTTGCAAGTGAAGTTGCTAGAGTTTAGCTAGTGCCAAAGAAATTCTCGATCAGAGTGTTTCTTTGCGCACGTATCTATTTGAGCTAGCAATTGACACTTGGGTATAAAAAGATTCTTGTTGAAAAACAAGAAATAAGGGAACTGATGAAGATCTGTGGCGAGATCTGAAACTATAGTATTCCCTGCCTTACCCCTTGGTAAACATCGCCATTTTTTCCCACTAATAAATTAAAGTTGTTTTAATAATATATTAAAACAACGACTATGGGATTAAGCCTGACTATTTTGAAAAACAAAATAGATGTCGTCATCCCAAACAAAAAACGCCAACCCTCCTAAAAAAATATTTTAATAAAAATCGTGGATTTAAAAAAATTAATATTTTTCTTTTTTAAAGAATAAAGATAAACCATGGATTTTTTTAAATAATATTTTTCCAAAAATAGCGGATTTAAAAAATATTTTTACAAAAACCCGTGGATTTTTTTAAAGAATCTATATATATAAAAATGGTGTAAAAAATGTATAGTAATTCATAAAATCAGAACGGCTAGGCCGATTTCTGTAAAAATTTTTGTCAGTTATTCGTATTTTCGAGGAGAAGGTCTTTACGGAAGAAAATTTTCTGTTGTTAATTGATACATATTTATTTAAATATTCTTCGAACCCCTTTAGTTCGAATTTCCAAAAATTATTCGCATTTCACCCGAAAACATCAACAGTGACCAATATTTTTTTAGGTATTTCAATTAAGGATAAAACCCTTCTTGTAGAAATTGTCAAGTTTGTCTACTTTTCCAAATGAATTTACTAAAAAGTACAGAAAAACAAACTTTGTTGAAATGATTCTTCGCGTTTGACTACTTGTTTTCAGAAAGTTATTTAGAAAACGCCTTCGCGTCCTGCCACAGTGCGAAATATGGGAAGTTTAGTGGAACTTTAAGGAATTTTGAAGTACATAAAATTAACTAAATTTTTATTGAATTTCTTAGCTAAGTACTCCACTGCAAATGATCCATACTCAGTTTGGCGATTTACTCCGCGAAACGACTTAAAAATGCACTTTAAATTGCACTTTTGTTTCATAATGTTTTTTCTAAGAAATATAATTTGGATTCATTAAAAAATAGCGTGGCGCGGACAAACGGTAAGTCAGTATGCCATGACTAATTTTTCTTAATATTTTACAAAACAATTATGATATTTTACTCTTTAAAAAAATGCAAAAAACTCTTATTGTTTTCATGCAATTTTAATAGGAATAAAGTGCTTTATTGAAGTTTTCAAAATTATTTTTTTATTTTTCGTGGATATTTCAAAAGTGTGTTCCGTACATTTCCGTGTTAAGATATATATGATCTGAAAGTTTCGGGTCTCCTCTATTCGCAAAGCCATAAAACAGCTGCGGTAACGTGCGGTCTTCGTAGGAATTCAAGTTTTATTTAAATGACTTGGGAAAATTCATTTAATTGTATTTCCAAAGTGGAAGGTAAACGTGGCAATGGACGCCATTGTTGACTGTGTTTTGAAAAAAATGGACTCACTAATTCTAACAAATGGTGATTTCTGTTAAATTAAGAATCCTCTCGCAATTTTTCATAGTTTTGACCTGTAAATGTTGGTGATTTAGTGCAACATTTTTGGATGCTGTACAAGTACTCGTACCATTATGTGTACATGTACCATTATATGTTAAAAATTGTAATGCAGTTCCAACCTGAACTTAATCTGAGAGACATTATTAATAAAATTAATGGTACAGACCTGCTAAATAGACCAATACACATTATAGCTACAAATGAAAAACAAAAATTATTGACATTTTACTCCTTAATGGATGTGTAGGGTTGTGGGGCTTCACCCAGAAGTGGACCTATGTTGACAGATTTTATGTGAGTAGGATGTGTATTCGCTAATATCTTAAAAGGTACACTTGCATCAAAATGGGTTGCAATTTTTGTCTTCAAAATTTAAAATACCTAATATGAAGGAACCCGTCATATGGGGGCTATACCAAAAACGCGTATCTACGATGCTAATATTTCGCACAGTGGTTTTCTACCTACGAAGAACATAAAATGCTAAAATACAACCAAATACATTGGAAAATGTGTCTGTAACATTTAAAATAGGTCCCATCTACCGGTACCGTTCAATGGGGGCTATACCTGAACGCGAACCTACATTGAAAATATTTTGTACATAAGTTTTCTATCCGCTGAATACTGAATATACCAATTTGCATCAAAATCGATTGAAAAATTTATGTAAAACGTAAAAACGGCAGCCGGCGTTACATGAAAGCCGCGGGAAACCACGGGCCTATGTAGCCCAATTTTAGCCAAACACTATCCACTAATATAAGAGACATTTTTGGAAAATTTTAGGAGTCTACGCCCTTTCCTTTAAAAGTTATTAGCAAAGTTCCGCTAAAGTGCTCATATTTCGCACTGTGCCTGGGTTTGAAATATTTTATTAAATATTGTACTATTGGTTTTGGTACAATATTGAATACAATTTTTTAAATTTTCATAACCATTCTGATCTAATCCCAACCGTGATCCACATAACAAATTTCAAAGCGCTGGATTTACCAGTCCATTTTATATCAGCGATTCAATGTTTAGTACTTTTAGTACACTTATATAATTCCTGCTTTATTCCCACACGGAATACGAAATTGCTACCAAATTTTGTACTCTTCGTACATAAGGGTCTAAGCTTAATAAATAACTTCTTTTATCAAATCTATATATCAAACGCGATTCTCATTTCCAGCTCTACCTGTTCACCCAGAAACAATTATGCCACTATTTAGTACTTTTCGTATATTAAAATATTCATTCATAAGTACGAATTTCCAAAACCTCTTCCTAATACTTCAAAATTCGAGGACATTTCCTTTAGATAATAAATAATTATATCAAATTTTGTTTCAGCTCTATCCATTCTCCCACATCCTCCTTATCACCACTCTATACACCAACTGCTATCCTAATACCGAATTTAAAAATTCCAGGTTAATTCTAACTCATATCTCAACCCTACACCCCTCTAATACAAAATTTTAGAATTCCAGCGCTGTCCATAAAACTATCTAGTACTTTTCGTGTATTTATGGTACATACATATCAACTCCATATACTAACGCCACACTCCAGCTCTTTCACTACATTCAATAACAAATTGACTACCATTTAGTACTTTTCGTATATTTATGGTAGACATTTCCCAAACCACATCGATATCTCAACCCTACACCCTTACAGCGACTTTAATACCAAAATTTCGAATCCCAACTCCCTTCTTAGACCCAATATCAAATTTAGTACCATTTAGAATTTCCAAAACTATCTCCAGTTTAAGGAATCCTACACTCTAATAGTAATCATAATTCCAAATTTCAGGATTCTAGCCAGATCTTTCCGTTTACCCAACTCTAAAATCTACATCACTCCAACAGTAATCAGAGTTCCACATTTCAGAATCTATCCGTTACCTCAAAGCCAATTTGTACCAAATTTAGTACCATTAAGTACTTTTCATACTCATAAGGTCGAATTTCCAAAAATACCTCAATCCTATACTCCAACAGTAATCTTAAATCCAGATTTCATCTATCTATCATTTCACCCAAATTCAAATTGCACCAAATTTAGTGTTTTTCGTATATATAGGTACGAATTTCCCATAACACCACTTGCCAACATTGGTTCCCCTACCAAATTTCATTCTAGCTATATCTGTTCAAAATAAACAATTGGTTCCAAATTTAGTAACTTTCAGTACTATTCGTACACTTATTTATATATGTATACTATCAGATCCCGGTCCGCGTTGCTGGCCCGTCATAATGAGTTTTAATGACAACTTTTTATGGACTTTATACTTGACAATTTAAAAATTGGTATTTTCTACCTCATTTCTTCTGTCCATTGTCAAACCGAGGAGGATTTTTATAGTATCTACAGATTTTGTCTGTGAACTTTCTATTCTCATACGGACTTTGTCGAATTTTTTCGCACTTTGATGCTGTTTAGGACTTATTATCCTCCATGTCCCCTGTATTTTTACTAAAGCGGTCTAATTCTAAATGATAAAAAAGTAGAATTCTCCCGAGTATTGAGACTTATATGATTTTAGTTTTTCATGGCTGATGGACCGTTGAACCTCACCATTTAAGGAAATTTGTAAATACATATGTATATCGCTTTTCTTGGCAACCACCGTTGTCTCGAAAATTAAATTGCAAGCCGATGCACTCATAAGTTTAACAAATATAGTGATTATAAAAACAAAACGCCCCGGAAATTTGTATGTAAATAAATGGCAATTAGGACCACGGGACATTCATGAACATTTTCTGAAAATTGCATAAAATTAGGTTCAGTAGTTGTCAAAAAATAATGTATTGAAAAGAGTGGGCGTGGTCATTAGTTTTCAATATATAACATATATAAAAAGATGCCTTGGTCCAGTAATTTGTATTCCAAAATTTATGCTGAAACTGATATTATCATAGGTTTGGTTTATACATATAGCGTTTAAAAGAAAGACGTGGGGAAGATACCCCCGCTTTCCAGAAACACATAAAATATACATAACAACGGCAAACCTTGCACATTTGCTGCAAATTTCATGGAAATTTGTTCCGTAGTGTTGGAGATAAAACATATTTAAAAAAATTGTAGAATAATTGGTAAATTTTTAAACCGATACACTCGTAATATTTGCCAATATAGCGTTTTGTTTTTAAATATCGCATAGGGGAGGTACCGCGCCCTCCTCTGGATTTCAATAAAATATGTAGCCTGTTTCGGAGGCCATCCCTGTACATTCCCTAACAATTTCAAGAAAATCGGTTCAGTAGTTTTGTAGATGTAACATATTTTAAAAAGTTGTTGGGTCCCAAATAATTAGGTAAGGTCAGAGACACAACCACAATTGTCTCGCAAATTAATTTCCAAACCGATACATTCGTAATTATTGTAAATATTGCATTTTTAAACAAATAGTGTATAGGGGAAGTACCCCGCCCCTTCCGAATATCAACAAGTTTTGTAGCCTATTTTCACCGGGGGTCATCTCTGTACATTCTATGACAATTTCAGGAAAATCAGCTCAGTAGTTTTTGTAGAAAAGATTAAAATTGAAAAAAGTGAGTGTGGTCAAATTTTCTTTGCATAAAAGCCTAAGTTTGGTTATGACGAACATTAAAAAAAGAATTATCCAAATCGGTCCAGCCGTTCTCAACTGATGCCAGTACCACCGAACGACATTTGATTTTTATACCCTACACCACCTTGTGGTAAGGGGTATTATGTCTTTGTGCATTAGTTTGTAACATGCAAAAGGAAACGAGATAGACCCATAGAATTATAGAATCACTTTCTGAGTCGATTTACGCATGTCCGTCTGACCGTCTGTCCATGTATTTTTGTAAACAAAGTACAGGTCGCATTTATTGTCCGATTCGCATGAAAATTGGGGAAGATAGTTTTTTTTGGCTAAAGGACGAACGCAATTTATTTTGGTAAAAATCGGTTCAGATTTGGATATAACCCCATGTATATCTTCGCCCGATTTAAGGCATTTGGTGCACGAAACACGCTACATATGTCCGATTTCAATGAAATTTGGAATGTGCGACGGAATTTAGTTTAGAAATAAGTGTGCCAAATTATATAGAAATCGGTTCAAATTTGGCTATTTTTTTTTCCTTTATTTATTCCTCATGGGAACATAGGACTTCCAACTTATTCTATCATTACATATTACTTTTATTTCATTATATGATTTGTTGATCTTATTCAATTCGGCAAGCACTGTTCGTCGCCATGTGTTCTTTGGTCTTCCCGGTCTTCTTGTGGGTTCCATTCTAATGCTGCTCTTGCTATACTGTTTTGTGATTTACGAAGTGTGTGTCCTATCCACTTCCATTTCCGTCTTTTTATTTGCTTTCCTATAGGTTCCTCATTGGCTAATAGGAGTAGTTCTTCGTTTTTGATTTTTATTGGCCAAAATATTCTGTGTATTATTCGTAGACACTTGTTAATAAACGTTTGCAGTCTTTGGGCTATGATCTTAGTCATCAACCACGTTTCGCTTCCATAGAGGAGTGTGCTTTTTACGCATGCATTGAATAGTCTCATTTTTGTTTTTGTTGATATGCTCGTTGCTCTCCATGTTTTATTGAGGCGACCGAATGCTGATCGTGCTTTCTTAAGTCTATTTGTAACGTCTTCTTCCACGCCATTGTCTACTGACATTACGCTTCCCAGGTAACAGAACTTGTTAGTATAGGAAATCGGGTAATTATTGACAGTGAGGTTGTTGTCGGTTATATGGTTTATGCGCATTGCATATGTTTTTTCTTCATTGATTTCCAGTCCAACCATTTTCGCAAGTTTCACCAGGTCATTTAATTTGCTCTGCATATCATTGAATTTGTGGGATAATAGACATATGTCGTCTGCATAGTCGAGGTCCTCCAGATGTTGTTGAAAGTTCCAAGTTATTCCTCTTTTTTTCTTGCTTAGAATTAGCATGATCTCATCTAGTACCACCGCAAACAACAGTGGTGACAATGGGCAGCCCTGTTTTACGCCGGCCATGGTGTAGAAAGGTTCGCTCGCCATCCCATTGTGTCGGACTTGGAGCGCAGCATTGTGGTACATAGCTTTTATTATATGTATTATTTTTAATGGAACACCTTTCGCCTGAAGTGCATCCCATATCGCTGTTCTTTTTATGGAATCGAAGGCTTTTTTAAAGTCGATAAAGACTAAGTATAGCGGGGTTCTCCACTCTATCGATTGCTCAATGATTATCCGGATGGTGTTCGTCTGATCCAGACAGCTCCTGTGGGGTCTAAATCCAGCTTGCTCATCTCTTAGTCCCCTTTCCACGATCTTTAGCCTGTCATTTATTATTGTTGCAAGTATTTTATATATGGTGTTGAGGAGGGTAATGCCCCGCCAATTATTGCAATCTGTCAGATCGTTTTTCTTTGGAAGTTTTATGATTGTTCCTTTCGTCCAAGTTTCAGGCAATTCCTCGTCTATCCACGCTTGCTGAATGTATGGTAGCAGTATTTCTGCAGCTGCTGTCGAGTTGGTCTGAAGAAGCTTTGCGGGTATGCCGTCCTCTCCAGGGGACTTATTTCTCTTTAGTTTTAGAATTGCAGCTTCTGTTTCCTCTGCGTCTGGAACGGAAACATTGATTCTTTGGTCGACCGCGGATCTTTCGAATATGGCTTGATGTGTTAAATCCTCAGTATCGTTACTTATGTTCTCGAAATGTTGTTTCCATCTTTCAGTTTGCTCTTCGGTTGTGGTAAGAAGTTGACCATTGTTGTCTTTGATTAAATGGTTGTGGGGTTTCCTTTGGTTTGATAATTGTTTGATTATTTGGTGTAACTCTTTCATATTGTTGGCTCCTGCTGCTGCCTCTGCTTCGTTTGTTAGGTTGTCGAAGTATGCCCTCTTATCGTTCCGTGCTGATATTTTGACCTTCTTTGCAACATTTTTATATTGTTCTTTTATGACAGGGTTGTCTATTTGTTGCGGTTTGAGCAGGTTTCTCTTTTCTATCAGTTTCCATGTTTCGTTTGATATCCATGGTTTACGCTTGTTTGTTTGGGTGTATCCTACGATGTTTTCTCCTAGTTCATATAGTTGCCTGCAGGTTTCGTCCCATGTTTTATTATTTAAGGGCAATAGTGTATTTAATCTTTGTCCGGCCTCATGTTTTGTTTCTACGTTTCGTAGCGCTGCTACATCAAGCCTTTTTTTGTCGCTTGCCTTCTTTTTTTGTGGATATTTTCGAGTTTTAGTTTTATTGTAGCTACCACTAGCTCATGGTCGCTGTCGATATCTGCTCCTCTTTTGGAACGCACGTCCTCTAAACTCCTTCTCCACTTTCCACTGATGCATATATGATCGATCTGGTTTCTTATTGTTCCATTAGGCGAGGTCCATGTATATTTATGGATGATTTTGTGGGGAAAGATTGACCCGCCAATTACCAGGTTGAATGTTTGGCAGAGCTCAACAAACCGTTCTCCGTTAGAATTTTTTGAGCCAATAGCGTGAGTTCCCATAATTTGTGTTAGCCCGACGTTATCATTACCAATTTTGGCGTTCATGTCGCCTGTTAACAATGTTATATCCCTTTTTGGGATGTTGTGTAATGTGGCTGTGACCTGGTCGTAAAATTCATCTTTTATAGAGTCTTCAGATTCCTCCGTTGGAGCATAGCATTGAACAATGGTAATGCATTTCTTCAACTTAGTGTGGAACCGAGCCGTTATTATGCGGTCGGAGATTGGCTTCCAGTCTTTAAGTGCTTTAGTATACTGCTTTGCTATTAGGAAACCCACCCCATTTTCATGTTTATTCTCTTTTCCGCTATACAAAACAATGTTTCCGTTCATTGTTGTGATCGTTCCGCTTTTTGGCCATCTCATTTCACTTATACCTAATATGGTTAGGTTATATTTCATTAGTTGCGACTCTAGCTGGGCGAGTCTAGATGTCTCTTTAAGTGTCCTGACGTTCCATTGTCCTATTCGTATCCTTTTCCGTGAGCCAATAGTCGTCAACGAGTTGGGGGTTTGTTCATTTTCATTATTTGTTGTAGAAGTTTCGTTAATCGTGTTTTGATTCGGACTAGTGGGTGATTGGCCTGCTGAGTCCTAGGATGGTTGTTTAAGCTAAAACTGTAAGCCCTAAATTTCCCCTCAAAACAGTAATTAAAATCTCCGGTTACCTTAATGTAAACACGGCAGATAAAATTCGTACTAAAATAACCAGTTGTAGTTACCAATAATAATCGGCCATGTTGAGAAGATCATTTCCTTTTTCTAAATCGATCTTGTCTTTTTCAACAACTCAAAGAATCAACACCTGTATCTATTTTGGTAAAGTAAACTACCTCAGAAGAAAATAAAGTTCATGTCCAACACTTGAAGTCAACACATTTGGTTTTACATTCTTTTTTTATTTTTCTTCCTTCGTTTCTCCTAACAACCTTGCGAGCTACAAACAAACCTACTAGCATACGTAGTTTGTTTTGTTTAGGCTCTCACTTAATCTGTCTTCTTACCAGTCCAGCGGTACCCAAGCTCCAATTTGATTACACACATCAATACTTCATACAAACATTTGGTCCACAACGAGCCGGATTGGAGACAGTGAGAGATTTCAGTTTCGCAAGCAGAGGTTTGGTACGAGACCGTTCTAGTGGTTGTTGGCTTCCTTTATCATTGTTTGTTGAGTGTCATCAGTTTCATCGTTCAAGCACGCGGTTTTGATTTAGTTCTGTGTTGGTCGTACAGTTTCACAAACAATTGCCGCGTTCAAGTTCTGTGAGGATTCGCCGGGCAGATAAAGTAAAAAAGTGGATTAAATAACAAGGAAACCCCCTATAGTGGCCGGTAAACTTGGATTCGAATAAACCCTAAAGTTGCCGGTAAACTTGGACTAAATAAAACCCTAAAGTTGCCGGTAAACTTGGATTAAGACTAAGCCTAAAGTTGCCGGTAAACTTGGATTGTCAACAGCAGTGAATAAGTGGTGCAGTGATTTACACACTAATCGGCAGGTATTACCAAAACAGTAGCTGAAGTAAGTTACAGTGAAATTCATTCGGTGGTAACAATCTCTATAAGTAAGTGACCTATACTACTCCTTAATAATCAAAAATATAAATTCTTATTCCGTTCGATGTTAACCTGCCTAAATCCATTCCAAATTAACACAAAAGTGAAATCCTCCTGCAAAATAAAATATACATACATGAAATTTTAAAGCATAGTCGCCTAACTTTTGTTGTAAGAAATCACTTGTGAAAAAAGTGTGACATACTTTTGTTCAAAAGTGTAAGAACACGCTCCTAAAAACGTGGGTTTTTTTATTCTGTTAAATGCGATTGAGCGAGCGTTTATCTGCATTAACATTTCCGATCATACATACATCCATGTTTAACATATCCAAAATATTTGCTCTCAGTTGTTATTATATCTCAACACAGCTCTCCTAATGCGCATGTCCATTGAGCGCAGATTACAACAAACACTCCGTAACATGCATATTTGAATTCTCATTTTTGGGACGTCTCTTTGTGTCACTGAGAGCCAGAAAGGTAGTAGCGCTCTCATCACTGTTGCTGGCATTGCTATTGTATGTGTGATAAGGCCCTTTGTTGTTGCCCTTTGGTTTGTAAATCGATTTCATTACCTCTTCGTCATTCTCTTTGAGTGGAAGTTATATTTTGTGAGTGATTGAGTAAACTCGTCGCTCTTGTTAAAGGAATAGTGAGGAACATCATCATAGATCGTTTTAAGCGCTCTTCTCTAAACCTGTTATCTCTATAGTATATGTACGTCGTGTTGTTTCTGAGTACTTGCACAATAAAAATCAGTCCAATTCCAGACGTTCCAGTTTACTTGCATTCAACGTGCCGATTTCATTCTGTTGCGAATCTACAGTTGAATGCCGAGGATTTGTATTCATAAGCGTTATAAGCTAAGATACAGATTCAAACAGATACATCGGCACAGTGGGCCGAAGAGTAATAAAATCGGGCTTATACTTATAAGTTTATTTGCATTAAGGAATCGATTATCGATTATTTTGAGTACAATATTCCTGTTGAGAAACTTAACTACATACATCCCCTAGTATACATTTGTCTAGGATAACACTCTTGCAACAGTGTTCACTGTAATAACAATTGTCAGCAGTTCAAGTTTGGTCAAATATATTTTTTTTTTTTCATTCACGGATCAGTCAGACTATCTTCTTATTTTTGGAAAAATAATTTTGTGTTGCAATCTTATCTTCCATTACAAAATCATCCTACATGTAATCATACCGCCTAATTGTCATCTCCTACTGCTATAACAAATATCAACTTGTCACTCGTTCTATATTACCGGTATCTAAATTAACTCTTCTTTGTCTATCTACTCTTCTGATACTACAAGCTCTCCTCACAGCTATCATCTTCGCTGTTTTTAGCCATTTTCTGCATCATTTCCAAATAGCCAAAACCTGTTATAGGTCGTTTTGACCCTACAGACGAATAGAGGTACAAGGTACCTAACATCTTCGTTACAAACCCTTCCTCATTTAAGGCTTCAATTCCCCTTTTTTCCAATCCTGGTTTAAAATGTCACTGGACCAATTCATACGCTTAGCCGACAACCTGGTAGAGTTCGAGGCTTCATTAAATGGTAACGAGTTACCAGTAAGCACTCGCTGTCTTCTCGAAACACATCAGGATGAAGTCAAATCTACGTGGAAAAGCCTGAAGCAAGTCTATGACAAGTGCTTGGCTGATCTTACTAATAAAGAGGAAGATGAAGATAAGGACAAAACACAGGACGAGGATGAAGCGTCTGTAATAGAGACGGTGAAACAAAAATACATGAAATCCTATTCGACATACTGTCGCATTATTTCAAAGCTAAACGAATCTATTGAAAACTTTTCATCCACGGTTCCTAGTCCAAGTCCTAATCCCCCCTCGAGTAATAATGCTACATTCCACCTTCCGCCAATCGAACTCGCCACATTTCATGGTGATTATAAATCGTGGCCTTCGTTCCGCGATATGTTTACGGCTGTTTGTATCCGTAATTCCAAATTAACCTCCGTTGAAAAGCTTTTCTACTTGTACCAGAAGACCAAGGGTGAGGCTCATGAAATAGTTGCTAAGAGTCCTCTAACCAATGATGGCTTCACTACCGCTTGGAGCAATCTATCTGCTCGTTACGAAAACAAGCGAATCCTTATAAACGGACAGTTAAGGGCATTATTTAATCTCACAGCAATTTCAGTTGAAAACGCAGCTTCGCTTAAGAACCTCCAGAGAGATGTAAATGCATGCATATCTACTCTGAAGGATTACAAAATCGATGTCGAGAGTTGGAACCCAATTTTCGTTTTCTTGTGTTCTAACTGTCTTCCTGACTCGACTCTCACTCTTTGGGAACAGACCTTAAGTGATAAAACCCTCATTCCAAAGTGGTCGGACTTGGACGCTTTCTTAACTAACCGGTATAGGACGTTAGAGTCAGTCTCTGATATGAAAAATGTCCATAAAAGTAAGACACTTCTGTCCAGTTCTAAATCAGCTTCGCCGTTCAAGGCTGGTAACTCTAAAATAAACACATTCCAAGCCAATGTATCCAAGCCTAAGTGCAAACTTTGTCCAAACGATCTCCACATAATAAGAAAATGTCCCAAGTTTCTGAACATGAACTACAACCAAAGGTTAGCAGAAATTAAAAGTCATAACCTATGCCTCAATTGCTTCTCTAGCTCACATTTACTAAGAAGTTGTAAAAGCAAGAATTCCTGTTTTAAATGCAACAGGCGCCACAACACTCTCTTACATAAGGATACGGATAGCGTCAACCACCAGCATCCTAGAAGTTCATCTCCCAGCTCTTCTGCAGCACCTTTTACTCCACGAACCTCAACTTCAATACAGTCCACTCAAAAATCGAAAGGCGTAATTCAGAATTGTTTTGCCTTAAATTCCAAAGGCGTCTTGTTAGGAACAGCACTAGTGAAAATCTTATACTGCAACGTTGATTATACGGTACGGGCGCTAATTGATTCTGGTTCAGAGGGGACATTTATATCTGAAAAGATGTTTAACCTTTTAAAGCTCCCATCTAAACGAACCGCGGCAAAGATATCAGGTCTGAACAATTCGGTGTCAGCCGATGTGCAGAAGGAATGTCAACTCACAATGGGTTCCAATACCGACGAACATTTTCAACTGCACCTTTCCGCATTAGTTGTTCCCCATCTCTCGAACAATCTCCCTTCTACAACGTTAAGCATGGACATTGTTTCCAATCTTCCTGATCTTGAGCTGGCAGATTCACGATTTTACGAAAGCTCAAAAATCGACATGCTCTTAGGTGCTGATGTGCTGCCTTCCATAATGTTGTCAGGTTGTAGGCATGGAATCTGTGGGTCCCTAATGGCTCAAGAAACAGTCTTCGGCTGGATCCTAACTGGACCAGTTCCGAACCAAACCATCAGCTCATTCTCAACTCGTGTCTCGTATTTCTGTGAAATCTCTGTTGACAAAGAGATTTCACGTTTTTGGGAGGTGGAGAATATTCCATCCAAACAAATTTTGTCCAAATCCGACCGATTCTGTGAGGATCTATATCAAAAGTCGACGACTCGCAATGAAGAGGGAAGATATGTGGTGTCTCTTCCATTTAAAGAGGAATACTCACCACTTACCAGCTTGGGTTATTCGCGAAATAGCGCAATGTCTCAATTTCTTAGTAACGAGCGTCGTCTCTTACGTGACCCACAACTTAAGAAAGATTATGATAATAATATTAATGAATACATAACATTAAAGCATATGTCTCCCATACAACAAAATGGTCCTCTGTTGAACACGTCATGTTTCTATCTACCCCATCATGCGGTGATAAAGCCTGACAGTACTACCACGAAAGTTCGAGTGGTATTCAATGCTTCTTGTCCTTCGTCAAACGGCCTAAGCCTGAATGACATTCTGTATACCGGTCCTGTATTACAAAACGACTTAACTATTCTGATTCTTAACTGGCGTTTTTATCGATACGTCTTCAATGGAGACATACAAAAAATGTATCGACAAATCCGTGTGAATTCTGATCACACTTCCTTTCAACGAATCTTGTTTCGTCAAAGTCCAGACGATCCAATACAAGATTTTGAGCTCCAAACGGTGACTTTTGGCATTAATTGTGCTCCCTATCTGGCAATAAGGACAATGATGCAACTAGCACATGATATCCAAAGCACTTTCCCTATTGCTTCTAAGATTTTGAGGTCCTCAATGTATGTCGACGACGCGCTGGTAGGGGCACATGATATCCAGTCAGCCATTCAAGCCAGGGATGAACTAATCAAAGCATTGTCTTCAGCGGGATTCTCCATGCGAAAATGGACTTCTAACTCCAAGAAAATTCTAGAAAGTCTACCTCCTGAGGACTTGTTACATTCAGATTTCCTGAACTTTGATGATTGCAGTATGGTAAAAACCTTAGGAATCCGTTGGAATGCCCGTTCGGACGATTTTTTCTTCTCCACTACAACGCTTTCCGCTGATGGGGGATTCACTAAGAGGGCTGTTTTGTCACAGATTTCTAGACTGTTTGATCCCGCAGGTTGGCTAGCACCGGTAATCATATTAGCCAAAATGATAATGCAAAACATTTGGATGGAAAAGACCGAATGGGACCAGGAAATATCAGTCGAATCTCTGCACTTGTGGAAAACATTTCGTGGTCAATATCCCTTTATAAACGAAATTCGAATTCCTAGATGGGTCCATTTTACTCCAGATGCTGAGGTACAATTCCACGGTTTTTCCGATGCCTCAGAAAAAGCATATGCTGCTGCCGTTTATGTCCGAGTCCTTCACCAACATCAAATTTATACTAGCTTGATCTCCTCCAAAACAAAAGTTTCCCCCATAAAGACTCTTTCCATTCCAAGACTGGAACTTTGCGGGGCAGTGATGTTGGCAGAGATGATAGACAATATTCTTCCTAAATTTGACTTACAAAATTATTCTGTGTTTTGCTGGACAGATTCCACAATAGTGTTGTCCTGGTTGGCAAAACCACCTTGTTTTTGGAATACCTTTGTGGCAAACAGAGTGTCCAAAATAGTCCAAGTGATTGAGCCTTCTCAATGGTTCCACGTTGAGTCCATGTTTAATCCAGCGGATCTAGCTAGCAGAGGTGTATATCCAAAAGATTTAATCGATAGTTCTCTATGGTGGAAGGGACCGAGTTGGCTATCTAAACCGACCGAATTTTGGCCCAAATCCACTCCATATATTGATCCTGAAATCGGGCTAGAGAGAAAATCCTTGCAGGTTCATTTTTCCTATTTCGACCAATACGAAGATGTTCTGAAAAGATTTTCCTGCTTTTCCAAAGCCATGCGGATTATGGCGTACGTATATCGTTTTATCCAAGCTACGCATCCAAAGCACAAAGGTAATTACCAAAGAAAAGAAACTAGTTTAATTTCACCAAGTGAAATGTCTTACGTTCGAAAGCAGTTAGTACGCATAAGTCAAAAAGCAGAATATCCAACCGAATATGCAGCGCTTCTAATCGGACAGGCTTTGTCCTCGAAAAGTAAGCTATTGAATTTGAATCCTTTTATGGATTCAGATGGACTGATGAGAGTGTGTGGTCGTTTGGAGGCCTCTCCTAGTCTTCCGTTTAACGAAAGACATCCTATTATTGTCCCGTATAAGTGTCAATATTCAACCCTTTTCGTTTCATTTGTCCACAAAATTACTCTTCATGGCGGTAACCAACTGGTACTTCGTTTGGTTCGCAGCCAATATTGGATACCAAAGGTTCAAAACTTAATAAAAACTACTATTCATAAATGCCATCCTTGTATCTTATACAAGCGAAAATGCCAAAAACAGTTAATGGCAGCTTTACCACCAGAAAGGTGCAGTTATTCTCGACCATTCACACACACAGGTCTAGACTTTGCCGGGCCATTTGAAATAAAAAGCTATGCCGGGCGACGCTGTAGAGTAACTAAAGGATATACTTGCGTTTTCGTCTGCTTTTCCACTAAAGCAATCCACCTCGAGGCAACTTCCGATTTGTCTACACCGGCTTTCCTGGCAGCTTTCAGCCGCTTCGTTTCCAGACGGGGCTGTCCTCTTCACTTGCATTCCGACAACGGAACAACATTCGTTGGGGCCTCCCGTATCCTCGCAAAAGAATTTATCCAATCCTCTCACAAAGCTCTCACCTCCACATACTCCCATCAAAACATCTCCTGGCACTTTATTCCACCGGGCGCTCCTCACATGGGAGGTTTATGGGAGGCGGGGGTGAAAAGTTTCAAACAACACTTCAAGAAAACAGCAGGATCACACAAATATACGTTCGAGGAATTCCAAACTTTATTATCAAAAATAGAAGCTTGCCTAAATTCCAGGCCACTATCTCCAATATCTCCTAGCCCATCAGACCTCGTTGCACTGACACCTGGTCATTTTTTGATTGGTACAGCTATCCTGACACCCATAGAACCGGAAATCGAAGAGGAAAGCGTATCCATACGAAATCGCTGGCGGAGACTAAAAGCCATTCACCAACAATTTTGTATCCGCTGGAAAAATGAATATTTAAGGGAACTGCAGAAACGACACAAATGGAAAACGCCTGAAATCAATGTCGCGGAAGACATGCTTGTAGTAATCCGCGATGAAAGCCTACCCCCAAATAGTTGGCGCCTAGGGAGAGTGACGAAAGTATATCAGGGTGTCGACCATCGGGTACGAGTAGCAGATGTCCTCACACAAAGAGGAACAATAACGCGGCCAATTACCAAATTAGTCATCCTCTCCGAAAACATATCCTAAAAAACCTCTACATTCTGCTTTCCATTATGATTTTCCTTTATTTTTTTTCAGACATACCATTGCTCTCTTTTCCTTATCCATTCCCAATTGCTAACCCTCTCCTCTCTTCCAGAATATGACATCCTCCAAAGAATCGAAGTCATTATCAGCTGAAACCAAATTCGACTGCAGAGTTTGTAGACAGAAGCATGCACTAAAGTCTTGTCGTCGCTTCCTCAGTTATAACACGATTGATCGTATGCATGCCGTAAGAAAGTACGGATACTGTATAAATTGTCTTGCGCATACGCACTCACAACGAAAATGCTTCACTACGACTGGCTGTAGGTACTGCGGGAAACCTCATCATACCCTCCTCCATATGCATTCTAGATTAAAGAAATCGTCAAGTCGGTCGCACGGGAGGACTCCGACGCCATTAAATGATAGGTCTTCACTGCCAAGTAGGAAATCTAGTCGAGAAACACGTTCTGCTCCCAAAGAAACCGATCCCGGACGCGAAATAGCATCGGCATCCAATGATAAAAATCGCATTTCTCTCACATCCCTTCTACATCAGAATACGGCCACATTACTCCCAACCGCCTTAGTCAAGGTAGAAAACAATGGTAAGAAGCATTACGCTAGGTGCTTATTGGATTCGGCAGCCAGAATAAGCTATATCTCCCAGAAATATCTTGACAAATTGGAAGTTATGAGCTTCGAACTTGAGAAGGAAACTATATGTTCTTTAACCCTGTGGTCTACAGCAGATCCGAATCAAAAAATAGACGTTACTTTGAGAGTCAACAATCGAATTGGCACCTTGACACCGAAGAAGTCACTTCCTAATGCTCTAAAAAATAGCTTTGTAAACTTCGTTTTAGCCGATAAATATTTCAATAAATCCGCACCCATCGACATTGTCCTAGGAGTGGACGTGTACTCCAAAATAATACTTGATGGTATTTTTATAAAACCAGGACTTCCAACAGCCCAGAGCACCATTTTTGGAATTGTTCTCTACGGATCTTTCAACAATTAGCCTTAAGCCTGTTTTTTTATCCCTATAAAACCAGTTTATTTTTTTGAATATACCCTAGTAAACTTAATTCTAGTTTTTAAGGTAACAAAACCAAAATTTGAATTACAAGAAAACATGAATTCTAAAATAAATATCATATATTATACTTAAGCTCCTAGATGATAAAATAGTATAATACCCCATATTCTTTCTTGGATATAATCTTCCCAACATGTGCCCGTATTTTTGGCTCGTTTATCCTTTGTTTTACAGCATACACTGCAAGGGGAGGCGGAATGTTTAAGCTAAAACTGTAAGCCCTAAATTTCCCCTCAAAACAGTAATTAAAATCTCCGGTTACCTTAATGTAAACACGGCAGATAAAATTCGTACTAAAATAACCAGTTGTAGTTACCAATAATAATCGGCCATGTTGAGAAGATCATTTCCTTTTTCTAAATCGATCTTGTCTTTTTCAACAACTCAAAGAATCAACACCTGTATCTATTTTGGTAAAGTAAACTACCTCAGAAGAAAATAAAGTTCATGTCCAACACTTGAAGTCAACACATTTGGTTTTACATTCTTTTTTTATTTTTCTTCCTTCGTTTCTCCTAACAACCTTGCGAGCTACAAACAAACCTACTAGCATACGTAGTTTGTTTTGTTTAGGCTCTCACTTAATCTGTCTTCTTACCAGTCCAGCGGTACCCAAGCTCCAATTTGATTACACACATCAATACTTCATACAAACATGCCAATTTGGAGGATCCATCCCGCCTCTTGTTAAAAACGTTTATAGTGCGAACCGCTTGCTCCAAGTCCGACGTCCGCGTTTCGCTGTTCGTGTGCCGCTTATGCAGTTCTTGCCGCGCCACCCGCTATCCACAGACGACCATACCAGTTGACTCAACCTCTGCCCGTCAGTTGTACTAAGGGACCAGCTGCCGTCCCTTAGGCTAGATTTTGGTCACCCCCAGGTATTTTATTTCCCCGGTGTCCTGTTTGTTGTTGAATCAAACCGAACGTCCCCAATTCGCCAATGGGAGGGTCCCGATAGAGGATCTAGCAAACCCCCACGGGCAAATTTGGCTATAGCTCCTATATATATTCTCGGCCGATTTTAGGTCTTTGATGCACGAAACACGCTATATATGTATGATTTCAATAAAATTTGGAATGTTTGCCGGGATTTGACCTAGAAATAAGTGTGCCAAATTATATCGAAATCGGTTCATATATGGATATAGATCCCATATATACTTTCCACCGATTTGAGGTATTTGATGCACGAAACACGCTATATTTGTCCGATTTTGATGAAATTTGGACTATGTGACGGAATTTGGTCTACAAATAAATGTGAAAAATTATATCAAAATCTGTTCTGATTTGGATTTAGCTTCCGTATATATTTTACATATTCACAGTGGTGTAGGGTATTATATAGTCGGCCCGCTCGACTTTGATCCTTTCCTTACTGGTTATTTATACAGATGTTACATATATATTTATGGTGATACATATGTATATATGTATGTCATAATAAAATAAATGTTGAGTCGTGTAAATTTTCTGTTGGTTTGTGTAGTCATATGACTACAACTTCTGAAGTGCATACCATGTACCATGTATTAGGGTTATAACTTCTTTGCAATTTTTGCAAATATCAAAAATACCACCACATAGCCGTGTAGAGCATGAAAAACTACTGTGAAATACGGTGTCATTTTTTCTCTATCACAAACAAAGTTTCCGCACCAAATGCATTGAAGTTCAGTAATGCATTATATCATTTTATTTGTTATAACGACATATACGCTTTTCGCATTAACTTATTAATAGTTTTAATCTAATTTAAAATCAATCTCGAACCATTCTGGACCAATTAGTTATCAAATCGCGATATTTCAGAGCATTTAATGAACCTTTGACAATATTGAAATCTTTTGTTTTTCTTCAAAAACTTGCGAATTTTATGTTTATATTTACTGTACCTATCGGACAAGAGAATATGTGGTCATTTGCAACGAATTCGCGAAAGATACAGACTGTTTTTAATGAATTTGCCTGTGAGAATGGTATTTGTTTTCTATAAATATTTATTCAAATAAAGCAAATTTAAATGTTTAAATAGAAAAAATATCAAAAGGGCTTTAGTAATCGCAGTCGGTGCGGAAACTTTTTTCACCGAATCGAACTAAAACACGCGTTTTCGTTATCAGGAAAATATTCCGCACATGGTACTACCGTGGTATTTTTTGGGTTTACTCCTAATGTACATCACAATAACATTTAGGGTATTAGAAAGTGTGGAAGTCTCCAAAACTTGTGTATTGGCATTTGACAATAATCTTTTCTTGTACTTCTTTCAAAAACACCAGCTATAGCTTAATCGTACAATTACAACATAAAAATTCTCATACAATTTATTGATGTGAAATCAATACTGTCTCGTAATTTTAATAGGTGAATATAAATGTTAATTTTTATGACTGTCACGTGCAAACGATGTGTGTTTCTAAATGTCGTGTATGGTTAGAACAAATATTTCACTCTCACTCCTCCGCCCTCCCACTTCATTGTTTTTTCTGCAATGAAATATTGAGAACATGATTTTGAACATTAAATCGGAAATCTCAGAACAAAAATGTTGTAAAAACATGGAATGTGGTTTAGCATTTTTTTTGTGGTTTGTTTTACATTTTATTGATTGTCAGTCAGTCGGTGGTAACATGAAACATTTTCAATTGGGGTTAATACTCGTATGCACGTAAATATTTATATGAAACGATATATATATAGTAGTTTTTGAGATTTTTGTTAGTTGAGAATATAGTGGTAGTAAAATGAACATAAATAAGAATATGAAGCCATATGAAGTGAACTCGTGATCAATAATAAAGGGCATCGGCCAAGGAAATTAAATGTGGTCTGACATAGCATAATCTTTATAAATGAAAAACTAAAATCATATAAGTCTCAATAAGCAGAAGAATTCGACTTAACCATTTTTTAGCTTTTATAATTAGATCGCTTTAGGATAAAGACAGGGGACATGGAGGATAATAAATCCTAAACAGCATCAATGGGCAAATAAATCCGACAAAGTCCCTAAGAGAAAAGAAATTTACAGACAAAATCTGTTGATAAATTTAAAATCCTCCTCTGTTTCACAATGGACCGAAGTAGTTAGGTAAATGCCTATTTTTGAATTGTCAAACATAATGTCCATAAAATATTTCATTACGACGGGCCAGCAACGCGGGCCGGGGTCTGCTAGTAAATAATATTTTGCAAGAACCCCAGAACCAACTCTTGCCAACTTTAACAAGTGTATACTACCCATCCAATGTACAGTTTGGAAATATGATACACTCGTTCAAATCACCGAGAATACGTTCCTCCTCTGGTCATGTGGCTGTAACATGCTGATGAGGTTATCAGTATGTTGCAATATGTTCATCCGAGTTGGTGTTTGTTTTTCGAATCGATCATAAGTGCAACATAGGCCCAAAATATTATCTTTCATCCATTCGAGACCGACCTCCAGATTCGTTGAATTGCCAGCGATTGTTGTTTATTTAAGTTGCAGCTGACTAATATATATACTGAGGATTCCATTATTATTAGCAACCTTTGGACATATCCTGTAGCACTCCGCTATGCTTCCCAATGGGCCGGATTTAGTCATTCCTTTATAATTAATTTTCTTCAGCAAGGAATTCGAAAACACCAACAAAACTAACATCGCACATACATATGGGAAATGTTGTAAAATCTTTCATATTCCATTTTCAAAAAAATGTAATTTTTTCTTTTAGCGCTAAATCAACAATATTTGTGTACATAGGTTAAGAAAAAATCCCCAGTACAAATGCGCTCGCTAGCAAATTTTTGGTTGTTGCGGACAAAAGTTATCGCGGTTTTACTTCTGCTTTTAAGAAAAAATATTATAAAAACGCTAATTATTTTAATGAGCACAATTGTCACTAAAAGTTTATCACGAAGCGACGTCAGCAGACAGATTGCATAATACTTGTAAAATGTAACTCAGTATTCGCGTAATTTCAGAATATAGGACCATTTACCCGTCAATAATTGGAAAATACATATTAGTTTTTAATAAAAACTTCAGGGGGAGTCAAATGAGACCAAAATTGTAATGATCGGGATAATAGTTAGGATGTTATAGGCAAAATAAACACATATTTGGGTAACAAAAAATAAATTTTGGTTAAAAAAATAGTTTTCACATGCATTCTAGAGTTAAAAGTATTGGAAAAAATCTATAGGAGTACTTCTATTATTTTTCTTGAAACTCTCAAGAAAATGGGCGGTTTTTTCTTTATCTACATTCAAATAGAAGGTTTTCCATTGCGGAAAGTTATCGGGTTATTGAGATAAATCATTATGCTTCTTAAACGGATATAGAGTTCAATTAAATCGTTTAAATTTATATGCATTATTAAAATACATATGTGTAAATCGCGTAATCATCAAAATCATTTTGTCCGCATGTGGTTTTTATGTCCAGCAAGAGCATAATTTTTAATTTGTATATATTTTTTTCAAATATAATTTGGACTCTAAGATGTAGCATCGGCTGCATCTTAGCATTAAAAAACCTATAAAATATCGCAAATTTGCGCAAAGTGCATACAATTTTTGTCCGCATCCGATTACAGTGTGCACCATGAAAATCTACATCGATATATATCTATTTGAAGGCGATCAATCAAGAACCGTGGATTTAGCATCATACACCATTTTTTGGGATAAAATTAATGTAGCTCCCTTATCAGTGAAGTTTTTAAATCTCTGTTTCCGCAAAAAAGAAGATGCTGGACCAATTTTTTTCATTGTAGTGGAAACGACCCGCAGAAAACGCGATAAAATGCGCGATATTTTCAAAAACAATTTCTAGTAGATGGATGATTTAAGTAACGAGTAATGATTTATTAGATCCGCAACGTAGAAATCTAAAATTTGCAATCAAGTACGAGTAAATCGAATGACAATTGTAAAAATTAAGCCCAAAAAATATGATTTTTAGAAAATTGTTAACACAAAAATTTTGATACAGGTTTCTGTGATGCTGTATAGACTACATTCACGACACATATGTATATCAAATAACTTAAGATCGCAAAAACAGAACGATATTAGAAGAAAATTTCAAGAAACACTTAAAATCTGGCTTCAAGTTATCAGCATCATTTAATGCTAGACACAGATCAAATTTTGAAAAGAAATACATTAGTGAGATTATCCTTATTTAGTTGGCTTCTACTTTACTTTGACAGGAAAATCGTGAGAAGTGTGGTTTACTCACAAATCGAGAGAAACAAGAAAAAAGGATTCAACCCATTTTTTGACATAAATATAGCCACAGCTTCCACGCAAATTATCTTTTATGGACAATATTTTTTGCCAAGTCTAAAAACATTTCATTTTATCCAAAAGCATTTAACTTGTGCCATATACAACCACTATTTGCGAGTTATAAAAGGGTAAACCTTGGCTTGGCTGGCGGAGTCATCCAGATAAACCTCCATCGGAGCGAGACGGCAACCATGGCACTGATGGAGCAAATTAACACAGGTAAAGTACACATCGGGTTGATCCAGGAACCATGGACTATTCAGAACAAGGTTTCTGGACTAAACCATATAAATTACCAAGTTTTTTATGCTAATACAGGGTCTCGCCCGAGAACCTGTATAATATGCTACAAAAAATTAAGTTTTCTTTTCTCCCCAGAGTTGTCAACATCGGACGCAACTGTACTGAAGCAGGGGAATGGCAACATATACCTGGCGTCAGTATATCTGCCGTATGATTCACCTACGTCGGAGCTGCAGCGGCTGGTGAGGGAAGCAAAACAGAGGGAATACACTCACCTTTGTTAACAAGATTAGCGAAGAGGTATTAGATATAACAATATGTTCCGAAAATCTTATAAAGGATGTGCAGAATTTGAACTAACACAGCCACCGCCGAAACCTACATATAAGTTTCCGAAATAAATCCAAAACCAACTGAATAAAATTTGGAAAACTAATAAAAGAAAGGCTAGGGCGCGATAGCTATGAATGCTTAAGCGCGGAAGATATAGACAGAAATGTCAATATTATAACGGAGGTCTTAGTAAAGTCATTCGAAGAAAGTTGCCCCCTTCGAAAGAGGAAATCTGCCTACGAAAAACCCTGGATGACAGGAGAAATTCGCAACAAAGGCAAAGAGGTCCAAAGGCTTTACAGCAGAGCTCGGCGTAAAAAATTAGCTGTATTCTGGGATAAATATCACACAAAACTTAAAGAATACAACAAAATGACTAGAACAGCAAAGCGGAATTCCTGGAAACGCTGTCTACCTGATGATGTATCAAAAATAAAAAAGTTTCTATCGAAAACCCATACACAAACCGAGATTATGGTGAATGATATGGGAAATAAGATGGAAACAATCGATGACACGCTGGGGCTATTTATGAATACGCATTTTTCGCTAAGCACTACGGCAAATGTAGGGATATCGGCTGATGGGGAAAATGCTACGGACGAAGCACCAAACATTGATGAAACAATGTTTAAAGATGCCATCAACAGTTTTAAAGCAGCGGGACCAGACCAGGTCTTTCCGGCCTTACTCCAAAAGGAGGTGGACTATATTTCGTCCAAATTAGCTGGTATCTTCAACGCTTGCTTAAAATTTGCGTATACCGCTAAAGCCAGGCAGGAAACGAGGGTAGTATTTATCCCAAAACCTGGAAAGGCTAGCTACGCAATTCCTAAGTCTTATCGGCCGATAAGTCTACATCTTTCTTACTCAAAACCATGGAACGTATAGTCGATACCATGATTAAGAGCAAAATCCCGGGACGGGACAGAACTTTTTATTGAAGAACCAGAGACCGAAATCTCTCTTCGGTTGCCGGATCGCAATACGGTCCTTCAAGCGGAGATCAGGGCGATCACAGAGTGTCTGAACTGGTTTAATGCTAATCCAAGACAGTAAAATCGAAAACTGTACTGCACTGCATAAATACGATAAACAATTATTCCCAGCAAGGAATAGTGCGTATCATATGGGTACCAGGCAGTGTTGCCGAATTTGACGATTTATCGTCATTTTGACGATTTTTTGGCACAAAATTGAAAAATGACTATTTGACGATTTTATGGTCCAAAATGACGATTTTTCACTTAAGCCAGAAATGCATGAAATAAAAGACGATAACTACACTTTGACCAAAATTTCCGAAAGATTTTAAGGAAAACAATGTTCCAAACTCGATTTTTGAGCTTTTTTAATGTTTTATAGCAATTTCCAGACGGAGTGGCTATATTTAGGAACATATCTGGAATACAGGTATTTTCATAGTTTTTGCCCCACATTCAAATTACATCAGCTGAAAATTTTCGTTTAGTTTTGTTAATGGATGAAAATCTTCCTTGAAAAGTTTTCGAGATAAATTTGTTGTAAAAAATATGAGTCCAGCTTTATTAACTTCCTATTAACGCCCCCTTTAAACTGTCAGCCAGTTTTGAATGACAATTTTTATCGATATCCGACTGCCCAACAACCAAAATGTACCTGTACCGAAAATCATGGGCGGTCACACTGTCAAGAAATCGATTTTTGAGCTAAGCTGTAATTCAAAATGACAATGTGTACCCAATTTTACCATGCTGCATTACTGCAAACTCGATAACCATAGGAAACTATCATCTACTGAGTGCTGTTTTTATAGGGTACTTAAGTGATATTGGGTTAGATTTATTGCTGTGGGTTGTATATCTTATGTTGCCAGTCTCATTCACAAAAATATCAGCGAAAAATCGCATTAACCGGTAACCAAACCGAGTTTTGGACTATGTTGACGATTTTTTGACGATTTTCCAAATTTTAATGTCGATTTTTGACGATTTCCGATCAAAAACTGTCGGCAACGCTGGTACCAGGACATGCGGGGATTAAAGGTAATGAAATAGCAAATTCTCTGGCAAAAAATGGCAGGGAATTAGCAACAATAAACTTGGACAGCGCAAAGCCTCTAAATGCGTCACGTCTAGAGTTAAAAATTTGAGCAAAACAGGCCCATACATCCCTATGGAATAGAGAGCAGATAGGGACAACCACTAAGATTCTCTGGGGGACCCAAACGAGGATAAAACTAAAAACTTACTATTATTAGGTAAGGCAGACATTAGTAGGCTAACAGGTATTCTTACTGGTCACTTGGGCCTACAAGCTCATCTGCATAAAATTAAATGCGTACATAACAGCTTATGCAGGGCATGTGGAGAGGACGACGTAACGTTGGAACACTTTCTTTGCAAATGCCCAGCTTTCGCAAATACCAGGTCCCAGTCTTTAGGGACCGACAATATAGCGGGACTTAATCAGATAACGGTAAATGATGTTAAACAGTTAAGGGATACCAAATACGCCTTTCTCTAATTAATCTAGAGCGCACAACAGGCCTATTCTGGTCTAAGTGTATGTCCATTGGACATGTGGCGACGTGCGCCCCTCTTTTTAACCTAACCTAACCGAACCTAAACCTTGGCTTCAACTATGTTAAATTTTCAAAAATATTGCCCATATACGGATTTCCTTCCTTCATGCATCATTGGAAAAAGTGGAACATACTCGTACCTTGTATGTAAATATTTTCTTTAACCTTTACAAATAAACGAACTGTTTAAGGTTCTATATTTCTATACATACAAATATGTGTACAAAAACATATGTATTTTATTGTTCATTTGTATGGACCTACACCATGGACGTCGTCAATAAAAACCCATTCATATTTTGTGTACCCTCTGATATTTCAATATGCGTTTCTGTTAAGGACATGAATCGAAACCAGGAATATTTAAACGCTTATAGAATGATACTTGCTCAGCTAATCAAGGCATTCAAAGCATATAAACTGCTGACAGCGGTATGATACCCAACTATGACGTGATATAGTACTAATGATAAGAGATTTCCGCGCTCCGGTAACTTCAACATGAGACAGGTGAGGCAAAAGCACGGACGGAAGCATTCGCCAAATACAATCTCGCTATTGGTGGTACAATATTTCCGCATTGGAGAATATATAATGTCACATGGGTATGCCCAGACCAAACCGAGACACAAATTTATAATACAGCTGCAAGCTGAAAATAGCATGGAGTACTCTAAAATTTCCGCAAGAAAGGAAATCGGATGAGACCTCGAACTAATAGAGGAGGGAAAACATTAAATCGTGCTAAAATAGCCGAACAAAGCTCAAACATCAAGGGAAACACAGATTTGTCGAAAATCCCAAAATAAATTAAAAGATTCAATAAACAATGTAACACTCTCCACTGCCTCACATCTGACTAATGAACGGACTACTATGCCAATATCCTGTTAACGACGGAAGACAATAAGGGTCTACCGTGCTGCTGCGAAGAGTATCAAGTCAGAGATGAAATCAATTCCTATAAAAACCCAAAAAAAAACTTTAAGTCACCGGGAATATACATATGTATATATAACACCTATGTATATAGAACTGATCGAAACGCAACAAATTGTGCACCGCCTTTTGAATTATAATTTCCAAATAGGAAAGATAGGAATAATGGTTCATCAGTGACGGAAGACGACAGCAAAGTGTACACGGCAATCCTCCGGCGGCCATACCGGATTGACCCGCAACCACAAAACACCAGTGTTCCGGATGTCACCTCAGTTTACACATGTTTGTATTTGTATCCGGAGCAGCATATCCGGGGAGTCTGGCTCTATTGACCCGTACATGGAATGTATGAGTGTAACATTCAGGTATGGAACTTCCGAGTTAGAGTTCATCAACGTATACATACTGCCGATAAATAGCTGTACTCCGGGGTATAAGCCTGATTTTGGAAGGTCATAACCGTCTAGTCATGGGGGAATTTAATACTCTTCATGATGTGTCATTCGGTCCCTGGAAACGACCAGAGGAGTACAGTGCTGACTGAGCAGATTGATAGCTCTAGGTTTTGCACGGTCAATGAGGGCGACCCTTCCAAAATTAGCGGAGAATATAACAGTTCGCGAGACATAACCATCGTGTCAACTGGTCTGACAAATGACGTCACCTAGCCACCCGTCGTTGCTCTTGGGTCAGACGATTTTCTCATTTTTGTGTCCATCAACGCAACGCTCGATTTCATCACTTCTAAACCCTGCACTTTTATCAATCACTGCTTCAGAGATCTTCCCAACTCTTGTGATGTTCTGAGTCATCATCACTGGTGCATCCGCTTGCCATATTCCTGCTGATCGAATACCGGAAGTGAGACCACATTTCCTAGATGGTTGCACGCCATCCCCACACATATAAGTCGTGGACTTAATCAGAGCAAGCTGCTGGACTTATCAAAAGCCTTTGATACTGTCAAGCACTCCATGTTGTTTGAGGACATCGAGCAGACTACCCTCCGGCAAAGTTTAAAATGTTGGATAATCAATTATGTGTGTGGACGCCAGTCATATGTACGACCATCAACTATCCCAACATTTCTTGGGACCACATTCGACAGCATGGTCACGTAGTCCGCGCATGCCACAGCTATCTGCGACAAGCTGATATGTAGTAAGAAGCTTCTCAAGTCCCTAGCCGGCAGCACTTGGGGTGCAGATAAAGAAATCTTGTTGACTACACATAACACGATAGGTCGGCCTGTAAGCTAAGCGGCGCCTATGTGGTCCGCGAATATAAGTGCAACGAGATGGAAAAATATTGAAAACTCTCAAAATGTCGCATTGAGAACTGTAACATGGTGTCTCCTCATGTCTTCAGTGGACCATAAAGACAAAGAGACAAAGATTCTTCCAGTAAAGCAACACAATGGCATGCTTTCCTAATCATCATGTGCTATATAGGACCCCCACCTAGGCATATCTGAAAGAGAGAACCCTTAGATCAATAAGCCTATCAAGCAGGTTTAAATAACATTCACACAGATGTCGTAAACATCTAACGTGTGAATGCGGGGTCCTCGGAGAACATCCCCCATCTATCGCAACTGAGGAGCGTCAGCTGCCACGATAAACCAGAGTACGAGTAGTCTTGACTCAACTACCCTCGGAATGGTACAGTCATCTGCATTCCAATAGGGCAATTATCGATGATACCGTACAAAACATCTGCCTAGCATGCATCACAGGCCAGCACGACATTCTGCACCTTTTCAACCTTTGTGGCTACAGCACCTATACCTTTGTGGCTACAGCACATCGAAGTAGCCACTTTCCTTGAACTGTAGATAGACCCAGAGTTAGATCAACATATCAAATACTGTTTCAACAACAACACCAACAACAAGGTTTACTCGGAAGACATTATGGTGAATTATGGAGTCGGCTCGGATTTCTTGTCGGAAGAAGTAAACATATCGATATCTACAAATCTACATGAGAAGTGCTGTGTTTTTCAGGAGGATATACTGAAAGGAAGTTTGTAGTAGATTTCTACACGATCACATATCAAACGACGCTCCTAACATTGAAATCAAACATTGTCATATCATAGCTAGTGAAAGAAAGTAAAGAAGAACTTGCTTAGTTAGTTACAGAGATCGCAGGTCATACGGCTCCTGTTGTCAAAGAAAATGCAGAACAGGATCTTCCTCTAACGAACTCCGGATAAGTAACGTCTTAAATGGGAGTACTTCAAGGGTGATGATTACATAGATGATTATGTTGATTGAGGCTTAATTGGTCTGGGCCTTATTTTACTGCATTTATACATATACATTATAGTCTCGAAACACCACATGTTTCGGCGATGTCCAGATTATCGAATTGTCCGGATTACCGAGTAGTCACAAAAACACATAATTTTGTAAGTTAAAATCATAAATAGCGGACTTTTACTAGATAATTACACATCTAAAGTAAACGAATTAATATAAAACAAATATCACGGGTTGAGACCATTTAAAGCGGCTTTCCTGGCTATCAAATTTACTTCTTAATTTTACTCCTCCAGCGTAATTTAGGTGACATTTCCTGTGTATTTTTGTAGTCTAAAACTTCTCTACAATTGGTGTATATTTATTCATAGTTTTCTTTTTTCAAGAATATAAACTTCGTATCCCATGCACACATGGGCGCCACCGTGGTGCAATGGTATGCACACCCGCCTTGCACGCTGAAGGTCGTGGGTTCGATTCCCCGGCCAGTCAACATCAAACACTTTTCAACGGTGGCAAAATACCCCTCAGTAATGTTGGCGACATTTTCTGAGTATTTCAGCCTTGTACAACTTCTATACAAGTGGTGTCTTAGACACGCCGTTCGGACTCGACGATAAACAGTAGGTCCCATATCATTGAGTGCACTCATTGATATGAGAGAAGTCTCCCCTGTCCCGCCTGGGATGTTTGTGGAACAATTATTATATTATTATATCCCATGCACACAAATTGATTTTCCGTGTTCATGGGACATTAGCTCCTAGCGAGCCAAATCCAACATCTCAATCAAGCCACAGTAAACAGCCCAACATATGGTCGTATGTCAAACTGTCCTGAGTAAGCTTAGGCTAAAAACTGTCAAACATTTCAAAATACTGTTGCTTATCATAGTCAGTCATCGATGGTTAAAGGGTAGAAAAATCATTCGACAGATTCAAATAGTTAATTCCATATTGACTGTATAACTGAGTCAACAGTGGCTAGCCAGAAAGACGAGATTTGGACCGAAAACTTTGAAAAACTTAATTTTTCTTATTTATACACGAATTGCTATTGCTAAGAACGAAAACGTCAATCAATGTATAAGAATCTAATGCTCAAGAGAGGAAAAAAATATTGTTGTCCGGATTTTCGAGGTACGAAAAATATGAGTTGTCCAGATTACCGAGTCTACAATGTAAATAATTCTGGTGTCCGGATTACCGCGTTGTTCGGATTAACGAGTGTCCGGATTATTGAGCGTCCGGATTATCGAGACTATACTGTAATTACCCACCAAAATGCATAAAGTTTACAAATTATGTAGTGTGCAACATACGCGACCCTAACCGAATTATGACTTTTCTTATTTGTTTTCATTACAAATAAGAAATTCTTCTATTTCGTTTCTTTATTTCAAAAATGGGCATACTTGTCTGCCAAAAATTTATAGTATTGTAATTTATGGTATTGTTATGGTCCAGATAGTTTGCTCTTCGAATAAATAGGCGAAGAACACGACCACATTTCACTGAAATTAAACAAACAAAGGCCGAGTTAAGCACTTAGCACACGTTAAAGGTATACAAATGTCCAATACAAAACTACAAGCACGAGAATTATCTTTTGTTGGCCAAGGATGTTAAAACCAACAACACACAAACACACACGAAAATGCTTAAATCACTTTCAATGGCGTTATTGTCTTTCCTGAAAATAGTTTTCCTCCCAAAAAGAGGTAAGCAATTGTTGTCTATTTATTTATACGGACAGATGAACTTTATTTTTTTAATAGAGTTTATGTAAGGCGGAAAAGGCATGCTGTTGTATATACAGTCAATTCAAAAGTATGTATGTATGTTGCAACCAACAACAAATGCAAATAAAACCACAGAAACCCGCGTAAATATTGCTCCTATTTTTTAATCAAATATTGGTAAATTAGTATTTCCTACTTTCACGCCGCTATTCTTAAGTTTGAATACAACATTTAATGACTAGTACGAGGGCTGAACGATAAATATCTGGCCTAACAATGAAAACGCGAATATTTACCGTCAAAATAGTTTTATTGTTTTCTTAAGTAGTCTCTATCATTATTTATACGCTTTTTCATGCGCTCAAACCAATCATAGAATCCCTTTTTCCACTCCGATTTAGACACCTCCGAAACATGGTTTTTAAACGCTTTACAACACTTTCTGGCTACGAAAATCGTTGAGCATGATTTTTTCTTGATATGCTGGAATCAAATAAAGTCAGGGATGTGCAGCGGATGACCATCAATTCCACCTTCTGTCTGGTCAAACAATCGCTGCTTTGAATCGATGTGTGAGAGCTGATACAATATTTTTCGTCTTCTCTTGTTCGTTTTTTTTTTCGAATTTCTCAGGAGACTTTTGGCAAAAAAAATTTATTGTACCACTCAGAATTAACTATCCTACATTTCTGAAGCCGTATAGTCGCCACCCGGTCAGTTTTGCCGAAGAAACAGGCTACAATATGCTTTGAAGTGCTTCTTACATGGCTCGCATTCGAAGAACCAAATGGTCGATTCCTGCTTTGCTTCGGGCTCATAAGCGTAGATCCAAGATTCATCGTCTTTGACGATTTTATAAACGTTGTTTGAAACACAACACCAATAGACAAGAGACTTTTTTGGGCGATTGTCAAATTGGTTGGATATAACGAGAAAACCCCACTTTTGCGGACAGATGTTCTTGCAATATCAAATGTTAGTTGGTAGAAGAAATGCCCAAGGATGTTTCTATTTCATGGTATATAACATGGCGATCTTGCATTATCCGTTCACGCACGGCATTATTTTTTTCTGGCACAACGGCCAATTTTTGCGATTGAATTCATTAAACCCGTTTTTCATAGTGCTATAGGATGGCCCTTTATCAACATACAAAAATTTAATTTGATCGATGCACTCTTGTCGTGATTATGCACGTGGAAAGATATGAAAAATGGTCGGTCGATGCACTCTTGTCGTGATTATGCACGTGGAAAGATATGAAAAAATGGTCGGACGAAAATGTTCACAAGTAAATTCCATTTCCATTTTTTGCAAAGCGATTTTTTCCAGTCACTGTAAACAACACAACACAAAAACTATCAAACTGTCAAAACATTTTTTTTTTCAAACTTGGAATAATCCTTCTGTTGAAACCAGTTCAACAGTGTTGTTTTCCTTACTTTAACTAATCAATTTATATGAATTAAATCTCGTTAAAATGAAATACATTTATTATTGAATTTAACAGGAAATATCTAAATACCTGAATTTCTAATTGTTTAGTCCGCACTATAGGGACTTGGGGGAAAACAAGTGCAGCAAGACTCCCCAATGGAGCCAGTACGCCCAATGCGTGCGTTTGGCCGTCGGTAACAATGAAAATAGAATAAGAAAATAAAACACGATAGTTTTAGTAAATGGTTTGGCTCAACTGCCGGTGTTTATTCAATGGTAAACAATATTACCTTTCGTACAACGATATGTACATGCAAGAGCTTACAATAAAGCGCGGGAGTTGTTTGCGATACAAGCGGTCGATCGATCTTCTTCTTTTTGTTTCTTTGTTTTGTTTTTATTATGTTGTGTGTTGACATCTGCATAGATGCTTCAAAAGGCGGTTGTCAAGTGAATATTCGTTGAAATCTCTCATACTATTACAGGGGTGTAATAAATGGGAATGAGGAGATTTCAACGAATATGCCTATGCGATTCATAGGGCCAAATAAAACAATGTGATCAATTCTAACTTAAACATTTGCCGCCTCCCTTGAAACATCCAAATGTTTTAACAAAATCGATATAAGTACAATGTATATATGTAAGTATTCAGTATTGGTATAGTGGAGGCGTGAGCAATAACCTTTTACATTTTTTCAAACAATTTTGATTTTTTTTTTTTAGCATATCATTTTTTCAAAAACATTCTTACATGCTAAACGATGGGCCATGAGGGACCCCGGGCCATAAGGGACCCCGCGGTAAATATGGCCATTAGGGACCATGTGATAGGCTTACAAACTAAACGATTGGGCCATTAGGGACCCCGGGCCATTAGGGACCCCGGGCCATTAGGGACCCCGCGGTAAATATGGTCATGAGGGACCATGCGATAAGCTTACAAACTAAACGATGGGGCCATTAGGGACCCCGCGGTAAATATGGTCATAAGGGACCATTCAAGCGACTGGGCCATTAGGGACCCAGCTGTTGTGCAGATCACTATAGACCTGGCTAACGAAAGGGCCATTAGGGACCCTGTGAACGATAGTGCAACGTGAGCTAACGTTCGCCTTGTTTGGTTGGGCCGCTTTACAACGATTTTCCGTACCATTTACGAAAACAAGAAATTATGTGACAGGGCTAGTAATGATCCACCCAAACGATGTATTTTGAGCGAGCAGTGAACCAGACGAAAGTCGAAGAGAATGATTTTTAATTATTTTCGGGTACAAGTCTGCTCCTATCAAAATATCTACTGGTCGAGATTTATCGAATTGAGGATCTGCCAAAACTATATTCGACAAATCCGACTTAAGGTCCGAAGTGACCGAAAAGGATGGAAGATTTCCCGATATGGAACCTACTACCAACGCCGAAGTCTCAAAAGTAGACGACCTGTCACTACGACTGCAAAGTTTCAATGAACAGCTTTTACGACATGTAGCTGCGACAGTACTATTAACTCCAATGATTGTCGATTTCGTGGATTGAACCTGGAGTTTCAGATCCTTCTGAAGTCTTTCTGAAATTAAAGACGACTCAGAAGTTGGGTCTATCAGCGCCCTAGCAGGAAAAGAAGCTCCCTGATGAACGATATTCACCAGCGCTGTTCCCAATACTACTTTTCTTTCCTGCGTAACGTGGAATGTTTTTCGAACTACATTACCGACCGATGCCGATGGAACGCTAGATGTAGACGAAGAATTACTGCTACTATTTAAAGTTCCAGGCCGAAAAGTGGAAGCTGAAGCAGACAACTTCGAACTTCTGGGAGTCACAATTTGACTCGGACTGCTCACCATAGAGCGATCTCTGTGCAACAGAGTGTGATGTCTCTGGTTGCACTTTCGACAACAACGACTAGCACAATTTTTGACTTCGTGTCCCTTCCGTAGGCAATTCACACACAAACGATGCTTTTTGACCAATTTAAATCTTTCCAACGGCGTACAATTTACGAACCGCTGGCAAACATTTAATTTGTGTTGTTGCTCTGTACAAAGAACGCAACAAGAATTTGGCGACGATGGAAGAGGTGTCGAGAATAGTTTTGGACTGGGTGAAGAGCGAGGAGAGGAAGTACTATATTTAGAAGACACACTAAAATTCGATTGATAGCACGTGCCAACACTTCTCATCTCATGCAAACACAGAAGAGTACGAATTCTCTCTGTCAAGAATGCATCTAATTCTTTCCAAGTTGAAAGTCGAGACTTATTTTTCACACTCTGCTCCCATAAAGCATGAGTGATCTGAGGCAATTTTTGCAAACAAATGAAAACCACAATCGGATCCCAACTATCCGTAGGTATTTCATAAATTGCCATGGTCGAAAGACAACTATTTATTCCACGCTGTATTGATTTTAGTCCCGAACTGGTTTCCTTATCCAAAACAGGAAGTGAAAACAACGATTTCAATTGATTGTGGACAAGCAATCGTGGATTATTATAAGTGGAATTCAATGCATTCCACGCCAGGTGGAAACTCCTATGAGTCAGAGGAAACTTCGAGACGATTTCTCGAGCCTCACCACTAGTTTTACTAACCAGATGACACATGCGTTCAATATCTGTCAACTGGGAGTTATTTATATAAACCGCACTAAACAAGTCTCTAAAAGTGGGCCAATTAAGAAAATTTCCATCAAAAACCTCAATATCCAAAGGAGGTAACGCAAGATTATGATTGCTATTAAAATTTGGAAGTTCAACCATGAAGTTTGGGTCTGCTCTAGGATTCTCAATATTCGATATTGTAGAATTAGATACCTGGGTACCCACATCACGAGAAGTGTGGGACGACAAACTCAGGTCTTTAACATTTGCATCACACGACAGGCTTTTCAAAGAAATATCACCGGGATGCTCCGTTAAGGAATCTACCGAACTATTTTCCAATAAGTACGGGGACATTTTAGCAGAACTACAAAACTTTAACAACAATCTATTTATTATTGACGAACAATTTATACATTTTTGATGCGTCTCCTTATACTTTTCTTGAATGATATTTAGTTTTTCGGGATTTTCTATAGAAGAGAGGCATTTATTAAAAGCTTCCTGTAAGTTCTTCCACAATTTTCCAATTTCTTCACTCCTAACTTCAAGGTCAAAAAAGTCAATGTCCTCTTCTTTTAATGCGCTGAGGTTTGCGGCGAAAGTCACGATAGACTTAGAAGCAAGAATAAATAAAGTCATAGGAGTGAAAGCCATTTTTAGTGCACAGATTGCAGACAAATCAAAATCAACAAAATCGTAGAGAGAGTTCAACTAATAATAATGTCAACGAAATGACTAGAAAATAATGTGCGACAAACTCAATTTTATCCAGAAATAAAATATCAAAACACTGAAGAAAAGATAAATTTGACTAAATGAAATATTTAACCAAATAAACTGATTTCTCAACGAAAATCAATGAAACATCCAACAGGATTATCTTTGGCAATTGTAGCGGAAATTTTCAGATTGAAAATTTTAAACTATATTTAATATCGCTAAAATGCACACTAAAATATTTTCCACAAAAGGAGAAATTCTCAAGCTACCAATTGTAGCGTGCTTAAATTCGAAACGATTTTCAAAATTTCAAAAATTGCACTAAACTATTCCAAAGAAAATCAACCAAAAATGCAATTGACAATTCTAATGGTCTAGGAATAACCTAAGAATCCACAATAGGAAATTGAAACAATATTTAAATTCCAAAAATATGTAAATTACCATTTAATTTACCCACAATTTGAAACTATATTCAAATTCCAAAAGCAAATAATAATAGCAATAATACCATTTAATTTACAAATTTATTAGCCAAACGGCACTATACGATAGTGCAGTAAAAAGCAAAAACAAATATCTATTATCGGCGAAATGCACGAAATAACTAATTAGCACAATATAAAAAATTAGCACAAATAATTCCTAAAATACACTCTACACAAGAAAAAGTCCAATTGACCGGTTATAGGGTGCATGCAATATTAAATTTATACAAATAACCACCGAATGTAGTGTATTTGTGTCCAATAATGCAACAAAAATTTCAAACTATATTGAAATTCCAAAATATATACCAATCGCAATAAATACTTTTAAATAACGCCCTACACAAGAAAAGGTCCAATTGACCGATTGTAGGGTGCACGCAATTCCAAAATGTCCACAAATATTATTAAAAAGTTCCCTGACACCGATTTATTATATTTACTATAAAATATAATAATATGTGTCACAGTACTAATTTACTGACCGGGTACTGTGTAATAATACACCGGCGGGAGACTGTGCAATAAAAACGGACACGACAGAAAGAGGAATGTCCAAAAATGCAATATTTATGCGTACATGCGTGTGTGTATATATTTGCATGCAAGCCACTTACTGACCGACTAGACGGTACGACAGAGCGACGATGCTGGAGTATGTAGATATACGAACGTGTGTTTATCAAAGCAGAAGGGACCACGAATAGGCCGTGCAGTGTAAATATGTAAGCAGTGTATTTATGAATATATTTTTGTATATTTACACTGCTTAAGACAACGAGAACGAAATCAACGTAAATTAGAAATATTTTAGGGAATATTTTCTACACTTTTTGCAACAAGAAAGGAAAAGTAACAATTTCGAAGAACAAAAACAAATGCGAAATTTTTAAAACGAAAATTATTATTTTTGTTTTGGTTTCTTATTCCCGTATGTATGTACGTCTGTCCACGATTTGGACTTTGACCGACCGACAAGAAAGGGAATCGATGACGTTGTAAAACGACCAAACAAACAAACGAACACTTGTATTTTTATTTATTTTGATGCTCACTATGCACTATACGTACCGATAATAGTAAGCAGCAATATGATTGTGGACTGTATTTTAGTGGGATTCCAGAAGTAAACCAATTCACTGGAGGATCCGGTTCGATTGGACCAAATGTTTAGTCCGCACTATAGGGACTTGGGGGAAAACAAGTGCAGCAAGACTCCCCAATGGAGCCAGTACGCCCAATGCGTGCGTTTGGCCGTCGGTAACAATGAAAATAGAATAAGAAAATAAAACACGATAGTTTTAGTAAATGGTTTGGCTCAACTGCCGGTGTTTATTCAATGGTAAACAATATTACCTTTCGTACAACGATATGTACATGCAAGAGCTTACAATAAAGCGCGGGAGTTGTTTGCGATACAAGCGGTCGATCGATCTTCTTCTTTTTGTTTCTTTGTTTTGTTTTTATTATGTTGTGTGTTGACATCTGCATAGATGCTTCAAAAGGGCGGTTGTCAAGTGAATATTCGTTGAAATCTCTCATACTATTACAGGGGTGTAATAAATGGGAATGAGGAGATTTCAACGAATATGCCTATGCGATTCATAGGGCCAAATAAAACAATGTGATCAATTCTAACTTAAACACTAATAATATATGTAAATATCCGCCATATGGCAACCCTTTATCCACTACAGCGAAAGTTTTCACTCAATGGATAAAGGGTTTTCTAAATTATAATCGTTTCAACATAAAAACAAGTGAGCAAAGGCTATAGTCGGGACGGAGCCGACCATGTGATACCCTACACCACTACCCCTGTGCATAAGCTTTTCACTGGTAAACATTTCTTTTAGGGAATATAAACCGACTACCACCAAAAATAATATGCCTCTTTGTCTCTGGGACCCCCATAAGCAACCAAAATTTCGTGACCATCCGATCAAAATTACGTCCTGTAGCTTGATTGCAAAAAATGGAAGAATTGGGTGCATTACCGACTATTGTGGTATCTCCCTTGTTTGTCCACCTTCGCCAACCTGCATTACACCAATGTAAAGGTAATATTTTCTTCTTCCATTGACAAGCTTTGTCGTTGGAATACCCCTACTAGAAGCAAATATATTCACAAAGAATAAAACTTTGAATTTGTCTCCAAATGAATTTTTCCCCATTCCGAACCCTAAATTTTATCCGGCTATCACCAAAATCAATAGGCTTCTTCCTATGTGGGACCCGCATCAACTTCCAAAAAATTAGTGACGATCTGATTAAAATTGCGACCTGTAGCGGGGTTACAAACAAATCGGAAAATGGGATGCATTACCGACTATTGCGATATCTCTGTTGTTAGAGCAGCTATGACAACCTAATTTACATCGTTGTAAAGGTGATATTTTCTACTTTCCTTTCCAGGTTTGCTTTTGATATACCTCTTAAAGAAACAGAGATATTAGCTTTGAAATAAAACGTTGACCTTTCTCCAAATAAGTGTTTGCCCATTCCGACCCCTGAATATTATCCGACCATCATCAAAAATTTCGTGACCATCCGATCAAAATTGCGACCTGTAGCGTGATTACAAAAAAATCGGAAAATGGGATGCATTACCGACTATTGCGATATCTCCGTGATTTGGTTACCTACGCCGACCTAGTTTGCATCATTGTAAAGACGGAATCTTCTACTTTCATAGTCAGGCTTTGCTTTTGGAAAATTTTCAACTAAAGCTGTGATATTTGTCAATATAATTAAAATCGCAAAAATGAAAATTGGGGTTTTATTTGCTACTATTACGATATCTTCGTTGTTTGATCACCTACGAGCACCTACTTTACATCATTAGAAAGGTGATATTTTCTGCTTTCATTGTCAGGTTTTGCTTTTGGTATACCCCATATAGAAGCTGAGATATTGGCTTTAGAAAAAACGTTGTCTTTTTATCCACCTAAGTTTTTTGCCCTTTCCGACCCCTAAATATTATCCGACCATCACCAAAATCAATAGGCTTCTTCCCCTCCGGGACCCCCATCAACATCCAAAATTTCGTGACGATCCGATCAAAATTGCGGCCTGTAGCGTGATTACAAGGTTTAGATGGACAGACGGACAGACGGACGGACACACATAGATCGACTCAGCTCGTCGAGACATTCATTTTGATATATATAAGTATGGGTCTACGACCATTATTTCGATGCGTTACAAACTTTTTAGCCGAAACCAACTTATAATACCCTCCCCACATAGTGGTGTATATATAATGGTGTATAATGAATCTAATTTCTTGTTAAGAAGTTGAGAGACTTTTACTTCTCCATTGTCATCTCAACGGTAAGCATTTGCATAAAAGAATAAAATACCGCAGAAGACTACCGAACCCAAGTTTGTTGTATTCTTTTATCTTCCTATGTCTCGTTGGGTTTTTGCCGCTATACATTTGGAGCTAATACAGTCCGCTTTCTTTTACCCGCAGCTATTATCCCAATTGTTCACCTTCACTGTAGTTTGATTTACTTAGTTGAACCTCTGCTGAACATTTGTCCTATAAGCCGAACTAAGCCGACGTCATTATTCACCTTCATTTTTATTTATTTATTTATTTATTTATTTATTTATTTATTTATTTATTTATTTATTTATTTATTTATTTATTTATTAATTAATTTATTTGTTTATTTATTTATTTATTTATTTATTTATTATTTATTATTTATTATTTATTTATTATAATGTTTATTATAATAACAAATTATAATAAAATTAAAATTATAAAGCACTAGCAACAAAGGCTATCGGCTTAGAAATGTCATTCTACAAAGCCGATTGAGCTTTGCAGGGATACCAAATTCAGACATGGTTTGGAATACCTTTGAACGTAGGGGACTGTCGAAGGTTGCTTTGTAATCGACAAAAAGGTGGTAGGTGTCGATCTGCATCTCTTGGGTCTTCTCCAAGATTTGCCGCAGGGTAAATATCTGGTCAATGATGGACTTGTCAAGTCTAAAGCGGCAGTGGTATGGTCCAATAGTAGTAGAACTTTCGGGCTTCATTCTGGCTCCTGTACAGTCGATTTTTTGCGGAAAAGAAGTTTCTCTTCTCTCCTTTTCTCTTGATACCTCTCTCGTGCGCTAACCGGTGCTACTTATTGTAGAGCAGCCCAAGTATGGATTTTGCGGCTGTTTGCGTGGAGTGGGCAATATTTTTCTATTGTGCTGATATGTTATCGGGACGTGGAGTGCTTTCATTAAGCAATTGGACTAGTTGAGGGGAATAAGCTGTGGCTATCTGTTGTGTTTGCAACCTACCGATGTCCAACTTCCGCGTTGTATCTGTTCGTGCTTTATTTGCAAAGTTTAGACAGGTACGTACTTTTGCAGCAACAAGGTAGTGGTCCGAATCTATGTTTGTTCCTCGGAACGATCGTACATCCAACATGCTTGATGAATGTCTTAAATCTATCACAGCATGATCAATTTGATTACATGTGCTTTGATCTGGAGACAGCCAGGTGCCCTTATGAATATCGAGATGCTTCAATCTGGTACTGCTAACTACCATGTTTCTTGCAGCTACAAAGTCTATCAGCCTCATACCATTGTCAGATGTTTCACTTTGGAGACTGAATTCCCCCACTGTTGGGCCAAAGATATTCTCCTTTCCAATTTTGGCATTAAAATCGCCTAGAATAATTTTAATGTCATGGGCCATAAGTTTCATGGACCATAAGGGTCATAAATAAGTTTCTGCTAAGCGCTCGTAAAATATATCTTTGGTGTCTTCAGTGGGAGCATGAGCGCAAATAAAGCTGTTGCTGAAGATTTTTGCTTTCATCCGTATTGCAGTAAGTCCTTCATTCACTGGGGTGAAGCTGATGGTGACCAGATGTTTTAACCTCCGACCAACTATAAATCCGCAGGCAAACTCATAATTTATGTAATGACAGCTATAATAGGTGTTGTTGTGATGCCTTTCCCAATCCATCGTATTTCCTGTATGGCAGTAATGTCGGCATTGTACTTTTCAAGTACATCTGCCAATGCGTATACTGCACCTTCTCTATAAAGTGTGCGAATATTCCAGGTGCAGATTCGCGTATCATGATCCTTAAAACGTTTGCGGGGTTCGTCAACTTTAGAGGGGTTTGTTAGTATATGCTGACCAATACTATTTTTCTTAGTATTTCACAACTGATGTTGTCTGTAATGTTTATCAGCCAACTTGCACAGTTGGTCCGAGTTCTATTGACGAATTTTGCTTCGATTCCATCAGCATGGTCTTGTCGCAGTTTACTGCCAGGCCCTTTAGCAGATTCTCTTTCAACATTTTTAAAGGTGTCAGTTACTGTTTTACTGATCAATATCGTCAGAATAAGGAAGCAACATGTGGTTATTTATGTATATTGTGTCATTTCTTTTGATCCCGCATATCCATTCCCAGCAGGACGTTGAAGAAAAAACACGATAGGCTGGCTCCTTGTCTAAAACCTTTTTTTGATGCTGAACTATTCGTTGGACGTTCTATTCTATTTTAACTGCGGATTGGGTATCATTAAGAGTCATATTACAAAGCCGAATGAACTTTGCGGGGATACCTACATGGCTTGGAACATCTTAGAACGTAAGGGGCTGTCGAAGGCTGATCTATAATCGACAAAACGTTGGTAAGTGCCGCAGGGTAAATCTGCTCAATGGTGGATTTTGCAGTCTAAAGCCTCATTGTTATGGCCAGTTATTTCGTTGACTATGGGCTTTCATCTTTCCCACAATACCCCTGACACTATCTTATAAACAATAGCGCCTATAATTAGAGCACACAGTTTTATCTCCTTTAATGTGGACGGGACACAGTGTGCTCAGATTTTAAATTTGAAGTTCCCAGCAGTCACGAAACTTCTCCACCAAAAATTGTCAACCTAGGTCCATGTTTAGGTATAGTCCCTATAAAATTGTACCTCCCTATTTTGGGTACTCTGAGGGTTTAAGCTACATTTTTGACCGAACTAGCTGCAATTTGACATTTGTTGTTCTCTGCGGTTACGAAACTTCTCCCCAAAAATTGTCAACATAGGTAAATGTTTAGTTATAGTTTCCATATAACGGTACCTCCCGATTTTCGGTATTTTGAAGTTTTTAGCTAAATTTTTAACCGAACTGGCGTTAATTTGACATTTGAGGTTCTTAGGTGTCACAACACTTCTTCAACATAGGCCCTTGTTTAGGTAAAGCCCCCTACAAGACGCTACCTCCCGATTTTCGGAATTTTGAGGGTTTTAGCTACATTTTCTGTTTGAACTACTTGTTGTTTGACATTTGAGGTTCCCTGTGGTCACGTACATACTTCCCGATTTTCCGTATTTTAAGTAGTTTAGCTGTATTTCGTTGGTGTCATGCTTAAGCGTTCCATACGCCATTTTTGACTTTTTGAGATATATGTGGCTTATAGGAATTTTTGGTCGGCTTCTTTCTATCTGCACTAGTTTTCGAGATATCTACGTTTTCGGCCGAAATCTAATGTTCTTTTCAGTTATAAAATTAATATATTAAAAACTTACAAATTCAAAAGCACATTCCTAAAATCAGAATTTTAATTTTCAATTTAGAATATTTAAATTTATTAAGGCAAAGTGGAATTTTTTCACTTTGTTCCATGTGATTTACAAAATTTTGCATTTGTGCCATAAGTGTGGATATTGAACAATTCGACAAAAATCTATTAAAAAAATCTCAGTAACTTTTATATTCCAACTGATATTCCTCCATATTTTGGCAAGGATGTTCTATGTAATATTACTAATAAATCTAGTCAAAAATAAAAATATTTTCTTCAGACAGAAGCAAACATTAATATGCGATTTTCTAAAAAACGGAAAAATGCCTTATGGAACACTTAAGCATGACAACGACGATTTGTTGTCCGAACTACCTCTGATTTGAAATTTGAGTTTATCAGTGGTCACAAAACTTCAACGTTTCTGTATGGTCCATAAACGGTAGAACGGATTTGAAGGTTTTTAGTTTTTTTATATTTTCGGGCAAGATTGGATGTCCTTTTGCATTTATGGTTCCCACTGGTTAAAAACTTCTCTATCAAAAAATTTTAAAGTCCGTTTTAGCTGTCCGGTACTATCCATTTCATCTGATAAAATTAGCTAAAATTATGTTTTTTAGTTTCTCAATGCTTAAAATCTCCACATAAAATTGTGAAAATTAATTATTCCAAATATGTTAGAATATTTCATGGTGGTAGGGTAAAAATTTATTTATTACCAATTTACTGCTGTATTTACCTTATCTTGGCCGAGCGGTTTACATTACCATCTTCTGGGATTGGATCTGGGGTATCTTCGTGGCCAGATGTTTACATCTGGTACTGCTAACTACCATGTTTATTGCCGCTGCATACCGCTGTCAAATGTTTCATTATCTGACTGTTGGGTCAAAGATATTCTCCTTTCCAATTTTTGCATTAAAATCGCTGTATGGCTGTATGTCGACCTTGTACTTTTCCAGTATATCTGCCAATTGCATTGCAGAAAGTAGGCTTGACTATTTTGATGGTTTGTCGTAAAACAACAGTAACCAATTGATTTCGGGCTTTTTATATATTTGGAGAATTCTTATATTCTTGAGATCCGCTCGATAAAAATTTGAGCAAGAGTTTTTTGTTTCTATGCAAAACACTAAGAGATAGTGTGAGGATTTTTGGCGAAATCCGAAACTATGGTATTCTCGAAAGCAAACCAATTTAACTTCAACTCACTTTATAAACTTTTTTGTAAATTTTTAAATAACAAAACTGAGGTTAACCTTTATAATAAAAAGTCATAACAATTAAATATGGTTAATGGATCCATTGTTTATAATATTTATAAGAAATAAATAAAGGTTGGAGTTTTCTTTAATCGATTGTCCTTTGTGAAGAACAAAAAAATGAAAATATTCATTTATAAATTTTCTCATCTCATGTTCTCAATATCGTGTATTTCCGTGCAAGTAACATTCGCTTTGTATTTATTTGTAATTTAATGACCCCTTTTACCACTACCTCGTCGAATTCTTTTTTCCAGCTAAATAAAATCCTACATGTGCACGAACATGTATCCATTCCCATGAGTACCACAAGAGTAGTACATAGTAGGTAGTCTATGGATGCTGTTCTGTACTCCAACCAATCGGATTTATTTTTTGCCTCCCTTTCATATGAATTTTTTTCTGACAAACGAAATTAAAGTTTCACTTTACGTGTTGTTGACTTTAATTGAATTTCGTGCATTTCCATTCAGATTTTTTTTTGATTCGTGTGGCAGGCAGGCTGTAGTATGTAAGTTTTTCTGGTAAGCTATGCTGTACTTTTCCTTATGTCTTTGTGCGTTAACTTCCTGTCGAGCACAAGCTTGAGAATAACCATAAGAAGGAAAACAGCAAAGAACCATGTGCAAATAATGTGATTAAGTGGAACGAATATTCCTTTTTCCATTTCAGTTCATTGTTAAATTATAAATAAAAATAAATGGAGTACTGCAGTGCGGTTCTCGGGTTTTGCGGTTTATTGGAATTAATGAAAAGCAATGAAATGTTATTAACAATTATTAAGAGAAACAGTTACATACGTCTTTGACATTTCTTATTACAATTTTAACAGGAAATGGTGTTCTTGTTGCCATAAATTCAATAAGAAGTCTTGCCAGTTGAGCAAACCAAGTACGGAGGACGGAATTCAGGTAATTGATAATTTCTTATAAAAAGGTATATCGAAATTGAGGAAACTGATTCCTCAACATCTCAATCGGAGTGTATATCGTCACTATAAATGTCAAAAGCCTTAACTAACAAAATAATAATATTACAGAAGAAGCAAAAACATTGTATAATGAAAAATTGTTTTATGGAATATTAATCTTATGAAGGCGAGTATATGGGATATTATCAAACGCATACGAATGGGAGTAAGTAATGAAACCAAAACCGCGGAAACGCTTGGTTTTGGGATCCGTCATTACAACAAAATCTGCTATGTTATACTATTTTCCGAAATACCTTTTCTAGAGAAAAAATAGGGTTGATCCAACAATATTTGAAGAGCAAAATATGTATTGTAAGGTTATTGTTAGATTCCCTATGTAGTATTGTGTGTCCAACAATCTTTATTGTCAATTACAACAATTTTTTTGTCATTTTTAACAATAGTTTTTGTCAACTGGACAATATTATTCTCTTTTCTTCGACAATTTTATTCTCTTCTCTCGTTATTCGATGCTGTGAAAAAAAAAACAATTTTGGTGAGTTGTGTTTGTATGACAGAATGATGTATGTACACCATGATTTTTCCTTGTTTTTGTTTGTTCATTCTCATTCTTCTTTGGGTTTTAGTCCGGTCAAAATAGACATGTGTATAAGGGGGAAGTCGCAAAAATTCCCACAAAGCTGTATTTTGGTGGAGAGCTAGGGTTGGCCATTAGAAGCAAAGTCCTAAAAGTCGCCATCGATCCCATGTGTGCAAAACAAGTTATTCGGGGTCAAAGGTCATTTTTGGAGGCATTATTCAGTTTTTTTAATTTTTCTCAAAAACGGTAAGACTTAGCGAAAGCCGGCTAAAATAAAAGTTGTAGATTCAATAATTGTCTACAAGAGTGGTCTTTATGATTCTTAAAAAAGACTTACATTGTGAGGCGAACCGGTTAAAGTAACGACACTATGTGTTAGATACTTCCGTAAGCTTTCAAACGATATCCTCTTTGCAGTAATCGGTTCAGTAGAACCTGGTCTAACCCGGTTTTTAAATTTGGCCTTTCTGGTCGAATAACCGGCGAACCGGATCCGCAACCGTTGAAAATTATACATTTCCGCAATCAGCGCAACAATCCCTACCTTCGGACAAAACTTGAAAAAAATCGGAAAGTTTTCGTTGGGGTCGTTCCCGTTGGGCTTTCGATTATGCATGTGGGTTAAATGGGCTATTTTTGCATAAAATGACTCTAACATTGAATAACTCTACTAAACACGCTCCGATTTTGTTGGATTTTTTTAGAAGATAGCTTTAATTTCGCTCTTCAAGAAAATATATATTTTTTTGGGGGACAGACCCGATTACTTCGCTTATTTTAGCCGGTTCGTCCGAATATGTGCATATTTCCCTTATAAGTGCATAAAAATCATGTGTTTTTTAGAACAGCTATATCTCAAGAATGGTTCCTTCTAGGAAAAAAATTATAATGGTCAAACTTGAAGATAATTTTTCTGTCTACAATATTTACTTTAGTCACTTTTTGATTAGATCAACCGTTTTCAAAAAATTAATCCGAAAACCTAAAAACCCTTATAATTTGACCTTTGACCCCGAATAATTTTTTTTTGCACACATGGGATGGATGGGGACTTTAGGACATTGCTTCTAATGGCAAACCCTAGCTCTCCACCAAAATTCAGCTCTGTGGGAATTTTTGCTATTTCAATGTCTATTTTGACCGGACTATTTGAGAGTGTTTTTGGGAGGAAACTAATTCATGTTTTCTTTTCATATTTGTTATGGTTTTAATCATATTTGTTATCAAGGGCGTAGCCAGGATCAAATCTAGGGGAGGGCAACTTCTTTTTTTTGGTAATGTGTAGAACCCTTAATGCTAAATTGCACCCAATGCTAAATTGCACCCAAATGGGAGGTACCCGAAGGACGGGGTTGATATGGACTATCCGACTTGATACATGACTGGATGAAATAATACGATGTGCAAAGCGAAATATACAGCTAGCATTGTAATTTCTTAACAGATACATATAATATACCTAGAATATGTTAATAATATGTTATTTAACTTAAACACGCCATCGCTTATAACGAGATAATTTATAACGTAATGTCGTTATCCAAAACCGATTTGAATCGAAATTCCCTAAGAATGCGTGATGTCTCTGTTTATCTGTTTAACCCATTTCGTACTTGGTGTTCGATTTTTTGAACAGAAAAATCAAATATATATATACATATATATATATATATATATCATCTGTCCCCCTCCTCCTCGATGGTAGGGGTAAATTTTTGAAACCTATATTTTTGGATACTTTTTAAATTAATTTAAAAAAAAAAAACAAGTGAGCCAAGGCTATAGTCGGGTCGGGGCCGACTATGTGATACCCTACACCACTACCCCTGTTCATAAGCTTTTGACTAATTAAATTCAAAATATTAAAATTGGGATAGCTTAGCGCCTTTGCTCTGATTGTCTACATTAACACAGGTCAATTTTTTTGAAACGCATTTAAGTGCATCTACAGTACAACCCAAATAAAAAATGGAAAAGTGGGATGTATGCCAACCATCAATAGGCTTCTTTTTGTGTTAGACTCCCATCAACCCCCAAAATTTCGTGAGGATCCGATCAAAATTTCGTAGTGTGATTGCACAAAAATGGAAAAAGGGATGCATTACCGACTGTTGCGATATCTCTGTTGTTTGACCACTTATGACAATCTACTTCACATCGTTGTAAAGGTGATATTTTCTTTTTTTTCTTGCCAGGTTTTACTTTCGATATACCTCCTACAGAAGGGAGATATTAACTTTGAAATAAAACGTTGGCCTTTTTTTCCAAATATTTTTGTTTGTCACATTCCGACCCCTGAATAATATCCGACCATTATCAAAAATCTAAAGGCTTTTTCCTCTGTGGGACCCCCAATAATACCCAAAATTTCGTGACGATCCAATTAAAATTGCGACCTGTAGCGTGATTTCCAAAAAAGTGAAAAAATGGGATGTATTACCGACTATTGCGATATCTTCGTTATTTGGATACCTACGCCAACCTGCTTTACATCATTGTAATGATGGGATTTTTTACTTTCATTGTCAGACTTTGCTTTTGGAAGGTCCGGAACCAAAGCTGTGATATTCGTCGTTATTATTAAAGTTGTGTTCTATTAGCGGCTTTTGCGATGTCTTCGTTGTTTGACCACCTACGACAACCTACGTAACATCGTTGCAAAGGTGATATTTTTGAAATGTTAAATCTTAGACATACAAACTGAATTGTCATAACTATATATACATATTGAATAAAATTTTTCCTTACTTCATCCTAAACAGTCAAAACGATTAGTTGAATTTATTCTACCACTTCCACATTTACATCAGGTTATGGGCCTTTTGTACCGTTTTTGGTACAAAAGGCCCATAACCTGGCGGAATTCATTTTATAAATCGTGCATTTTAAAACGCAATGGCTTCAGTTTTCAATTTCCCATTCGAAAAGCTACGTGGACGTGAAAATTTCGATGTTTGGAGACGACATGCGAAGTCTTGTTTGGTGATTAAATGCTGGAATGTTGTGGAAAAAGGGATAGATGGAGACAAGGATCGTGAAATTAATGAACTTGCTTTGGCGGAGATAACGCTAGTCATCGAACCCAACAATTTCGCTCACATTGCAAAAGCTAAAACGGCAAAGGAAGCTTGGGATTCGATAGTAAGTGCATACGAGGATACTGTGTCGACCAGAAAGGTGGAACTGTTGAAACAGTTAGTGTAACTTAAGCTTGGTGATTTTCGATCAGTGGAAGAATATGTAAATGCAATGATTTTAACATCTATCAAGGTCAATAATGCTGGATTGGTAATTAATGACGAAGTAACAGCTTCTCTAATGCCGGCAGGATTGCCGGAAGAATTTCAATCATTGGTGATGGCAATTGAAAATTCAAAAATCAAATTGACTGTTGACTCTGTAAAGAATTTATTGTTGCAAGACGCTAAATTTGATAACAATAATAAAGAAAGAGCATTGGTTTCAAACAAAAAATTCAAAAATTGGAAATTGAAGTACCATTCGTGTAATGAAATCGGTAATTTTAATAAAAATTGTCCAAAGAAAAACAAGAACAATCGAAATCGGATCGATTTCGTTCAGAATTCGGAACGAAATCGGTAGAAAATCCTTGGGAAATTCGGAATGCGAATTTTTTCCTCCGAATTTTCGTACAGATTTCTGAACTATTTCGGAATAATGTCGTATGAAAATCTGAGGTACCTTCCGAATCTTCGTAAAGATTTCTGAACGATTTTGGAATAATGTCGTATGAATATCGAAGGAAAATTTGTTTCTTACGTCTCTTTTTTATTGATCAATTTTTCTTTGTTATGTTTTTTATTGGAAGATTGTAGTTTCAAACGTATCTTAAGTTTTTTCACTGTTGTTATCATTTTGTAGTTATAGTAGAACAATGTAAACTTTATGCTCGAATATTTTGAGTCTATCAGCACAAGCTTCAATTATTATGTGTTGCATTTATATTTGAAATATTTAAAAATTGTAAATGCGAATTTTATAACCAATCATTTTGTTTTTCGACAACTAACTAAATTGTTGCTTGGTAGATATATACAAAAGGAGGTTGTTGTGCGAAGGGAAATTTGTTTCCGACATATCGATCCGAATTCGTACCGAACTCGGAAGAAAAACATTAGCAAATTAGAAAAAAAAACATTAGAAATTTACATCCGACATTCTCTCCGAAATCGGAACGAAATCTGAAGGAATTCCCCTAAGAAAAATCGTATAGAAATCGGAACGAAATCTGAACGATTTTGCTTCCGAAATTGTTCCGATGTGTCGGACATCCGACAATTGATTAGCTGGGAACTTTCAGATATCATCTCTAAATTACCCATAGAATTTGAAAATGAAAAAAAAATATTTTTTTAATAAATTATTTCTTTCAATAAATCTCGATAATTTTATAGTATAGCCCAAATCCTGTCCAAATACAAAACCTTGGTTCTAATTCAATAGTCAAATGTTTTACATTTAGATGCTGGAATTTGTTACAGATCTTCGAGTGGAATGTTTCCATTTGGTTGTTGGTTCCATGCTCTTCACTTGGGTATTCTCAACAGTTGTTATTTTTTTCGTTTGTTTGTCTTGGCCTAGTAAGAAACAAAAAGTATTTACGACACTTTTAACTCTTTTTTGTTGTGATTCATTTGTTGTTGTTGCTTTTGTTACTAACTGTTGTGTACATTTAAGGACCTTCCTGCAAAAGTGTGCGTCGAATAGATTGTATGGCTTATGCGGTTAAAGTTAAAGATTGGGCTGCAACGTGTGTTTCGGAGAGGGGTTTTGGATATTCCAAACAAGTGTTTACATTAACAAAGAGCTATGCTGAAATGCATGAAATCCAATGATGCTGTAATGTGTACAATGAAAATAGATTTCTGTGTCAGTTGGCACTTGGTTACCTTTTCAGTTGTTCGTTCGCATGTATTTATTTTTATTGTGTTGATTTGTTGTTTGTGGATCAAAGGAATGTTGCGTTTAAAGAAATTTATAGACATTCTTACGTGGATTGTTGTATTGACTTTAAAATTGAGGCGCTCAGCGACAAAATGGCCTAACTCACATGCCAAAATAAAAAAAAATTAAACTGACTATAAAGATTGAGCCGGAACCGTTTGAAATAAATACCAGGGGACATCCCTGTACATCATCTAAAAATCACATGAATATCGGTTCAGAAGTTTTGGAGATATAACATATTAATAAAGGTGGTCATGGTCGGGTCTTTAGGTCCTAAATAAGTACCTAGGGTCGGAGATTCAAGCACCGTTGCTTCGCTAATTTATTTTTTAACCGATACGTTCGCAGTTTTTTTTTATAGGGCATAGGGGAGGTATCCCGCCCTCCTACGAAATTCAACAAAATGTGCAGTCAATTTTCACCACTGGTCATCCCCTTACATTCTCTGAAGATGTCAAGAAAATCGGTTAAGTAGTTTTGGATATATATAAAATATATAAAAAAAGGGTGTGGTCGGGTCTTTAGGCCCCAGTAGGAGTATATATGGACGGAGACACAACCTCAATTGCCTCGTAAATTATTTTTTCACTGATATGCTCGTCAGTTTTGCTAAAATAGCGTTTTTAAAAAATAGGGGAGGTACCCCTCCCCTCAAAAATTCAACAAAATACATAACCTATTTTCACTAAGGGCCCTCTCTGTACATTCTCTGAAATTTTCAGGAAAATCGGTTCAGTAGTTTTTTATATGAAACATATTTAAAATGTGGGCGTGCTAAAATAGCGTTTTTAAAAAATAGGGCATGGGAGAGGTTTTCCACCCCCTCCGAAATTCAACAAAATGTATATCCTATTTTCACCACGGGTCCTCCCTGTATATTTCATGAAAATTTTAGGAAAATCGGTTCGGTAGTTTTGGATATATAAAATATTTAAAAAGTGGATGTGCTAAGATATCGTTTTTGAAAAAGTAATGTATAGGGGTGATACCCCACCCCATTCGAAATTCAGCAAACTATATAGCCAATTTTCAACGCGGGTGTTCTCTGTACATTCTCTGAAATTTTCAAGAAAATAGGTTCAGCCGTTTTTTAGTCTATACGGAACATACACACATTGTCTTTTATATATAAGATATTGACGACAATTTGCCCGGGGTAAGAGTTTTGTTCCAGCATGACGCTAATAATTGTGGATAATGAACGGAGTATTAAGCGGGTGAAATTGATCATAACTTTTGTGAGAAAAATATCCATATTTAATTTTTGGTCCATATATACATTTTTGGGGGACATATTCCCTAGAAAACTAGTGGCCAGCGGCAGGGGTGTAGGGTATCTTATGGTCGGCCCTGTCCGACTACAGTCTCTTACTTGTTTCTTATAGCTTTTTTTTAAATTACATAATGATTTTTGAAAAAAAATTTTGGTGTAGAAAAAAATTGCTCGGAATCGGAGTCGAGTTATATTTTTTCCACTCAGACTCCGACTCCAGCAAAACTGCTCGACTCCGACTCTGAAACCCGAGTTGCTAATGACACATCAATAATCCGATCTTGTTGCGATCTTGAAATTGCGTGAGGGCTCTGTCCGGAAGAGGAATTTTCTCGTATATTCATCCCATCAGCTAATTTCCTTGAATTCTTTTATCATGCTGCCGTTCTCAGAAGACCATATATTCTCAAACAATAATGATCAATGATCTTCCATTCAGGATCAGCTTTATCAGTAGTTGCCAGTAGAAGATCGTCTGCGAATTGCAAGTACCAGTAGTAGTCTTCTTTATGGATTGCTTGCCTCTGAAAACCTTCTTGGCGAATTTGAATTTTCTTCCGACAATTATTCTTAGTGATAGGATCTGTTGATTACCTGCGGGGTCTTGCGTTATTGGCGATAGTTCCTCTTATGATTTTACCCCTGATGTCAGCCGCATTTAAGGCAGGGGATGTTAAGGGAGAGTTTTGTTTTGTGCCTTCGTTTATTTTACTGACGTAGGTTGCTGACGTAGGCTGTGGATGATGATACCCCTGTGGCAGCAGATGAGCATCCAATGTAGAGCTGGAAAACTATCGATAGTCGCACCATTCAATAGTTTCGATATTTCTTATAAAAATATCGATAGTATCGATACTATCGATTATGTTTGAAATCAAAATGGCGGTTTACATAAAATTATGCATCAGATAAAATCCACTGGGTTTATTGAAAAAGATTCATTTGACGTATACGCAATGGAAGTGACAATTGAAATCCAGTGGATTTCCTAAATTTAAAACACCATACACATTAGACCTTATTGTCGGGTTAACCTTTTGATGAGGATTAATTTGATGTACGAGTATACGCAATGAAATTGACAATTTAAATCCAGTGGGTTTGTTAAAACCGGTTATATGTAAACGTACTAAAAGAATGTGTTCCCATAAACAAAAACATTTGAAACATTTCAAATTTATAGTCAAACGTGTTAAAATTTGTTCCTCGAGTGCATAAACGCATCATTATTTTACAAATTCAATGAACGAAACAGAAGAAAAATTGCTTTGTGGTGTCATTGTACGGTATGAACAAGTAAGAAAGTATCAGTCAGCTGTGCTGACGGAGATATACCCTCAGCCACTGGCCAAAAACAAAAAGGAACGTTTCGGAAAACATGTTTTTAAAAAGTTTTAAAGTTACCTTGCACAATAGCCATATGTACCGACAGGGTTTTTGGTGCCTTTGGGTCATTAACTCAGGAAGTATTGATTTACTCCCAAAAAAATTGTACCGTTGTAAATGAGGCCGCTAGAACAACCTACTGAGAAAAGAATCAAAACGATGCGAGAAGAGCTCTTAAACTTCACTTTTTTCGAATTTTGTGTGGGAGGTACCTGAAGGAGTTTACAGATATAGCCCATATTCCAAGCCGATGTACTACTGGATAAAACAATATGATGTGTAAAGTCTGCACCAATCAGAAACTCCTGCGAGAATTATCTTGCGGATTTGCGATTTCGGTTGGCGCCGTCAGGGTTTCTTGCAGGTTTTAGGTTAATAACTCAACTAGTGTAGACGTGCGCAAGAAGAAAAATGTACTGTCGTAAAGGGAGCCGCCAGACAACCTACTGAAAAAATTCAACCCGATCCGAGAGGTGTTCTTAAAATGCACTTTATCCGAATTTTGTGTGGGAGGTACCCGAAGGAGTGCACCGATATACTCCATATTCGAACCCGATCTATATCTGGCAGGAATAATATGACGTGCAAAGTTTGGGCCGAATCAATTGCTCCCTTCAAGTGTTATCGTTCACAGCATTTTATAGAACAAATTTGAGCTTTTGTGGGGGAGGAGTGTTCCGATATGGCCCATCTTCTAACCTTAACTAAGTTTGGACAAAATATTACGCTAGTCAAAGCGCACCAGCCAGCCAGACAGATGGACGGACATGGCTAAATCAACTCAAAATTTTCTGAAACTAATTTCGTCCAAACATACTTGAGGTCTGGGCGCGTCCCCACCGGCGGATAGGGGGAGGCGGATGACCGTACTAATTTGTTCTAGATCTAGGGAATTCATTTGTGATTAAACCTGTTCCGGTACGGATTAGTACGATCACCTGCCTCAGGGAAATTTATTTTCCCCGCGGACAAAAAACTGACTATGGGGGTGTTCCCCTAAAACAAAAAAAAAAAAACAATATGAAGAAAGTTGGACAAAGAGAAAAAGTTACGGTGCAGGGCCTAATAAACCCAGTACCGGCGGGTGATGTTGATCTGCCCACGAGTCACACCCCGTCGTCATCATGCGATCGTGAGCAAATCTCTCTCACAGGTGTGGGTGCCTTGGCACCTGTGGTCGAAGGTAATGCGACAAGCACACAGCCTAAGGGCAGATACAGGGAGGAAGAGACTGAGAAGCTAAGGGGAAGTTCATGCTCGACCCAGCCTTCAGATACAGGTAGCGACTCAGACTCCAAATCCGAAGGTAATGCGACAAGCACACAGCCTAAGGGCAGATACAGGGAGGAAGAGACTGAGAAGCTAAGGGGAAGTTCATGCTCGACCCAGCCTTCAGATACAGGTAGCGACTCAGACTCCAAATCCGATAGCGAAAGCAAAAATAATATAACCGTCATGGAAATCCCAGAAAAGGAGGAGGTCCACAAGATGGTAGACGAAGTGAGCGACAGCATTGCAAAGCTCACAACACACAAGAAGCAGCTGTCTGGTCCTCAACGACGAAAGTTCAGGAAGCAACGGGCAAGCAAAAAGGCTATATCGCAGGATGCTCCCACAGGGATCATGAATACTCCCTCCACTTCTTCGGAAGCGGCGAAGAGGATCAGATTCCCCGAAGAGCAGAACACTGTAAAGCCGACGAAGAAGAAAAAGAGCTCCACATCCCCAAACGTTCCGAGTGCACCGCGTCAAGTACCACGCAAAGGAGACTGTTCCGAGAATCTTTTGGCAGAGGACGACAAAGTCAGTTCGAACGTGAAGAGGGTGTGCCCAGCCGCGGAATCGACTGCAGTGCCTGGGGATTCTGTGAAGAAATCCCGGACCCGGCAGAAGAGGAAGAAGGCTGCGGAGACTGGTAGAGAGCCGCCATCTTACGCCAAGGTAGCCAAGAAACGCTATAGGGACGAACTCTGCTATGCAGTGATCGATACCAATAGAGGTTCCGGAAAGCTACCCAAAGACCATCTTCCAGCAATTGAGGAAATGGTCAACAATAAGATATTGGATTAGCTGATGGCCGTTGTAGCCAATGCTATGTCTTATTAACATTGTATTTACTACAAGTTAATATAATAATAAATAAAAATAAATAAGATATTGGATCACATAATGATTGGAGGTGATCTAATTCAAATTATCAGCAGCGGGGTCAAAGGGGACGTGATGGTGTTCCAATTTGCCCAGCACGCAAACGTTGCCGCCCTCAAGGATATTATCAGCAGCATAATACCTCCATGGGAAAACGGCAAACTAAAGTTGGTGAGGAAAGACCAAATTCCTCAACTAACAAAAACTTCAGTATTCGTCAGAGGATGGGGCAGCAAGTTCGAGACGGAACGCATGCTCGAAGTCTTTTGTCGTCAAAACAAGGACTTGGACGTGAAGAGATGGGAGGTCTTCCACAGGGAGGAGCAGGAGGACGGAACTCTCCTTGTGGTCGGAATTGACCATCTCTCCATGGCTAGTCTGACAAAGACTAAGGGCAGGGCTTTCTACATCTCCAACGCTGTCCGCTTCAAAGCAGGAAAGGCGGTAATCGGCGAAAGCGAGGAAGCCAAACAAAATAGCGAAGAGGTTTTACCTCCCAGCAACAATGAAAAGGGAGTCGATGCCGCAATCACCGACTCTCAAGAAGCCCGTTTACTGGAGGACCAATGATTGAGGTCATCCAGATAAACCTCCATCGGAGCGAGACGGCAACCATGGCCCTGATGGAGAAAATCAATACAGGTAAAATCCATATTGGCTTGATCCAGGAACCTTGGACTATTCAGAACAAGGTCTCTGGACTAAACCATATAAACTACCAACTGTTTTATGCAAATACGGGGTCTCGACCGAGAACCTGTATAATATGTCACAAAAACTTAAGTTTTCTTTTCTCTCCAGAGTTGTCAACATCGGACGCAACTGTGCTGAAGCTGGGGAATGGCAATATATACCTTGCGTCAGTATATTTACCGTTCGACTCGCCGACACTACCACCTACGTCGGAGCTTCAGCGGTTGGTGAGCAAAACAAACAGGTAACGAAGTACTAGTAGGTAGCGATGCTAACTCACACCACATTGCGTGGGGTAGTACTAATACTAACAAAAGGGGCCAAGCCCTTTTAGATTTCTTGAATACTAACGACCTAATAACCCTTAACATAGGCAATAAAGCCACCTTTGTTAACAAGATTAGGGAGGAGGTATTAGATATAACAATATGTTCTGGAAATCTTATAAACGAGGTGCAGAATTGGAGGGTCTCGGAAGAGCACTCCTTCTCGGATCATCGTTATATAAGATTTGAACTAACACGACCACCGCCGAAACCTATAAGTTTCCGAAATAAATCCAAAACCAATTGGATAAAATTTGGGAAACTAATAAAAGATAGGCTAGGGCACGATAGATATGAATGCCTAAGCACGGAAGATATAGACAGAAATGTCAACATTATAACGGAGGTCTTAGTAAAGTCATTCGAAGAAAGTTGTCCCCTTCGAGAGAGGAAATCTGCCTACGGAAAACCCTGGATGACAGGAGAAATTCGTAACAAAGGCAAAGAGGTTCGAAGGTTTTACAACAGAGCTCGACGAAAGAAATTAGCTGTATTCTGGGACAACTATCACACAAAACTTAAAGAATACAACAAAATGACTAGAACAGCAAAGCGCAATTCCTGGAAACTTTTCTGTGAACAGGTAGATAGCGTAAATGATGTATCCAAAATAAAAAAGTTTCTATCGAAAACCCATACACAAACCGAGATCATGGTGAATGATATGGGAAATAAGATGGAAACAATCGAGGACACGCTGGGGCTTTTGATGAATACACATTTCCCGCCGAACACCGCGACGCACGCAGGGGTGCCGGTAATGAGGGAATGTGATACAGAGGAAGCACCAACAATTGATGAAGCGATGGTAAAGGATGCCATCAAGAGCTTCAAACTCTTCAAAGCAGCGGGGCCGGATGAGATATTTTCGGCCTTACTCCAGAAAGAGATGGACTACATTGCGCCCAAACTATCTGGAATTTTCAACGCATGCTTAAAACTTGCGTATACTCCTAAAGCCTGGCAGGAGGCGAGGGTAGTATTTATCCCCAAACCTGGGAAGGCTAGTTACGCAATTCCTAAGTCTTATCGTCCGATAAGCCTAACATCCTTCCAGCTTAAAACCATGGAACGAATAGTCGACACCATGATTAAGAGCAAGATTCCAAACGATATGCTTAAATACAAACAACATGCATACGTTAAAGGTAGATCAGTGGAAACCGCATTACATGAGGTTGTACACCACATCGAGAGCACCTTCGACAGGAAGATGTATACACTGGCGGTATGCATTGATATCGAGGATGCTTTCAACAACGTCAGCACCGAAACCCTTATCCAATCCTTAGATAAGTTTCAGGTGAATCGGGCCCTCAGGGACTGGATAAGCCACATGCTAAGGAATAGATGGATAAGCTGCGGGCTACTTGACGTAAAAATAAAGGACAAAGTTGGTCAGGGTACGCCACAGGGGGGGATTTTATCCCCACTCCTATGGGTCACTACCATAAATAGCCTATTAAGGACTTTAACCGATGAGGGATTTGACCCAGTCTGTTATGCAGACGACGTTATAATACTTCTGAGGGGTAAGAATCCAAACTTGCTATGCAGAAGAGCTGAATCAGCCCTAAAACTAGCGTACAACTGGGCTAGACCAAGAGGTCTTAATGTAAACCCGGAAAAAACGGAAATATGTCTGTTTACAAGGAAAACAAAACTGGGACACTTTGAAGAACCAGTTTTCCTAAACAAGACGATCAATATTTCCAATAAAGTCAAATATCTGGGAGTAATTCTGGATAGGAAACTTAAATGGAAAGACCATATTCAAGAAAGAGCCAATAAAGCTCATAGATGTTGGTCAACCTGTAGAAGGGCTATAGGCGCCAAGTGGGGTCTTAATCCTAAGATGACACACTGGCTATACAAAAGCGTAGTTAGACCTATTCTAACATACGCTTCAGTAGTCTGGTGGACAGCTATGGATAAAAAGTGTAATATTAAAATACTACAGAAAGTCCAACGAATGTGCTGTCTAAGTGTAAGCGGCGCAATGAGGACAACATCAACGAGGGCATTAGAAACTATTCTATATATACACCCAATAGAAATCCAGATAAGGTATGAAGCGGCTGTCGCAGCTATTCGACTTAAAGCGATGGACGAGTGGATCAGTAAGTACCATCAAAACATTCTACAGGTAACAACGGGAGAGTCAATGGATAACATTGTATCGGACCGTATACCTGAAACATTTGTAGCTGCCTCATGCGAGGCATTAATTCCAGACAGAGACTCGTGGATCGGCGGAAATCTGGTACAAATGCCGACTGGAAACTGTTGTTATACAGACGGCTCAATGCTAGGTGGGAGAACGGGACTTGGTCTCTTTATTGAAGAACCAGAGACCGAAATATCTCTTCGTTTGCCGGATCACAATACGGTCCATCAAGCGGAGATCCGAGCGATCACAGAGTGTCTGAACTGGCTTAATGCCAACACGAGGCCAACTACTGTAAACGTCCTTACGGACAGTAAAACTGCAATCAAAGCAATAACATCCAAGACAGTAAAATCACAAACAGTCCTGGATTGTATAAATTCGATCAACAGCTATACTCAGCATGGCACGGTGCGTATAATATGGGTACCGGGACATGCGGGGAATAGAGGTAATGAGATAGCAAATTCTCTGGCAAAAAAGGGAAGGGAATTAGCAACCGTAAACCTAGCGAACGCAAAGCCACTATACGCGTCTCGGCTAGAGTTAAAAAATTGGGCAAAAAATGCCCACTTATTCCTATGGAATAGAGAGGAATTAGGGAAAACCACAAAAATCCTATGGGGAGACCCAAATGAGGAAAAAACTAAAAACCTATTACTGCTAGGTAAAGCAGAGTTGAGTAGACTTACAGGTGTTCTTACAGGTCACCTGGGTTTACAAGCTCATCTGCAAAAAATTAATTGTGCAGACAACAGCGTATGCAGGGCATGCGGAGAGGATGATGAAACATTGGAGCATTTTCTCTGCAAATGCCCCGCTTTCGCAAACATCAGATCTCAGTTTTTAGGGAACGACACAATACCAGATCTTAATCAGGTAATTGTAGACGACCTAAAACAATTACGGGATTTTGTTAAGGGAACAGAGTTCCTTAATTAATTTATAGTAGAGTCCCCTTCTTCAAAAAACTTAGACTAGAGCGCACAACAGGCCTACTTCATGGCTTATGTGTATGTCCACCAGGACATGTGGCGAGTACTCGCCCCTCTTTTCAACCTAACCTAACCTAAAACCGTTATTTCAATGAGGCACATTTTTGGTCATATCAAAGTGTACCCTTTCTATAGAAAATAAAAATGACTGAAAACTATTCACTTCTAATTGATCCAAACAACTTTCATTTGTGTTGATTTTGGTGTTATTCTTTTGCTTATTCTTTCAATTTTACTAATGGCGGAATTCTGTCATAATATTGATAGAAAAAATAACCCAAAACATAAAATATCGATAGTGTTATCGATATTTTGCCAGCTCTAATCCAATGGGGCTTGGATAGGGACGCAGTAGCTATCCAGATGGCTAATCTCACTTAAGCGGGGTACACACGATCAGTTTTGATTGTCAGTTTTGCTCAAATAATCGGTTGCTTGCCAGTGTGGCCGTTCATTTTTGTCAGTCATCAGGCAACCACAAAATATTTTGTGGTTGCTCGACAGTTTGACATTTATCGATATTTCCGAAAAATCTACAGTCAAAACTGATCGTGTGTACCCCGCTTAAGACCGATAGTTGCGGTGCTTCGGCCAAAAGGTTAAGAGTTTCACTATTCAGTTCATCGTTTACGTAATCTTATTTGATGGTTAATTGAGTCAAGTATCGAGACATTTCCATCCTAAAATTCCGTGTTTAATGTATTATTTCAATTTTTGTCAATGTCTATGTCAACGTTTTCAGGAGAAATCGAAACCTTATGTTTGAAATGGAACTCCAGACTTTAGCAGAGAACTGTTTTATGTCTCAATTAAAAACCGTACGTACTGTAAACAGTTTTCGTTATATACAGAACTACTAAGTGAATTCGTAAACCTGCGTTTACACATGGCAGTACAATTGACTTCAGGTATTGATTGTCGAAATCCCAAAATTTGCCTGTGTGACGTAGGCGTCCCTACAACTGCAAAAACAGTTCTAAAATTATGAATGAAAATCATCGATTTCGTTTTCTATTCACATATTTGTTTGTTTTCAACACATTTATTTCAATTGTTATCTCACACATTTTTACAAAAACTATCAAAAATTCCTTAACCCCACTGTCTGTGAAAAAATGATGGACAGCTGGGAGAAAGCCGTCAAATGTATGTTTGCGTTAGTAAATCAGAGTTGTATTTGAAGACAAACTGTCTTGTGTAAACGCCTAGTAAAGGATTCCTCAGTATGTACACGACACATGTATCTATTTTATATGACCTATGAACACAAGGCAAACCATTCGGTAGCAATACAAAGAACTACCATTTCACACTTTCCATTTGATTTCTAATAGTTCTCTTATGTCAAAATCGAGTGCAACATTGACTGCTGGACTGACTGACAGTTCCCATTTGGCAGTTGATATTCCACCACCCACCATTATACAAGCAAATAAAAAACAATTTTGATGATTTTTTCATTGTTGTTGTTTACATTGTGAATGTACTTAATGGTGTGTTTGTTACTTCGTCAAGACCACAGTGGCAAGTGTCCACGCGCGTGTCCTAGTCTAGGGCCATTGTTAACATAACAGCTGCCAGTGATTCCTGACAAATTGATTTGACATGTGCTCCACAAATATATCGTTGGGGGGAAATCCGAAACAAATACGGGAGTTTTTGTGATGAGAACAAGGAAGAGAGCGAGAGTGGAAAAATCAAAGAGAAAATAACAAATGGTGGTGTATTTGTAATGCAGCTAAATATCCTTAAAATATTCTCTTTAATAAAGTTTTACTCTTTCATAACTGTGGTTACACTTTCTCCCTTAAATATGGTTGCAGTCAATGTTCGTTTTAAACACTACGAATGTGTTTAGTTTTGTTTGTTTTCAAATACTTGGTGCTGGGCCTTTAAAAGTCATCACAGACTCTGAGAATGTTTTTACCAACAATCACACAAGCACAGAAAGCTTGACTGTCAAACAACAGTTAACGGACATGGAAAGAAAATTGCCCAACGCCAAGAGAGCAAAGGGATTTTAAAAATAACTTCGAAGTGAGTTCAAAGCTCTTTCTGAATTTCATACTGTTTCTTACGAAGAACATTTGTGGGTATATTGTTTTCTGTTTATGTTGATGTGCTATTTACACACATCTTGGGCTTTATCCTTCATCCTTAGCTCTTTGAATGTTTGTTCTTTTCTTGATTCATTTCCATTGCTCTTTGTAAAATATGTAGCTAGGTACCACTTCTTTCGCACACTGGTCGGTCGTCTTATTCGTCAAGTGTATTTATTTATTGATACTCCGAAAATAGTCTGTTATTGACATACGTTCCGTTTTTGTTTGTTTGTGTTCACAATTCGTTCGTAAATTTCTATCCTCATCATTCGGTTTTTTATAGTACCGACATTCGTTGATAATGATGTTATTTCCTTACTGGCATTTTATACACATACATACGTGTGTACGTCTCTATGTATGTAGTAATAAACACTCATACATACAGTAAATAAAGAATATGAGATTTCAGGCATCTTAAAGAATAATCTACGACAACACATATTTAACTTTTTAATTTTTTTAGGCAGTTTTAAAGATATAACAACATTTGGAAATTACTAAACCCAGCAAAGATTTAATGTCAGCTAAAATTCTGTCTTCTGGCGATTTAGATTTTGTTGTCCGTCCGTGGTAACCACGCCATAAAACTGTGATGGTGGGATATGCGGGAGACACATTCCGTGGGTTATGTTCGCATTTCTTTGATTCGTTTACATTTAGAACCCTTTCATTATTGTACAAGTAATGCCCGTAATTTCTAGCCCTAGGTAACCGGCTAGATAGCTACCTATTAGTTACCTTTACCTACGCGGTTGGTAATTTCTACGTGCCATTTTCCTAGGCGTGTAAATTTTGAAAACATGTGGTAACATTGGTGATTTTCATTCATGATTTCGTAAAAACATTGCCACATATAAGTGTTTTACAATATTAACACATTGGCAACGATCAACCAGCAAATTCCTTGGTGTAAGTAACACGGCCGTTTTCGACTTGGTAACGTTACCTATGCATTGAAATTTTGCTTACACGGGGGATATCTATGAACTCATAGATAACTACACGTAGAAATTACGGACATTAATAAGTTACTTTCCGGAATTTCCTAAAGACATTAAAAAACGGCAAAAAATTAAATTTGGATATTTTTCGCACAAAAGTTATAGCAACTACTGTTGGGTCGTAATGCATAATCTTGACAACTTCTTTGAACTAAGGTATTACCGCGTTGGTAGTATTGAACTATAACTACATCCTTTTGATTATTTTTACACTACGAATACTGCACCATAACTTTCTGGCCTAGGCAACACTGCATGTTGCCAGTCACCGTTGACATTTTTTTTTGAAAACTTTGACTGTTTTTAGCCTAAAGTACAGTACATATTGTCAGTTTGGAATGACGATTTTTTCCAATTATCGATAACGGCCCAACCGTTCAGCAACCATAAAATATTTTGTGGTTGCATGATGAATGACAAAAATGAACGGCCACACTAGCAAGCAACAACAAATCTGTCATTCAAAACTGGCAAGGTGTACCCAGCTTAGAGGTAGTTTACACTATATATCAATGTCATATGACACGAAATAAAAGCATTCCATATCTTGCCACACCGGCAATGTGAAGACGTAATTCTATTACATTTTTGCTGATGTGGACCCATAGAGTAAATGGCGTAAGGAAAATCTCCAATATTGCACATATTAGTGAAAATATAACGATGGAAAATTTCATGTCATATGACATTTACATATAGTGTAAACTACCCCTTAACTAGGCGTTTACATTAGACAATTTGTCTTCAAATACAACTCTGATTTACTTACACATACATTTGCCGGCTGTCTCCCAGCTGTCCATCATTTCTTCACAGACAGTCGGGTTAACAATTTTTTGAAATTTTTGTAAAAATAAGTGGGATAATAATTGAAATGTGTTGAAAACAAAAGAACATGAACAAAAACAAAATATGTGAAGGGAAAACAAAAAGAAATCGATGATTTTAATTTATAAATGTATACCCTCCACCATAGTATGGAGGGTATATTAAGTTTGTTTTTCCGTTTGTTACGCATTGAAATATTCATTTGCGACACTATAAAGTATATAAAATTCTGAGTCGATCTATGCATGTCGGTCCGTCTGCGGTAATCACTAAGGCATCCACAAAAATGGAGATAATATAATAATTGTTCCACAAACATCCCAGATGGGACAAGGGAGATTTCTCTCATATCAATGAGAGCATCCCGATTCATATTGGCTCAATGATATGGGTCCTACTGTTTATTGCCTAGTCCGAACGTCGTGTTCTAAGACACCAGTTGTAGAGAAGTTTTTCACGGCTGAAAATACTCATGAAATGTCGCCAACATCACTGAGGGTTACTTTACCACCGTTAAAAATTTGATGTTGCCTGGCCTGGGAATCGAACCCACGATCTTTAGCGTGCAAGGTGGGTGTGCATACCATTGCACCACGGTGGCAACAAAAATAGAGATAGGACGCTGAAATTTTGGGAAGATGCGTCTTTTGTGTGCAGGCAGGTCAAGTTCGATTATGGGCTATATCGGTACACGTTTTGGTATAGCCCCCATATAATGGTACCTCCCGATTTCAGATATTTTGTCGTTATTAGTTACATTTTCAAACCGAATTAGCTATAATTTGACATTTAGGATTCCTAGTGATCAATAAACTTATATTCCAAAGGATATGGACATAGGTCCATGTTTTGGTACAGCCCCCATATAACGGTACCTCCCGATTTTCGGTATTTTGAGAATTTTAGCTACAGTTTTTATCTGAACTAGCTGTAATTTGACATTTGAGGTTCTCATTGGTCATGAAATTTCTCCACCAAACATCGTCAACATAGGTCCATTTTGTGGTATAGCCCCCATATAATGGTACCCCGGATTTTCGGTATTTTTAGAATTTTAGCTGCAATTTTGAACCGAACTAGCTGTAATTTGAAATTGAGGTTCTCAGTGGCCACGAAAGTTTTCCACCCATTCCATTCTACTCAACAAAAATTGTCAACAAAGGTTCTTGTTTTAGTATAACTTCCATATAACGGTACCTCTCAATTTTCAATTCATTTTGAGGGTTTTAGCTACCATTTTTAATCGAACTAGCTGTAATTTGACATTTGAATTTTCAGTAGTGACGAAACTTCTTCACTAAAATTCGTCAACATGGGTCCATATTTTTGTATAGCTCTTATATACGGTACCTCCCGATTTTCGGTATTTTGAAGGTCTACATTGTTTGATGGAACTACCCTACGACTTTTGAGGTTCCCTGCAGTTATAAAACTTTTCCACCAAAAATTATGAAAATAGGATGACTCTTTGATATAGCCCCGTATGTGGTACCTTTCACCTAGCTGAACACATTTTTTTAGATTAAGTTAGAAAATTTAGGCAATTTGAGTACCTATCCATGTTCGAACAATTTTTCACCTTAAATTGTGAAAGGACACTAATTATTCCATTTTAATTAAGACTACTTAAGGTGGAGGGTATAAAAAGTTCGGCCCGGCCGCACTTATTACAAATGTTTTGCAGTTGTCGGGACGCCTACGTCACACAGGCAAGTTTTGGGTTTTTGACAATCAATACATGAACTCAAATGCTCTGTCATGTGTAACCGCAGGGTAAACGTGCTTAGGACAGTTTGACACATTGTAGTGAGCTAGACGGCGATTTTATTAAAACACTGTAGTTATTTGTTTGAGTTTTTATTGTTTATGTCGTTTGTAATTTCATTGGTTTTGTTGATATATATTTATTATTCTTAGCGTGTATCACGGTTGCGATTGATGCGTAGTTCGTAGAAGAAAGTTTCTCCCCATTTTTCATGGTCATGGGTAGACAGCGGCAAATTCATAAAACGAATTAGGCCCAGAAATGTTTGTATATTTTGCATATCGTGCATATTTAGACATATTTGCATAAAATGAGCATATGCAAAACCATATGCAAAAATATATTCAAGGATTTGTGGTCTAAAAATCCCACCGAAATGGTATGAAACTTTACACCTGAAATTTGTCCGCAGGGGCCCACGTCTTCATATAGCCTCCATAGAACGGTACCTCCCGATTTCCGATATTTTGAATGTTGTGGCCTCAACATCACACTTAAATGGCTGACATTTTGTATAAAGTCTTTGTTGGGAGTATAAAACTTTCCACCTGAAATTTGTCAGTATATGTCCACGTCTTCATATAGCCCCCATAGAACGGTACCTCCCCGATTTTCGGTATTTTGAAAGTTGTAGCCTCAATATCCCACCGAAATGACTCAAATTTGGTGTTTAGTCTTCGTTGGGGGTATAAAACTTTCCACCTGAAAATTCTCGGTGTAGGTTCACGTCTTAATATATCGCCCATAGAACGGTACCTCCAGATTTCTGGTATTTTGAAGGTTGTATCCTCAATATCCCTCCGAAATGACTGACATTTGGTATTAAGTCCTACTTACCTGAAATTTCTCGAAGTAGGTCCACGTCTTCATATTGCCCCCATAGAACGGTACCTCCGGATTTTTGGTATTTGGAAGGTTGTGGCCTCAATATCCCTCCGAAATGGGTGCAATTTTGTATTGTCTTCCTTGGCGGTGCAAAACATTCCATTTGAAATTTGTCGGCATAGGTCTATGTCTTCATATAGCCCCCATAGTACGGTGCCTCCCGATTTCCGGTATTTTGAAGGCTGTGGCCTCAATATTCCGCCAAAATGGATGAAACGTGGTATTAAGTTTTCTTTGGGGGCAAACAATCCACCTAAAATTTGTCGGTTTAGGCCTTCATATAGCTCCCATAGAACTATACCTCCCGATTTTCGGTATTTTGAAGGTTGAGGCTGTGGTTATATATTTCTCTATTTTATTGACTTGTCTGAAAAGAATTTTAAACAGAAAAATTTTACATACAAACATTTTTGTACCCATTATTGAAATATTTGTTGCATAAGAAATTATGTAAAATGCATAAATTTTGTATATGCAAATGTTTCGATTGCAATTTAATCAGAAGCTAAAGATATGCGTAGTCCCAAAATTTGACATGATTCGGACCAAAAGTAGGGGTTGCATAACATTCCGCTGTCTAGTCATGGGTGAACCGTTAATGTCCACACAACGCACCCGCAATAGTGAACAATTAATAAACCCGGTATCTCAATTCGTGAGTGGCCAGTGGCCACACATCAACGCATCCACGAGAGTATACAATAAGATGACTAGGTACGTTTACATTATCTTATAGACTAACGTATGTTCACACAATATTATTTCAACTAGGTACATACACTATCTTATAGACTAACGAGTAATGATGTAATGACTAGTATCCCGGCAAACTAAATGTCGGATTTCCGACACGTCTGAATAATTTCGGAAGCAACGTCGTTTAGATTTCGTTCCGATTTCAAACAAGTTTGCGGAGGGGAAATAGTTCAGATTTTGTACCGATTCCGTTCCGATTTCGGAACCAATGTCGGAAAGAAATTTCCTTTCCGAATTTCCCATGGATTTTCTTCAGTAGTGGGATTCTGTAATTAATTTTTGATGTTATCGATAATTGTCGGTAAAATTAAAATGCTTATAATTTCGAAAATTAACGAAATTTTTCGGTAAGTTGACGATGAATAAAAAGTAGTCGCTAGCCTCTACCGACACAAACAGTGATGCCAACTTTTCTTTATTTTGAAGGCTGTGGCCTCAATATTCCGCCAAAATGGATGAAACGTGGTATTAAGTTTTCTTTGGGGGCAAACAATCCACCTAAAATTTGTCGGTTTAGGCCTTCATATAGCTCCCATAGAACTATACCTCCCGATTTTCGGTATTTTGAAGGTTGAGGCTGTGGTTATATATTTCTCTATTTTATTGACTTGTCTGAAAAGAATTTTAAACAGAAAAATTTTACATACAAACATTTTTGTACCCATTATTGAAATATTTGTTGCATAAGAAATTATGTAAAATGCATAAATTTTGTATATGCAAATGTTTCGATTGCAATTTAATCAGAAGCTAAAGATATGCGTAGTCCCAAAATTTGACATGATTCGGACCAAAAGTAGGGGTTGCATAACATTCCGCTGTCTAGTCATGGGTGAACCGTTAATGTCCACACAACGCACCCGCAATAGTGAACAATTAATAAACCCGGTATCTCAATTCGTGAGTGGCCAGTGGCCACACATCAACGCATCCACGAGAGTATACAATAAGATGACTAGGTACGTTTACATTATCTTATAGACTAACGTATGTTCACACAATATTATTTCAACTAGGTACATACACTATCTTATAGACTAACGAGTAATGATGTAATGACTAGTATCCCGGCAAACTAAATGTCGGATTTCCGACACGTCTGAATAATTTCGGAAGCAACGTCGTTTAGATTTCGTTCCGATTTCAAACAAGTTTGCGGAGGGGAAATAGTTCAGATTTTGTACCGATTCCGTTCCGATTTCGGAACCAATGTCGGAAAGAAATTTCCTTTCCGAATTTCCCATGGATTTTCTTCAGTAGTGGGATTCTGTAATTAATTTTTGATGTTATCGATAATTGTCGGTAAAATTAAAATGCTTATAATTTCGAAAATTAACGAAATTTTTCGGTAAGTTGACGATGAATAAAAAGTAGTCGCTAGCCTCTACCGACACAAACAGTGATGCCAACTTTTCTTTATTTTGAAGGCTGTGGCCTCAATATTCCGCCAAAATGGATGAAACGTGGTATTAAGTTTTCTTTGGGGGCAAACAATCCACCTAAAATTTGTCGGTTTAGGCCTTCATATAGCTCCCATAGAACTATACCTCCCGATTTTCGGTATTTTGAAGGTTGAGGCTGTGGTTATATATTTCTCTATTTTATTGACTTGTCTGAAAAGAATTTTAAACAGAAAAATTTTACATACAAACATTTTTGTACCCATTATTGAAATATTTGTTGCATAAGAAATTATGTAAAATGCATAAATTTTGTATATGCAAATGTTTCGATTGCAATTTAATCAGAAGCTAAAGATATGCGTAGTCCCAAAATTTGACATGATTCGGACCAAAAGTAGGGGTTGCATAACATTCCGCTGTCTAGTCATGGGTGAACCGTTAATGTCCACACAACGCACCCGCAATAGTGAACAATTAATAAACCCGGTATCTCAATTCGTGAGTGGCCAGTGGCCACACATCAACGCATCCACGAGAGTATACAATAAGATGACTAGGTACGTTTACATTATCTTATAGACTAACGTATGTTCACACAATATTATTTCAACTAGGTACATACACTATCTTATAGACTAACGAGTAATGATGTAATGACTAGTATCCCGGCAAACTAAATGTCGGATTTCCGACACGTCTGAATAATTTCGGAAGCAACGTCGTTTAGATTTCGTTCCGATTTCAAACAAGTTTGCGGAGGGGAAATAGTTCAGATTTTGTACCGATTCCGTTCCGATTTCGGAACCAATGTCGGAAAGAAATTTCCTTTCCGAATTTCCCATGGATTTTCTTCAGTAGTGGGATTCTGTAATTAATTTTTGATGTTATCGATAATTGTCGGTAAAATTAAAATGCTTATAATTTCGAAAATTAACGAAATTTTTCGGTAAGTTGACGATGAATAAAAAGTAGTCGCTAGCCTCTACCGACACAAACAGTGATGCCAACTTTTCTTTATGTTTTTAGTCATAATTTTGCCATTTAATTTTACCGATTTTTGTCGGTAACAGCAAAAATGAGTTACAGAATCCCACTACAGATTTCGTTACGGTCTTTTTTCGATCCGATGTCGCTCCGAAATTTCGTTCCGAAATTTGGCAACCACTTTATACAACTTTCGTTAAGATATCGTTACGATTTCGGATCAGTGGGGGAATTCTCTAACTCATTTTTTCAACATTAAGATGCTTATAAATTCGGTAATTAACGATATTTTTCGGTAAGTTAACGACGAATAAAAAAGCAATCGTAATGTTAGAGAATCGCACTACAGACATCGGACGTATCGTCCGAATTTTCTTCCGATTTCGTTACGATTGGTTTGCAGGGATACTACAATATGACAATATAAAAAAATCACCTTGCAAAAAAAAAAGAATTTAGTAGTAAACATTTTTGTCCGATCATTTTTCACAATTTTCTTCGTGGATAATCACGGCAATAGTGCATCGATCAAATGAAATCTTTGTATGTCGATAAAGGACCATCCTATAGCACTATGAAAAACTGGTTTAATGAATTCAGTCGTAGCCGACACTCGCTACCAAACGAAGGTCGTGAGGTTTGTCCAAAAACGGCCATTGTGCCAGAAAAAAATGAAGCCGTGCCGTGTGATTAAGGTATCTTTGGGCATTTCTTCCACTAACTAACATTTGATATTGCATGAACACCTGGTCGCAAAAAATGGGGTTTTCTGGTTAGATCCAATTTGACAATCGATCCAGAAAAGGTGCTCGTCGATTTGTGCTAATAAATGTTTATAAATAAAAATCAAATGTCGTTCGTTGGTAATTGCATCAATTGAGAACGCCTGGGCCGATTTAGATAATTTTTGTTTGAAATGTTCACCACAACCTTTATGTTGGAAGGAAAAGTTCATCACGCCACCTTTTTAATTTTTTATAGAAATTACTGACCCGATTTTCCTGAAATTGTAACGGATATTAACAGGGATGGCCACCATTCAAAATAGGCAACATATTTTGATCAATTTCAGGGGGGGGGGGTGGGGGCGTCGCTCTTCCCCTATACCCTATTTTTTTTTAAATGCTATACCTTTATGAGTAAAAATCAAATGTCTTTAGTAGGTAATTGCATCAGTTGAGAACGGATGGACCATAAATAAAAATTCACCACGCCTATTTTTTTCTATAATAACTGACTCAATTTTTCTGAATATTAACAGGGATGGCCCCCGGGGAAAATAGACTACATATTTTGTTAAATTTCAGAGGGGCGGGACACTTCCTCTATACCCTATTTTTTAAATTAATAATATATCGGTATGTTAATTCATTTGTGAGGCAACTGTGGTTATGTCTACGACCTTACGTACTTATTTGAGAACCAAAGACTCGACCACGTTACGTCTACAAAATTACAGAACCGATTTTCCTGAAATTTTCAGGGAATGTACAGGTATGGCCACCGGTCATATCTTTATAAATAAAAATCAAATGTCGTTCGATGGTAATTGCATCAGTTGAGAACGGATAATTGGATAATTAGTTTTAATGTTCGCCATAATTTTTATATTTTTAATTTAATTTTTTTCTACAAAAACTACTGAACCGATTTTCCCGAAATTGTCAGGGAATGTACAGGGATGGCCCCCGGTAAAAAAAGGCTACATATTTTGATGCATTTCGTAAGGGGCGGGGTACTTCCCCTATACCATTTTGTTTTAAAAATGCTATATCTTTATAAATACAAATTAAATGTTGTTAGTAGGTAATTGCGTCAGCTGAGAACGGCTGGACCGATTTGGATAATTGTTGTTTTTGAAATGTTTGTCATAGCCCAACTAAGGTTTTTATGGAAAGAAAATTTTACTACGCCCAATTTCTAAAACTACTAAACCGATTTTGAAATCTTAGCCCCTGCGCAAATAGGCTGCATATTTTGTTGAAAATTAAAAAAAAAACGCTACATTTGAAATAAATCAGCCGATACAATGGCTGAACATTTACAAATTAATCCAGAAACTAGGTACCTTTTGGGGTCCTAGAAACCCGACCTTTAATACTACTGAAACGATTTCCATGAAATTTGCAGAAAATTCACAAGGTGTGCCGTTGTAATCGATATTTTAAGAGTTTCGGAGAAGGTGGGGTACCTTCCCCACGCCTTTCTTTCAAACGTTATTTGTATATGCAAAACTTATTATTATATAGGTTTCAGCATTAATTTTGGGAGACAATGGGGTTGTGTCTTCGACCCTTGGTACATATTTGGACCCTAAATACCGGACAACGCCCAATTTTTTAATTTTTTTATATCTTGAAAACTGATGACCTCGCCCACTCTTTTCAATGCATTATTTTTCCAAAACTAATTAACCTAATTTCATGAAATTTTCAGAAAATGTTCAGGAATGTCCCTTGTTCCAGGGGCCTATTGCTTTATAATCGCTGTATTTGTAAAACATATGAATGCATCGGCTTGCAAATTAATTTAAGAGACATCACTCGTTGGGCTCCCAATCAAAACTTTTTTTGTGTTGCCCGAAGTCCTGATCGTGGCCACTTTTTAAATATGTTATACCTCGAAAACTAACGAACCTATTTTCATGAAATTCGTGGAATGTGTCGTGTTACATGCAGAGATGAATTTCGGAGGTGGCACGGTATCTCCCGTGTTAAGAAAAAACTATATATTTAGAAATTTCCTTAAATGGTGATGTTCAACGGTCCATCAGTCATGAAAAACTAAAAACATGTAAGCCTCAATATGAAAGAGAATTCGACTTTAACATTTTTTTTAACTATTATAATTAATAAATAATAAATCCCAAACAGCATCAATGGGCGAAAAGTCCGACAAAGTCCGTAAGAGATAACAAAGATTACCGACAAAATCTGTTGATAAATTTAAATGAATAACTCGGTTTGACAATGGACCCGAAGAAATGGATTGTTATTAAAACTCAATACGATGCTGCTAATTGTGAATAAATACGATCGCAGTGCTTCAAACGACTTTTGTAAGATCGTCACAGACGAAACTTGGATCGACCGTGAGGGTCTTCGAAGATGAGCCAAATCCAAAGAAAGTTGTTCTGGAAAAAGCTCTTCGAAGCCAATGGGCCCCTGTTTCTTCAGCTAAGCTGACTATGTGGCTACTATACGGCTTGAGCAACATATGACGGTTAATTTTGAGAGGTACACTTTATTTTGTTTGCCTGAAGTCTCCTGAGAAATTAAAAAAGGGAGTAAGCAGTACAGATAGTCGTTGGGGGATAACAATGCACCATCAACGGAATCACCAAAAGGAATCATAACCCGACACGTATTGCAATTCGCAAAGCTTAAGCTGTTATCCGATAAAGCAACAACAACAGCTTTCCGCAGAGAGAATTGAAATCCCAACTGTCCCATGTCCGTAAGAAATCCACAGGCCTATATAAAAGAAAGCATGATAGGATCACGTTTTGATATAGCCATCATAAAACGTTACCACCCGATTTAAGGTAATTTGGGGATTTTAGCTACATTTTTTGACCGAACTATGTAGCTTTAATTTGGCATTTGAGGTTCCCAATGACCAACAAATTTCTCGACTAAAAATTGCCAACATAGGTACACGTTTGGATATAGCCCCCATATAACGATACCTCCCGATGTCCATGTTTTAGTATTGCCTCTATAAAACGGTAGCCTCCGATTTTCGGTATTTTGAGTGGTCCCAAAAGTTGGTTGGCTCAATAGTTCCCAACATTGTAAAGACCGCGTTTTCGAAAAATTTTAAATCTAATTTGGAATTTCGTTCTTGAGTAAAATTAAAAAAAGGTTAAAAAACCCTCAAATAGCGGGCGTAAACACTTCCAGATGCTAAATTGAAAACGGTTTTATTTGTAGTTAAAACTTTCACTTTCAAAAAGAGATCATTTGTGAATTTTTGTTGTTTATGAAAATGTGAAGTATTAAATTTTGATTCATTTTAAATCAACAGAAAATGATTTTAATTAAATTTTATTTCTCCCATGCAAATATAAACAAATTGAGGACGACGTAAAACCATTTCTCCTTTGAGACCATTTTTATTAAAATCGACATCATTAACGATAACGCTTTGAGTGACTACTTCCATCTGCAGTATAAAATTTATCTTCTTGAGTGCAAACAACAACGTCTACAAAAAGAAGCTGATGAGGTATTTGCCGACCCTCTGCGTACCGAACGACCGACCATCTTTCTTATCAATGTCAGTCAATTTTCACAGATGAATAAATAAAACAGCAAACGAGATGGCGAACAAATGAGATGGCTAACGAACACCAAAAACGATAAAATAAATAAAAAGAACGAATGAAAACATCAGTATTAACAACATTACCATAAACATCTGCTGATATGATATTCCACTTTCCACTTTCAAGAGTCGAAAAACTGTCAAACCGAAGAGACGAAAGCAATCATTAATGAAACGCACATAATTCTGACAAAAAAGAAAATAAACTTGCGAAGGGAAATTTTGAGGGAGCTCTGCATCCACAAGCCAAAAACACGCAATATGAGTATGTTTGTGTATGCCGACACTTACACGCACACTCACACACCATGTTGAAAATCGCAGAATCGTTTAAACAATTTAAATATATTCCATTCAATTTACAAATACAGAAAAAAGCATCAGCAATAACGTCTACGACACCAACAACGACAGCTATGTCAGCAGCAACTTCCGTTGAACAGTAGTTGGCAACTTCCGTTTAAACATAAAAAAATAATTTAAATCAAATTTTTGTTGCCCATATGATATGGTGCACAGTGTTTAAAAATACGAACATGTTGATACAAAAAATATGTAGGGATTCTGATGTACCTATTCTGCTTTGTTGGAGTCCATGGTATATTACAGTGTTTTAAGTTTGAAAAAATGAATTAAAACAGAAAATCGTTTTTCCTCCGGGTTTTAAGCTGGGTAGGAGATACCAAACAATCTACATAGCTATTTATTATTACGAAAAAGGAAATGAAGTAAGTTTGAAGTCATATTTTGTATTTCTTCACATTGAAACCCCCAGAGCGTATGATTGTTATTATAATTTTTCTAATTAACAACAATCATATATACTAGGGTTGCAATGTTAAACGCAAAATATTTATTAAAAGCCAATAAACTGATAGAAATCCGTTAAGAAAAAAAAGAAATCCTTTAGAAGAGTAAGCAGGTGAAAATCTGAGAAATCCGTTTTCTGTATAATTACCGTAATGAAACCAATTTATAAAGTGAACAACAGAACCAGAGGTATTTTCTTTGTATTGATGTCTTTGATGGTCTTATTTGGTCAGGTTATGACAATTGGTATGTTCCAGAACTGCAAAAATCTACTAATTTTTACTATTTTTTCCGATAACATAAAGGAAAAACTGTCATCGTAGTAAAAAATAGTAGATTCTTGCAGGTTCTGGAACAGAGCAAATAAAAACAAGTTTTATTTTATTTGGAGCTCAACGTTTCGTTGGTTTTTTCCAACTTATTTAAGAGCATTTATTAGGAAAAATATTTACAATATTAAATAAGATTTCGTTTCGTATTTCATGGACGCCAACAAAATTGAACTGGTACATCAGAACCCCCACATAATTTTGCTGTAACACAGTGTTATTCTTAATTTAAACCAAACTCGGTAGGAAATTATACTTAAATGGTGAAAAAATCCTTTCCAACAATTTGCGGTACAGGTCCCCGAATTAGTGTAATCCCCAAACGGAGAAAAAATGCAGCAAACAAATAATATGTTTCGGTGCAAACAAATAATATGTTTGAATCCAAACATATTATTTGTTTGCACCTAAACAAATTGTTTCTTTGTTGCATTCATTTTTCTGCTTTTTCTGTTTTTAAATTTAGCGACATTTTTCCGTAAACTGAAAATATAAAAAATAAAAATTGTTTTATTAATTTTCTCGTTTAGAGTTAAGCTTAATGATCTGAAATTATTTGCAAGTGAAAAAGGAAAGCCATGGACTCGAACCCACATAGTCACCAAATTACGTTACCTGGTTTCATTGGTGGTAAAGCAAATCTTCGGACGTATCGACTATGTAATGGTTTCTCTGTCCTAGAACTTATCGTTTTTCAAATGCAAATGTGTTTTTATACATTAACGGATATTTGGCCGTTGAAATGTATTTTCTTCACAACAACCGCTTTTTGCGATGCCTTTGAAGTTATGAGTTTTGGCTTTGAACGCTAACACGCCGTGACAACATTTTTTTGATATGTTTTCAAGGACGTGGGTTCAAATCCCAGCCGGGCTCAACCTATTTTTTATTTTTTGAAATTTTGCCTGTTAGGGCGAAGATACGTCCGAAGATTTGCTTTACCACCAATGAAACCAGGTAACGTAATTTGGTGACTATGTGGGTTCGAGTCCATGGCTTTCCTTTTTCATTTGCAAATAATTTCAGATCATTAAGCTTAACTCTAAACGAGAAAATTAATAAAATCATTAAAAAAAAATGATCTTCGCCCTAACAGGCAAAATTTCAAAAAATAAAAATTCTTATTTTATTAATTTTATGGAATTTTTAATGAAGGAAGGGTTAAGTTTAAAGATATAGGAGTTTGGCCAGAAAAAAACTATTCTAGGACACACAGTTAGTGTTGGAAAGCTGCAATCAAAATGTACAGTTGAGGCATACTTCAATCAATTTACTGTACACAATTAAGAAAGAAGTCCGATAACATTTGAGCTAAGGATTTTGGGTTTTGTTGTTTCAGATCCAGCTTCGATTTTATGGCCCCATCTAAACATGGTTAAAGATTGACTTCTAGCAAAATGCTTGAGTTGTGTCGTTCATGAACGAACCGGTTCCAAGAAACGATTCCGTGAAAAGAACGAACGGATCCGTATCCAGCACATTCGTTTATGTCGTTCATTTCGATCCCTGATGACCAAGGCATTGCTGCTTACAAAACAAAACCACCACCATTAGAGGTAGTTTACACTATCTATCAATGTCATATGACACGAAATAAAAAATATTCCATATCTACCCACGGAGGCAATGTGGAGACATATTTTATTATATTTTTGTTTGGGTGGATGCATAGAATAAATGGCGTAAGGAAAATCTCCAATATTCCACATATTAGTGAATATTTAACGATGGAAAATTTCATGTCATATGACATTTACATATAGTGTAAACTACCCCTTAGCTGTGCACACACACAAGCAAAGAAGAAAAACAAATGCATATGGTTGCAGTGTTGTGTCGTTCTTTTACATCGTACGTTTAATTTTTGAGCTGAATCATCTCGTTCAGTTGGATCCGCTCGTTCTTTTTTGCTTATCTCGTTCTTTTTACTGTTCTCGTTCTTAAAGAGCTAGTTTTTTCTAGTTTTTAAGTTGTATGTGTGTTAATTTTCGGTCTATCTATCACTTATGATGAAAATATTTCGTTTTTTTTCCTGTTAACATCATTACGCGTTGGTGAATTAAAAAATAAGTATCTTGTGTGTAGAATGTAGCGTTTTTTTTTAATTTATAGGTATAAATTAAAAATATATTGAAATTATATTCAAATAAAAATTAGTTTTTCTATATTGAATGGAAAGAAACATTTGTGGCTTATTTTTAAGACTGATAAAACGACAATTGAATATAGATGCAGATAACTAATGATATTCGAACGAAAAAGAGCCAAAGAACGAAATGAAAGATCCGGATCGTTTTGGTGAACGGAATGAAAAAGATCGATCCGCTCAATGAACGAGATTGCCCAATACTACAAAATGCCCGCTACTTCGCATGCGGAAAAGGAATAATATACAAATAAACAATATTTAATATGAAAATGTGGACACTGAAATTGTTGTTTTACTAATACCTATTTTAATTGATATTTAATTTCATTTTAGTACTTTTCGAATTCGAATTTCCAATAAAGGATCTTATCGCACCTCTACACATCAACAGAGTATTTTTAAAGAAGTTGCTGTAATTTCCGAATTTGTAATATCTAAATGGAGAAAACCCATATTCAAAAAATGTTACTGTATGTGCACGCTTTGACATGGATAACAGTTACTTTTTTGGGACATTTTAATTTAGGCCTTTTTGTTCTCTTGTAAAACAATAGTCGCATAGATTCACGTTTTCAAATGTACTTTCTAAAACGTTCAGAATAAAAAAAAAAAAACAATTTTGTTATACGTATCTTTAACTTTTTGATTTCAGTGCATTATTTAGAAACTGCATTCTCGTTAACATGACAGCAATAGTACACTATTAAAAAAAATACAATTTTTAAAATCCATGGAAGATTTTCATATGGTATGGTATTACATGTAGAAACATTTCATACATTTTAAAGGCAGATTTTCATAAATATTCTGATCCAATCTTAACAGTGATCTTCATAAGAAAATCCATATATCGGTTCACTCAATATCAGTGCTTCAATATTTAGTATTATTAAATACTTCCAGTACACTTTTTGGACTACCACCTCTAACAGTGAACCTGATAAATAAATAATAAATCAGAATTCCACTTCTAATACTTAGCCACATACCAAATTTATTGCACCTTTGTACTCTTCGCACACTAATTGTATAATTCCAGCTTCACCCAACCCCAAATTTAGTACCATTCTGTACTTTTCGTATTTAAAACATAAACTCAATAATTCAATCATTAGCGACCTCCATGCCATTTCAGAAACTCCTAATCTAATCGTAGACAAAGCTCTACTAGCCAATACATATGTCGGGAGCAAGCATATTAAAGCTTAATTATTGTCATCCGCAGTATATAATTACATCGTTGTTATTATGTCAGTTTGTTAACATACGCAATTTATTAAAATTAAAACAATACCTTATAGCTTTAAGTTATCCGTTCGTTTGTTATTTTTTATGTAAATTTTTTGGCATTATAAGTCTCAATAAACTTAACCTAACCTAAACTCCTAATCTAAAAACCAACATAGACCCTAATACAAACATTCTAAATTCCAGCTATATCCCTTTATGTAACATCAAACTGGTGCCAAATATAGTACTTATAATAGGTATAAGTTACAAAAATTACATCCTTATATCCAAAACTATATCCCAACCGCGATACTCATTTACAGCTCTATCTGTTCTCACAAAACCCATCATAGCAGTATTTTGTACTTTTCGAACTAAAAATTCTGTGGCATTTAGAAATTATAACAACCAACTCCATATCTCAACCCTACACACCAACAGCAACTATAATACAACAGAATTCCACCTATATAATAACAGTAATCTTAATCCTACATTTCAGAATTTTAGCTCGATGCGTTCACCAAAATCCAAATTGTACCAAATTTTGTAACAGTTGGTACACATAAGTACTAATTTCCAAAACCACCTCCATATATCAATCATTCACTCTAACAGTAATCTGAATTCCTCGCAGATGAAATTTGATGGGTTATATGTGTTCACAATTTTTGTTCCTTAAGACAAAATAAACAACTTTGCCTCTGAGATAAATTCAAAATTCCCAACGGTTTGGAAGATATAGTCTTAAAAATGGCCCCTTTTTGCATCAAAGTCTCAAAACTTTGGAGGCCTACAACCGCGAAAGTGGATGAGATAGGGAAAAACAGCGAGACACATGTCTTCTATTTTTTGGTCTTCTATCACGCTGCAGTATCAGAATAAATTAATAAAACATGACTCAAAAAATTACACACAGTGTAATAATAATTCCAAATGTCACGATTCCATCCAAAATCCAAATTGTACCAAATTTAGTACCAGCTGGTACACATATCGTACACTGCAACAGTAATCAAAATAAAGTAATATTCCAAATTTCAGGATCCCAATTCTGTCCGTTCACCCAAAACCAAATTGTACTAAATTTATTACCATTTAGTACTTTTCCTACACTCCAACAGTTTTACCGCTCTATTCGTTAAACTAAATTCAAAATGTACCAAATTTAGTACCGCTTAGTTCTTTTCGTACACATAAGTACGCATTACTACAATTACCTCAATCCTGTACTCCTACAGTAATAATTATTTCAAATTTCAGGATTCCACCCCTATTCCTACATCCAAATCCAAATTGTACCAAAGTTAGTACCTTTTTGTACTTTTCGTACAGTTAAGTACGAATTTAAAAGCTACCTCAATATCTCAATTATACACAATTATACACGACAGTAATCCAAATTTCAGGTTTCCAGCTCTTTCCGTTCACCCAAATCCAAACGGTACTAAGTTTAGTACCATTTAGTACTTTCGTACACATGAGTACGAATTTCCAAACCCTTTTCTTTTTATAATCACTATTTCCTAACCTTGATTTCCATACCAAATTTCAAGATTCTAGATATATCCGTTTGAAAAAATATGCGCTTATTAGAGTAGAGCAAATTCCAAACAGCAGTTTAAAAACCCAGAGAGACGAAATGGACTGTATGTTTTAGATGAGATGATTAGCTTGCAATATTATTCCTCAACCAAAAGAAGAATAATATTGCGTTGATGACATGAAATAAAAGATAAAATGTTCGGAAAACGTTACAAAGCGTAGATTATGTTTATTTCAGAAAAATAAGAGAAGAGAAAGAATGTTGGAGAAGAGAAGGGATGCTCACCGGTTGAATGTTGTAATGCAAGTGAAGTTCTTTGGTGGCTTTTTAATGCTATGAACCTTAACTTAGGGTACTTCGTTCAGTTTTTAGTACTTCAATTATAAATTAGACGAAGGTACTCACTACTTATTACAATTCACAATAAGCTTAAGTACTAAACATAACAATTCATTTGCTTAACTCTACAGTGGTAATTCAATATACTTAATATAATAAAGTATATACATAAGTAACAATTCATTTAAATTAACAATTCATTTATATTTTGTATGGCAAATTATTCAAATTTGTCCACCGTTCAAAATATACAAATGGTACTAAATTTAGTAACTTTTCGTACACTTTTAGGTCGAATTTCCAAAAACCCTTTGGTACACCTTTCTAATTCTCCATCAGTGACCCTCTTTCAAATTTTTAGCTCTTCCCGTTTACCTAATGTTAAGGGTACCACATTTAGTACTTTTCGTGCCCTTCTAGTTCGAATTTTCAAAACCTCAGCCTTATCTCATATTTAGAGGAATAATGGACTTGAAAAAACTACATTTATTGCCTCAAATTTTATAAAATATCTAAAATGTCAATTTTTATACATTTCGCAAATACAGTATAGTCTCGATAATACGGACATCACATGTTTCAGCGATGTCCGAATTATCGAATTGTCCGGATTATCGAATTTTCCGGATTACCGAGTATTTAAAAACACATAATTTTGTAAGTTAAAATCATAAATATCGGACGTTTACTAGATAATAAACCCCACATTTAAGGTAAACGAATTCATATTAAGCAAATATCACGGGTTGGGACCATTTTTAGGCTGGAAGCATCTTTCCTGGCTACCAAATTTACTGCTTAATTTTACTCGTCCAGCGTAATTTAGGTGACATTTCCTATGTATTTTTGCATTCTTAAACTTCTCTACAATTGATGTATATTTATTCATAGTTTTTTTCCAATTGGCCTATATTTATTAGAGTGGTTTTAAAAGATCGATGTCGGACTTTTTGAAAATTCGCCTTTGGTCCCATACAAATTCGCCTTTGGCCCCATACAAAATTGAAAGAAATCGCCCTATAGACCACATTTATTGTCCAATCGATGAAAACAGTTTGAAGTGGCTAAACAAGTAATCATACAAAAATTTTTGAAAATCGGATAAGATTTTAATATTAGCTATATAAAGGACTCATGGCAACTTTGAGGCCCCAGTGGCGCATATTCCGATTGAGCTCAAACTTTGGCAATCCTAAAATCCAAAACTAAAGAATTTACGAGCGTGCCGCATTAAAAAAAATCGGACATCGATTTATTCCCTTTGAGTTAAAACCAGTCTAATATGCATTCATAGTTTTTTTCAAGGATATAAACTTCGTAGGAACATGAGCCTCTTACAAATTGAGACATAACTTCAGAATTCATTATGGTGAATATATTTTAGCCATTTCTATGAAAATCAGTAACTGACTTTACCTAGTCGTCGAATCCAAAAAAGGTATTGTTTTATATAAATGTTATAACATTCGAATAAGACAATGGAATTTAAATCGATTGGTTGTATACTAACGAGAACACAATGCAACAATCCGTAGTTGCCGATGACCGATTCTCCAACTCATTTTTTGCGTTACCAAAAAAAATCGGTAAAATTATATTGCTTGTAATTTCGGTAGTTAACGATATTGTTCACTAAGTTAGCAATCAAGAATGTAGTCGTTATGTTCTGCCTATAACAAGAGTGCTGTCAACTTTTATTTAAACTTTTCATTATTAACTTTGCGTTTTAATTTTACCGATTTTTTCGGTAACTCAAAAAATCAGTTGGAGAATCTAAAAACCAAGCTATTAATCCCAAAATACAGCTGAAACAACATGAAGTAAGCATTTTAGAGTTTCGGAATGTTCTGAAGAATCGCTGAGAATTTTATTTGCAAACGGTTACTTGGTTCAACTCCCAATAGTTTAGTTGATATTGAGCAAAATTTCAGCAATTATGTAAAATTTTCTATATTTTATCGATTTTGATGCCCCAGATGTGGTCTGTTCAAAAGCTAAGTTCTACTAGTTTAGGGCTACAATATTGCCTAAGACAGCAAGGCCAAGTTCCTAATCGTTTCTGAGATGAAGGGATCTGACGGGACATAACCCTACTAGAGTTTTTGTAGGCTCAATATGTATTTTCAAAGAATGCATACTAGAAGTTGTTTGCATTTTTTTGTTGCATAGTATACTTGGCATGATCTGAGAGGATTATTTCATGACTTTGTAGTTGTCAGTCTTCTCAGGGCTCACCAGGCACTAGAACAAACCTGAAACAAGTATCATCATGTCGCAGTGATTTAGGGGTCGATTTTGGATAGCAACTCAACCGTAGTTGCGTTGCCAGATGAGAAAATCATACAATTAAAGTAACTGAAATGACATAAATGTTTGCCAAATCCATTCAATATCAGTGCTTTGAATCTTCAGCCATTAATTTAATTGTGAAAAAGTATGAATTTCAATGCGGAAATGGAAATTTATATTATTAAATTTGCTGTCGGTCACGCAACTGGAGTTGGGTTGATATCCATAATCGACCCCTTTGTTTTACTATTAGTAATATTGATAACACGCAGCCAAGGAAGTGGTGACATCAACGAAACCTGCAGAGTTCCTCGATTTACGTGTTTTGACAGCATGTTATTTCGCCTAGTGGATGCCCAGAGTAGAATTATAAATGTCACTATAACTCTCCTCTGCAGCCTGGTACTTATTCAGCTACGGATGAATGGTTCCATGCCAAAATTACCAAGAGCATTTTTTGTCGCTGAGGTTCTAACATTTTTGAAGGTGTCCTCTATATCCAGTAAGATGGCTCAAGTGTATTGTTGGAGTTCTGATGACTTCTGAATAGTCCTACAAACCTGTTTAGACTTGTGTCTATCGAGCGCCCTTTTATTTTCTCTTGTTTTCTAAAATCATAGATAGGCTTTCATGCAAGTTGAACTTGAAATATCAAAAAATGAATTTTAACATATAGAAAATTTGTTTGTTTTCCTATTATTGAAGATTGAATCACGTGATTGCTTTAAGTCTGGAGTATTCCCCCATTGGCTTAACTTCATCATTACTCTCTATTATAGAGAGTAATGTTTACAAAACGCACTGACAGCCTTGCAAAATTTACTGATCGCTGCCAATATCATGATTTTATATGAGCGAATTGGCTTTTCAGTTTTTGAAATTATGATTTTTTAGTGAAACCCGAATTCTTTAAGCATCGAGTATTCTCATGTTAATAACAGCTTTTAATCCTAAATCTTTAAACTGAACATTAATGGTATGTGTCAAGGCGATATTGTGAAAGCTTGGTATTTCTCATGGAAGATTTCCATATGAGTTCATTAAATTAGAACACTGTAAAATACTCACTTCCCAACCCCCTTCTTCATAATCATAATCAACATGAAAAACTGAAAAGAGGAAATGTAGTAACTGTCTGGGGGAGGAGGAGGTGCGGTTGTATGGTTGGATGTTTGCTGGAATTGGTATGAGTATGAAAATTGTTCAACTTTAAAGTGAAGAGGAAGTTTGATAATGACTGCTGCTTCTAACCTAAAATTGAGGTGTTGTTGTTATAACGTTGGGTGGGCTAACGGAATGGTGGGTTTACAAGATTTGATGGTGATGTTTCCGGAGTTGTTGTTGTTGTTGGTGAGGAAGATGATGACGATGATGATTATGACAATGACGTTGTTGGGCTTTAAGTTTTAAAAAAAGTTTCCTGCAGTTTCAATATGAAGAATAGGAATAAGTAATGCCTACTCGTGAAAAGGGCAAGAAGGTGTCATAACAATGAATATTTTCCGCAATTACCTCAAATCGTTTAAATTCGTTCAATTTCTTGGGGTTGTTGGTGTAGACGTAGACGTTTTTTTCTCACACAAAACTTACAAGAAATCGCACAATTTGCATTGTGCCTTCCTACTCCGTATTCCCTTTGAAAATCACATTTCCTTATTCGTGCTCGCTCGTCGCTGTTTGTTCACTATGAATCTTACTAAGTAAACTTTGCGTTGAAAATGTTTGTGGAATAAATTTATTCCAAAGTTTGTTCGGTTGAAATATTTTACAAATATAGAACTCATTTAAATATCTCCCCAAAACTGACATTATAAGCATTATTTTCGGGTTTAAATTATGTCGGGTTATACAAGTGTATGAAATTCTTTAAGCAGATCAACTTATAGATTTCAGAAGCTTTCAAACTTTCTAGTAGTCAAATTAAAAATTTTCCTTTTCTTAACGATGTCTATGTGCTGATGCATTCAGCTAAAATTACGTGATATGGATCATTTTATTTCGGTTTTAAAGGCTATTGACTACAATCGGGAGCAACAAATACGACAAATAGAAATCATTTCCTGAGTTTTTTTCTGCCATGTAAACCAAATTTCATAAATTTCGTTTTGATAATGGCGCTGACACCTTCGAAATGCCGACTGTTCTAAGGGGGCTATATGAAGACGGTGACCTATATTGTCAATACTGTTGTGGAATATTTAATATCCCAATGAAGGACTAAATATGCAATTTCATCCATTTTGGTTTGAGAACGACGCTAAAACCTTTAAAATACCAACAATCGGGAGGTACCGTTCTACGGGGGCTATATCATATAGCCTATATGACGACCTATACCGACAAATTTCTGGTGAAAAGGTCTTACTGCCATCGAAAACTAAATACCAAATTTCTGCCATTCCGGTAGATATTGACCCCACAACCTTCAAAATAACAAAAATCGGGAGCTACCGTTCTATGGGGGCTGTATCGAAACTTGGACCGATATAACCCATTTTCAATATCAAACGTTCTACCAAATTATAAAGCTCTATCTTAAATATTGTGAGCTGTATCTTGATTTCAACAGACAGACGGAAACAACAACACATTAGGCTGACGCACTGCATTGTATCTGCCCTGATATAAATGGTTGCCGATTTGTAGTTAATCGGAGGTTAAACATCTGGTCTCCAGCTTCACCCCTGAGAATTCGGAGCATGAAGGCATGGACGAACAGACCAAAGCTATATTTAACGAGCGCTTAGAAGAAACATATGAACTTTGTCCTGCCCATGACAATAAAATTATTCTAGGCGATTTTAATGTCAAAATTGGAAAGGAGAATATCTCTGGTTCAACAGTCGGGTAATTCAGTCTCCACAGTGGAACATCATACACTGGAATGAGTCTGATAGACTACGTAGCGGTGAAAAACATGGTAGTTAGCAGTAGCAGACTTAAGCACATGACTGTCACCAGAAATAACAAATCAAATGGATCACAACGTGATAGATAGGGGTTTGGACATACAATCGTTCCGGGAAGCAAAAATCGACTCGGATAACCACCTTGTTGCAGCAAAGCTACGTATCAAATTTAACGTAGCAAATAAAGTACGAACAGACACAACACGGAAGTTGGACACCGGTAAGCTGCAATCACAACACATAGACACCATCATATTCCATTTAACTGGCCCAATTGTTTAATCAAAGCACTACTCGTTCCAATAACATATCAGCACAGTGGCAAGCATTGCCCGCTCCATGCAAACAGCCGCAATACTAGAGACCCCCGCAGGAAAATCTGGTAACAGATACAGACAGTGTTCTCGGGATATGGAAAGATAATTTTTTTCAAACATTGGTATCCAATACTGGCGAAGACGACGAAGATACCACAGATCCAATCCCAGAAGATGGTATTGAATGTATACCGCCCAGCCAAGATGAGATAAAGTCAGCAATAAACCGGCTAAGGAATAATAAAGCAGCAGGAGCCGATGGCTTACCAGCCGAGCTGTTCAAAACTGGGGGCTTCGCGCTGAAAAGGTGTATGCATCAGCTAGTTGGTACCATCTGGCACGAAGAACGCGTACTCGATGATTGGAACCTGAGTATCTTTGACCGGTCCACAATAAAGGAGATATGACTGCAATAAAATAATTGGACGATACCAATGCGGCTTTAGACCTGACAAGTCTACCATTGACCAGATATTTACCCTGCGGTAAATCCTGGAAAAACCCAAGAGATGCAGATCGGCACTTACCATTTTTTGTCGATTATAAAGCAGCATTTGACAGCCCCCTACATACGTTCAAAGGTATTCCAAAATGTGTCTGAATTTGGTGCCCCGCAAAGCTCATTCGGCTTTGTAAAATGACATTAACTGATACTGGATCGTCAGTTAAAATAGGAAAGAATCTCTCTGAAGAGCTTAGTACTAAAAGAGGTTTCAGACAAGAAGATAACCTCTGTGTGACTTATTCCACATTCTGTTGGAAAAGGTTGTGCGAGATGCAGATGATAGGAGAAATGACACAATTAGAACCAATAGCCACACTTGCATATTCCGACGATATTGACATCATGGGTCGATCAGTAAAAGAAGTAAATGATACCTCTCAAGAAGTATTTACGTGTCTGACGGTAAACGGCGAGAAGACAAAGTTGAAGGTGTCGACGCGCAATGCGTCCATATAACTCAGACTAACAGTGGGTCTGAATAACATTCGCACGGACGCAGTTGCTAAGACCATAAGCAAATACAGTGTGAATAAAGTCATCGGAATCCTCCATCTATCGCAGCTGAGGAGCATCAGTTGCCACGACAAACCAGAGTTTTTTTGGCTCAACTAGAAAAGATATTGCAGTCGCTTAAATTCAAATTGGGCAAGTATCGATAGCACCGTGCATAGCATCAAACCTTCTCATCTAATTCCAGTGGATCTGTCGTTACATAACATCGAAGCAGCCACTTTCCTGGAACTGGAGATAGATCCAGAGCCAGATTGAGCAGAAAAACGAACACGCAAACACGCAATAATAAACACTGTTACAACAACATCAGAAATAAGAAGAGGAATTGTATTGTCCAACAGATGCTACTTTGGCTTAAGTAAGAAGTTTAAAAACAAAGCCGCATCTCGTCAAACTAAAACGGCGCTTTACAAAAAAAAAAAAAAAAAAACTGATACTACCCGTGCTAATGAATGGTTTTGAAGCCTTTGTGCTTGCGCAGGCAGATAAAGCAGTGCTTAGTGTGTTTGAGAGGAAAATTCTTCGAAAAATCTACGAGATTGGCTCGTTGACGGTGAATGTCGACGTTGTATGAACCACGGGCTGTATCTGCTATACAATGACATCAGTAAAGTTAAACGTATCGAGACACAGCGATTGCGTTGGCTAGGCCACGTCATAAGAATGAGCAACAATGAAGCCGCTAAAAAGTCGTATAAATACGGGCCACATGGTGGAAGGCCAAGGCTTTGATGGAGCAAACAAAAGAAAGATGGTAAGACTCGGTATTTCAAAAAGCAATGGAAATAATCGGATACTCAATTCGTGATTTTTTCATACTAACCAGTCATTGTAGTTGCTTCCGGAAAGGTTTGTTTAGAGCTTTTTCGACATTGTCTCAGAAAGTATGGACTTGCCACAGATACAAGTGAAAAAGTATCGCTCAGCTTTGCCGACAGAGATATACCGTTATATCAGTATTATATCAGTATATTATTATGAGCTTTTGGACAACTATATCAGGAAACATGGGCTTGCTCACGAAAAACATAATGTCGCTGTAAACAGTGCCACCAGGAGTACCTTTGGTAAAAATTTCCAAAAGATTCTTGAACAGACCTTAACAGCACGTAAACAAAAATTTTGAATATCTATGAGGATCGTACCCCAAGGAGTTGACTTTTGAACTTAAACTATGTTTGGACAAAATATTTCGAGATCCAAAGTTTGGACCAAATCGAGATATCGCGAGTTCCATTTTGGAACTTTTGTAGTGGAGGTACCGTAAGGAGTGGATCTACGAGCACCACCTACGAATTCCATCTAATATTAGAAAAAATATTGTGATATCAAAGTGGGGACCAACGCAGTATTCGGTTCGAGAGTTTTCGTCCGCACCAATCAACTTTACAGCTTTCGGGTAATTTTCTCAAGAAGTATTTACGTGCCACTCAAAAAACTTGTACTATCGTAATTGGGGCCTTGAGTGCAACCTAGAGCAAGAAAAATCAAAACTATTCGTAAGGAGGCCCTAAACTGCATTTTTCCGAAATTTTATGTGAGAGATACCCGAAGGAGTTGACATATATAGTCCATATTCTAACCGGATCTCGTAGAAATATTACGATGTGCAAAGTATGGACAAAATCGATAACTGCCTTCGAGAGTTGTCGTGCGCACCCTTTTTAGCGAAAAGTTTTGAATTATTGTGTGGGAGGTGTCCAATACCTACATGACCCATCCTAGAACTTCATTTAAGTTTGCGCAAAATATTACGATTGCCAAATTTTGGACCGAATCGGTTTATCCTTTCGAGAGTTATTGTGCGATCCATCCGCTAAAAATGGTGCCATAGCGGGTTTACAGCTTTCGGGCCATTTTCTCAAGAGATATGGACTTGCCCCTGAAAAAAACTTGTACCGTCACAATGGGGGCAGCAAATACAAGTTGTTGCAACAAAAATCAAAACGATTCGAGAGGAGGTCTTAAAATGCACTTTTCCGAAATTTTGTGTGGGAGGTACCCGAAGGAGTTGAACATATAGCCCATATTTGCACTCGACCAATGTCTGGTAGATATATTACAATGTAACAATTGGTTAATCCCTTCGTAGTTATCGTGTGCATAATTTTTGTGAAAAAATTTTAACTTCGTCGGGCAGGTACCCGAGTGAGTGGAATGGCCCATCTTCGAACTTTAACTAAGTTTGGAAAAAATATTACGAAATCCAAATTTTGGCCAAATCGGTTAATCCGTTCGGGAGTTATCGTGCGTCCCAGTCAGACAGACAGGCAGACGGACGGACATTGCTAAATCGACTCCAAATTGGATGAAACGGATTTCTACCAAACATACTTGGGGTCTAAAAGCATTATTATTAAGTCCGCCATAGCCGGTCCCAAGCCCGGTTGAGAAAGGACGAGGGAGTGGCTTAGTGTCCTGAATTGGCTGAAATATGCGTCTCAGGGAGTAGGAGTATGGATTAGTAGGAAAAAAAATTACCTCTGAAGTACTAGTCACAAAAATGGTACCTTTCACCACGAGAAGGTTTTGCTATAGGCCAATAATCCATACATGTAAAAAAGTCTTATTACTGAAACGTCAAGAAATGAAAGAAGAAATCCCTCAAACCCGACGACGACCTTTGGCTTCAAAACAAGGATTATGATTGCAACATGGAATGTCAGAACACTCTCTGAAAGATCCAAAATTGAGCAAGTATGTAAAGAATTTGAAAACTACAAAATAGACATTCTCAGAATGTGTGAAGTGAGATGGCTACAAAACGGCGCACTTCGCTTGCCAAAAGGTTTTAAATTCCTTTACTCTGGTAACCTACACCATCGAAAAAACGGCGTCGGACTGCTACTATCATCCAAGGCAAACAAGGCTCTAATCAAATACGCAACTATATCTGATCGTATAATTCGTGCCAGATTCCACTCTAAATTCCGCAAAATCTCCATATTCCACTGCTATGCTCCGACCGAACCCGATGAAGAAGACAATAAAGATAAATTTTATGCCGAATTGGATGCAGCAATTAACTCTGTCCCATCTGGCAGAATATTTGTCATGTCGTATGCAACACATCAGGATGAAGATATATATCACAATATTTAAGATAAATGAATGATATTTTTCATTGACATTTGTATTACTCCCAAGGTCCACGAATGTTCTTTTGAAATTAGGGGACAATTTTTTAGTAAAATAGGGTAAACACTTTAAGAATCTGGCATGTAACGAAAAAGAGCTTTTGTTACCTTCAGAGTTTAAAATGTTAAAATCATTTTCGAAATATATATATATATATATATATATATATATATATATATATATATATATATATATATATATATATATATATATAATTTAATATGGAATTTTAAATTTCTTTATTAATATTTTTTAATAATAATCTCTCTTGATAATAAGCATTTTATCAATTATATAATGAGATATGTATCTTCTCTTATTAATAATATGTTGTACATTAAAAAATAAATATTTCGATATTTTGACACCAAATGCCACCTTTTTCATTTGAGCGGTGGCAACACTAATCACAATAACATCCATCGTTTGGATATTTGCTGCAACATATGGTCAGCCGAGTGCTAAATATGTAGTGTAGTTGTCGATTATGCATAGCGAAAAAAAGCTTAGGTGTAAAATACGAAATAAGCAAAGATGCACAAAAATAAATATGCGTTCGTTTGCTGATTTAGCCGTGTGTGTCAATATTGTGTAACAGTTGATGTGTACAGCGAATGCTAATGTTTTTAACTGCCGGCTTTTTAACCCTGATTTCAGGTTAACGAAGATACTTACAGTTTTGTATGATGTTTGGGTTGTATTTAGTCGGTAAAATGGACCATAACTTTTATGTGAATTTTTTTATCGGGAAAACTGGGAAATAATTGGTAACCTTAAAATTGTATGTCATCAAAGTACATTTTTGTATTTTTTATCCTAGTCGGCGTTGCGAAGCGCACCGTGTTCATTACTTTACCGAATGTTGAGACTGTGAAATTTTAATTGTAAATCAGCTTAGAAGTTTGATTTAGTTTTACTTTATGCTAAATTCTTTTAATGGTTTTCCTTTTTCTGTCATTCCAAATGTAATTGAAGCGTCATCACAATTGTTGACCCACATTTTCTTCTTTGGCTGCTTTTTTTCCTCATTTACTTCCATTACATTTTTACGCACTATGTAAAGCGATTTTGTAATAAAAATGCAATTAAATTTCACAGCGGGATAGGAATAAATGTTGACCTTTTTGGTGCTTTGTGGAAGATGCTCCCATTTTTAAGAAAATTAATAGCAGGTTTTTTTGTAGTCTCAGCGGAAGGGATGTCACAATGATTAATACAGTGTTGGCGGCCTTTGCTTTGTGGATTAGACTGGGCGGTATATTTTGCATTTTTTTGGGCAGACAAAAACGAGGATGATTTTGTGGTTGTAAAATTCACATAAAATGTTAAATAAAATTATTATTTTGATGTTGTTATAAAGAAAATGTTTGTGACCATAAATGTGCAAACAATCGAATAGAAAGCAAAATTTTATGACTTGGCAAATAAAAGTTTCTTAAATTCACATAAATAACAAAAATGTTTATCAGAAATATTGTCGTTTTAGTGGATTGTCCGTACGTTGTAACAGATTTGCTCAATTGCATTTTACTGCTTGGGTGGCGGGTTTTTATACCCTACACCTCTATGTGGAGAGGGTAAAATTCAAATGGCCGTTTGTTTGTGTGTCGCTCCTAAAATTTGTAATCACTCTACAAGTCACAATTTTGTTCGGCTCATCAGGGAATTGCTTGTGGATTAGGGGGCCTCATCCGATGGTAATGGTTGGATAATCGGCAAGAATAACTTTCTAGGGGTAATAAACCGTGGAATTTATCCTAATAGTTTTGTGCGGAATAAATAAGGAACAAATAAGAATATAGAGAATGTTTTGCTGAGGAGGTACCTCTAGAATGGACCGATATAGTCCATTTGGGAGTCAGCCTTTTCAATAGATATCGTGCCCATAGGGCACTTTCGGTAAAAAAAAATTGCAACTGCACTTGTTTAGGTGAGGGAGGAGAAATCCATAGGTATGTTTTTCATTGATAGTTCAACAATAGTTTGGGGGCCGCCGTGGTGCAATGGTTAGCACGTCCGCCTTGCACTCAGAAGATCTGCGGTTCGAATCCCAGGCCAAGCAACATCAAATTTTCAACGGTGGCTAAATTCCCCCTCAGTAATGCTGGCCATGAAAAACTTCGCTACAAGTGGTGTCGTAAGACACGCCGTTCGGACTCGGCAATAAAAAGTAGGTCCCATATCATTGAGCCAATATGAATCGGCGTGCACTCATTGATTATTATTATTATAGTTCAACAATAGCTCAGTTACCGTATGTTGAGCAGTGGAGGGAGAAAAGAATACATAAATAAAGAAAATAATAAAAAATAATATAAATATGATTGAAGTTTATTGGTGATTCTTCTTTTCAAACAACAAAGTAGATTACCTTTTGTAATCTGGTGATAGTGGCGACAGAGACCTTATAGTAAAAACGCGTAGACGTTATTCAACGACAAGTGGTAGATGACCAGTGAACGCAAAGGATCCCATACTATCATATACTAATACAATTGCAATTATTCCAGTGAGAGTAGGAATGTAACAAAGTGAGCAAAACGGACCACAACCGATGCCCAGCGGAGATCCGCACATTACGGTCCCCGCAGAGGGAGTTGTAGAAGAGGTGTCAGTGCGCCAATCAGCATCCGTGATTGATCGAGCAGGGGAAGTTAAGGGACAAAGTAACTAACATATACAGCACTTAAGCAAAAATGGTGTACTTTTGTCAGGGAGGTACACGAAAAGTTTTCCGTTATAGTACTTCATGAAACTTGATGTCCGTTTGGAAACAATTTTACGATGTGCCAGGTTCAGGCCAAATCGGATACTCAATTCCTATGTTCCTGGTCAAATTCGGTTTATTGGTTGTAGAAGAATTCAAAGTCTATTTTTTGAGATATTTTGTATCAAAATATGAGTGTTTCTGTGTTTTTTATATGTTCCAATCTATTAAAAAATGTCAAACCCCAATAAATACATAAAGTTTTTTTTTTTTTAATTTAAATTTGTTTAAAAACGAAGAACTTGTTTATTTAAAAAAAAAAATATTTATATGTGTAAAACGCTAAAATTCATATTGGAAAACTGTAAGAGAAACACGCATTTTTACCATGCACTCATTACAGATTTATGTAATTTCAATAAATTTCTTCTTCTTTATTTGCGCATCAGTGTTTCGGATATATGCGATCATATAATAGTTACAGATTATTTGTTGATTTACAATTTTTCTTATGTTTAACAACAATAGATTTTTATAAATATAGATATCTGTTTTTGGCGGCATTCAATAAACTTCCTTCATTTTGATGTCCGGTCCATGTCAGAATATTTTTAAGCCAAAAAACTTCTTTTCTTCCTCTGCATGGTCTTACATCAACTGATCCTTTGATAATTTTTTGCAAAAGAATATATTTATCATTTCTCATGATATGTCCCAGGTATGACATTTTTCTGGTTTTAACTGTTTTAAGGAGTTGACTATCTTGATTCATTCTTCTTAGTACCTCGTCATTTCTTATGCGATCTGTCCACGGTATTTTAAGTACTTTTCGGTATATCCAAATTTCAAATGATTCCAGTTTTCTTTCATCTATCGCCTTTATTGTCTATGTTTCTGATGCATATAATAAAACAGACCAGATGTAGCATTTCATGAATCTGGTTTTAGTTTGTACAGTAGTTTTGACTTAGCTGCCAAAAGAAGTTTTGCACGCATTTTGTGGCAGCAAAGCGAATTTCGCACTTATCTTTAATATTTGTAGCTGCCAAAAAGTGGCAGTTATCAGCCAAAGATAAGGCAGTTACCTGCCAAAGAATTGGCTCATCATGTAATATTCAGCTTCAGAATTCTTGATATCCGAAAACTATCTGGAGAGGAATAGTGAATCAAAAAGTTTATTTTGCATCAGTGGAAAGAACCAAAATGGAATTAAATAACAATTATTATCGTAATATTTGCTTCCACATCTGTCATTCAATTTCTCTTTCAAAGAAAGCGATGCTAACTTTTGCAACAACCTGCTGGTTGATATGAGATGATATGAGAAAAGTCTCCCTTGTCCCTTTTGGGATGTTTGTGGAATATAAAATAACACTGTGATACAAAAGTGGACAAACATTTTTTGCAGGGTTTCTGATGCATAAATTCGGTATTGTCGGAGTCCATGGAAGACGAAAATACCTCTGGTTTCTTTGGGTCACTTCGTTTTTTTATTTTATAATGGAAAATGTAGTGAAAAACGGGGTTTCTTGGATTTTCAACTTAACGCATTAAAAAACAGGATAATGCTTTTCCTCGTGCTCTAGGCTACGTAGAAGACACCAAACGGCGTAATTATTTACTTTTATCAACACAGTGAAAATTGCAGGGGCTCTAATGAATAAATTCGGTATTGTGGGAGTCCATGGAAGACGAAAATACCTTTAGTTTCTTTGGGTCACTTCGTTTTTTGATTTTATAACGGTAAATGTAGTGAAAACGGGGTTTCTTGGATTTTCAACTTTAAACGGACATAACTTTTTTTATACAATGGAAATTTACAGCTTATATATTTACTTTTTTCAAGAAGGAAATTTAGTTAGCTTTACAAAATGGGGAAAACCGATGAAATCGGTTGAAAAATGCGTGAGTTATGCCATATTTAGTGTGTTAACTTGTTGGTTTTTCCTTTATAAAATATTGAAATCGGTTGAAAAATGCGTGAGTTATGCCATTTTTGTGTGTTAACTTTTTGGTTTTTCCTTTATAAAATATTGGTGCCTTGTGCGTAATTGTTAACTAGACAAATTCAAACTACAATCATACACACCAAGGTACCAACTTTTATAAAGGAAAATCCAAAAATTAAAACACAAAAATGCCATAACTCACGCATTTTTCAACCGATTTTATTGGTTTTCCCCATTTTGTAAAGCTAACTAAATTTCCTTCTTGAAAAAAGTAAATATATAAGCTGTAAATTTCCATTGTGAAAAAAAAGTTATGTCCGTTTAAAGTTGAAAATCCAAGAAACCCCGTTTTTCACTACATTTACCGTTATAAAATCAAAAAACGAAGTGACCCAAAGAAACCAAAGGTATTTTCGTCTTCCATGGACTCCCACAATACCGAATTTATTCATTAGAGCCCCTGCAAATTTTCACTGTAGCACAGTGTAATTATTATTAGTTATTATTATAAGTTCGTAGAAAGAGTTCCCACGACTAAAAAAGCCTAACTATTTTTTCCATAATATTATAGGTTGTCTACAAATGATCAAAATAAAACAGTTTTCTTCTGTACAAAAGACCCTGTACATGAGTTAGCAACTGTCGCATGACATGAGCTTTGTTCCTTTACTTTTTTAATGGTAAGAGTGGTAAAAGAGAAAAGTGTCAAAATTGTTCAAAATTGCTCTCTCATGAACATTTTTACCAGAAAAGTAAAGGAACGGAAAATGGTAGATCCGGCAGCAATGTCAGAAAAAACATAAAAAAAAATCAATTTTCGTCTTTAATTTCACAGTTTTTAATTTAGTGTTGTCAGTGTTCGACTTTTTCTTCGGTTTTTCGTCCATTTTGTGAAATAATCGTCAAACAAAAGTCGAAAAATCAGTTCTGACATTTTCTACCTGCAGAAATTTTGCTGGTAGCCTGTGGTAGAAGAAAAAGCCATTTTCGCTCTCTCTCCCCTCTCACTCTCTTAAAAATTGCTTCCAGTTTTGCCACTTTTCGGGGTTAAGGAACGCTTTGCAGGTTAAAAATGGTAACAAATGGTTAAAATGGTAAGTAAAGGAACACAGCTATGATTTAGTTTTGGCTGGTAAATACAAATTTCTCTGTAATTTTTCCAAATATTATTGGTAGTTAAATAAAATTCGCACTTAGATGATTAGCAGTTAAAATTGTAATTTGCATTAAAAATTTGACAAAAATGCAAATATTTTAGTTTTTTGGCAGGGAAATCAAATTCGCACTAAAACGATTGGCAGCAAAATCAAAACTACTGTATACCGATGTCATGACTTGTCAGTATCTTGTTGTATCTGTAAAATGCATCCCCTGTCCTTCTATACGACAAGTTATTTCTTTCGAAACATCCCATTGTTCATTTAAATAAGTATTAAACGGACGGAACGGGAAGGATACAAAAGTATATATGTGCTTAAAGAGGACACTCTAAAGCATCACTCTACGAAAACGAAACTTTGTTCCATTCTTGTCTCCATTAAATTTCACAAAAATTTAGTACCTGAGGAAAAATAAAATAGCTCACTTTCTATAAACGCTACTACTATTTATTAAAATTACAACAATCCTACCTACCTAACAAAAAAAAAACACAATGATCACAATATCTGTTATAGTTTCCGAGAAATGGTTATTTCTTTCTCCAGAAATTTTTCAAAAAGACCGTATTTTCCAATATTTGGAAAAATTGTAGTTTTTAGTACTCCGCGTCCTCACTGAAATGTCAGGTTCAAAATTTCAAACCACACATAAACGTTAAATATTAGAGAATGTATTAAATACCCTTCTATTCGCACAAGTACTGTACACACAACGCATAATATATATCGATAACCATAGATTACAGCAAGCGCTTAGTCAATACTTAGCAGAGAATGGCAGATTGTAGGCTTCTTGACAGCGACGTTGACTTGTTAACATTCTTTCCTATATCAACTCTCAAACCGAAAAGACAAAACGGAACAAAACCATACTCAACGTGAAATCACAGAAGAATATTTCTAATTCTATCAAATAAATCTTACTTCAACGCTTATTAATATAAAATTTCTCAGGAAAAATCAACTAAAGGTAAAATTAATTTCAAAAAATGTGGAAAAACAGTGAAATAGCGTGTAAATTTTCTTTGTGTCTTTAGAAATTTGTACCCCTCAACCCTGCGGAGGGTTCCGCCGTCACATAATCACGTTTTAGTTATAACGGAACTCCCATAGAACAGTGGCATTAACTAAAAAGATCGACATTTTGTTAAAGATATGCCAGTGCTGGCTAGGCTAGTTGGCCCTCCACGCTCGTTCTGTACCAAATTCGCAAAATCTTTACATGCCAAACAACAAAAAACCTTTAGAAACACACGTTGCATCACAATCTGATTCCCTGTCTGCAATTTGTAAGCCAATCTGTACAGCCAACACGTATACAGTTGATAGTGCATCAGTACTCGCGGTCACATAAATCATCCTCAACCATTGGTTATTTCCATAATCTATAACCTGGAGAGTCTGGCTTCTGGTTTCTGCCACTCTACTTACTCAAATTTACAATAAAGTAGTCGCCAGTGAAAAAAAAACTGAATCGTGATCGCCTACCAGTTTACACCAGTAAGACATCACCATCACTTTCATTGGTTATGATGGTCTCTAAACTACCAAAGCCAACAGAAGAATATGTGTGGTAATCTAGTCAAATAAATATTCTAAATACGCAATATTTTCCTGACATTCTGCACCAAATTGGCCAACACTAATCTTACACCTCACAGATTAGTCAAAAAGTTCGCCAAATAATACCCGAAACCGACATTCTCAATTCAACATCTATGTATAGATTCCTGCATTAAGTACATCATTATCAAACAAGTCATCTATTCATCTGGCAAAAATTGCGTTAATGCCGGATGTAGAGTAACTCTTTGAACCTGTATCAAAAAGCAGAAAAACTGATCATCATTATTAAGAAGAGCCCACAAACATCAACAATTAAATCTTAAGATAATTATTAAGTTACACGTAAGCATCAAGTTAGCAAAGCAAAATCACATTATACCTCCTAAAGCCAACAGCGCCAGCAGAGGAAGAGGCCTCATCCCGCAGCGGCAGCGACGTCACGGCATCGGTGAGTTTTTTTATTTTTACTTCCTCCATTTTTTTATCATATGTAATTTTGCTTTGCATTGTTTTTGTAAATAAGCAGTAGAGAGAATTTGTCATAGGCAATAACGAATGACCCAATTTCATTAATCGTTTTGTTCTAACCTTCATTGGTTTTGTTATTATTTCCTAATTTCATGGGTTTCATTATTGCCTACCTGCAATCACACTAAACCCCTACGCTACTGAAGTAGAATATCTCAACTTTTCGATAGCTTCATCATAAACTATTTTGTGATTTTAATTGAATAATGAAATTATCTAAACACATGATTAGTAATACCAGTCAGTTCTATGATATAGGATTGAAATCATAATCTTGATTATTTAAGTTAATGTTCATTATCCTAGTAACTAAAATTTTTTTATAATAAATTTTGAATTCATGATGAATTTGTAAGTGAACTTGTTATTCCGTACCGGGTGTGAGCAACAGGTAAACTTGATGTAGGGCTTCAGGGACTTCGGCAAACAAGTAACAAAAGTGCACGCTGACGTCATAGGAAGGGAGGGTATAGAGCACCAATCTCCAAAACATCACGGAGATTACAACGTGTAGTGATTATTTTTTTTTGCAGTTATTGGTCGACCTTTTTGCCATCTGAAATGTGTAGATCAATTTTCACGCTTTTTGCTGTTGTTATAATTAGATTTCAGTAGGGGAGTCTATAAATGAATTTATGTTGAACCAAATTTTTGATTCTTTTGGAAGTAATGGAGAACAAGAATCCCCCCCCAGGCCGACTGAACGCTAGCCTTATCAACGACTCCCATTCGTTCTCCATCTTCAGACCTATTCTATCCATATACTTGAAAAACTGGAAGTTGGTTCATTACATAAATTGGCGCCCAGACGTGGGACCAGGAAAGCTGTTTTAGAATAAATCGTTTTCTTGCCCCATTAAATTATTTCCATCCATACATAAATTGTAAATTTCAGGACATCTTTAATTGAGACCATAGGGACTTTTAGTTTCTTTAGCTAAGATAAAATTCATTGTGTTTTGGATTTTGATAGATTGATGAGTTTCGATCATATCAACTAAAACAACAAATGGGTTTCTTTCTGGCTGTAGTTTCATAAAGTTCAGACGTTTCTTTTAAAGTACAAGTCGTACAAAACTTTCATGGATATTTCGTTATGAAACTGTGTTATCAGCGCTGGTATATCTTTGGATTTACAATATATTTGCTGATTGCAAATTATTGTCCAGTTAAATCAGAGTGAAGGTAAAAATCTTGCTGGTTTGTTCCAAACGAATATCTATGGAAGCAAATGCACAATAGAATGATTTTTTATTTTCTTTCTTATCACTCACTAAATTTTTTTATCCTATTTTTTTACCCTATGGTAGGAATTATACAATATAATTTAGCTCAGTCTAAAACTTCTCTAATACTTTTACCTTAACATATTTAAAATTGTACATTATGGAGCGAACTCCTCCACCATCTCAAAATTTGACCACATCGGTGGAAATGAATGCATCCGCTGTAGAGATCATTTGTATAGTTTGCGGAGATAAAATATTAGAAGAACAGGATGTTGTTACCTTGACAGAATGTAATCACAATTTTCACAAAAATTGTCTTGAGAACCATTTGTCCAATGCAACAGAATGTCTCTTTAGCAGAACTCAGAAAAGAAAAAATAAAGTACAATAATAGTAACCGTGGAAAACCACGAGGGGCTATGGCCAAAACATATTATACGCGTAGTCATAGTCAAGTACGTAATATTTTTCAAGAACATCTCCAAAATAATCTATCTGATAGTGAAGCTCCCAGGGAAGATGGCATGGATACTCTTTTGAATTCTCCCGTAATGAATCAGAAGCTTGGCGCAAAGAAAAAGAGTGGTAAAGCTCCACAAGCAGCCATAGCTTATGAACAAATCAGTCAGGTAGTTGGTCACACCGATACTCCATTTGATTCTCCGGTAATAAATCGGAAGCGTGATACTAATAAAAAGAGTAGTAAAGCTCCACAAACAGGTATAGATTATCATCAAATTAATCGCATTATAGAGAGTACCGTAACGAGAATGATTCAAAATTTAAAATTACAAAAAGGTGACAATCCTTCTCGAAATGACCACTCTGATTTTGATTCCGAATCAAACATATCAATGCATAGAAATTCTTCTCAAAATAATAGTAGAAATCAAAATGGCCAACCAGACACAAGTACACATTCTTCCGGAGAAAGACCTATGTCTGCCTCAGGAAATCACGGTATACGACCAGATAAATTAACAACCGTTATAAGAGATTGGAATATACGTTTCGATGGATCTCACAACGGCATGAGCGTAGATGAGTTCCTCTATCGAGTAAAGACGTTGACCAAAGAAAATTTAAACAATGACTTTTCGCAATTGTGTAAGAATTTACCATTGCTGTTAACAGGTAAGGCGCAAGATTGGTACTGGAGGTACCATAAACGAGTTCCTCAAATTGAATGGGACCCATTTTGCGCCGCCCTCAAATATCAATATAAGGAATTTAGGTCTTCTTTTGACATAAAAGAAGAAATCAGAAATAGAAAAATGAAATCGAATGAAATCTTTGAGTCCTTCTATGACTCTATTACATCAATGCTAGATAGGCTTGAAAAGTCCATGGAAGAGGAGGAATTAATCGAGATTCTGACTCGCAATTTACGGCCTGACATAAGGCACGAGTTGCTTTATGTGCCAATCTTTTCAATAGCGCACTTGCGAAAACTTGTGCAAATGAGAGAAGCTCTTTTATCGAAAGATCAATTCCGTAAAGGAATGCCTCCAAAAATAGTATCCAATCAGTGTCAAAGGCGAGTTGCCGAAATTGAGTTTGACGACAGTAATAGCTGTACAGCTGAGGACAAAAATCATCTGATTGGCGCAGTACAACAGTCTTCACGTCCCATGAAATGTTGGAACTGTGAGGAACTGGGCCATTTCAGGGAAGACTGTGAATCCGAACCCAACGTCTTTTGCTACGGTTGCGGTCAGAAAAACACGTATAAGCCCCAGTGTTCGAAATGTGCAACCAGAAAGTTATGGAAGCCAAAAAACTAGGCACCATTCTGAATCCAACCCTTAATGATGTACCACCTGTACCAATATTGGATGCACCTTCCAATTCAAATAATGGCTTGAATTCGAACCCCATAACGCCCCCTTCTTTTTCTATTCTAAAACGATATACAATCGATAATTCCTCTTTCCACAATACCAATAGGCTGATTTATCCTCTCATACCCTACCATAAAAGGTGGGACCATTATCTCAAGAGGAAGAAAGAAATATTTGAAGCTTCTGCTTTGCATATGCCTCAGAAGCGAAAACCAAAACGATCTACCTTACGCTTACGACAATATTTCCGTGAACGAAAAATTACGTCCAAATTTTATTTGTCCACTATACTATCCAACCCGTCAGACCGGAGATATTATGCATCAGTAAAATTTTTGAGTTTCAACGAACTTGGTTTATTGGACACAGGTGCTAATGTGTCATGTATCGGTTCTGACCTGGCAAATCTAGACTTTAGCTCATATAAAGAATTTTGTCCATTAAAATCCGTCGTAAATACTGCAGACGGTGTTCCACAAAAAGTCAAGGGATTTTTGAATGTAGATTTATTATTCAAAAATCAAATTGAGAAAATAAAGATTCTCATAATTCCATCTATTAATCAACGACTTATTCTGGGTCTTGATTTTTGGACAAAATTTAGACTAGCTCCAGATTTGTTCGGGAATGTAATTGTTTCATCCACACCAGATGACATTAGCAAATGTGTATCAAATATATCTGAGACACCTCCTAAAGATAATACCAATAAGGATTACCCTCTTACCCCGTTCCAACAACAGCAGCTGGAAACAGTTATCCAATTATTTCCAAATTCTGATAGACAGGGGTTTGGCAGAACCGAATTAATCAAGCACAAGATAGAAGTTGAGGGAGCAACTCCAGTGAAACAGAGATATTACCCGGTGTCCCCAGCCGTCGAGAAATTGATGTATCAAGAAGTGGACCGGATGTTATCTCTGGGAGTAATTGAACCCTCTTCTTCTTCTTGGAGCTCACCGATGCGCTTGGTTTTAAAACCCAACAAGGTTCGCCTATGCCTGGATGCAAGACGGTTAAACCAAGTCACAAAAAAAGATGCGTACCCCTTACCCAGCATCGAGGGTATTTTTTCGAGACTGCCTAAGGCTCATATAATAACGAAACTGGACCTGAAAGACGCATACTGGCAGATTGGTCTCACCGAGGAATCAAAAGCTTTAACAGCTTTTACAATTCCCGGTAGACCTCTCTACCAGTTTGTTGTAATGCCATTCGGGCTTTGCAACGCCCCGGCAACCATGTGTAGACTTGTTGATGAACTTATACCGCCTGATCTACGGAACAGTGTATTTGGTTATCTCGACGATTTGATTGTGGTGTCGGAAGATTTCAATACCCACATCACGGTTTTGGTAAGACTAGCCGAACAATTAAGGAGAGTCAATCTCACCTTAAATATCGCAAAATCGCATTTTTGCGTAACCGAGGCCAATTATCTTGGATATATAATAGGCAATGGAGGATTAAAACCGATCCACAAAAAATTGACTCGATTCTTAATTGGCCGGTCCCCAAGAATATAAAACAGGTACGAGGCTTCCTAGGATTAGCCGGATGGTACCGTAGGTTTGTGGCAAATTTTTCTTCTATCGTTTTCCCTATAACAGAGGTCTTATCGACGAAACGGAAATTTAAGTGGACAGACGCAGCGCAAGAAGCGTTTGATCACCTCAAGCAGCTGCTTACTAGCGCCCTAATTCTGTCCAATCCGGACTTTTCAAAGAAATTTTTCTTGCACTGCGATGCCAGCGATTTTGGCATCGGGGCAGTATTAGTGCAGCTGGATGAGGAGTGCAATGAAAAACCCATTGCTTTTATGTCCCGAAAACTTACGTCAGCACAAAGGAATTACAGTGTGACCGAACGTGAATGTTTGGCAGCTGTAGAGGCCATTAAAAAATTCCGTTGTTACCTGGAACTCCAGGAGTTCGAGGTAATAACGGACCACTCCTCATTGCTCTGGTTAATGAGACAACCAGACCTGACTGGTCGCTTAGCCCGATGGGTTTTTAAATTGCAAGGGTTCAAGTTTACCATACGGCATAGAAAAGGGAAAGACCACGTAGTGCCGGATGCACTATCCAGAATGCCTGAAAACGAAATTTCATCTCTGGAAATAACCGAGACTGAAATAGATTTAGACTCTCCCCACTTTGATAGCGATGAGTACAAAAACTTACGAACAACAGTTCAGAACGACATGACCAGATATCCGGATACAAGGATAATAGATAAGTACCTTTATATCCGAACAGATCATTACAGAGGTGAAGAGGACCAGGAAAATGAATGTTGGAAGCTTTGGGTTCCAAAGGATTTGAGGAGTGATGTGATCCACAGAGCTCACAATTCCGCAGTTTCAGCCCACTGTGGCATTGTTAATACCCTCGAATTAATTCGTCGCCACTTCTTTTGGCCCGGACTTGTACAAGATGTACGCAAGTACATACAGTCTTGTGACACTTGTAAGTCCTCAAAAGCACCCAACTTCATTTTAAAGCCTGCTATGGGGTCCCCTGTTGAAATTTCAAGACCATTTCAACGGATGTACATTGACCTATTAGGGCCATATCCGCGTAGCAAGCATGGGAACCTCGGAATTTTAATTGTGTTGGATCACATAAAGAAGTTCCACTGGCTTTTCCCCCTTAAAAAATTTACCTCTAATTGTATCAGTGACATTCTACTAAAACAGATTTTCCACACATACGGTGTTCCGGAGACGTTAATGAGCGACAACGGGTCTCAATTTAAGGCAAATGAGTTCAATGCCTTTTTAACATCACTAGGTATAACACATCAATACACGGCGTTATACTCTCCACAATCAAACGCTTCGGAACGTTGTAAACCGTTCCATAATTGCAGGAATTCGGAGCTATTTGAAAAAAGATCACACTTTGTGGGATCAACATTTGAGTTTTATCAGTTGTTCGTTAAGAAATACATATCATCAAGCTATCCAATGTTCCCCATACAAAGCTCTATTCGGCCTCGACATGGTTACACATGGTAGCTCTTATAAACTCTTACGAACTTTGGACAGTCTGAACGAGCCACGCGTAAAACTCTGCCGTGATGATGACCTACAGGTAATGCGTGCTAAGCTGAAAGAACACCTAGCGCAAGCTTATGAAACGAACGCTAAGCAATATAATTTGAGAACCCGCCCCATATCCTATAAAGTTGGAGATTTAGTCTTTCGAAGGAACTTTGCTCAGAGTTCCCAAGAAAAAAAATTCAGTTCCAAGCTAGCTCCTTTATTTATAAAGGCAAAAATCAAAGAGAAAATTGGTAACCATTATTACATCCTACAGGATTTGGACAATAACAGTACCGGCACATATCACGCCAAAGATATGAGGCCTTAACAACTAGTTCTCCCCCTAATACTTCACCATAACATGGTAGTATTATGTGGTTTGTAATGTCAGGTTCAAAATTTCAAACCACACATAAACGTTCGTTCTGTACCAAATTCGCAAAATCTTTACATGCCAAAAAACAAAAAACCTTTAGAAACACACGTTGCATCACAATCTGATTCCCTGTCTGCAATTTGTAAGCCAATCTGTACAGCCAACACGTATACAGTTGATAGTGCATCAGTACTCGCGGTCACATAAATCATCCTCAACCATTGGTTATTTCCATAATCTATAACCTGGAGGGTCTGGCTTCTGGTTTCTGCCACTCTACTTACTCAAATTTACAATAAAGTAGTCGCCAGTGAAAAAAAAAAACTGAATCGTGATCGCCTACCAGTTTACACCAGTTTACACCAGTAAGACATCACCATCACTTTCATTGGTTATGATGGTCTCTAAACTACCAAAGCCAACAGAAGAATATGTGTGGTAATCTAGTCAAATAAATATTCTAAATACGCAATATTTTCCTGACATTCTGCACCAAATTGGCCAACAATAATCTTACACCTCACAGATTAGTCAAAAAGTTCGCCAAATAATACCCGAAACCGACATTCTCAATTCAACATCTATGTATAGATTCCTGCATTAAGTACATCATTATCAAACAAGTCATCTATTCATCTGGCAAAAATTGCGTTAATGCCGGATGTAGAGTAACTCTTTGAACCTGTATCAAAAAGCAGAAAAACTGATCATCATTATTAAGAAGAGCCCACAAACATCAACAATTAAATCTTAAGATAATTATTAAGTTACACGTAAGCATCAAGTTAGCAAAGCAAAATCACATTATACCTCCTAAAGCCAACAGCGCCAGCAGAGGAAGAGGCCTCATCCCGCAGCGGCAGCGACGTCACGGCATCGGTGAGTTTTTTTATTTTTACTTCCTCCATTTTTTATCATATGTAATTTTCTTTGCATTGTTTTTGTAAATAAGCAGTAGAGAGAATTTGTCATAGGCAATAATGAATGACCCAATTTCATTAATCGTTTTGTTCTAACCTTCATTGGTTTTGTTATTATTTCCTAATTTCATGGGTTTCATTATTGCCTACCTGCAATCACACTAAACCCCTACGCTACTGAAGTAGAATATCTCAACTTTTCGATAGCTTCATCATAAACTATTTTGTGATTTTAATTGAATAATGAAATTATCTAAACACATGATTAGTAATACCAGTCAGTTCTATGATATAGGATTGAAATCATAATCTTGATTATTTAAGTTAATGTTCATTATCCTAGTAACTAAAATTTTTTTATAATAAATTTTGAATTCATGATGAATTTGTAAGTGAACTTGTTATTCCGTACCGGGTGTGAGCAACAGGTAAACTTGATGTAGGGCTTCAGGGACTTCGGCAAACAAGTAACAAAAGTGCACGCTGACGTCATAGGAAGGGAGGGTATAGAGCACCAATCTCCAAAACATCACGGAGATTACAAAGTGTAGTGATTATTTTTTTTTTGCAGTTATTGGTCGACAGGGGAGTTTCCTTTTTGCCATCTGAAATGTGTAGATCAATTTTCACGCTTTTTGCTGTTGTTATAATTAGATTTCAGTAGGGGAGTCTATAAATGAATTTATGTTGAACCAAATTTTTGATTCTTTTGGAAGTAATGGAGAACAAGAATCCCCCCCAGGCCGACTGAACGCTAGCCTTATCAACGACTCCCATTCGTTCTCCATCTTCAGACCTATTCTATCCATATACTTGAAAAACTGGAAGTTGGTTCATTACATCACCTTATAATATTTTAACCTAATTTTTTGGTTTGCTTACCTTCAATACGATTACGATCGAATCCCATATAGAAATTAACAATCGATGACGACATAAAATTGGGGTTTTGGCCAGGAAAATCGATTTCTGAACCACTGTGTGGCGTAAACTTTGTTATTGATATTCCTGCCCTATCCTGTCACAAACTATTTTATGATGATGATTCTTAGCCTTTACAATTCAACAATAGATTACGAGTAAAAATATTAAATTTTATGGGTCACATGGGAATCTCACTCGGTAGTTGAGAAACTCTACAAGTTTTGAGGACAATAAACTCTTCTAAGTTAGAAGACAGGTAGCCACCAAATACAGTGCCCGCTTCACAAGGAAACCTTTGGTCCACCGTGCTCATCCTGGTTGGATTTGAAGATGATGAAGAGAGGATTCGCGGGTTCTTACCTGTTTGATTGAAGATGAAGAAATGTCCGTGATATTGCTGGATGGTTAATACTGGAACAGAAAGTGAATAGGAACGAAATTAATTAGGTGTTTTTGTCCTTCTGTACGATTTTGGATGACGTAGGGGATGAAAGATACCAAACAACTGCCCTGACCGGCTTTAACATGGCAAAGCGCAGGACTTATCTTGGTCTCTCTTATCTCAAGTGGACACTGACCTCCCCGCGGTGTCACCTGGGGAGCTGCCTTTAACACCCGTTTAAGTGAGCTAACTTGTGCCGCTCGTTCACCCAAAAGAAAGTTAAGAACTTTGGTTTGGGCTTAGTGTGAGTAACATTCCCCTAGAAAAAAGCAGCCTACTATGAAGAAACGAAAGAAAAGAAAAACAAAAACCTCTAATATTGACGACCCCCGCACAAGTTTTAAGGACCATGATATGCGAATCTGCACCTGGAATGTCCGCACTCTTTATAGAGAAGGTGCAGTTTATGCACTGGCGGATGTACTTGCAAAGTACAAGGCCGATATAACTGCCATACAGGAAATACTATACGATTGAGAAAGGCGTCACAACAACACCTAAAGGTGACGCACTTTATTATAGCTTCCATGACATAAAGTATGAGTTTGGTTGCGGTTTTATAGTTAGTCGGAAGTTAAAACATTTGGTCTGGTTTCATCCCGGTGGATGAATGACTTGCCATAATTCAAAATGTTTGAACATCAGTCTTATTTGCGCCCATGCCCCCACCGAAGACAAGGACGAGCAAACCATATTTTAAGAGCACTTAGAAAAAACATGTGATCGTTGTCCTGCCCATGATATTAAAATTATTCTAGGCGATTTTAATGTCAAAATTGGAAAAGAGAATATCTTTGGCTCAACAGTCGAAAAATTCAGTCTCCATAATGTAACATCTGACAACGGAACGAGTCTGATAGACTTTGCAACAGCAAAAATATAGTAGTTAGCAGCACCAAGGGTTCGTAAGGGTTCGTGGCTGTCACCAGATCAGAAAACAAGAAACCAAATTGATCACGTTGTGATTGATGGAAGGCATTCATCGAGATGTGTGAGGATGTACGATCGATCTGGGGAGTAAACATCGACTCGGATCACTATCTTGTTGCAGGAAAGGTACGTATCCGTCTAAACGTGGCAACTAAAGTACGAACAGACATAACACGGAACTTCGACATCGGTAAGCTGCAAACACAACAGACAGCCACTGCATATTCCACTCAACTAGCCCAATTGCTTGATGAAAGCACCCCCCGCCCACGATAACATATCAGCACAGTGGGAAAATATTGCCCACTCTGTGCAAACAACCGCAAATTCCATTCTTGGATGCCAGAGACCTCCACCAAGGAATCCATGTTATGGATTTCGAAGAGAAGAATGCGGCATATAGGGCTACTCTATAATCAGTAGCAACTCGTAGCGCACGAGAGATGTATCGGAAGAAAAGGAGAGATGTGAAAAATCTTTTCCGCAAGAAAAAAAGAAAATTGGAAAAGCGCGAATGTGAAAAAAATCGAGAAAATTCTACCAAAGAGTAAAACATCAAACTGATGGTTTTGGTACAGGCACATCCTCCTGTAGAGACGCGCAGGGAAATCTGATATTGTGTGAACAACTAAAGCCTATAGTCAATGAAATAATTGGCCTATATAGTGCGGCTATAGACCGGGCGAATCCACCATTGACCACATACTATTTACCTTGAGACAAATCCTGAAAAAAGACTCAAGAGATGCAGATCGACACCTAACATATTTTTGTCGATTATAAAGCAGCTGATTCGACAGTCCTATACGTTCAAAGGTACTTCAAGCCATGTCTGATTTTGGTATTCCCGCAAAGCTCATTCGGCCTTCTAAGATGACATTAACTGTGCGGTCCCCGGTCCTCAGTTAAAATAGGAAAGAACCTCTACGAAGAGTTTACTACTAAAAGTGGTTTCAGATCTCGTCTGATATATTCAACGTCTTGTTGGAAAAGGCTATACGAGGTGCAGATGTTAAAAGAAATGCCACAATTTACACCAATATCCACATGTTTCTTGCTGATGATATAGACATCATGGGACGATCAGTAAGGGCAACTACTGCTTACTTAAGCCAGAGTAGCATCTATTATTGGCCAATACAATTCTTCTTCTTATTTCACAACTGATTATGTTGTTTTGTTTATGGCGTTGCCGAGGTAGACGAAGTCTTTAACTACCTCAAAAGTATAGGAACCAACTTCCACAGTGGGTCCTAGTTCTATGGACGCATTGCGCGTCGACATCATCAGCTTGGTCTTGTCGGCGTTTACGGCCAGACGCACTTTACAGATTCTCCTTCAACTTTCTTAAAGATGTTTTATCCAAGTTTGTATTCGAAACTAAGCTTGACCGATTAAGCCTGCAGTACTCAATATTGTTGTGCTCCCATTTACTTGACATAGATTTTAAGCTGCAATGGCCTCCAAAACAATTCTGATCTCTGATATGAGAGAAGAGGCGCAGACCTACGTCCAGGGACTGTCAGACATATTGATTTTGATATATTGTATACAGATCCACCATGCCAGATCTTTACGGTTTTCTATCCTACCACTTCGTCAACTGTCTCATTTCTCTCAACAGTGCAGTGCCAAATTAATGCTGAATATCCACGCACAGTGCGAAATTTGGGAAGTTTAGTGGAACTTTAAGGGATTTTCAAAGAAATGAAATTAATTAAACTTTTATTGAATTCGTTAGCTAAGTACTCCATTGCAAATGATCCATACTCAGTTTGCCGATTTACTCCACGAAACGACTAAAAAATGCACTTATAGTTGCACTTTCGTTTAATATTTTTATACCCTCAGCCTTTAGGCTATGAAGGGTATATACACTTTCATACGGGCAAAATGTGCCTCATCGAAATAATGGTTTTAGACCCCAAGTATGTTTGGACGAAATGTGTTTCAGACAATTTGGAGTCGATTGAGCAATGTCCGTCCGTCCGTCCGTCTGTCTGTCTGTCTGTCTGGCTGGCTGGAGCGCACGATAACTCTCGAACGGATGAACCGATTCGGTTCAAATTTTGGCTTTCGTAATATTTTGCCCAAACTTAGTTTAAGTTCGAAGATGAGCTATATCGGTCCACTCCTTCCGGGGGGAGGCCCCACAAAAGTTCGAAAATGTTCGGAAAATTTGTGCGCACGATAACTCTTGAAGTGAGTAACCGATATGGTCCATACTTTGCCCATCGTGGAGCGTGTACCAGACTTAGATCAGGTTTTAATATGGACTCAATTGGTCCACTCCGTCGGGTACCTCCCACACTCGCTTGATTTTTGCTTTAACACCTTGTATTCACTGCCCTCCATACGACGGTATAAGTTTCATCAGGGGCAAGTCCATACTTCCTGAGAAAATAGCCTGAAAGTTGCAAAAAACCCCTATGACACCGTGTGAGGAGGTTGGAGGGCAAAATAACTCTCGAACAGGTCTGCCGATTCGGTCCAAAGTTTGGTCTTAGCAATATTTTGTCCAAACATAGTTTAAGTTCGAAGATAAGCCATATCGGTCCACTCCTTCAGGTACCTCCCCCACAAAAGTTCAAAAATGTTCGGAAAAATTGTTCGTACGGTAACTCTTGAAGGGAGTGGCCGAATTGGTCTATACTTTACACATCCTAATATATCTACTAGATATAGATCAGGCTCAAATATGGACTATATTTGTCCACTCCATCCGGAACCTCCCACACAAAATGTCGGATAAGTTCACTTTAACACCTGCTCTCGAATCACTTTGATTTTTGTTGAAGCAACTTGCATTCGCTGTCTCAATTACGATGTTAAACATTTTTTCAGGGGTAGGCCCATACTTCTTGAGCAAACATCCCGGAGGGTGTAAAAATCCCCTATGGCACCATATGTAGTGGCTGGAGATCCACTTTCATAATGGTCAATGTAGATCCATTCCTTTTAGTATCTCCTCCGCAAAACTTTTGATCTTTAATCCTAATCAACATTTTTGTCGGTTCAAACGCCCAAATTTTTAAAACCCCTTAAATACATACGTATTTTGGGAAAAAATTGTTTCAATATACATAGGCTGAGGGTATATCTCTGTCGGCAAAGCCGACTGATACTTTTTTACTTGTTTTTTTGTAAGATATGTATTTTTGATTCATTAAAAAAATGGAGTGGCGCGGAGAAATGGTAAGTCAGTATGCCACGATTTATTTTTCTTAATATTTTACAAAATAATTATGATATTTTACACTTTAAAAAATGCAAAAAACCCTTATTGTTTTCGTGCAATTTTAGTCGGAAAGAAGTGATTTTTTTGAAGTTTTCAAAATTGTAATTTTTTATTTTTCGTGGTCATTTCAAAAGTGAATTACGTACATTCACGTGTTAAGATATATATAATCTGAAAGATTGGATTCTCCTCTGTTCGCAAAGCTTTTAAACTGGTGCGGTATCGCGCGGTCTTTGGAGATATTCAAGATTTTCTAAAAAGACTTCGGGAATTTCATTCAGTTGCATTTTCCAAAAGTGGCGACAATGAACGCCATTGCTGACTGTGTTTTGAAGAAATGGACTTACTAATTCTAACAGTGATAATTTCTGTAAAATTAAGAAACCTCTCGCAATTTTTCATAGTTTTGACCTCTAAATGTTGGTGATTTACATATAGTGCAACATTTTTAGATGCTGCGGTACAAATACCAAAATACGTTAAAAATTGTAATGCCGTGCAGACCTGAACTTGATCTGAAAGACATTATTAACAAAATTAATGGTACAGACCTGCTGAATGGACCAATTAACATTATAGATACTAATGAAAACAAAAAATATTGACATTTTACTCCTTAATAGATGTGTAGGGTTGTGGGGCTTCACCCAGAAGGTTTTTTATTCGCTAACATCTTAAAATTTACATTTGCGTCAAAATCGGCTGCAATTTATGTCTTTAACCTTTAAAATACCCAATATGAGGGAACCCGGCATGTGGGGCTATTCCAAAACGCGAACCTATATTGAAAATATTTTGTACATAAGTTTTCTATCCGCTGAAAACTCAATATACCAACTTGCATCAAAATCGATTGAAAAATGAATGTAAAACGTAAAAACGGCAGCCACCGTTACATGACCGCTACAGGAAACCGCGGGTCTATGTGGCCCAATTTGAGTCCCACACTGTCCACTAATATAAGAAACATTTGTGCAAAATTTTAGGAATCTACACTTTTTCCTTTAAAAGTTATTAGTAAAGTTCCGCTAAAGTGCTCATATTTTGCACTGTGCAACGGTGGGAAAATACCCTTCAGTAACACTGTGCAACACGAAAATTATTAATCATATTATGACACCGCAGCGGGATAGAAGACCAAAAATAAGAAGACATGTGTCCCGGCGCTGTTCCCTATCACTTCAACTTTCGCGGTTATGGGCCCCCAAAGACCAGGCGTCCGCAAGAATTGAGCCAGAGCGCTAAATTTTTGAACCCGAGGCAGGTCAAGTTCGAAGATATAGATCACATACAACGGTACCTCCTGATTTTCGGTATTTTGAAGGTTTTAGCTACAATTTTTGACTGAACTACCCATAACTTGACATTTTAGATTTCTTACAGCCACGAAACTTCTTCACTAAAAGTCCATGTTTAGGTATAGCCCACATATAACGGTACTTGAGGGTTTTAGTTACAATTTTTAACCGAACTAGCTGTAATGTGACATTTAATGTTCTTAGGGGTTACAACACTACTCCACCAAAAACTGTTAACATAGGTCCATGTTTAGGTATAGCCCAAATTTGACGATTGAGGTTCACAGTAGTCACAAAACGTTCTCACTAAAAATGTTTAATATAGTTCCACTTTTTGGTACGGGCCCCATTTAACCGTACCTCCCCTTTTTGGTATTTTCTGAAATTTAGCTTTATTTCTTGACCGAACTTACTGCAATTTTACATTTGAAGCTTCTATTGCACACAACACTTCTCCAACAAAAGTAGGTCAATGTTTTGGTATAGGCCCCACGTAACGGTACCTCCCGAATTTAGGTATTTCCAGGATTTTTGCTACATTGTTTGAACTTTTTCACCAAAAAATTGTCAACATATGTCCACAATTTGATATAGCCCCCATATAGAGGTACCACGCGATTGAACACACTTTTTATATTAGATTAGATAATTTAGACATTTGGGTTATCAGTGGTCGAAAAATGTTTGTGGACAGGAAAGGAAACTAATTATT